>NC_023755.2:20539751-21224567 GCF_000499845.2 Phaseolus vulgaris
TTGTGATTTTTGAAATCTTTGAAGAACAAATGCTAATCCTTTGAAAACACTTAACTCTCTGCTGTCAAAACTTGTTTTTGCAAATGTATGAATGTTTGAATCGTTTTAACTCAGAAACAAGTTTGCATTTTATAGAAAGCCAGCTTATAACAGAATTTTGAAAAACAGTTAAAGCTGTTATAAAATGAACAGATTGAAAATAAAATGAACTGATTTATTTTCAAAAGCAGTTAGAGAATCTGTTAAGTGAGGAGACTTAGTCAACCATTCTGGTGCTGAGATAAAACTGAAAAACGTTTAAGCTTGACATGGCACCAGAGGCAAAAAGAATCTATTCATTTACAGATGAACAGATTTATTTTTCAAAACGAAAACAGAGAAAGTTTAACTATTTGAAACTCAGTCGTTTTGAAAAGAAGAAGACATAGTCAAAATACCTGATGCACAAAATCTAAATTTACAAGACTTAGCCAAGGCATCAGTAAAAAAAATGAATCTGTTTATTTAGAAAAGAACAGATTTATTTTTATGCAGTAAACGTGTTTTTGTGTAAAACATGTGAAAAACAGTTTAAGAAAACTTATGCTTGTTCTTATCACATGGCCAGTGGTTAGAGGTGAGTTACTCAGCAAAAAGCCCACTCTTAGACAACCTCTAAGCACTAACTAAGACATACTTAAAGCAAAGCAAAAATACACATGAAATGTACATAAAGTCTTCATCAAACACTACATATAGTCTTCATCAAACACAATCATGAAGGGGCAGCAACCCATCTTCAACAATCTCCCCTGTTTGATGGAGACAAATCCCCATAGCTAACCTCATAGCTTTGTTGCTTTAAGTACCTGCACTGCACCAGATTTTAAACCAGAAAAAAACAGCAACATTGCATAACATGCAGAATTGGTTTAAAGGTGCAGAATTAACTCCCTGTTTCAGCTAGCTTCACCTAGCATGGTGAGCTATTTTTCTCCCCCTTTGGATTCATCAAACAGCATATAAGCATAGGGAATAAAGGGATATAAAGCAGAAACCATAATCATAATAGTTCAGAAACAGAAAACCAAATTGTTCAGCATTACAGAAGCTTGAAAACTGATAAAGAAAGCATTAAAAGCAGAAAACTACTGATCCTTGTAGTAAAGCTCTGCAAGTTGTGCCTGAACCCCTTCAATCTGATCATCAAGGTGTTGAAACCTTGCTTGAGTAGTCTCAAAGTGTGCCCTTTGTTCTGCAGACATGACATCAAGACGATACAGCACTGCCTCTCAAACATAGACATTGGTTCTCCACGGTATTCTGGACCTTGATAGGCAACTATGGCATTTGCAGCAACTTCCTCATGTTCAGATTGGGTAGCAGGTGAGTCATCATCCATAGGAACAGCTTCATCCTCATCCTCATGTTCTGCTTGAGGGTCCTTTTCCTTGAGAACCACCCACTTGTTTTCAATTTTGTGAAAACCCATTTTGGTGAGAGTTGAAGTATCAATCTCACTTACAGCTTTGATAGGTCATTTCTCTCATTTGTAACATCAACACCAAAGTAGTCAATTAATTTGGAAACAAGAATAGCATAGGGAAATCTGTAATCAGCCAACCTTTTTGACTTGAGCATGTGTTCATTGACAATGAACACCCAGTTTACCTTAATCTGGTTCATGATGCAATATAGGAGAATGAGATCCTCTTCATGTAAGACAGCATGGTTTGTCCCTCTAGGAATCAGTTGCCATGCTATGATGTATGCAACTAGACATGGAGTGAGGTTCAAATGCCCTGCATGGAACCTGTTTATACTCTCTGTAGGATTCCTCATGCAACTCTTATAATATTGCAGCTTGTTGAATTCTGAAATTCCACTGGTATTTCCCTTTCCTACTTTCAATCCAGCATATTTATTCCAGCCACAGAGTTCCACACCTCACTTGTGATCTTCATCTTAATTCCTTTCACATAAGAGACAACATTCTTCCCATCCAATGTGAGGTTAGTATAAAACACCTTAACCAAGTCAGGATAAACATTACCCGTTAATTCCAGCATCTTTTTCAGTTTCTGGTGCTTCAACACAGCCCTTGTTTCTACCAATTTTCAGATTTCAGCCAGTTGAAATCCAGCACCTTGGGTATGTTGATCTGCTTCCTGCTTGTCTCGTGAATGTAGGCATTGATGCCTTCTTCATTTCCAGCGAACCAACCTTCTAGTACTCCTTGAGAAGTGGTTTGCTTTCCCTTGCTTTTCTGTTTTTGTCTTGAAGACGAAGCCATGTTTGAACCTGAATTCTTTTCTTGATTTCAAATGGTGAGAATAGAAAGAGAATGGCCAATGTGGGTAGCAGGTATTCACACAGATTTATAGCAGAATAAATGGATTGATATGGCAGTTATGAGTGGATATGCATGAAGATTTTATGCTCTGAATTTGTGCAGAGAATCTTTGAAAATATGCACCAAATATTTAGGGTCACGATGCATACACTCAAACTCTTATTGAGCACCCAAACCATCAAATCGGTTACATAACCATGACCAAAACCGTCAAAGGTACAGAGGTTAATGCCCACTAAGTCAGTCAAGCAGTCAAAGATCAGAAATTCTCTTTCTTAGTCATCAATGCATATCAGTGCAGAAAATAAACACATTTAATTGCGAATAAACAGATTTAATTTTTCACTGCTAAGCACAATTGACATTTATAATACCCAATTCATTAAGCAGAAAATTAAACCTATCTTTGGCTAATGGTTTTGTGAACAAATCAGCAAGTTGTAAATCAGTACCAATGAACTTAATATCACATGTTCCATTAGATATGTGTTCCCTTAGAAAGTGATGCCTAATTTCAATGTGTTTGGTTCTTGAATGCATGACAGGATTTTTGGTTAAGTTGATTGCACTTGTATTATCACACAGCAGAGGTATATGGTTAAGTAAGATACCAAAATCATTCAATTGTTGTCTTAGCCATATAGTTTGAGCACAACAACTCCCTGCTGCAATGTATTCTGCTTCAGCAGTGGAAAGAGCTACACAAGCCTGCTTTTTGCATTGCCATGAGATCAAGCTTGATCCAAGCAAATGACAGGTTCCACTTGTGCTCTTCCTGTCAATTTTGCAACCTGCAAAATCTGAATCAGAATAACCAGTTAAGCTTAATGAAATATTACCTGGATACCACAAGCCAACTTCTTTAGTTCCTTGCAAATACTTCAAAATCCTTTTGACAGCATTGTAGTGTGATTCTTTAGGAGCAGATTGAAACCTTGCACACATGCACACTGCAAACATTATATCTGGCCTGCTGGCAGTGAGATACAGTAGTGATCCTATGAGTCCTCTGTGTTTGGTTTCATCAACAGAAATTCCAGCTTCATCATAATCCAAATGACAGCTTGTTGAGAAGGGTGTGCTGATTGGTTTACAGTTGTCCATTTCAAATTTCTTCAGCAGATCCTTGCAATACTTAGCTTGACTTAAGAAAATGTCATCCTTGAGTTGTTTGACCTGCAAGCCTAGAAAATAGTTCAACTCACCCATCATTGACATTTCAAACTCACTCTTCATGACTTTCACGAAAGCTTCACACAATTCTCCATTGTTTGATCCAAAAATGATGTCATCCACATATACTTGGACTAGAATTGAGTCATCTCCTTTCTTCTTAATGAACAAGGTCTTATCTGATGTGCCTCTGTCATAGCCTTGTGAGGTGAGAAAATCACTTAGCCTCTCATACCATTGCCTAGGAGCTTGCTTAAGTCCATAGAGAGCCTTTTGGAGTTTGAACACATATTCTGGATGTTGATGGTCTTCAAAACCTGGTGGTTGTGAGACAAATACCTCTTCATTTATATAGCCATTTAGAAAGGCACTCTTCACGTCCATTTGAAATAGCTTGAACCCTTTGATGCATGAAAAGGCAAGCAACAGTCTAACAGCTTCTAACCGAGCCACTGGTGCATATGTCTCATCATAGTCTATTCCTTCTTCTTGATTGTACCCTTTAGCTACAAGCCTAGCCTTGTTTCTGGTGATCACTCCATGCTCATCCATCTTGTTTCTAAATACCCATTTTGTTCCAATTACATTCATCTCAGGTATTCTAGGAACAAGAGTCCAGACCTCATTAAGAGCAAACTGATTTAGTTCCTCTTGCATAGCTAAAATCCAGTTGCTGTCCTTGAGAGCTTCATTCAAATTCTTGGGTTCAACTTGAGATACAAAGGCCATTGTTTCACAGAAATTGTTCAAGGATTTTCTAGTTGACACTCCTTTCTCAATGTTTCCAATGACATTATCAAGTGTTAAATCTCTTGGGGTTTTCCACTCTTTTGGCAAACCTACAGCTGCAGTAGATTCTTGTATAGCATGTGTATCAGCAGTATCAAAATGAATCGATTCATTTTGATTTAAAACAGATTTAAATTCATTACTGTCAGGGTCATCAGCAGTTTTAGATAGGCTATGATCAGTTTCATCAAAAACAACATGCATTGATTCTTCTACTATAAGCAGCCTTTTATTGAAGACTCTATATGCATGACCATTCAAAGCATAACCAATGTGCACAGCTTCATCAGATTTAGCATCAAACTTACCAAGATTTTCTTTGCCATTATTCAATACAAAGCATTTACACCCAAATACTCTAAGGTGACTCACACTAGGTTTTCTGCCCTTATACAATTCATATGGGGTTTTCTTAAGAATTGGTCTTATTAAGGTCCTATTTAAGACATAACCTGCAGTATAAACAGCATCAGCCCAAAAATACTTAGGTAGCTTAGATTCATTTAACATAGTTCTAGCTAGTTCCTCTAGTGATCTATTTTTCCTTTCAACTACACCATTTTGTTGAGGTGTCCTAGGGGCTGAAAAGGTATGAGTTATCCCATGCTTCTCACAGAACCTCTCAAACTTAGCATTTTGAAACTCTCCCCCATGATCACTTCGAATAGATTTTATGCAGCAACCATTTTCATTTTGCAGAATTTTTGCTAATCTCTTAAAGGCAGAATAAGCATCATGTTTATGTGCAAGAAATAGAGTCCATGTAAATCTAGAGTAATCATCCACAACAACTAAAGCATACAAATTTCCAGCCAAGCTAGCAACTCTAGATGGACCAAATAAGTCCATATGCAACACATCCAATGGATTTTTTGTAGAGACAATATCCTTTAACTTGAAAGAGGATTTGATTTGTTTACCTTTCACACAAGCATCACAAAGCCTGTTGTCCTGAAATTTAATGTTAGGTAAACCAGAAACTAAATCTTTAGATTTCAATTTATTCAAGTGATTTGTGTGTATGTGAGCCAACCTCCTGTGCCACAACCAAGACTCATCACTTCTGGACAGCAAACACTCATTTGAAGAGTTAGTTTCCATGATATTCAGCAGATATATGTTATTCACTTTCTTACCAGTAAACAGTACCTTACTAGATGAATTACTTGATATTGTGCAGCCTTTTGACTCAAAATTCACTTTGTATCCTTTGTCACAAAGCTGACTTATGCTGAGAAGACTATGCTTAAGTCCTTCTACATACAGCACATTCTCAATGGTTGTTGAGTTCCCTGTTCCAACAGTTCCTCTGCCCAAAATCCTCCCTCGGTTATTATCACCATAGGTTACATGTCCTTCTGCTTTGAGCTTTAAGCTGGTGAACTTTGTAAGATCTCCAGTCATATGCTTGGAACAGCCACTGTCCAAGTACCACTGGTTTTTCTTGCTTCCAATCTGCAAAACAGAATAAAAAATATACAAATGGTACCCTTTTCAGTATAGGGTCCAGCACAGATTAAAACCTTCTCTTTGGTAGCCATTTTGCTAAGTTCTTAGGAACAAGATGCTTTCTAGCAATGCAAGACCTAGATGTATGACCAGATTTCATGCAGTAAAAACAGGTTACATGAGATGCCTTTTTGCCACTTTTAAAAGCTGAAAAAACTGATTTTGCTGGAACAAAAAAACTTGAAAGCTTTTTGACATTGGTTGTATTTCCAGGGGTATAACCAAGTCCATTCTTATTGAAAACAGCATTCTGTGATCCAAGGAGAGACTCAAGGTTTTCTCTTCCCTTGGTGAAATTGGAAAGGGTTTTCAGCAAATATTCCACTTGTTTTTCCAATCTTTTGCAGTTTTCACAGTTTTTAATAGAGGCATGCAAGCAAGTCAGTTCAAGGCTTACCAAATCTGTTTTGGCCTTATGCAATTCTTCCTCAAGTGTTTTTACTTTAGGTGCAAGCACATTATTTACCTTTTGCAGCTTATTGCATATTACAGCTAGCCTATTGGCTTCATCATGTGTTTCCTTGAAGGCAGCAAGCAAATCATCATAGTTATCAGAATCAGCAGAAAAATTACTTACTGATTCAGAGCTTGACTCCTCATCCTTCATCATGAAACAAAAATTGTTCTCCTCATCTTCTGTTGAAGAACTGCTAGTTGAGGATACTTCATTTTCCTCCCATGAGATGTAGGCTCTTCTTCCTTTGTTCCTTTCAAATTTCTTGCTGGCAGATTTGTCCCTTGTTTGATTGTCTGGACAATCCGTTTTGATATGCCCTGTTTTGCCACATCCAAAGCAAGTATATTTAGAGGAGTTTGAATCATTGGGTTTAGGATACCTTATTTTCTGCTGGTTCTTATTTTTGCTTTTCTTCCTCAGGAATTTGCTGAATCTTTTTGTAAGAAGGCTGATTGTGTCATCATCTTCAGCATCTTCTTTTTCCTCCTTGATCTCATCCAATTCAGTTGCTTTCAGTGCAAGACCTTTGGGTTTTCTTTCTGTTGTTTCCTGCTCTTTGAGTCTTTTAAGCTCTAGCTCATGCTCCATCAGCTTTCCAAACAGTGCAGCAGTTCCCAACTTTGACAGATCACGGCTTTCAGAGATAGCTGTCACCTTTGGTTGCCAGCTTCTGTCGAGGCACTTCAATATCTTTATGTTGAGCTCCTCTCTGTCAAATTCTTTTCCCAAGCCAGTGAGGTGATTCACAATATAGGTGAATCTTTTTTGCACATCAGCAATGCTCTCCTCGGGTTGCATTCTGAACAGCTCATATTCTTGGATGAGCGCATGTTTCCTTGACCTTTTCACATCTTCAGTACCCTCATGAGTCACTTCTAAGACTTCCCACATCTCCTTAGCTGACTTACATTGGGATATTCTGAAGAACTCATCCATTGTCAATGCAGAGGTTATGATGTTCTTGGCCACAAGATCATGTTGAGCCTTCCTCCTTTCGGTCTCATTCCATTCTGATCTTGGCTTTACCACTTGTTCATCCTTGACAACCTGCATTGGCACATAAGGTCCATTGACCACAGCTTCCCAAATTAATGCATCAATGGATTCCATGAAAATTCTCATTCTAACTTTCCAAAATGCATAATTCATTCCATTGAACATAGGTGGTCTATTAACAGCAGAACCCTCAACAAAAAGCACATTAAACTCAGACATTATTACAAACAAACTTGATTAAAATACAAGTCCTAGCTCTTGATACCAATTGTTGGGTTTAATAGTGCCAAAGTTCAAGAGGGGGGGTGAATTGACCTTTTAAAACTTTCTCGCAGAAACAATGTTTAACCCAGTTTTTCAGAAAATAAATCGATTTATGTGAAAATGAACAGATTTATTTCAGCACTGTTTTTGTTTGAAAACCTTTTAATTCAGCAAGGTTAATCACAAGATTATGCAGTAAGAATTTCCAGATGCACACACACAGATATCAAATTTGAAAAATAGTGAAACACAAAACAGCAAGCTTTAATTTCAAGCACGTGATTAAGGTTCAACTGATAGCATGCTAATTAATTGAGTAACCTTTGCAAACAAGCTGTTCCAGTGGCTTTTAACAGACTATGAGTGTTCTTCTTGATGTCAAGCAATTTTCCAGAAATTAAGAACAATGAATCACAGAACAACAAGCTTCAACTTTATGCAATTGTTTAAGGTTCAATTAATAGCTTTGACAGTTTCTTGAGCAACCTATCACAGTCAATCTGTTTCAATGGCTTTTTAGCAGATTATATATGTTCTTATCATATTCAAACAACTTTTTCAGAAATCAAGAACAGTATGCACAGTGCCCAGAAAGAACAGATTTATTTTCAATTGAACATATTTATTTCTTTGCTGTTTTATCAATTATGCAGAAACGAAATTGCAGAGAGTGAGAGAGAATGAACACAAGCAATTATACTGGTTCACTCAACTAAGCTACATCCAGTCTTCACCAACAACAGGTGGAAATCACTAACACACAGTACAACCAAGTACAATTCCCACTGTTCTTGAAACCTACAAGAACTTAGGTACTCTTGCTGAAAAAACCTATTTCAGCATACACACACACCCACTCTTCAAGAACACATATCAAGAAGAGTGTTCAACCAAACTATTACAAGAAAGAGATGTGAAACGACTACACCTGATTGAGGATACACAGATCTGCCTTAAACCAGTAGGCAAGATTGCTAGAACAGTAGCTGCACCTCACACCAAGCTTTTGAACCAAACCAAGAACAAGCACTTTGTGATTTTCGAAATCTTTGAAGAACAAATGCTAATCCTTTGTAAACACTTAACTCTCTGCTGTCAAAACTTGTTTTTGCAAATGTATGAATTGTTTTGAATTAGTTATTAAACTCAGAAACAAGTTTGCATTTTATAGAAAGCCAGCTTATAACAGAAATTTGAAAAACAGTTAAAGCTGTTATAAGATGAACAGATTGAAAATAAAATGAACTGATTTATTTTCAAAAGCAGTTAGAGAATTTGTTAAGTGAGGAGACTTAGTCAGCCCTTCTGGTGCTGAGATAAAACTGAAAAACGTTTAAGCTTGACATGGCACCAGAGGCAAAAAGAATCTATTCATTTACAGATGAACAGATTTATTTTTCAAAACGAAAACAGAGAAAGTTTAACTATTTGAAACTCAGTCGTTTTGAAAAGAAGAAGACATAGTCAAAATACCTGATGCACAAAATCTAATTTTTACAAGACTTAGCCAAGGCATCAGTAAAAAAAATGAATCTGTTTATTTAGAAAAGAACAGATTTATTTTTATGCAGTAAACGTGTTTTTGTGTAAAACATGTGAAAAACAGTTTAAGAAAACTTATGCTTGTTCTTATCACATGGCCAGTGGTTATGAGGTGAGTTACTCAGCAAAAAGCCCACTCTTAGACAACCTCTAAGCACTAACTAAGACATACTTAAAGCAAAGCAAAAATACACATGAAATGTACATAAAAGTCTTCATCAAACACTACATATAAGTCTTCATCAAACACAATCTTGAAGGGGCAGCAACCATCTTCAACAGTTTCTGCACCGTGAAGTAATTTTAGAAATTAAGCTTTGTTTTGTTCTTGGGTGGTGCATGACGTGTTTGTAAAGTGACTTTAAGGGAGGTAACCAAGGTCAAGTTTTCTAATATCAAGATCAATGTAGTTAGTCACAATAAGTGTTGACCTTTGTAGGAATAAGTGGTTGATCTGTTACACACTTTCTGCACAATTATGTAATTTTGGAATTTGAGTTGTGTTGCTCTTGTGTAGTGTCGTGCAGTGCATGAGGTATGTGTAAAGTAACCCCAATGGAGGACACGAAGGTCAAGTTCTATAATATCACTATGTTGTTCTTATGTGGGGTAGTGCATGAGGTGTGTGCAAAGTGACTTCAGTGGAGGACACCAAGGTACAATTATCTAATCTCAATGTCAATGTAGTAAGTTAGACTAAGTTGTAACCTATGTAGGAATAAGTGGTGACCTACTACCAACTTTCTTCACAATTAAGTAATTTTAGAATTTTTGAGTTGTGTTATTCTTGGGTGGGGTGATGCACTGTATGAGGTGTGTGTAAAGTCACCCTAGTAGTAGTTAGTCGGAGTCACATTAAGTGGTGACTTGTGTAAGAATAAGTGGTGACCTACTACCAACTTTTTGCACAGTTAAGTAAGTTTAGAAATTTTGAGTTGTGTTGTTCTTGTATGGGGTAATACATGAGGTGTGTGTAAAGTGACCATAATGGAGGACACTAATGTCAAATTCTCTAATCTATCTGTTAATATAATTAGTTATAGTCATATTAAGTGGTCACTATTTTGTTTTCAATTTTAAATTTCTTTTTCCAAAAAAATATAAATTTGACAGATGATATATATATAATTAATTTACATAAACATTTTTTAATATATATATATATAACTAATTTTACATAAAAAAGTAACTGATAGAAGCATCCAAAAAAAAGTTGATATAGTTGTTATATAACTTATTCAATAGAGCTCACTCATAGCCACAACTTATCCAAAAACAAACTCCGAATTAGTGGCCAAAATTACTCTCTTAACATTACAAGCTATTCTCAACAGCTACATTGTTCAAATACACAACTGTTAAAATCAAAAAATATACTTATAAATATTTACAAGAAACATATATAAAGTTCTCTTGATGGGTTCAAGCGTCTCAACAATGACCACACTATTTCATCACCATCCATAGGTTAGTTTTCTCATTGTCATTCACTTCCATAGTGTTGTGAACAACTAAATTCATAAACTAGTCAAATCCATGAAGAGTATAAAAAATCATATGGCACAATTTAGAAAAGAAAATACGAGGACGTTAAGACATATAGTAAGAGAAGCAGAATTTTGAATATAATATCTTCTTTGTATGTAACTAGTTGAAACAAAAACATCTGCATTTTTATGATAATAAAATTAGAATTAAAAGGTAGTTATTATAACAATTATCAAAATAAAAAATGGTTATTAAAACTTATATTAAAATTGTGAAATAATATATACATAAAGAAAGTAGTTAGAAAAATACTATTTTATTAATTATTATAATCACAATGATAATTATCTTTCATCGTTGTAATTATTATGAGGATAACTTCTTAAAGATTATAAAATGAAAAAAAGTTGACTATATCAGTAAATATAAAAATATAAAAAGGTAGTTATAAAAATCAATTTACATTTATTAAATATTATACATGTAATATTATACACGTAATGGTACTAACCACTCTTGATAAAAGTATTTACATATCTAGAAAAAATAGAGTTCATGTTCACTTATAAAAGAATGATTATTTAGTTAAAATTTATTAAAATGTATACATTAGGGAGTGAAATTCGGAGACTCACACATTTTACTAAAAGTTTTCTGCGTTAATGGAACGTGGATTGGAGCATCATGCAGATTTGTTCTCACCTGGCTCATTTGATTTTGAGTAAAGTGAGAGTTAAAGGACTAGACCAACCAAAATTCAATAATGCTAAGATAATCCAAAAAAAAACTATATTTTGTTAAAATAATAAAAAATCTTATCAATTACCTATATCAAGTTAGAAATATGCTAGAATGATATGTCACCAACATTTATGATAAATAAAACTTGCTTAGCACTTACTTTCCAGTATAGAAGCCAAAGAATATCAAACATTCAAACAATGACAAGCTCAGAATTTCTTCAGGCTCAGAATTGTTTCTCTCTTTACCTGAATTGCATGTAGCAAACACAATTATGATGCTTATAAAATAAACTAACCAAATGAGATAGCAATGAAATAAAGCCCCATATCTAGATAACAAAGTAAAGCCATAAAAACATAAAAAAGGTGGAGGGACATTAAGCATTTGATAACTCTGACAGTTTCATGAACAAACTGAACAAAATCCAAGAAGGAAAATGAAACCCTTTGTACGAAAACAAAGTTTACTTATTTGCATCACCATGGGATAAATATATTCATCAAAGAGAGGGATAAAAACAATAAAAAAAATAGTAATCAATTTCTTCATAATTTAAACTTTATTTTTATATAAATTAAAAATAAAAACTAATTTTAATTTATGAAAAAATAATTTATTTATTTTTATATATTATTTATCCATCTCGAACCATCCTGATGATATTATCATATTAAAAACAATTACGCATAAGGAAAAAAAATGAAGAATTAAGAGTAACATTCCCTAATTTAGTATGCATAACTTTAGTTAGAGTAATATATTGATAGTTAACAAAATAACAATTGAACCATGATCAGAAATTTTATCTGCAATTGGTAATAATCCACTTATTCTTTAAAGATGGAAGTTATGTAGCAATTTATTTTCCTTAACACACGAGCAAATTGTAGAAGTACTTTTAAAGTAGATCTTTTTTCACGCAGTTCTACAACTTCCTGCACTTTTGCACCAAAGAGAAACTGAAATAAGTTTAGACATTTTGAATTGGAGCTGTTTGCACGAGTTATTAACCTAAGTCTCCAAAAATATCAAAGAGAATCTCCATTATTATGATATTACAATTATTCATAAAACGTAAGCATGAAATTATATTTTCTCTTTGAGCAATTTTAAGAATGGAATCACGAAGCCAGGGTTGAGTCTAATCAAGCCAACTAGAATATTCTATCCCTTATAGGAATCAGGGCAGTGTACATAAATTATTAAAATATATTATACTTTTTTAAAACAATATCTGCATTAAATAAACCTTCATTTACATTAAAATCACCATATGGTTGTTTGTTCTAATAGTAGACAGTGCCTTCTCTACAGCTCCCATTGCCCTTTTGCGAATTTTATCATCTTCACAAGGAAATGGCATTTTATGATCCATTTTCGCATAAGCATTATTACAAGGCTTGCCAACAGATAATCCACCCAAAGAGCAACCATGAACTGAGGCCCATGGTTTCGACAGATATTGACTATAACACAGGCAACATGTACAGACAACATCTGGATAAGAAACTTGGTATGCAACCATTGAATACTCTTGAGAATTAGAATATGGTACACTAGAACTACAAACAACAACCCCATTTTGGTAATTCAAAGACCCACAAAACCCCTAAATGCAAAACGATCAAAAACAAAATAAATGTACAAAACTTAAATGCAGATACCACAAACACATTTTAAACAAAAACAAACCACGACACTAAAAACCCCTAAACCCTAAATGCAAAATCAAATAAAAAACGCTAAACCAATCCAATTTTCAGTCAACTTATAGCGAATCAAAACACCAAATTGAAAATGGAGTGACCAAAATCCCATTTCCACACTCCGACCTCAAAACGGAACCTGAATAACGCTTAAAATCAAAATCCAAAACAGAATCCTACATAACCGTTAAAATCAAAACCCAAAATGAAACCATAAATAACTCCAAAAATCAATACCCAAAACGAAATCCTAAATAACTCCTAAAATCAAAACTCAAATTTGAACCCTAAATAACCCCTAAAATCAAAACCCAAAACGAAAATAAAAAACTAAAAAATGTATACCACAAAATCAGAAATCAATGACACTCAATCGCAAAACGAGAGACGAAAATTGTATTTCCACACATCAACCCTACAAAACCCAAACATCAAAAGCAGAATACAATCAAATAAACTAAACAAAACCCAACCTTGATAATATTTGACGCCCAAAATCACACTGAAAAGTGCACAACAACTCTCACTGAAATTCGAATTCCCACTTCAACTGTGTTATGAAGAAATTTCCCAAATCTAGAAGAACACCGTTGGTTTGAATCCTAAATTTTGAATTTGTTCACGGTGATATGTGGGCCCCACAATACAATATAAAATTATTTTTCACGCCACATCAGTGGTTGTATCCAGGCACAACCACGTCATGGTTGTATAAATATCGATACTAGTTACAAAATTTCCCTTACCAGGTCACCATCCATTACATTACAACAATGCCCTTTCCCACATCATCAATCATGGCCACGTTTGCAATGTTAAGAGTGTGGAAGACAATAAGTAGTGTCAAGAAAATTTTCCTAATATTATAGAGGAAAGCGTTTGGTTGACACTGCTATTTTAGAAACATACATTTGACACTAACCATGTGGCAATGGATGGCGATGTGGCGAAATATATTTTTGTCATTATACTGATTGGTGGAGTTGTTGGTGATTGTGTACATGAGTCAAGATTATTCAAAAAATACATATGCAAGTGTCCACATAATTGAACCAAGGTAACCACGTATTTATTACTGGATAACTTTAAATTTAAAACATCCCTTAGTTAGTGGTTTTTGCTTACATTAACACCTTAGTACATAACCAGATGAAATACAAATGTATTAAGTGAAGATAACAAACAAAATTGGTGAAATTCTTGGTGATTGTGCACATGAGTGAGGAATGTTCCAAAATCCAAAGTGATATGAGTTGATTTTAGGATTGTTCATTTGTTTGGTGACACTTTACTTAGATTTAGATTTTAAGGCAATTAAAGGTGAAAAGCCTAAGGAAAATTCTCACTCGACATTAACTTAACAAGTGTTAAGCAGATGTGAAGGTTCATTTCCATAAGGCCAAAGGAAAAACACAATTAAAAGTGAAGATGAATGCCAAATATGGTGCAAAAATTTAACAAACACAAGGTGAGCAAGAATATGGACCGAATGGAATTAAAAGGAGCAAAAACAAGAAACAAGACATATTTTGGAATTGAAATTGGAATGGAAAAAGATGTGTGAAAGGAAACTTAGGAGAGGTGGAATAGTGAATGGTGCACGCCACTTGGATGGTGAATTGAGTCCAAGATAAGTGAAGATTCCGCCACTTGAGAGCTCACAACACTCACAAGATAAGACCAATTTAGGAGGAGATTCACTCACTCACAATTCTAACACAATTTGTGTATAGTAACTTTACTCTTCATTCAACTTATGAATACATGAGGTAGACCTCCCTATTTATAGATTTAAGAGCCTTGGAAAAGAAGAAAATAGGGTAGAATGGTAAAGGGAAAAGTGGTGCGGTTTTAGGTCTTGACTTTGGTAAAAACTGAACCATCATACACATTCTAGAAACTATGGTTTCCTTTCTACCCTAATGGACTTCTTATGGGCCCATTCTTATGTCTTCACCTCCTAATTATGCTATATGACCCCTCATGTGAGCCCAACTTATTTACAACATTTTTTCTAAATATTAAAAAGACTAGCATGAAGAACTTTAAGTGTTGTGGTCCTTGTCCATTCCTCCTACTGATGAGGTCTTCCCTTGATTGTTGAGATGACCCTTCATAGTTGGCATCCTTGGTCATCTTCTTGTGGACTTGGGTCTTATCACAAAGTATGTCTCTACTTAATAAAACCAAGGTAACCACTTATTTCTTACTGCATAACTTAAGTTTAAAACATTCCTTAGTTGGTGGCTTTTGCTTCAATTAACATTTTAGTACAAAACCAAAAGAAATGCAAATGTATTGAGTGAAGATAACAAACAAAATTGGTGGAGTTGTTGGTGATTGTGCACCTGAGTGAGGATTGTTCCAAATTCCGTACGCAGTTGTCCACTTAATAAAACCAAGGTAACCACTTATTTCTTACTACATAAAGTTAAATTTAAAACATTCCTTAGTTGGTGACTTTTGCTTCCATTAACACCTTAGTACATAACCAAATGATATGCAAATGTATTATTAAGTGAAGATAAAAAAAAATTTGAGGAGTTGCTGGTGATTGTGCACATGAGTCTTGATTATTCTAAACTCGACACACAAGCATCCACTTAATAGAACCTAGGTAACCACTTATTTCTTATAATAACTTTAAATTAAAAAAATCCTTAATTGATGATTTTTTTTCTTCCATTAACACCTTAGTACAACACCAAATGAAATGCAAATGTATTGAGTGAAGATAACAAACAAAATTTGTTGACTCGTTAGTGATTGTGCACAATCACAACCAACTCCACAATTTTTCTTGCTATTTACATCCAATATATTTTCATTTCATTTGATTTTGTACTAAGGTGCTAATGAAAACAAAACCACCAACTTAGGAATGTTCTCAAATTAAGTTATGCAATAAGAAATTATTGGTTATCCTATAGTTCAATTATGTGGGCACTTGAGTATGGGGTTTTAAAAAATCCAGATTCATGCGCACAATCACCAACAACTCCCCAATTTTTTGGTTATATTCACTCAATATATTTGCATTTCCTTTGGTTCTATACTAAGGTGTTAACGAAAGAAATGCCACTAACCTAGTAATGCTTTGAACTTAAGTTATGCAAGAAAGGAATTATTTGTTACTCTAGTTCAATTATGTGGGCACTTGAGTATGGGGTTTTAAAAAATCCAAATTCATATGCACAATCATAACCAACTCCATAATTTTTTTTGTTATATTCACTCAATACATTTGCATTTCATTTGGTTTTGTACTAAGGAGTTGAGAGAAAAAAAACCACAAACTTAGAAATGTTTTGAACTTAAGTTATGCAGTAAGGAATTACTGGTTACCCTCATTTAATTATGTGGATACCTGAGTATGAGTTTTTGAACAATCCTGATTCATGTGCACAATCACCTACAACTCCCTATTTTTGTTTGTTATATTCACTCAATACATTTGCATTTCAATTAAATTTTTACTAAGGTGTTAATGGAAGAAAAATCATGAATTTAGGAATGTTTTGAACTTAAGTTATCCAATAAAGAATTATTGGTTACCCTCGTTCAACTATGTGGAGAAACGGCTACCACATCCAAGGAAGGCAATAGACAAACAAATTACCCAATCCTAACACGGGGAGGTAGTGACAATAAATAACAATACCGGGCTCATTGATATGGTAATTGGAATGAGTACAATCTAAATCCCTTAACGAAGATCCATTGGAGGGCCATTCTGGTGTAACAACCCTATATTTTTCCACATCTAATAACCATAATCAGTATGAAATATTAAAATAAATATATAAACATAATACAAATATGTTCACAACTTTTTCATATAATATTTCAAAACATATCTCTCTTCATAAGACTTTAAATATTTACATAAAATTAAAACAAATATTCAAAAGAAAATAAAATATTTTTATCATTCAGCTTCTCACCAAGGAGCTTTATCACCTGTAACATCATTTGCTCTCGTGTAAATACACGATCATCACAGATTAAAGAAAACAACCACAAAACAAGCAAATGGTAAACTAGTTATTTTTATAACTTATAATATAAATATAACTTTAAACATCCACATAAAACCATCAATTCTCATGCATTTCACATAATCATCAAGTGTCTAAAAAACCTTTACAATTCATCTTTCTCAAGTCAGACTTCTACTGACTCACTACACATAGACACTTGACTCTACTTTCGGAAGACTCATGTATTGAAATTAGAATCCTGAGACCTGCACCTGTCATACTACTCGCTGTGAATCCACACAGTCATGCGCATAAACATCTCAATATCTCATAATCTCGTATGACAAGGTAAATTCATATGACCTGAAAGATTAGATTATATTTCAAACTGCAGACAAAGTCATATGAACCTCCATCGACTCTCACCAACTGAATAACTTCATCTATGTGATTCCATTATATCAGTAGAGTCAAGATCATCTCATTGGATCGGGACCTGGCAGATTAATACACCCTAATAACAATCTCAACACGGTATTTCCTTTCTTGAAAATACTATGTTTTGATCACCATTTCATATCATTTCACACTTCATTTAACACATCAATAGTACACCACTCAATCACATCATATTTTAAACTTTCTAAACAATCCAAACATATCTTAAAATTCACTAAAACACATAATTAAGTTCCTTTAATCATATTTTAAAATAAGATTTAGATTTTTCACTTAAAAACAATATGAAATAATAAACTAGGCTTTCAAAAGCAAAAATAAAAATTATAAGTATTTTTTTTTTCACAGAGTCTAGCTTGAGCGAGAATTTGCTTGCTTGAGCAAGAATGGGTCTCACCTAAGCGAAAATTCTCTCACTTGAGCGAGATTGGACCCGAGAGCACCCTATCTTTCCATTCTATTCTCGTTTGAGCAAGAATTAGCTCGCCTGAGCGAGATATGCAAAGAAATCTGCATAATACTATTATATTCCTGAATCAATTATCATTCAACTCATAATTTTAACAATCTACACATTAAAAATGATAATTCTTACTCATATATGCTTTCTAAATCAAACATCATCTAAAGTCAAACAACCAATTCTCATCAAACATCATATTTTAAGTAATTCAACAAACTATACAAATATAATTCAACTCATTTATATTACCATTCAACCACTTTCAATTCTCAATCACAACACTTTCATCAACTTATTCACCTTAAAAATCACTATATAATAGTCAAAATCAACCCTTTCATTCAATATATTACTTTACTCTTAAAAGAGACAATTCTACAAAAAAAATTGAGATTGGTGACCACGTCACCCCCATATTTAGATCTTCTAGCCTAATGTTCTATTGAAAATTTAAAACTAGCTTCCCTTACCTGAACTTGAGCAGATGCTCCCTAAGAGCTCCAAACTACCAAAAGCTCAAGGGTAACCTAACTTGCACCACATAGTCTTGATAAAAAAAAATCTAACTATATCACTAAGACTCTGAGCTAACAAAGACTACTTCTGAAGATAAAAGCATCACATGCAAGCTTAAACTAAATAAAAACCTAACCAGATCAAAACTAACTCAAAGGAAACGGAGCCAAGAATGAACTTATTGTATCTGAGATTTTGATCGGACAATCTTGTAGAGTTCACTGTCAGGAGTCCAATGGCAGACTCCGATCGTCAAACCGATGAACGAGGAGGTCAAAATCTTAGGGAGAAGGGAGAGGAAAGGAAAAAAGAACTATTCAAGTGTCATTAAAAATATACCACTTCCACTCTAAGACCATTTTCTAGATCCTTACATCTGGTGCCAACAGCTATGATAATTCTATCTCCAGTAACGTATATTTAATTTGTTGCAGTTAAAAAGCTCGTAGTTGTAGACATTTAATTTCGAATTTTTAAACAATTATGATTCATGTGTACAATCATCATCAACTCACTAATTTTGATTATTATAGTCACTTTATACATTTGTATTTCATGTGAATAGAGTTAGCCTAATTATTTTTATAAAAGAATTAAAATAATAACTTACATTAATAAACAAATTAATTAAATACTTAAATCATTTAAACACTGTTGAATAACATTTTAGTATTAAAAAAACTAAAATATCAAGATGCATAATATTAAAACTAGTAGTTAAAACAGAAAAAAGAAATTATGAAAATAATAATAAAATATTATAGTTAGTAGGTTACCCATTAATCCACCTCCAAACTAAATAAATAAAATTTAGTTTGATCGATATTTATAAAAAAAATATTTTTCCACTTCATCGTGCTCATCTATATAGTGAAGTAAATTAACTTAAAGTTTTGAACTAATTTTGACAACTTAATTAAAAAGTTATTAAGACTATTAATAATATTTTTTCATTCTTCTAAAAGCAAAATTAATTTTGTCCTGAAACCAAATGATTTATTTACCTAATATATTTGGACGCAATTTCCTCAGAACTAATAAGTAGAGCAAGAGCAATGACACTACACTATCGGCACACCAAGAGCACCGTCAGCTAGAGAAGGGGAGAAGAAGAAGCAACAGCACCAGCGAAAATGCGGAATAAATCTAAAAGGTAACCCTAAACCCTAAAAAAAAAATTTGTAGAGTCCACACAATATTAAAAAAATTTGAATGCCATTCTTAGTCCACAACATTTTCATATACAAATAAATTAATTTATTTTTCTATCTATAAAATGCATATACTAAATTTGTACAAACAAATTGTATCTTATATTATAAAGCATTAATAATGAGTAGCTATATTGGTAGAACTTAAAAAAATTATAAATCATATATGAATTTATCACACATATATAGGTCCAAAAAGAAATGGAAGCGCTTTGTCTGACACGTAGGTTGAAGCAGTATGAAATGAACGTACATCTTCCAAGCTATAACTCACAAGTCACACAATAAAAGAGACACCTTTCTCTTATTCAATTTATGTGTTCAACCTTCGATCCTCTCTCTCTGTCACTCTCTCACTCTCTCTCATGTCATTCTTGGACGTGGACAACTCCTACATCACAAAACTGGTTTGTCTCTCGTCTTTATCTCTGCAGTAAATTCATGACTGTGATCTGCATAATCATAAAAATAACAATAATTAACTCTAAACATGTTTCGTTTAATGTTTTCTGTTTGAGTATGCTTACCCTTCAGTTTCAGCTCGTGTTGTTCTTCCTCATGCAGGTTTTTTTCTCTCTCTTTGTTCCTGTGTGTTTCTGCTGTTTCTTGGCTTGTGAAAGATTGAATCAATGAATCGTTCATCTGGGGTTTCTCTTTTTTTTCTGTTGTTTTGTTTCTTTTGATGATCATAGTCTGTTGATTAATATTTTTGGACCATTGTTTGAGCTAAAATCTATCTTGATTCAATTCCAGTGATTATCGATTTGTTAGAGATCGTTGCCTTTTCTAGCTATTGTTTTGCGGTGATCAATTCCGTTCCAACATTCGTTTACATTTTTTTTTCTTCTTCCCTCGACATTGTCTGGAACAAAATCTGTTGTTTAATTTTTTAACATTCTGTGGCCTATGTTTTTCGATTCTTTTATTATGTTCAGGATTGTCTCGTTTCACCAGACATGCTTAGATGCGTATCTTTTAGTGTTTCTAATTACCGATTTATTTATTGGTGCTTAACCTGTTTGATTACGGAACTGTGATTCCTTCTTTTATGAAATAATTAGAGAACTATACAATTTCTTGAATATGACATTTGATTTTGATGCAACAGACACTATTTCAAGGCAGAGACTGTTGAGAAGATATTTGAAGAGGGTGCTAAATATGTGTGTTCTAGTGGCGGTTTGATAGTGAATTGTCAATTTGTGTTGAAGTTATGAATGGAATCTAGAATGTGAAGTATTATCCATGATAGTTCTCAGTTATGGGGTTCTTAAACATAGAGAAGAAGTGGTTATACTCTTTCCTAGTCTGTTCTGCCATATGCATGCTCTTACTAGTCACATCCTTCAACATGGGTCTTGTCTCTTCAATTCACTCCATCAATTCACTGTTCTTCTTTCTCCCATCTCATTTACTTTCAAACCAGACTTCCCCACTTTTTACGGACAAGAGGGAGCAGAAGAGGGATTCTCCTGCTCCTGCTCCGGCACCGGCTAGGCCTGCGATTCCTCGGTTTGCTTATTTGATTTCTGGTTCAAAAGGTGATTTGGAAAAGCTTTGGAGAACTCTCCATGCACTTTATCATCCACTAAACCATTATGTTGTTCATATGGACCTTGAATCCCCGATAGAGGAAAGGAATGAGATTGCACATAGAATTGAAAGACAACATGTCTTCGCTGAGGTTGGAAACGTTTATGTCATCCCAAAGGCTAACATGGTCACTTACCGAGGACCAACGATGGTTTCTAATACTCTTCATGCTTGTGCCATTTTGCTCAAGAGAAGTAAAGATTGGGATTGGTTCATTAATCTTAGTGCTTCAGACTATCCTCTTGTGACTCAGGATGGTTAGTTTATTATCCTACATGGTTGTTTGTTTCTATTACAATTTGTTCTGACTCAAACCTTTTAGGATTCCAACTTTTGCTGCTCAATTATTGTAAGACTAATATGAATTTACAATTGTGCAGATCTACTATATACTTTTTCAGATTTAGATAGAGGCCTTAACTTCATTGAGCACACAAGTCAGTTAGGATGGAAGTTGTAAGTTCTTTCTTCTCTTAGTCACATGATACCAATGGCCTTGACATAGATAATGAATTGTGCCCTCCTCCCATGACATAGGAGACCTGTATTTACACATAATGATAAATTGAACCATATGCAGTGATAAACGAGCAATGCCTTTAATTGTAGACCCCGGGCTCTACATGTCAACCAAATCTGATGTATTTTGGGTCGAACCTAAGAGACCTCTGCCAACAGCATTTAAACTATTCACTGGTTAGTTTTCTCCTTTTTTACCGTCTATTTCTGTCATTGGTCACTTTTCTAAAGGTTCACATACAAATTTGGAGAACAATATAGTCTTAGTGAATGAAATCAGATATATGCTGTTCTCGTAGAGACTACTTTTGATAAGAAAGTATCTGATACGAGTACATCAATTCCAAGTCTGATCCTATACAAATACATCAAATCCAAATCTGGCATTATTGCAGAAATATTTGACAGCATTATATTTTAAGATAGTATCTGTATATATCATATAATCAGGGAAATAATATGCGTGTATATTTGATCCGTTAATATAGGAATTAAATTAGGATTGCTACAGATACATTTTTAGGAATAATATGGCATGATAATATAGCCTCATTGATGTATGTATATGAATACGTTCTGAATGAATCAGACATGGGAAAACTACCAAATTACTTTAGCAGATTCACCTTGGTTCTGATATCTTAATAAGTTATCTGGTTCATTTAATTTTCTTGAAGGATATGGCTTCTCAGGGCGGAATTGAAATGTATGCATGTGTATTTTAAATAACTTATGTTCTTACAATCCGGGAAATGTGTTTGTTTCATGAAAGATTCTCCGTTTGGGCTTTTGGACTAGGAAAAATTGTTTTCCCCTTTGTGGCTGAGGAGTGAAGACTGATCAATCTTTAACCTTAAATCAAATAATTCCCCTTCTACTCCATATAAATTGCCGAATAACTGGTTTCTGGCTTACCATCATTTTCCCACTTTCGTTGTTATTTACTTGAGTTTAAAATCTATGCACCTGTCAGTATTAAATATCTCTACACCGTTAACCAGTGATAAATGATGTAAGAGATGGTTTTTAAGATATACGCGATAATTTTTTATTGGTTGACAGTGTAAAAGTCCTTACTTTGCCTTCTGAAGATTTTGTGTTGAAGTATTGTACACACATTGCAGGTTCAGCATGGATGGTTTTGTCACATGACTTTGTTGAATATATTATATGGGGGTGGGACAATCTTCCAAGAACTCTTCTCATGTACTACACCAATTTTCTGTCTTCCCCTGAAGGCTACTTTCAGACTGTTGCATGCAATGTGCCAGAGTTAGCTAAAACCCTTGTCAATACTGACTTGCATTATATTTCCTGGGACAACCCTCCTAAACAGCACCCTCATGTTCTTAACATGAATGACTCAGACAAAATGATCGAAAGTGGTGCTGCCTTTGCTAGAAAATTTAGTCAAGACGATCCATCATTGGATATGATTGATAAGAAAATTCTCCGTAGGAGAAATGGACTATTCCCTCTTGGCGGTTGGTGCACTGGAAAACCCAAATGTTCTGAGATTGGGAACATTTATAAACTCAAACCTGGTCCAGGGTCTCAAAGACTTCATGGCCTTGTCACGGGGCTAATTTTGAAGGCTAAATCTGGTGAGAATCAGTGTACATAGATCCTGCTGAGAACTTTTGTGGTTTTTGATGGAAGAGCTGAATAGATGAAGGTTATGTTTATAGCCAGATACATTAGTATTCCAGCACCTAGTTGAAGGGAGACAAGTTTTTGATGTTAGAGTGAAATTGCACATTCATAATATACCAAATCAGTGATCATTCCCGAACTTAGCCGTAGTTAGTTGCCTCTATGTGAAGTACCAAAGATGGCACGAGTCTCATAATTCTTTTTGTAGGTCTTGTTTACTTAGAGGTAACAATTTTTTAGCTGCATCATGATCCAGGAATTTTATACCTTTTTTGTTTATGTTTTCCATTACTTTATGTCTCACGGGTCACAATCTTTTTGATAGACAACAATTTTGGATAATTTATTTATCATGATCAATATTTTAGTGGATTATACACATCTGGCTTTGTATTTATTTATTTATTTTTCTCTAGTTTAGTAGCAATGATTAACTGATACTTTATGACATGATTAAACAATTTGGGTAACAAGCACAATCTTATCCATTCTTTTTGCTTATTTTCTGGTAGGTCTGAGATTATGACTTCTTATTAGGTAACAGTTAAACAACAATGTTTTTTTTAGCTCTGGCGAATTTGTTTCAATTTATGAGACTTTCCTGGAATCACATTCGTGCGAATATTATTCTTAGGATTTGATCAATATTTAAAAAATGTAATTGCTTATGTTTTAAGATTCTTAAGAACGTCTTTAAAATTTTAAAATAGAAATGTAATAAAAGTGATAAGTGGGTAAAAAACAAATTTCAGTCATCATTCATTGTGGGAATCATCATGCTGTAAATTGTTATTACTTTCCTGAAAAATAATAATAACTATAAATATTGTTAAGAAAAATATAAAGAAACATTAAAATGTTACATTCTAACGAGGTTTTAATGCATGAATGTTAAGATTAAGATTATAGACTTTAGGTTTTTATCTTCGGGTCAACAATAAATATCTATTATTATGGGATTTAATTCAATTTTAGGATTTGATTAGTCATGAGCAATTTTGTTCCTGTTACTAGTGGGTGTTATAATATTGTTTAGGTCATTTTGTAAAGGCTATATAATAGCCATTTATTATTCAGTAAAAGTGAGCACTTTTTCTTATTATATCCACTATTAAAGAAGAGCTTCTCTGTTTTTTAACATTTGGTATCAGAGCCAGGTTACCGGGCCTGATCAAACCTTGAAGCAGTATTCTTCTACAAGAGAAAATCATGTCAGAAAGTTCATTTGTGCAACCAACAGTTTCGAAATTTGATTGGCACTATGATCATTGGACAATGCTCATGGAAAATTTTTTTCACTCTAAAGAGTACTGGGGCGTGGTTGAAAATGAGGTTCCTGCAACAGCAGAAGGTGTTAGCCTCACAGATGCCCAGAGAAAACACATTGACGATCAGAAGTTGAAAGATTTGAAAGAAAAGAACTATCTATTTCAAGCATTAAATCGTTCTATCTTGGAGACGATCATTCACAAGGATACAACAAAAAACATATGGGATTCTTTGAAGCAAAAATATCAAGGTTCATCCCGGGTTAAGTGTGCACACTTACAAGCTCTTCGAAAGGAGTTTGAAATTCTTCAATGAAGGAAGGCAAATCTGTGAATGAGTATTTTGCTCGGACCCTTACCCTAGCCAACAAGATGGAAGTAAATGGTGAGAACAAGGGAGACATTGCTGTAGTTGAAAAAGATTTTGAGATCCTTGACTCCCATATTTGATTATGTTGTGTGTTCCATTGAGGAGTCTAAGGATACTGACACCTTGACCATTGACGAGTTGCAAAGCAGCCTACTCGTGCATGAACAACGCATGAGTTATCATATAGAAGAAGAACATGCTTTGAAGATTACTTACGCAACACACTCTGGAGGAAGGGGTTGAGGTCGTGGAAAAGGAAGAGACGAGGACGAGGTAGACAAAGCTTCGACAAGGCCACAGTAGAGTGCTATCATTGTCACAAGCTAGGCCATTTTTAATGGGAATGTCCAAGCAAGGAGGAGGCCAACTATGCAGAAACTGAAGAAGCAATGTTACTGATGGCTTACATGGATATGAATAAAGCCCATACAATAAATGTGTGGTTTCTTGACTCAGGGTGCAACAATCATATGTGTGGGAAGAAGGAATATTTCTCAGATTTTGATGAAAGTTTCAGAGAATCAGTGAACCTGGGTAACAACACAAGCATGGTCGTATTAGGTAAGGGTAATATATGACTGCATGTAAATGGAATAGCACAGAAAATTACAGGGGTATTCTATGTTCCAGAACTGAAGAACAATTTGTTGAGTATTGGGCAATTACAAGAAAAAGGGCTTACGATTCTGCTTTAAGGCTTCGTTTGGATCCAGGGGTGCCACTGTTGGCGACGACGGATGTCACAACAGCACCCCGTTTGGATCCATGCATGGTTGCGGGTGAGTGTGGAGGGGAGCAGAAAGTTGAGCGAATTGTTTATCTGCGCAAAGAAGAAGAGAAAGTTGCACTGTAGATGGAGAGTGCCAAGTCATCCGAAGCAAGTTACAAATTTACCCTTGCTTTTGCTGGAATCAAGAAACAGTGCCCCTGCGCATGCATGCCACATGAAGCCATGAGATTCCTGACTTGGCTCAGGAATCGTTTGACTCTGTGTGAATCTGTGAAAGGAGAGTGAATGGAGAGTGAATGTAGTGGTGGGTGAGTGGGTGAGGTAGGTGGGCGTGGCTATATAACAGCATGAAGTTCCTTCCTCCATTCACAGAAAACGAAAGCAACCGAGCCATCTGAGAGTGGATTGTAGTGTGGTTGGAGAGATTCCTATAAGCCATCTTCGTTTTTGTTAGTATACCTTGTTCATCTCACGTCCTGGGGTTGTTCTTGTGATTCATCTGCGTTAATCTGGGTTGATCTGGGTTCGTCTGAGGTGAGAGCTAAAGTCTGAAATGGTGCATAATCGATTATGCCTCAATTATAACAAGTCAGATAATCGATTATGGGGCAGATAATCGATTTTTCAACGAACATAATCGATTATCTGTAAAAGTTTACAGGCACAATCGATTATCTGGTGTGTTGAAAATGGGCCATAATCGATTATTGTGTGCCATAATCGATTATGGTGTATTTTTGCCTACACACATAATCGATTATCTGTAAAAGTTTACAGGCCTAATCGATTATCTGGTGTGTTGAAAATGGGCCATAATCGATTATTGTGTGCCATAATCGATTATGGTGTATTTTTGCCTACACACATAATCGATTATCCCTGGATAATCGATTATCCTCTGTCCATAACTGAGAGCATAATCGATTATGTTCTATATTTTTTTGGAATTCTATGTTTATGAATTTTTTTTATGTGATTTTCAGGCAGTGTTCTTCATCCTAAGTCATCCTATTGTGTAGCTTGTGCTGCTGTTGTTGCTTATCTTCAGGTTTTTAATTTTTTTTATGTAAAGTTAATTTTTTTTTATTTCTGTTTTATATTTATTTCTGTTTTTAATTTGTAATTCACATAAATTATTGGTGTTAGAATTAAATGTTAAAAAAAATGTTATAATAATTTAAAAAGTCAGAAAAAGTTTATTTTAGGATTGATAATAAATTATTACAAAGATAAATAAGTTTACAGAATCCAAATAAAAATTAATAATCTGTAATTAATATTATTTTAGATTGTACATAAATTATTACAAAGATAAAAATAAATGTATTTAAAATGAATATTTTTACAAGTGGAAATAGAAATTTTTAATTTGTAGATTTTTTAAAAAGTAATTGATATTTTAGAAGTGCTATTTTTAATTGATATTTTAATTATAAATGTAGAAAGTAATTATTTATTTCAAAATGAATTGTTTATTAAACAGATTTAAAAAAATTTATTTTGACAGAATGGAATTAAAAATTTTAAAAATATTTTGATAGGGTTTTTATTTTTGTAGATTAAACATAATTTAGTAATGTTATAATAAAAAACATTATAAAAATGTTGTATTAATTAAAAATAACAGTAAAAGTTTAAAGTAGAAATATTATTTTGAGTTATTTTTTTTTTAATTTGTATTTTACATAAATTATTAGTGTTAAAATTAAATGTTAAAAAAAAATGTTATAGTAATTTAAAAAGTTAGAAAAAGTTTATTTTAGGATTGATAATAAATTATTACAAAGATAAATAAGTTTACAGAATCCAAATAATTGATATTTTAATTATAAATGTAGAAAGTAATTATTTATTTTAAAATGAATTTTTTATTAAACAGATTTAAAAAAATATATTTTGACAGAATGGAATTATAAATTTTAAAAATATTTTGATAGGTTTTCATTATAGATGGCATCATCATCCCACAAACGTAACAGAACCCGTAAGGGTAAATCTCCAGCAGAAGATGTTGACGTTCCTCCTCCACTAACGAGGATTCCAGAAGTTCTTGATTATTCAAGATACTTCAGTACCAGGCGTCAAATGGTGGTTTTTGAAAATAATTTTCACGCAAGAGAAGTATTACCACCAAAAGTGATGAATACTCCATTTTTTGCTGGTCCAGGATTTGAATTCCAAAATCTTCTCAATTGGCAAGGTTTACAACCTTTCCTCGGAATTAATCTTCCGTATTATGAGGATTTGGTAAGGGTTTTTTATACAAATGCAAAATTCACACCTGCTGGTCACCTTGCCATTGAGATTTGCGGAAAAATGATACACATCAAAGAAGTGGATTGGATGACCATTGCTCATCTACAATATGACAGTCTTAAGTTAACCCCCGGGACGATCCCTGAGAAAGTGAATTTTGATCGAGCACTAGCACTATCCACCATGATTCGTGAAGATGTTCAAGGTGAAAATCTGAAAAATGTCGGTAGTCTGAAGATGAATGACCGACTGTTGCATTACACATGGGTGCATATCTTGTGCCCTCGAGGAAGCAACTATGCACAACTGCTGAATGAAGATATTTTCATGATGTGGTTAATCAAGAATAATGTACGCATTAATTGGCCTCATTACATAATGCAACAGATCATCAAATGCCGGGATAACAAGATGCCTCTCCCATATGCAAATTTGATAACGAGGATCTTGCAGGTGTATGGCTTTGACTTGTCCAATGAACAAGCAACAATGCTAGGCTGGAATCATTACTTTGGCAAAAAAAGTATGACAAAATTAAATATATTCCAGGTCAATGGCATATGGCAACTTGGTAGACCACAACATGCAAACGAAGAAGATGATGAAGAGGATGAATTGCCACCACAAGATGATGAAGGTGGTCAACCTGAGGAGGAAAACCCCACTCAAAGGGAATTGTTAAATCAAATTTTGTCCGGCATGGAAAAGATGAATACCCGAATGGACAGAATGGAGGTTACTCTGGCTGACATTCGACGTCATCAAGGCCATTGAGTGTGTTATTATTATGTTATTGTCATTGTTATTTTTATTTCTAAGTTTCATGTTGAACATTGATGAATTGTGTTTGTTATTTTTGACGTTGACATTGTTATTGTTAAGGTTTTATGCTACTTTTCATGCTACTTATTTACATAATCATATTGTTTTTAATTATATTTGTATATATATAACATAACATAATTTATAAAATCATTTCTAATATTAAAATTATGTAAATAAATTAACTTAAATAAAAAATAATTCTTAATTAATAAAATGTTAAATAATATAATTATACTTTAATTTTAAATTATAATTAACTAAAATATGAAATAGGATTAATCATTATTTATTCTTTTTTTATATAAAGGGTAAAATTGTAATCTTACAAATTTTACTATTCAAAATATATTAAAATACTCTCACAACTATCACACCATTCACAATTTCCAATAAACTTTCTTCATACATCCACTCTAACATACCCCAATCCAAACAACCTCAACTTTCTTCACACTTCCACTCCCACTCACCCTCAACTTTCCACTCCCCCACACCCTCTAATCCAAACACACCCTAAAACGGAAAATGTAAGGTGTTTCACCATGAGAGAGGCTTAATCATGGAGACCAAGATGACTTCAAATTGAATGTTTATACTCCATGCTATATCACAACCTATAGCATCTACATGTTTCAATACAATTACAGAAGATATGGAGCAACTTTGGCACTGTAGATATGGCCACTTGAACTTTAAAGGCTTGAAGACTCTACAACAGAAGATGGTGAATGGATTACCAAAACTTAAGTCTCCCTCAAGACTTTGTAAAGATTGCCTGGTGGGTGATCCTGCCGACAACTCGAGCGTGGAGGAATTGCCTTGTCGCTTGCTTGACCCGCCTCTGGCAACTGTGCTATCTGCAAGAACACTCTTAGAACCTCCTCCTTGGGAACTCCAAACGCAACCTGCAAACACACAGACGGCGCCTCTAGCGGCCGTTTGCACTCCGACGCTCAAGTTAGATCCCAGAATCACTAGAAAATAATGTGTGTAAAAAAAACAGTGTGTGTATTTCTCTCTGATTCTCTTTTTATCCCCCTCTGTGTCTGTGCCAAACAGAATTCTGCTACGCTGTCCTCTGCGCGTGTCAGAATTCTGTTATGCTTTTGTACGAAAACATACCACAGTCAGGGTCGTGGGTGTCTGGGTTTTCTGTCTGTACCTTTCACGACACGGAGTGCACCTTTATCTCGGTCGCGCCCCTCTCAGACAGTGACACGTGGAGGCATGCAACTCGCATCTAACCGTTCACGTGCCTCCACCTGAAGGGCTCTAGCGCATCTCTTGTGCGCCTAAGTTATTCCCTTGCGGAGTAACTTAGCGCGTTTCTTCCATCTGGGTGAAATCGCACATTCCCAGGAGAACGCCGGGTGTGGCTGGACTAGGCACACTCACCAAGCATTGCTCTCTGCATACACGATTTCCCCTTCACGATGCCATGCACGTAATGGGTTGAGAGAGTAACCAATCACTGACCGGTTTACTGACTCCCTTAGGCCACTCTCGTGCACGACTATACCGACGAGGAGCTCTTCTTTCTCTGAGGTATGATCATGCGAGGTCCATGCGTAACGCTCTCGCTGGGAATCTCAGTCCCAGTTTAACTGCGTGTAACACGAAACCCCGATGACCATGCACCCGATGACTGATCGGTGCTCTATTGCTTCTCGCGTTCTCCCCCGGGTGTTTATCTTGGAACTGATCTGTCGGTGGCCACTCAGTTACTGACCACCGATCTCCATACCGGGGAATCTCCTCCATGACTACTCTGCCACCTGATCCACGTGTCACCCGTTTATCTTGGAACTGATCTGTCGGTTGTCACTCGGTTACTGACCTCCGATAACCATACCGGGTGATCGCCTCCCCGATTTCTCTGCCACCTGATCCACGTGTCACCGTGCGAGTGGTCCACGTGGTTATCTACTACTGACGTCATCGACTACCGATGACCGACCGGATCACAAGCCCCTAGTCTCGAGCTGTGAACTCGTTCTCAGCGAAGAGACTAAGTGGTCGCGCTCTCGATCCACGTGGCAAGTGGGGCCGCATCACGTGCCACCTCACGTGTTGCCCTTTAACGTTACAACTTCCTTTCTTAATCTTGCGACACGTGGCCGCATCAACGGCCAGCGTGGAGTGCCGCTAGCGCTTCCCTTATTCAAATAGGCGCGCGTTTTCACTATTTCATCATCTTCTTCAACACTCCCAGGCTCACTTCGAATTCCCTCTCTTCGCGCCCATCTCCCTTCAAGCTTTCTACCTCCCAAACTTTCGCGATCACTCAAAGGTATGGTTTTTCTTCTTCCTTGGTCTATTTAGGCTCTTTTCACCGATTGCATTCGTCCCTTTTATTATCATGCATTCATCTTCTCTGTTTTTTCTCTTCTCGACCCGCGCTAGGGTTTTCGCGCCCCTCACTCTGCTTTCTGCTTTTCCCTCTTCCTCTTTTTTGCCTGGACATCTCTTTCTTCTTCCTTTCCTCTGTTTTTCACCGAACCATTCATCATTTCTTCTTCTTCCATTCCTCTGACCCTTCATTTTTCTCCGTTGCAGTTATCTCACAATGGCTCGCTTAAAACAAACCGCTCGAATCGTCGCTTCGTCTTCTGGTGCACAGCCTTCAACAAGTTCACCGGCGCCGCCGCCACCCGATGCAACCTCCTACCATGACAACGCCAGGGTCTACGACTGGGCTCCCTTGGCGTTGCTGGCCGAAACCTCCACCCTACTACCGCAGGGTCACCTTAAATCCCTTCTGAGCAACGACCTAGATGAGCCTTCTTGTGCCGTCGACAGGGAAAACGATTTTAATATCCGTATACGCATTCCTCCTCGAGGGATGCCCATCTGTGCGGATGAGAGGGCCACCAATGGGGTGCCCTTCACCTTCGTCTACTCCGCCATCTTCAAGAGGTTGAAGTTGCGCCTGCCCTTCACCTTTTTCGAGAAGGAGCTGAACGTCGCACCCTGCCAACTCCATCCAAATGCCTGGGCTTTCATCCGGGCATTTGAGATTCTCTGCAATTACTTCGGGCTTAACGCCTCCGTGGATGTGTTTCTCTACTTCTTCGAGGCGAAGAACCCTGGGGACAGGTCCTGGGTTAGTCTGAATGGGGTTGCTGGATAGGTGCTCTTGGGCCTGTATCAGCAATCCTTCAAAGATTGGAAAGGCAGGTTCTACATGATATCTGCCACCCCACAAAGTCCAACATTGCTCGAGGGGTACCCCCTCTACTGGGTTCCTAGGGTTGAGTTCAAGAAACCCCGGGGTCTCGAAGCCATGTCCCCCTACGAGCGCGAGCTATGTGGGTTGTTCCTGGGGGCCAAGTACAACTCTGCTCTTCTCATCAAACATGAGTTTGATGTGTTGGCTTTGAAAAAATACATAGGTAGGCTCTTCTTCTTTCACCTCTTAGGATACTTGCACATTCTCATGCATGCTTGCATACATTTTGACTCACTTGCATAACTATGCCATCTAACTCTTCTTTTTCCCTTCGATGTAGATACGATGTCAGGTAAGGAAAGGAGGAAAGCTTTGCTGGAGCTTGCCAAACTCAAAGGGGCCAAAGGGACTGGCTCCTCTTCTTCCACCACCGATCCTATCGCCGCTCCTCCTCTCTCGATCGCGCCAGCTGAAGGCCCCGAGCCAGGAAGGAAGAGAAGAAAGCTGGCGAAGACCTTTCCTTCATCTGCTGCTGCTCCTGCTCCCTCAACCGAAGAGGAGAGCTCTGGCTCTCCTCTCGTACACCGCAAGAGGAAACTTCCAGCGGTTGGGGGGGCTTCATCTCTTCAGCCTGGGGAGATTGAGGTAGTGGAGATAGAGGAAGGTTCGCCCTCGCCTCCTTCTATTCAACCTGCCCCAGTGCCAACATGCTTTCCCTCTCCTCAACAACTGCCATCCCCAACTCCTCGATCACCATCTCCTTCCCCGGCAGGCCAACCACTTGGTCAATCCACTCCACCTGCTGGGGGCGATTCTGCTCGCTCGGGGGATCTCCCGGGACCTCTCGTGACGCCACCACCACCGCCAACCTCCGCCGCTACCGCCGAAGGCGACGGGGCCAGCTCTCGACCAAGCGGCTCTGGAGCAAGCAATGAGAACTTCAGCCGAGTCATTGCTTTGGTCCGACAGCTCATTCGCAGCTGGGAGCTTGTCGAGTGGAACGGGGAGGAGGTGGACATGCACCTGGCGAAGCAGATAGTGCTTTCCCTGGAGTTTTCCACCCAGCACTGCAAGCAAATAGCCCTGGAGAAGAGGGTAAAGGAGCTTGAGCACGACAAAGGGTCACTGCAGAGTGACTTCGAAGCTGCCCAAGAGTCCGTAGCCCTGCTGAGGGGTATGGTGGAAAAATCCAGGGGTGAGTACCTGGCGCAGGTCCAAGAGACCATCAAGACTAAGATCTTGATGGGACAAGCCATCAATGTCTTGGACTGCGAGGTGGTGGAGTTGCGGGGCAAGGTGACCCACCTGGAGGCCGAGACTTCCTCCCTACGCCAACTGAACTCACAACTGGCGGGGGATCTCGAGTCTGCCAGAGAAACGACCACTACTGGGGAGAAGAAGCTTGAGGAGGCGGTGAGCAAGCTGTCTGAGGCAAAGGGCCAATTGGAAGAAGCTGCTTCTTCCATTGCTTCCCTTACCACCGAGAAGAATGTTGCGGAGGCCTCCAAGCAAAAGCTCGAAGTGGAGAATGCTGACCTTATGGGCGTGGGCGCTGAAGCCCTTGCTGATGGGTTCGAGCTGGCACTCGAGCAGATCAAATGCATTCTCCTAGATCTGGACCTCTCCCAGTTCAGCATTTATCACGAAGTGGTAGATGGAAAACTCATCCCTCCTCCTTGAGCTCTTTCTCTCTTTTTTTTTTTTGTAATTTTACACTTCTGCACAATTTGTTGTACTTGAACTTGTATAAACTTTGTCGCTTAATATATACTAGTTTCATACGCATATCTTTCTCTTCGCATTTTCTTAAGCTTTGTCTTTCTCTTTGCACACGACTAACTGTTAACCAGCTTAGGCTTAGCGCGATCTGCCTTCTTTGATCTTGGCCTCTACTTTGATCACGACTAACAACTCCCTTAGCTTCGTCCTTAACAGTTCTTGTGCACTGCTTTGTACTGGATGACTGACAAGGCATAGCCTGTCTGCTAGCTTGTTGTGTAGGAATTTGTTTGGAAAAGTTTCCTCCGACAAGGCAAGACTGATCAGTCATCGTTCTTCAAGCAGCGTACCCACCAACAACTCATCAGTCATCGTTCTTCGGGCAGCGTACCCACCGACAACTCATCAGTCATCGTTCTTCGTACTTCACTTTGCTTCTCTATCGCTCTAGCGCTAAGTGCATAGAGGACATCGATCGTCAGAGGTGATACCTTGTTTGGCGAAACTTGCTCAACTGCGTGAACTCAGCAATACCTGAACTTGACCCTCCATGTACCGCTTCTAACTCGAGCAAGTTGTTTAACCTTATAACAAACTTGGCAAACTGTTAACTCAAAGTAAACTTGAGCAACTATCAACTCTTCGGCGATGACGTCCAATAAAACTTGTGAACTTAAGGCAACAAATCTTAACATGAAATCACTTACTAGGCAGCAGGTTCTGACTCAAACTAGTATTAAAATACAGTTTACCTGATCTGCCAAGTGAAATCCCCCCTACTTCTGTCATCGCCCGGAACTCTTCTGATCTGGTACTCGCCGCACAACCCCTTCACTGTCTCAACTTTCACGCCATAAGGTTCTGGCGATGTCACCTTTCTTCTTTTCATGACCTGATCATTGTTCCCTCATCTGGGAGTAGAGGCGCCTTTTGGATCCTTCTCTACCTCCCTGAGTTTCAGAACAATGATCTGGTCTTACTGGGTCAACATTGATGTTTCACTTAAAGGGGGAAAGGCATTTTCCTTCCCTTCCCACCATTTAAGGTCACAAACACCCCTGCCCCTTCAGCTCATCTTGCCTGGACTCACTCGGTGAGAAGGGCTTTATCTTGCCTGAACTCACTCTAAGGTGAGAAGGACTTTATCTTGCCTGGGCTCACTCTAAGGTGAGAAGGACTTTATCTTGCCTGAACTCACCCTAAGGTGAGAAGGACTTTTATCCGGTGCCTCAACTTGCCCAGGGTGTACATCTCCACCCCCCCTGGATGCACTGAGGACTTTTAATCTTGCCTCTATCTGCTGGTGCAGAGAGGTCTTTTAATCTGTTCTAGTCTGCACTCGCACAAAGACGAGGAGGACTTTATCTCTTTCTCGCCTCAAGACGCGCGAGGGCGTTGAGGTCTTTAATCATTGTTGGTGCCTCCGATCGCCGAAAGACGACGAGGTCTTTAAGACTTTTAACTGATGTCGCCGATCGCCGAAAAACGATGGGGACTTTAAAACTTTTAACTGATGCCGCCGATCGCCGAAAAACGATGGGGACTTAAAAACTTTTAACTGAGAGCATGCAATACGATTTTACTATTGCTCTAGATCACATACGAGTAATAAGGCCTTTTTCCTAAACTCTCGAAGCCATAAGCATGCAAACATAGAAGCTTTAAACTTTGAAAAACTCTTCTTTATTGGGTGGCCTCATTAAAAACCCTCCTTAGGGAAAAAAGAGTGCCCCCTTGAAATTGTTTTAACGGAAATTATTCAAATCTCTTCATATTCGTCTTTACTTACAAGGCTTTAACTGTAATAAACTGTAATACGACTTGAGATGTGTGGCGTTCCAAGTGCGAGGAATCGCCCCTCCTTCTAACGTCTCCAAGCGGTAGGCGCCATTCCCGAGCGCCTCGGTTATTCTGAACGGTCCCGTCCACTTGGGCGATAACTTGTTCTGCATCTCATACTGATGGGCCTTCCTCATCACCAGATCGCCGCTTCTAAACTGCCTTGACGTTACCTTAGAGTTGTACCTTCGCTCAACTCTTCTCTTTACTGCTTCGGCTTTCACTCTCGCCTCCTCCCTGACCTCATCCAGCAAATCCAGATTCATTCTTCTTTCTTCGTTCGAGTCTTCCGCCACGAAGTTCTGGAATCTCGGCGAGCTTTCCTGGATTTCGACTGGAATCATCGCATCACATCCATAAACCAAACTAAAGGGGGTCTTGTGGGTTCCTGACTGCTCAGTGGTATGGTATGCCCAAACTATGCGGGGTACCTCTTCAGCCCACGATCCCTTAGCTTTCTCTAATCTTCTCTTTAATCCTCTCAGCAACACCCGATTGGCAGACTCCACTTAGCCATTTGTCTGTGGGTGCTCGACGGATGCAAACACCTGTTGTATCCCCACCTCTTCGCACAACTTTTTCAAGAGGTGACTTGCAAACTGAGTCCCATTGTCTGACACCAGGCGTTTAGGCACACCAAACCGGCACACTATGTTCTTCCATACAAATCTCTCGATCTTGTGTGCGGTGATCTGGGCCACTGGCTCCGCTTCGATCCACTTGGTGAAGTATTCAATCGCCACCACCAAGTACTTCATCTGCCTGATTGCCAATGGGAAGGGTCCCAGAATGTCAATTCCCCAAGTATGGAACGGCCAGGGGCTGTAAATCGACTTCAGCTCTTCTGGGGGTGCCTTGTGCCAATCGGCGTGTTGCTGGCATTGCTTGCAACGCTGGGCGTATCTCTTGCAATCTTCTCTCATCGTGGGCCAATAATAGCCTGCACGGATAGTCCTTGTCGCCAGCGATCGGCCTCCAATGTGGCTCCCGCAAATTCCCTCATGGAGCTCAGCCATAATCCTCGTGCACTTCTCTCCGTGTATACATACAAGAAGGGGGTGTGTGAATCCAAACCTGTACAGCTCGCCGTCAATAAGGGTAAACTTGCTGGAGCTCTTCTTTATTTTTCTGGCCTCAGTTGAGTCAACTGGAAGCACACCATCCGCTAAATAACGTTGGTAAGGCGTTATCCACGTGTCTGGCTCGTGGACAGCGCAAATCTGCATCGATCTTGCCCCTTCTTCTGCTGGGCGCGCTCTGACCCTCGGCGCCCTCAGAGTTTCCTGCGTTAGGGATCTATGACTTCTCGCCGGTCTTCCCGTTGATCTACAAACATGGAGAACTTGGTGGTCTGCCACGAATGCTCGAGGCGCTTTCAAAGTTTCTTGAATGACAGTCCTCTGCCTACCCCCCTTTCCCGAACTGGCGAGCTTGGCTAGCAAGTCAGCTCGGGCATTCTGTTCTCTTGGCACGTGCACCACTTCAAATGAAGCAAAAGATCTTCTTAGCTCCTGCACGTACTCTAAGTAGGCTGCCATCTGCGGGTCCTTGGCTTGGAACTCGCCAGTTACCTGTCCCGTGACCAATAGCGAGTCGCTCTTGGCCATCAGCACTCTCGCCCCCATTTCCTTAGCCAGCAGGATTCCAGCGATCAAAGCCTCATACTCTACTTGGTTGTTGCTTGCTTTGAAAGCGAACCTCAATGACTGCTCTATCAACACTCCGTTAGGCCCTTCCAAGATGACCCCAGCCCCGCTGCCCAGCTGGTTGGACGACCCATCAACAGAGAGTACCCAGCGAAAGTCACCCTCGGCGTTTTGTGCCACTTCGGAGGACAACTCGACCACGAAATCGGCGAAGACTTGCCCTTTGATCGATCCCCGGGGTTCATACTTGATGTCAAACTCCGAAAGCTCGACCGCCCACTTCACCATCCTTCCAGCCACATCGGGCTTCTTCAAAACCTTCTGGATCGGCAGATCAGTCATCACCAGTACCGTGAAGCTCTGGAAGTAATGACGCAATCTCCTCGCCGAGAATACAACCGCTAATGCTGCCTTTTCTAGGGCCTGGTACCTTACCTCCGGGCCCTGCAGCACCTTGCTAACGAAATATATAGGCCTTTGGGTCTGGTCCTGATCCTGCACTAGCACTGCGCTGATCGCCCTCTCAGTTATGGCAAAGTACAGCCTGAGGGGTGTTATGTTTTGGGGCTTGCACAGAACTGGAGGGCTCGCCAAATATTCCTTGAGCTTTACGAAGGCCTCCTCACACTCCTTTGTCCAAACAAATTTGTTGTTCCTCTTCAAACATTGGAAGTATGGGTGGCCCTTCTCTCCGCTTGCCGATACAAATCGAGACAGGGCGACCATCCGCCCCGTGAGTTGCTGCACCTCCTTCACATTGGCGGGGCTCCTCATTGCCAAAATGGCGGCGCACTTCTCGGGGTTAGCCTCAATTCCCCTCTCTGACAGAAGAAACCCCAGAAATTTCCCTGCTTCTACACCAAAAACGCACTTTTCAGGATTCAGTTTGAGCTTGTACCTGGCTATTGTGATGAACAACTCTTCCAAGTCTGTGACGTGCTTGTCTTTCTCCAGGGACGTCACGACCATGTCGTCGACGTATGCCTGCACATTCCTTCCGAGCATGGGCGCGAGCACCTTGTCCATTAGCCTTTGGTACGTGGCCCCTGCATTCTTCAGCCCGAAGGGCATTACCTTGTAGCAATAACATGACCTTTCGGTCATGAAGGCGGTCTTCTCTTCGTCCATGGGGTGCATTCTGATTTGGTTGTACCCCGAGAAGGCATCCAGAAAACTGAGCAGCTTGCACCCTGATGCACTGTCTACTAGAGTGTCAATGCTTGGCAAAGGGTAAGAGTCCTTCGGGCAGGCCTTGTTCAACTCTGTAAAGTCAACGCATATCCGCCATTCTCCGCTGCTCTTCTTGACCAGGACGACGTTAGCGAGCCATTCTGGATATTGGATTTCCCTGATGTGGCCTGCTGCAAGCAGTTTCCGTGTCTCTTCTTTGATCGCCTGTCTCTTCTCCTCATTGAATTTTCTTCTTCTTTGGCGGATGGGCCTGACTTGGGGGTCCATTGCCAAACGATGGACAAGAAATCGAGGTTGATCCCCGGCATATCTGAAGCAGCCCACGCAAACGCATCCAAGTGTCTACTTATTACTTCGGCAATCTGGTCTTGCGTCTTGCTATCCAGGGTTCTTCCCAACTTAAACACCTTACCACTGATCTCCTTCTCGAGCCATTCCTCTACTGGCTGAGGTTTCCTCTCGCTGGCGATCAGCGCCCTCGCGATACCGGTTTCTCTGGCGGTCTCCGAGCAGTTTCTCTCCGACCTTGCCTCTACATTCCCCATCGGCACATCGCCCTCGGCGACCACCTCTAACGCCGCATCCGAAACTCGCCGGGGTTCGCGCTCCGGCTCCACGCCAGGGGGAGGCGTTGTGGTTACGTGGCACACAGACCTCTTGTTCTTGAGGCTGTTTTTGTAACACTTCTTCGCTCCTTCTGGTCGGAGGAAATAGTGATGATCATACCCTCCATAGACGGCAGCTTGACCTTCATGTGCCTTGTCGAAGGCACAGCTCCTGTTCTGTTGAGCGTTGGCCTCCCCAGCATTATGTTGTACGCTGACGGGGCGTTTACAACAAGGTACCTGACCTTCTCCGTTCGTGAGGCCAAGCCGTCAGTGAAGGTCGTCCTCAGCTCGATATACCCCCTCACCTCCACTTGGTCGCCGGCAAAGCCGTACAAGCAGCCCCCATATGGTCTTAGCTGATCAGGGGACAGTTGTAACTTCTCAAAGGTTGGCCAAAACATCACGTCTGCTGAGCTTCCTTGGTCGACCAGCACCCGGTGGATGGTCTTTCCCGCCGTGACAAGCGAGATCACAATAGGGTCGTTGTCGTGAGGCACCACGTCCCTGCGGTCCTCCTTGGTGAACGTGATGTCCACATCGGGCGAGTGATCTTCAAAGACTTCTACTGACATTATCGACCTCGCATACCTCTTTCGTTGCGACGCTGTGCACCCCCCGCCGGAGAATCCGCCAGCTATGGTGTGGATCTCGCCGTGAATAGGCACCTCGTGTTGTTGCCCTCCGCTGCTCGCCGGTTGAGACCCTGATGCTTGTTCCTCTTGCTTCTCTAGCAAGTAATCCTTCAGGAAACCACATTTGACCAACTCGGCGAGCTGGTGCCCCAAAGCCAAACACGAGTTGATAGAGTGGCCAAAACTCTTGTGGAACTCGCACCATGCGTCTGGTTTTGCCCCCAAGACCTTCTCCGCCGTTTTCTCAGGCACTTTGAGCCTGGCAGCTATGTTTGGGATGGCGATCAAATCAGCCAAACCCATCACAAACTCATACCTCGGGGGGCGATTACTCTCCCTGGGGCGCCCTGGTCCCTTACTCTTATTTTTCTTAGGGTCGTAAGGATGATGCGTCCTTTGATCTCTCTTTCCCGCCACCGCCTCCATTACCCTCTGAGGCTGTACCCTTGCTTGGGTGCGCGGTTTAGCTGGGGCCACATTTCCTCTCTTCTCGGTGACCTCACTCTCGGCGGCTATATGAGCCACAGCACGTCGCCGGATTTCGGCAAACGTGGCGGGGTGGCTCCTGATGAGCGACTCGCTAAAAGGCCCAGGCAACACACCCTTTTTGAAGGCGTGTACGAACATCTCTTCGTCCTTTCCTGGCAAACGGACTATCCGAGCTCCGAATCTGTTCAGGAAATCCTTCAAGGACTCCCCTTGGTACTGCCTTATATCAAACAAGTCGTAAGACACCAAAGGTGGCGCCTTGTTCACTATGTACTGCTCAACAAACATCTTGGAAAACTGTTGGAACGTGGTAATGTGGCCAGTGGGTATACTGACGAACCAGTCCAACGCCGTCCCGCTCAAAGTGCTCATGAACACCTTACAATACACCGCGTCTGAGCCCCCTGAGAGCATCATCTGAGTATGAAACGCCGTGAGATGGGCTTCAGGGTCCTCCACCCCAGTGAAAGACGCTTTCACTGCCACAGTGTTAGCCGGGACCACCAAGTCCATGATCTCTTGGGAAAATGGCATAGGAAAGCTGCGTGGTGGGGATGGGGGTCTGTCCCCTGCCGCACGCTCCTCCCGCTCCTGAAGGGCTTTACGCAGCTCTTCGTTGATCCTGTTGAGCTCTTCATTCCTTGCTTGCGAGGCCACCAGCGCCTCGTGCATCCTTTCCTGCTCAGAACGCGATGCAGCCACGTTCTCCTGCAGCGTCCTCATCATGTCCATCACTTGCGTCATGGACACAGCATCTTCGTCGGTTGATGGCGCAACTGAACTGGAGCGCGTTGTCCTCATCCTTCCTCAGCATACTCAGCAGCTCAAAGAACTCCGGACAAACGGTGAAAACTCCAGGAGTCGACTGCGATAGCAAGCAGTCGAACAGAAAACACTCGAAGCACCACCAACACAAACTATGGTTGGGAAACACCTTTTATACGTGCCCCACGGTGGGCGCCAAATGATCCTGCCGACAACTCGAGCGTGCAGGAATTGCCTTGTCGCTTGCTTGACCCGCCTCTGGCAACTGTGCTATCTGCAAGAACACTCTTAGAACCTCCTCCTTGGGAACTCCAAACGCAACCTGCAAACACACAGACGGCGCCTCTAGCGGCCGTTTGCACTCCGACGCTCAAGTTAGATCCCAGAATCACTAGAAAATAATGTGTGTAAAAAAAACAGTGTGTGTATTTCTCTCTGATTCTCTTTTTATCCCCCTCTGTGTCTGTGCCTAACAGAATTCTGCTACGCTGTCCTCTGCGCGTGTCAGAATTCTGTTATGCTTTTGTACGAAAACATACCACAGTCAGGGTCGTGGGTGTCTGGGTTTTCTGTCTGTACCTTTCACGACACGGAGTGCACCTTTATCTCGGTCGCGCCCCTCTCAGACAGTGACACGTGGAGGCATGCAACTCGCATCTAACCGTTCACGTGCCTCCACCTGAAGGGCTCTAGCGCATCTCTTGTGCGCCTAAGTTATTCCCTTGCGGAGTAACTTAGCGCGTTTCTTCCATCTGGGTGAAATCGCACATTCCCAGGAGAACGCCGGGTGTGGCTGGACTAGGCACACTCACCAAGCATTGCTCTCTGCATACACGATTTCCCCTTCACGATGCCATGCACGTAATGGGTTGAGAGAGTAACCAATCACTGACCGGTTTACTGACTCCCTTAGGCCACTCTCGTGCACGACTATACCGACGAGGAGCTCTTCTTTCTCTGAGGTATGATCATGCGAGGTCCATGCGTAACGCTCTCGCTGGGAATCTCAGTCCCAGTTTAACTGCGTGTAACACGAAACCCCGATGACCATGCACCCGATGACTGATCGGTGCTCTATTGCTTCTCGCGTTCTCCCCCGGGTGTTTATCTTGGAACTGATCTGTCGGTGGCCACTCAGTTACTGACCACCGATCTCCATACCGGGGAATCTCCTCCATGACTACTCTGCCACCTGATCCACGTGTCACCCGTTTATCTTGGAACTGATCTGTCGGTGGTCACTCGGTTATTGACCTCCGATAACCATACCGGGTGATCGCCTCCCCGATTTCTCTGCCACCTGATCCACGTGTCACCGTGCGAGTGGTCCACGTGGTTATCTGCTGCTGACGTCATCGACTACCGATGACCGACCGGATCAGTGGGTAAGCAACAACGAAACTCGTTTCCAAGGAAGAGCACCTGGCGAGCTTCACAACTTCTCCAATTGGTGCATGTTGACATTTGTGGACCGATCACACCCATTTCTAACAGCAAGAAACAGTATTTGATTACTTTCACTGATGATTTTAGTAGAAAAACATGGGTCTATTTTTTAATAGAGAAATTAGAAGCCTTTGCTGTTTTTAAAAATTTTAAGGCTCATGTTGAAAAGAAAACAAACTCATTTATTATAGCCTTACGTAGTGATCGAGGAGGAGAGTTTACATCACAAGAATTCAATAATTTTTGTGAAGTAAATGGTATTCGTAGACAATTGACAACTGCATGCACACCACAACAGAATGAGGTTGCGGAATGAAAGAATAGAACTATTATGAATATGGTTCGTAGTATGATTTCTGCAAAGAAACTTCCAAAGATTTTTTGGCCTGAAGTAGTCAACTGGACCGTGCATGTATTGAATCACAACCCAACATTGACTGTCAAAAATAAAACCCCAAAAGAAGCTTGGAGTGGAGTCAAGCCTTCAGTGGAGCATTTTAGAGTTTTTGGTTGTATTGTTCATGTTCATGTGCCTGACAGCAATAGAACCAAGCTGGATGATAAGAGCTTAAGTTGTGTTTTAATGGGAGTTAGTGAAGATCAAAGGCTTATCGACTTTATGATCCAACTTCTCAAAGGATCATAATGAGTCGGGATGTTGTATTTGAAGAAGACATGAATTGGGATTGGGATAATATTTATGAAGGATCCATTATGTGCGAATTGGAATGGGGTGATAGTGAGGAGAATACATTTGCATTTGACGAAAATGAAGATGGGAAGTGAATCTGATCTCGAAGCTAATATAGAAGGGGATAACTTTTCCTTTGAATCTTTGGCGGACATTTGCTCTCCTAGCTTAACTGAAGAAAGGAATAGAAGACCACCAGTCTGGATGAGAGACTATACAACAGGGGAAGGTCTTTCTGAAGAAGATAATGAAGCTCATTTAGCCATACATGCAGCTACTGATCCTATTCACTATGAAGATGCCTTGAAAAGTGAGAAATGGAGCCACGCCATGGATATGGAAATAGAAGCAATAAACAAAAAATGGCACATGGGAATTGACGGAATTACCCAAGGGAGGAAAGAAGGTTGGAGTAAAATGGATTTATAAGACTAAATTCAATGAAAATGGAGATGTCGAAAAATACAAGGCCAGACTTGTAACAAAGGGGTATACTCAACAACATGGGGTAGACTATACTGAAGTATTTGTACATGTAGCACGTATGGAGCCAATTCATTTGGTAGTAGCACTTGCAGCTCAAAGAGGTTGTTTTTCTCTTTGCTTAGAAAAACACTTTTCTCTTTCAAAACATATTTGAGCAAGCTTGTGCAAGGAACTAGGAAAGATCATACAAAGATTCTAAACACCCTAGACTAAACCCAAAACAAAAAGCATCATAGCTTCCAGTTTCATCATGAATTTGAAACATTAAAGCTCCCATGTTCTATAGGTCCCTCATCACAAAGAAACATATCAAGCTCCTTGAAAAAGAACTCGTACACAAAAATGAAATCATCATCATTCATGGTAGGTTTCCTATATACTTTATCCGCGCCAATGCATGCCTCAGCAACAATAAACTTGGAAAGGTTATCAGAACTAATCGTGAAATAAGAAACTAGTTCTTCCACCAGTTCTTTAAAGGTGAACTCGAAAAGGTAAGAGGCGACCTCCTTGAGTACCCAAAAGTACTCAAGATCAAGGATTGGAAGGAATTTGTCCTTCCTTTTTCCTTTTGGTACGTTTGGCTCATACCCACCTTGAGAGGGAACTTTATGTTTGCCTGCTTTTGAAGGGCCAACTACAATTGTGGCATTGAACATGAGGAAGGAAGAGAAATAATTTTTTTCTTCAATATCTACCTTATGTGAAAAAGAGTTCACACAAAAGACTAATCATCCCCTATGAGAGTAAAGGTCCATTTTCATTAGAAGAATCGAAACAAAAAAATCCATTGAAAACATACTTAAAGGATGACACAAAAATAGAGACAACAATAAATAGAAGAAATGGAGAAAAGCTCTCACGAAGGCAGCACAACGAAGGAGAGATGAAACAATGAAGATAGAAAAAACCAAATACAAAAAGATTTTAAGAATTTTCAAACGTTTCATATTTTGCATGAACCCAAAAGATCCAAACATCATATCCCAGGGCTATGTGACATGAAAAAAAGAATGTTAAGTTGTCTAAATGACATATTATACCATTAACACCTATTTGTATGTCGTACACCAAGTACATCTCATTTCTGGTTAAGGTTGCAAAGCATGAGCCTTTAAGGTTGTGAAAATACAACCTTGAAAATTTTCACTTTAATCAAGCTCAACAAAAAAATTAAGGTAGCAAAGCTCATTTGTGGTTTCCAAACTTTCTCCAAAGAATAGTCACTGGATCTTGTTCTTAATCATTAAATGCTTCTAAAATATTTCTCTAACTATTACTAATTTAAACATCGAAAAATCTTCTACAAATAAACTCTCATGGGATGCTTCATCAACAAAGTTCAACAACCAATCTAAAGAAGATTCAACTCGACCAAAACTCGACCAAAACTTGATCTTCTCAAAGTGTCTCTCAATAAACCTTGAACAATTCCAACTTATTTCCATTAAGAATAACTATAATTAAAAAAGTTGTTTGTAACTTGTGTATAATTTAAATTTTCTTAACGGAGAAACTTCATTAAAAACAATAGATTTTTATTTGTAGCTATTATCGAATTCTACACAAAAATAGTAGATTCCACTAGGTGAATGTAGTACTATCAAATTGAATATGGATCATAAACGTAATAAAATCTCATATAGATTTTGACCTTCACTTTTTTTTCCATGTGACACTATCTACAGGACTTGTTTTGTTTTGCAAGAGATCAACCTCGCTCTTCTCTTTAACTGCTTCCGCTATGAACTACTAATGCAAAAATTTGTTATGTTACAATTTGCAAATCATAATCGAGGAATCTATATACTTCTTTGTATAGCATTTAGTGGCAACAGAAGCTGATCTTAAACAAAGGTTCTGTCACCTCATGCTCAGCAAACTTTGTATCATTTGTAGAATGCTGTGTAGAGGCCAACAACCTAAACCATCTCCAGAATTTTGACATTCCCTGTGGAATTTGCGGCTAGCAAGGTGGATGACTGACCCCGCCAACAAACTGACGAAACGAATTGCGCTGCGTCATCCACTTCGTGACCGGAAAGAGGGTCTGTGTTCTGAAACTTGAATGACAGAGCAGGCATGGGGAAGGCTTTGTGGTATATGAACACCTGATCCACACAGAATGTTACCTTCAGTAGTACTGTAAAACCAACAGGAAAACTAATAGATAGATAAGGGACATGAATGAAATACCTCATTTGTCTCTGAACCAGTGGCAATGTAACCATCAGATACTGATAATCCCACAAAGTTCTGCAACAAAGGGAAGATGCATCAGCAAGATAATATATAATGCCTCAAAACTGAAAAAAGTGTCATAAAAATTGAATGGAAATTAAGTTTGAATATAATTCTTGGTGCATAATCACACACAGGTCCATCAATTAATTTGAGCAGGATATTAGGGTTTAGGGTTTAGGGTTTAGGGTTTAGGTGAATTAATGCAAAAGTCCTTATGACTGAGAGAACTCGTGACAGTAAAGACACAAGTTACTTTTTACCTTGACATTCACGTGACCTGTGAATGATTGAATCGGTGAGTCTATAACTCGAGATGCACACGTAGACAAATCCCAAAGCTTTAAAGTGTTATCTGTGGAAGATGAGACAAGGTTGACAGTGTCTACAAACTTGATGTAGCTGACAGTCTTGTTGTGTCCAACCAAAGTACACAGCGGCATTTTAAGGTTGCGAAGATCATAGTAATATATTCGATGATCTGCTGAACCAAATGCAAGGAAACGAGAAGAATCCAGCGGGAACTGAACACAGCATACATTTGCCTTGGTTTTGATGGTGCCAACACTAACTCCCTGCAGAAACATCCCAGGTGAGAGAAACAACTCATTATACATCCAGCATAATATACATAAAACATGCAACAGATGACTGCAGTACGTTTAGTTTCAAAGCTGACATCCACCAAGTGCAAAAATGGAATTGCCTGATTGATACTCCATAGCTTGACAGAACCATCATCGCTCCCACTTGCCAACATTGTTGGGTCTGCTGACGAGAAATCAATGGACCACACTCGCCGCTCATGCTCCCTCATGTCAGAGACTACTTGACTTCTTGTCACATCCCATAACTGAATAAGAAGACAAGTTACAATATTGTTGTACTTACATACCACAAACAAACAATTCATGGATGGCAATGTACTTACCTGCACAACACCTTCAAAGTTACTTGAAGCAATTTGACTTTTGATGTATGCATTCCAACATAAACTGCTTAACTTTGACCTGCTAGCCATCTCCACAACTGGATAGTGGATATCACGATCCTCATTTATGATTGAATCACATTCAAACACTTTAATTTTCTTATTCACACCAGCAGTAGCAAAAAATTCTCCATCACGATCAAAACTGAGTGAACATACCAGGTTGGATGAATGCAAAAGATCCCCTTGTTTTAGGTCAGCCTTAACCTTTATCTTACTGAATGATAAATACTTGCACAAACCTTCAAGAAAAGGATTTATCCAAGCACTTGCACCCTCCCTGCACTGCTCTTTTGATTTCTTGTCATTGATGCAACTTCTTTCAGTCAAAACAACAGACCCTCTACCATCACTTGTTACAGGAGGATGCGTACTCACCAGTTTCCCAGAGGTATAGGCCGGTCTACATCGTGTCAAAAAGTATGCTGACTCAAGTTTCTTAAAGTTCTTCATTAGCCGTGAACTTTTTGAAAGAAAACCTCCGTTACTTTTCTGATCATCTCCTCCATCATCATCATCATAATCATCACATTCCTCAATGTTTTTAACATGTGTCCCTAGTCTCACTCGTTTTCTAGCCCCTAGATATTCAGAATCCTCACTGTCAACAATTGTCATTGATGGGAAACTTGATGCTGAACGATCATCACTCCCCAGTTCAGTACCAGTAATCTGCTTAAATCTAATTTGCTGCTTAGTCACTTCTTCAATATCCGAGCACAGAAAAGAGATAGTGTGTTGCAACTTCTCAGCAACTTCCTGTTTTCTCTGTTCAAGTAATAAAAGGAATTCTAGCAGCAACTCCTTATCCTCTATCCTTTGCCTCAGCTCTATTGCTGCTTCACGTTCTTCCATATCATCTCTTTGTTCATTAAGGAACTCGCTCTGCAACAACTCCCTGCAACACAAGTCAACAATTGGTTTAAAAATTATGTAATCTTTCTTACAGGATTGAAATCATCTACCACGTGGTGCAAAAAAGTTGCTGATTCTTCATATGAGACAAAAGCCAATTAAAGCTTCAAATTTCCATGAATGCTTATAGAGAGAAATATTTAAAAAATCTTATTTAGGGTAGAAATTCCTAAAATATTTCAACAAGTAAGCAAATGCAATACAATATTGTCATAGTTGTTTCGGAAAATGATTTATTACCTATCGTCCACCTTCAACAAAATTATAAATATCAGATATTAAACTTCTTAACAAAACTAATTCAATCCAACACAGCAAGATTAGTGCCAAAGTTACAACATAAACTCTCATGCTATTATTAAACCTATTTAATTAGTTTATGGAATAGACACTTCATAGTGACCTTGCATCTGAGAGATAAGTAAATCAGAGACACTTTAAGCTTATATAATCTCAGGAATTTAATGTAAAAATAGCTAATAAAAACTTAATTCAAAATAAATTTCCAATTAGCAGAATCAAAAACTTATAGTATCTCATAAATTGTAGAATTGGAAAACAAAAAGGGATAAGAAAACCAGGCATTCAAATGGAAGGTAATTGGGACATATCACAAACAAGTTGGAATTTGGTTATGTAATGTGAAAAAATTAAAAACCATGTGATGAAGATAATTACCCCAGTGTTGGACGACTACTAGGGTCAGGATGCAGTAACCATAAGCAAAAGGAAGCTTCTTTGGGCCACTTAAGAAGTAACTGTGGAGGAAGAACCCTATGTCTAAGGCTAGACATGGTTCTACTCTTTTCTTCTCTTGAGTTTAGCGGACAAAATAGCTGGTCACATACAAGATAATAGAATTAGAGTACATAAAAATGTAAATAGGGACTTTCAACACTGTATATTACATCCACTGTAAGAACAAAGTGAAGAAGATAAAGTATATCAAAGCACCCTATTAAAATATAAGAACTTAAGAGTTGTACAGTTTCTGTTATGAACCTCAAAAAGAAGAACCCCCAATCGATAAACATCTGAAGCACAAGAACTAGAGTCATCAGCAACCTCTTCAGGACTAGTGTACCAATTCATCTCCATTAGCAATATCTGCTTCATTGGAAATGATTGCTTCTTTCCTTCTACTTCTTCATCCTTCCTCCTATCTTTCATTTTATTTTCTTCTGTTTCTTCTATCAAAGATGCACGAGCTGCATACACAGCACTCGACAGCATGCAACTAGAATCTGACCGAGCAGTAGTTGTAGAAGTCTTGACAGGCACAAAATCTTCACTTCCCAAGCTCTGATGATGCATATCATGGGGACAGAGAGATGTTGGAGTTTTGATCTCACCACCTTGGTTGTTTAATCCTTCTCCTAGAGAATCCGAGCCAGTATCTGAACAAGATGCTGATTCAATAAACGAGATATGATTGAAAGACGACATGACAAAACAGGAAGGCCTCACATTATGAACTACAACTCCTTGAGAATGCGCTACACTAACAATTTCTACTATTTGCCTAAATATGTGCAAGCATTCAAAGGCATCCACAGATCGTTGGGGTTTATCCAACCACTGCCTCAAGCTAACATCACCCCATTCCACAGCACCATAAAAGGGGTCAACCTCCACTTCATCTTCACATAACCCAGAAAACCCACCACCCAAAGTTTTAGCATGATCACCTTGAGCCAACAGAACCCTTTCTCTTTCCCTTTTAAACCCCGAATCCTGCGATCCCTCACCCGAGAATGGGTTCCTTTCAGGATAGTGAACCCTTTGGTTCCTATCCGAAACTCCAGAACTATTCAAAGCCCTGGAACTGCCAGAATTCTGAAAAGCAGACCCTGAAGAACCCTCCATCTTTATCCAGTTAGAGTTGCATGTAGGCCAAGCACAACACATCCAAAAACTATGATCCTCCTCCAACTTCCCTCACACTCTGGCACCTCCACCATCACCATTATAACTCAAAACTCATTTCACTCGCTCCAAAAAAACCACAAAGACCGTGTATCAAAATCTACCTCTCAGCCTTTTCACACTTAACACGATCACAACTTCCTGTGGAGTCAGCACCGTGAAATCACAAACTCTTCAGTATGCAATCCTATCCCTTTAAACAAAAACCAGTATATTTAGATAATTAAAACAAAAAAAAAAGACAATTTTTTAACAGGGACGGATTAAAATTCAGGAAACCAAACCAAACCAAAAGAAAAAGATGCATAGACTCTTCCACAAAGGTTAAAGGTTTCTAACTCCAACACTAGAGGAAACATACACAGACCCTCAAAAAAAAGTACCAAACTTTATCCAAATTGATCAAAATCTCCCACCACCCACCTATCAGAGTTAGTAAATGGGCAGATAGAGAGATACATGTTGTAGAGACACAGACAAAGAGAGAAAGAAGAGAGAGGTGTACCAATGACACCATAGGAGGATCTCCTGTTTCTGCTAGGCCAACCTCGCAACAGAACCACACAACAAAAACTTTCTAGCTGCACACAAGCACACTGAAGCGCCACAGCCTCATAAATTCCAAACATTTTTCTTATTATAAGAAAATCACAAAAAAGAGAAAAAAGACGATAAAAAAATAAAACAAAAGTACAGAACAGACAACACCTCCCCAACACAAACAACAGTAACAATAATATAAAAAAAAACTGATAATGGAATAAAGAAAATGTTTTAGAATTAACAAAAGTAAAGTGTTGCCGTATTTTGCATACTCTTTAACCTCTCATCGCAGGCTCAGTTTGTTTCCACGTTGGGTATCTATTATTCTGTTACCCTTTTGAGCATTGAGTCAAGGACTCTGCCTTTCATTTCCTCTTCATCTTCGTTATCTTCCCTTGCTTCATACGTGGCTTTACCATGGCCTCAAAGGGTTCTATGAGAGAGACTGTTTTCTATTATTATAACTCGTGGGTCATCTTTGAAATTTCCAAAAAGTGACGCACACATATATTATTTTATTAAGATTCTGCTAACAAGTACTATAGCTTCCTATAATCATTGTTCTTTCTTTTCTAATAACATTTTTTTTATTCATCTATGATAACATTTTATTTGAAAATTCTATAAATCTTATTATAAACTTTTTTTCTTCTCATATATACTTTTTATTTACTCATTCATAATAAACAGTTAAGAATACAATAAAGATAGATCAATATAAAATTAATATCATAAACTGTGAATAAAGATGAAATAAAATGTGATAGAATCAGAGGGAGTAGCAAATATATAATATGTGGTATCAGATTTCGAAACACATGCCCTATCCGAAAGTGGAAAAATCAAATCCTCTTGGTTATTAGTGACGGAGACATTAAGCTAATAAACAATTAATTTAGAGTTAGGCAAAGTGCGGTCTTAATTGGTCATATTGCATCGATCTTAATAAATATACTGATTGAACAGTATAAACATTATAATCAGTTTTCCTGGTTTGGTTTTTAAATTGTCTACTTGATTCCCAATTTCAATGCAGGAGATAAATATTTCATAATTTGTAAACTCATGGCTTTTATTATACTTGATAACTAAATACAGTCACATCATATTATTATTTACACTTAAGTTAGTATTTTATATTTATTTACTATTAGGATATACTTATACACTTATTTATTAGTTCTATCATTCTTGTTAAAAGATATTTTAGTTGTATCATTCTTCTAAAAAGATATTTTGACTCATTCATTTATTAAATTGGGATAAGTATATTTATTAAATTAATTTTATTTGAATTTATAATAGCATTACAAATAAAGAAAAGTTAAAATATTAATACAATTATACACTTAAATCATTAATTAAACTAAAATAAATAAATAAATATCAATTAATCTACATATTTGGACTTCTCGTGATGTATGTAAAGGAAACAACATAATGGCACTTAGCAATATATTAGGGATGAAATTAAAACTAAACGTGTTAACTTGGATACATATAAGTATCTGAAATAGTTCAAGAGATACAACCACAAAAGTGGGGGGAAAAGTAGATAACACCCAAACCTAATATTGTATAGAATCACAAAAACAGGAAGAAACATCCAAAAATATCAGGGTAAAAAAAATAAGTTAAATGATCGTGCTATTATGCCATATAATCACAATTTGAACTCCAAACACACCCTTTGTAAGGAAAGAAAAAATAGTCTTAGGATAGTAGTGGTATAATTAAAATGACATATAAATATTTTATTATTAAATTTAAAAGAACATATAAATAGAAACTCATTTTAAAAGAATCATCATCTCTCTAAAAACTCCTTTTTTTCTTTCTTCTACCTTCTCTCTAAGATTCTCATATTCTCGCTTATCAGTTTAACAATCGGAGTTCGTCATTAGACTATTGGCAACCCGATCAGAATCTTTAATAGAGTAAGTTCATTTTTGTTCTTCTCCTTAAGTCAAATTTTGAACTTGTTAGGTTTGTCTCTGTTTAGGCCTTGCATGTGACCCTTTTTGCTTCAGGGTTAATATCTATTAGCTCAAGGTCCTAGTGATATAGTTATATTTTTTATCAGGACTTTGTGCTGCAGGTTAAGTTATCTTTAAGATTTTGGTAGATTTGGAGCTCTTAGTGAGTATTTGCTCAAGTTCTAGTGAGGGAAACTAGTTTAAATTTTCAATAGAACCATAGGCTAGAAGATCTGGATGTGGGGCTAACGTGGTCATCAGTTCCAAATTTTGTTTGCAGGATTGATTGTTTATGAGTAATGCAAAATATTGTTTGAAATAAAATGTGAATATGTTGATTTTGATATGGATGATTTATGGTAGATATTTTTGTTTGAATCTGAAAAATTGATTCATTTATATAGTTGATATAGTGTAAGTTACTTTTGAAGTGAAATGACTTATTGAAATTGTTTATGTTTTACTATGAATGATGAAATTAGGTATAATTATGCATATTAGGTATAATTATGCATATTTCTCTGCATATCTCGCTCAGGCGAGCTAATTCTCGCTCAAGCGAGAATAGAATGGAAAGTTAGGGTGCTCTCGGGTCCATTTTCACCTAAACGAGAAAGAATCTCGCTCAGGCAAAAATGGGGTAAATTTTGGGATTGCTCTTGGGTTTACTCTTGCTCAATCGAGGGGATTTTCACTTGAGCGAGACCCATTCTCACACAAGCGAGTAAATTTTCGCTCAAGCTAGACTCTCTTAAAAAAAATAAAAAACGGAAATCCTTTTAAAAGGTTGGTTTATTTCTATTTTATAGTTTTACTTATAAATTATGTAAAAAAAATTTATGTATATTTAATTGAAAAATCCTTTAATTAGATATTTATGTGATTATTAGATGAATTTTTTGTGTGGTTAGAAATTCTAAGCTTTAGTATGATTTAATTGTGTGATTTTGGATATTGTGAGATGTGAAATATGAATCTTAATCAAGACATAGTATTTTCAGTAAAGAAAACACTGTGTTAAGATTGTTTAGGATGTGCATTAATTAGGGATCCTTCTAAAAGGAGATATCCCGACTCTCCTGAGATAATGGAATCATATAGATTAAGTTATTCAGGTGGTGAGAGTCAAAGGAGGTTCATATGAATGGGTAAGTCGTTTGAAAGATAACTAACTTAACCTGTTATATGAGTTAACTCTGTCATACTAGGAGATGATATTGAGATTATTTATGCGCATAGTTGTGTGAATTTCACAGTGAGATAGTATGATAGGTGTAGATCTTTGAACCTTTTACTTTTGTTTAGAGCATTTGACTTGGGTGTTGGCTTACACACCAAGTCAACTCTTAAACTAACACCTTCACGGTGCATTACAACGGCACAAGGTTAATCTCAACTTTCATCTTTAGAGCACCCGAGCTCGGGTGGTTTCACCAATGCCGAGGTGGGTCGTATTACCTGCCCATAGATGAACAATTTTTCCGCAGAGCACCTATTCAAGTATTCTAACCGAGTGAGATCGTCTTATTTGCCTTTAGCCAAACAATCTTAGTTACAGTTAAACATGATTCAGGGCACCTGAACTCAGAATGTTACTAAGAAAAAGTTGTCTCATCTGAATCACCATGAACTGCAAAACACCTAGACTTGGAATCTTACCAAGAAAAGGTCACCCTATCTGAAAACAATCTGCACAAAACTCATGCTCAGGTATTCTACCAAGATAGGTCACCTTACCTAGCATTAAACAATCACAACTTCAGAGTGCCTGCACTTGAAACAGGTCGCCTTATCTGAAAACAATTTGCACAGATCGCCTGCTCGAGTATTCTACCAAGACAAGTCGCTTTACTTGGCTTTAAACAATCACTGAAATAGAACTTGAGGCTTGTCGTGTTCCCCATTCGAGGAATGGCTCCACCGTCTTGAATTTCCAGCCGATAGGCTTCGTCACCAAACACTTCTATGAACATGTATGGTATAAAAGTTTGGTGTTGTATTGCCCCTTATTGTCAAGCTACAGTAGGACATAATCATTTGTCATTCTCAACTCATGAGTTTTGGCAAATATGTCAAAGTGTTTTATCTTTGTTGCTTATTGTAGATTATGAACTAGTACACCAGGTAAGTTCCCAGGAAAGAGAGGTGGGTTACCAATGGACGCGATTAAATACCAAGGCTTTCCTTGCCAGAACTTTCCTATACATGTACTTTTACACTACTGCGTTCTATATCCAGTAACAAGAATAACTTCTCTCATGTGAGAGATCATGATAACAATATCACAACAAATTTAAATGATAATTAATCATTCACGTCATCTTCAGAATATCATGATAAAATATTCCTTTATCTTTTATCTTCAGAATAATATATCAACACATAAAATATTCCTTTGTCTTAATTACCTTTTCTGGGCTGACCAACATCTGAGCCGAGCTCGTGATTCACCTCTTGGGCCCAAACACCGAGATGACCTTTCCCAAACACTTGGGTTGAGATGACGAGCTCTCCTACACGATACACATGCCCCCCGTCTTACCTGCCACTAGGTAATCATTTACTCACAGGGCGCCCATACTCGAGTGGTCATACTAACACCGAGCTAGGTCGACTTACCGTGTGCTAATTCAAGTAGATCAACAAAACTTAACCATCACATTGTTCAAAAAGAAAGCATTAAGAAAGAATATCTTAGCTCAAATACAACTTGAGATTTGCCACATTCCACGCTCGAGGAATGGCCTCAATTGGTCAGCCTTGGCTTCTTCGTTTGCTACTTGGAGGGCTCTCTCCATGATTTGCTGCATAGTGGGGTCCTCTTTCCCTTCAGATCCCAGTGGACCTTGCCTCGTGTTCCTCATTACGTCAGAAAACTCAAACACAATTGTGGATAAGATTAGGTTTTATCGGGCCCCATGGTGGGCGCCAAATGTTCTTGTCGGTTGAATTGCTCATTGGTTGACTCTGATGACAAGCTCTAGTTTTGTCTGTTTCTTCACGAGTTTGTCCTTCACTCTTGTGGCTCTGGAACGTAGCTTCGTTGAAACAGAGGGGGTCCTACCTGTTGATTGAACTCCGACGATCAAGTCAGTACATGACTTATAAGAATTTAAGAAGTAGTAAGTTTCAATCTTAGAAACAGCGTACCTTTACTTGGGGTCTGAAGCTCCTTTCATAGCTTACCTCTTGTAACAACTTTGCATCACGAGAATCTAATCTCAACTGAAAGCATGCTGAACAAGAAAATATTCTGTTCAGTGGCACACTCTCTTAGTGCTGCAACAAAACAAAATCTTTCCTCCAGGGAGCATAAAATAATAACAGAATAACCACCAGGGCACCAACCCACGTATCAACATCAAGGGTCCATTCTACTTACGTGGGCACCTTACTCATGGTGTGATACACTATCTTTCGTTATACATGCAACATAATCATTACGTGCCCTAAAACACATGGGCTTCGGTTTAAAAAGAATACATCTACTTGACCTAGACTCCATACGTGCTAAGCGCACCCCTAGATTCACAAATACCATTTACTAGAAGTCGTATGTTTACCTGTAAAAGGTTATCTCAATTATGTCAAGACGGGTTTACTGACCAAACTGGGTCCAACCACATGGCCAATTTTACTGGCCCAACAGCCGAGCTGACCTGCCTATGCCATGCACCAAGATCCTACCACCGAACACTGAGCCCTGAGCACTCTGTCCAGTACAAATATAAAATTAATAATAATAATATTATTATTATAATTATTATTATTAATATTAATATTAATATATTATAATTATTGTAGTTATTATTAATTTTATTAATATTAGTATTAGTATTATAATTATGAATATAAACTAATAATATTATTATTATTAATAATAATAAAATTTAAAATAATTAAAATAGTTATAATAATATTGATATTATTAGTAATAATAATAATTAAAATGATATTCATAATAATAATAAAAATATTAATATTAATATTAGTATTAGTATTAATATTATTACTATTATTATTAATAATATTAATATTATTATTATTAATATTATTATTATTAATATTATTATTATTAATATTATTATTATTAATATTATTATTTTACTTTACTATATGTTACAAAAACAAAAAAGTTGTCTCTCAAAAACTATAGTGAATGTGAAAGAGTGATAAGACTTTCTTTATGATCATGTTTCTTATTTTTTGACTTTCATTAGCCTTAGAATTTCAATTTTCCAATAATTATTGTCTGGGTTGTCCCCACTTTGATAAAATATTGTGATTTAAGAGAAGAAAAAAGGTAATAACAAGTAACAAATAGCAAGATGAAATCAATTCCATCCAATTAGTTAATAGCCTTTTAAAATCTATATATTATATGACAAATTTGAATTGTTTTGTGACGTTATCATTGAGATGAATCCAAGAGCATGTGGTTTGGTTCCCCAACATAAAGATGCCATTGGATAAGGTCTCTCAACTTATTTGAGTAAGGTATATTTTGCACTTTTCTCCGTGTTAAATGAGTTGTCTTATTAATTTGGTACTTAGTTATCTTTTCATTTTGTACCACATCTATTTCAAAATTCAATCAGTTTTTATGGAATAATATATATATATATATATATATATATATATATATATATATATATTACTTAAATGAGTTAATTTCTACACTTGTATACTACACTTCTAGGATATGTAATGGTGAAGTGTCCAATTCAAAAAATATTTGTTGAATTTCTGACTATTCTAGCACGGTTCTAACACAATTTCAAAAAGGAGAAATACATTAATTTTTTTATAAAAATTCAAATTTACTATATAAATTTCTATTATGATTATAAAAATAAAGAACAAATCATTTTGAACCAACCATGAGAAACATTTTTCTACTAAAAGAAAACTAAAACATATTTGTGCTCACAAATCTTTATTGTCAATTTATATAATTCATAATTATATAATTTGTATCCCGTGTCTTACATTTTAGAGATTATATGTATCGTATCAGTGTTCGTGCCAGTGTGTATGTTACATATCTTTATAACTTCTTAATTTAATTTTTCACATTAAGTTAGACTTGAATTATAAAATATCAACAAAATTTATTCTTCCTTAAAAAAGCAAACTTTTTTCTAATAATGATTAGGATAATCTATTATTAGATTTTTTGGTTAGTTCTACAAATTTTACATTTGAATTACAAAAATTTTATTAGGAAAGAGTTTAAACATATTACTCGTAGTAATGTAATTGTAACTATAATAAAATTAAGTAATATTAAACATGTATAAAAAAATTCATGAGTGGTTCATGAAAATATTTACTACCATCCAAAAATAAAACTAATATTTACACATGTATATACATTAAAAAAAATCCTCAAATATACATGAATATTGTTCTTGTTGTTTGACCTGCTCGTCAGTTGACTCTAACGACAAGCTCTGGCTCCGTCTATCTCTGTTGGGATCTCATCTTCCCTTTACTGTGTTGGAACGCGATTCCGTTGAGACAGAGGGGGCCTTACCTGTTGATTGCACTCCACGATCAAGTCAGTACAGGGCTTATAAGAAACAAGAAGTAATAAGTTTCAGTCTTATAAACAGCGTACCTTAACTTGGGATCTCAAGTCCCTTTTTTAGTTTACCTCTTGTAACAGCTTTTTATCACGAAAATATAATCTCAACTGAAAGCATACTCAACAGGAAAATATTTTTCTCAAGGGTACACCCTTACGGTGTTCCAATATAACAGAATATTTCCCTCATGGAGTGCATAAAATCATAACAAAATAACCACCAGGATACCAACTCATGTACCAACATTAGGGGTCCAATTTGTTTACGTAGCCACCCTCAGCGTGGTGCTACGTTATCTTTTGAACACATGCAACCTAGCCTCTATGTGTCCTAACACACATGGGCTTAGGTTTTTTAAAAGGAAACGTTTACTTAAGCTAGACCCCCCGCATACTAAGTACACCCCAAGGTCCAAAACTACCCCTCGCTAGCCGCTTAGGCCTTATGCACAAGGGGTTATACGAATAACTAACTAATATATACATCTGAGGCCCAATCTCATTGATGAGAATCAAATAAAGGAGGCTTTTATTAATGAAGGAAGAGGACATCCACCCTCACATTTGAAGTTCTTCCTTCTAGTCTTCTCAAAATTAAAAGAAGACATAAAATAAAGATGAGGCCCAAGCCCAAAGCCCAAGCCCAAGCCCAAGAAGGCCAAAGCCCAACAAGCCCAAGTCCATCCCATGAGGGGCAAGGCCAAGCATTAAATAAAAGAGCATCATTTGAATTAATCTTAGGAGGTGTGAATATTAAATAAAGAAGTGTGAAAATGTAAAATAAAGTCACATTATCCATGTGACTTAGGAGAGTAGGTGTAGGTGTAGTTTTTAGGAGGTGTCATAGTAGAAAAAGGTCACACCTCCCATGTGACTTGTTTTTGGTGGGAATTTCAAATGAGTTTATTTGAATTTTCCCACCTATTTTTCAGCACCTCTAGGCTATAAATAAAGGTGCTTAGCTTGTACAATTCAGATTTGAATTTTGATTAGAGAAACTATACTCAATTTTTGAGAGAGCATTGGAGAGCTTTGTGCCTTCGTCACTAGTCTTATCTTGAGAGTTCCATGGTTACCTCAAGTGGCGGCTTGCACACTCATCTTGGAGTCACCATCCTCTATGTGGCGTGATCATCCAACCATTCCTCCATCTTCATGAGCTTTCTCTTCTCCTTCCTTCCTTCTTTGTTTATGTTCATGTCTTAGCTTGTGTTCTTGCCTTTCTTGGTTCGGCATTTTTAATTTCAGCTGGTTGTTCTTCTTTTGTTTTGATTTTGGTTCAGTGCTTTTAAATTTCCAGCAATTCTATTCGGTATTCTTGCCTTTTGTTCCATTTTAATCGGTTCAATTTGACAATACATGGAACTTCCATATGAGTTTGGGTTTTGGTAATAGTTTTGGTGAGTTCTTGATTATAGAACATTGATCCATTTCTATCTTAAAGTGTCTATCTCATATCCAACTCAAGATGATTCCTAAGAATGTCAAGAATCATTCATATTGTGCTAGTGGAATCATATCACTCATGGTCCACCAATTTGACCCAAGAGCCGAGCTGACCTGCCTATGGCTAGTACTAAGGACCGACCATTGAGCGTTGAGTTTTGAGCGTGCTGGTCCAGTACAATTATGATCATTATAATTATAAACAAAAGCAAGCATATATGGTAAGCTAACATAATTGATTAAATAATATAAAACTATACAAAATTATTTAGCAAGTTTTATTAATTGCCTAAAAAAAACTCAAACTTTTATTACTAGATGATTTTTTGAAAAATAGTATTAACTTTGAATGTACGAGATTAATACTTATTTTATCCATTGTGTTATATTGTGTCATCAAATTATTGAACGACTCTAATAACAACTAGAAACCTACTTAATGAAAATTTGAGCCTGGTGATTAGTTGAAAAATATAGATTTAACAAAATATATTTTCATAAACATTTCTCAACAAGTTTCTTTTGATGAAATACAAAGGTCGTATCATCAACATCTTATAACAAAATAGTCAAATAGACATATTTGAAAACTCAATTTAAAGTGCTTAATGAATAAAATTACGAAATTGTAGATGATAAGAATTTAAACGCAAAATTGAAATTGTTTGAAGGTAAATGCAAGAATTTAAATGTGCTAGAATTTAAAAGGTCGAAATCAACTCAAAGAAAATAAGCACAAAATAATCATGCTCTGAATACCATATTATGTGAATTAATTTTAGAATTGCACATTTTTAATTGGTTGCCCTTCACTAGTGCAGAAAGACAAAACAAGTTGGGCTATTTTACTTTTATAAGGGCGGCTATATACCCGCACTTGATCAGCACACATTCTTAAATTGAAGATTTACAAGTGCGGCTATTTAGCCGCATTCGTAAATGCAATTTATAAATGCGGCTATGGTAAATAGCCGCATTCTTATTTATTTTATTTTAAAAAAATTAAAACCCTAAACCTTAAGGCAGCAATAGCGATGGCAGCAGCAACAACAAAGCAAATACTGCATAGCAAAAACCCAGACAGCAGGCAATGAAGCAGTGGTGGCCTTCGTCAATGCAAGAAAACAAATAGATAAGAGAAATGAAAAAATATATATAAACCAATGGTGCAGAAGAAAGAGAACTAGAAACGAACTTACAATGGCACAAAGAAGACAATGAAGGCTCGTAGAAAATGAGAGGAAACACGAGAGCAGAAACAAAAGAGAAAATGAAGTGTCAAAGAAGCCTTCATCAATGCAAGAAAACAAACAAATAAGTGAAACGAAAAAAATTTATAAACCATTGGTGAAGAAGAAAGAGAGCGAATCGAAACGAACTTACAATGGTACGAGAACACAATGAAACTCGCAGAAGAAGAAAGGAACACTAGAGCAGAAGCAAAGAGAAAACGCGAAGCGCCAAAAAGAAAGAAAGTATGAAAGCGTAAGTGGCGCGCTTCAAAATTAGGGTAAAAAATGATTTAAGAATGCGGCTATTAGTAATAGCCGTATTCTTAAATCATGTGCTTTGATTTACGAATGCGGCTATTATAAATAGCTGCATTCGTAAATGATGCGCTTTGATTTAAGAATGTGGCTATTACAAATAGCCGAATTCGTAAATGAAATTAATTTAAAAAATGTCACTGCGTTTTAAATGACAGCAGCTAAACTTAAAACCGCATTAAATAAATAGTCATTCTTTATACATTTTGTGTTAGTGCTTGTTTATGATTTTGAGATTAGCAATCTAAGGTGAGAACCCTAAGAAGATTTCCATTGGACACGAACTTAACTAAGTGGTTAAGTAAGTGTGAAGGTTCACTTCATATGGGCAAAGAGAAAAGACAATTATAAGGTGACAAATGATGCAGCAAAATTAAAGATAAGGAACAATTAAAGAAGAAGAACAAAGTAAAGAAAAAAATTAAAGATTAGAAGAAGACATGTATGGAATGGAAGGAGGTTGTAAATAAAAGATAAAAGAGGAAGGGATGAAGAGATCTTATGGGAAGAAAGGAAGTCACACCACTTGGAGCAGAGGGACTTTAAGATGAGTGATGCAGGAGCAGCCACTCGAAATATTACCCACCCGAGATAAGACCCATATAACTTGAGCCGCCACTTAAAATATTACCCACCCAAGATAAGACCCAACATGAGAGCTCAAAAGTCTCACAAAATCACTCTTGCGGAGTTTCTTTACTGTTCAAAATCAAGTTGTGAATACATGAGGCAAGGCACCCTATTTATAGGAATGAGTGTCTTGATGGGCAAGATGGGAAAAGGTAAAATGGACAAAGGGAGAGGGGTTGCCTAAGGTGTTAACCGTGGTCAAAATCACACCTTTAGGCACATATTCTAGAAGGTAGGTTAAAAACCCTAATTCTAGGTGCCTTGTCTTGAAAAAGTGGGTTTGGTACAAGCCCATTTTGCTAAGTACACTCCTTTTTATGCTATGTGAACCTACTCTAGCCTATTTTGCTATTTGGACCCCTAAAGTAAGCCCAATTTATTTACAAACATGTTTTTCTCTTTTAAAAAGACCAGAAGAAAGAACATTTGGTGTTCTGGTCTATGCCTAGTTCTTCTTCTAGTGAGATTCGTCTGATCTTTGGTGGGATCTTGACTTGATTGTTGAGATGACTGCTCACAGTGTAAATTGTCTCTTGTGTCCTTGGTCATCTTCTTGACTACTTGGATTGTATCAATCCTCAACTCTCTTAGTCAGGCCAGTTACATCAGGCACAAATTTCACGACTCAATTAAATCATATATATTTGTGTTTACCTTACCAAGTGATCATATCCTAGTTCTTACATTTAATCAACAAATATTGATCCAAGGTAGAAACTTAGTTCTAAAATTGTTTGATAAAATATTATAGTATGTATTTACATACTAGCTCTCTCAAAACTCTTAGATTTTCAATATTTCTTTAAAATAATTGCATGTCCTTCAGGTTTCTTTGTTCTTATTTTATGTTTTTAGATTATATTTGTATTTTCTCCAAAACAATAGAGTTTTTTAAAAAAAAGTCTTAAAATGACTTCTTGTAGCTTTTATTTTGCTTGAATTGTCTAATTTAATGTTTTGACCTTTTGAATTGCTAATTTGGAGTTACGATTGACCTAAGAATCATTGAAGAAGTTGTTGAAGAAGGGAGACATGGAAAGTGGGTGCTAAATTGATGAAAAAATGCAGAAATGGGCTTTATAAGGTTAACCCTTCGCCGAAAACAAACAGTGGACAGTCAACAATACCAATAACTAGTTCTAGACGATCAATGGTGCTTGAAAATAGAAACTTGTATAAGTTAGTTAGGATGCAATCTGGAATTGGGGGCATTAACTGCTAAAGCTTAAATTGATTCCAATGTAGAAACTCTATAAATAGAATTGATTACATAGAGAAAGAAAAAAAATATTAGAGATAGATAGGGAGTTCGACAGTGAAGTATATTAGTTTAGTTTTCTATTGTTCGTTTTCTGTTTTTGACATTTTTATTTCTAATAAAAGTTCTTTGTCTTCTACGTTTTTCCCATCGTTTCTTCTTCTCTTTATGTTCTAGGTTTTGTTATCATTGTTCAAAATTGAATTTAGTTTTGGAAATGGGTAACAGTGACATGAAAATCATGTTAGACAATGCTCTATATTGGTGTTTTCTTCTTCAAAATCTTTTTGAGAACTCTTTTTTCGATTGAAAGTAATTTTTTAAGATTTCAGATTTGGGTCTCTTATGAATTGAAGACAAAGATTACTAACCATGGTTTTTGTTCCCTTTTTTTTATTCCAAACCTGAATTTCGCTTTTCCCATTTTCAATTCATCTTAATTATTGTATGTTTGATTTTTGTACTTTACATTTCTAGTTTACAAGTTTTTCTCAATTCAATCACATTTTAATTCATTCTCATTTACATTTTCTATGATGTCCTGTTTTACGTTTATGCAATTTACCTTTCCAACAATTTACTTTCTCAACACTTTATATTTTTGCAATTTACCGTTTTGTAATTTACTTTCTTTGCACTTTTTTTTTCCAACACTTTAATTTTCTGCACTTTACCTTTCAAGCAACTTATGTTTCTTGTCATTTACGTTTTTCTGCAATTTATGTTACTATTCATCTTCACTTTCCCATTAGACAATTTGTTAATTAATTGTTCTCAGATTGTTTAATAGTTAAGCGAAGGTCATATAGCATAGGTAATGTTAGACGGTTTAGTTCGTGATTACATGCTATATTTTCCAACATGATTATTTACAAATTTTCTGCATAATTCATTGGGCATAAACTTCATTAGACGTTCTTATTCGCGACCGCATGTTAGATATTCTATTGTAGTTACAATTTGCATGTTTATAATTTTCTGTCTAGACTTCACTGCTACTCTTCTTTTTTTACATTTTTATTTCAATTCCAATTTCCCCCTTGTTAATTTGTGAAGAAAATAATATTAAACAATGGATCCAATTAACATGTTTAGGAGGTTGACCATATATTAAATTAGGAGGAAACTTAGTATTTTATTTGAAAAATTGAACGCGACTAAGCAATTATCACTCTCTTTCTTGAATTAGTACAAATGATAATAACATGTAATAAAATTCAATGTTTTAAGTGTCTTGGTAGAGGTCATGTAGCATCTCAATGTCCCAATAGAATAATTATGATCTTAAGGGGAAAAGATGAATATAGTAGCCAAGATGAAGAAACTAGTGACAATGTAGCTTCGAATAAAGAGAAGAGTGAGGGAGCATATCCTTGTGAGGGATAATTATTGATGATCTGTAGAACCCTCAACAATCAACCTAATGTGAAACAGGAGTCACAAAGAGAAAACATTTTCCATACAAGATGTAAAGTTTTAGAAAACGCTTATTCTCTCATTGTTAATAGTGGTTCTTGCTGCAACTGTTGTAGCATTAGGCTGGTTAAAAAACTTAACCTTCCAGTTATTTCCCACCCTAAGCCTTCTAAATTATAGTGGTTAAATGAAAAGGGGGATTTAACTTTCAATAAAAAGGTAAAATCCAATCTTTTGTGGGTAACTATAATGATAATATTCTATATGACATAGTAGCCATGGAAGATTGTCATATCTTATTGGGAAGGCCTTGGAAAATTGACAAGAAAACTACTCACAATGGCCTTACCAACGAGATTACTTTTACCCATCATAATAAAAAGTTTGTACTATTTCCTCTAACACATTCACAAGTAGTAGAGGACCAAGTACAAATGAAAAAAAAAAGATAGTGAAAAAAAAAGGTTCTCGAAAACCAAAGGGTAGTCCTTAGGGACAATGCTGAGGCGTGGGAGAAGAGTGCTCCTTCCCACGAGTTTATTCAGATAGAAACAAATTTAATAAAAATAATAGATTAAAAAAATTCTTCTATCTAAACAACTTCCAAGCCTCCTTCTTTGTAAAGTGGCACTTACATGCACTGCCACACTTTTAGAACCCAGTGTTTTACCTCTTGGAGTTAAAAAACTTTTAAGAGAATTTGATGGTGTATTCTCTAAGGAAAGACTAATTGGAGTTCCACCTTCCAGGGGTATATTACATCAAATAGATTTAGTGCTTGAAGCTAGTCTACCAAATATACCAGCATACATAACTAATCCAGAACACACCAAGAACATAGAATCTCAGGTTCAGGAATTACTGGAGAAGGGTTGGGTACAAAAAATCATAAGTCCTTGTGTTGTACCTGTTTTGTTAGTGCCTGGGAAAGATGGCAAATGGAGAATGTGTTGTGATTGTAGAGCCATCAATAATATCATCATCAAATACAGGCATCCAATTCCTAGACTTGATGATATGCTTGATGAATTGCATAGGTCCATTGTGTTTTCTAAAATTGATATAAAAAGTGATTATCACCAAATTAGAATCAAAGAGGATGAGTGGGAAACTGTTTTTAAGACCAAATTTGGACTATATGAGTGGTTAGTAATGCCTTTGGTCTTATTAATGCACCTAGCACATTCATGAGGCTTGTGAATCATGTCCTTAAGGATTGTATAGGTAAATATGTACTTGCATATTTTGATGATATTCTAGTTTATAGTCTTAGTCTAGAATCACATTTATTTCATCTTAAGGAATTTTTATTAGTTCTTATGAATAATCATTTGTTTGCTAATGTAGAAAAATGTACTTTTTCTGTTGATGGTGTAATCTTTCTAGGTTCCATAGTTAATAAAAATGGGGTACATATTGACCCTCAGAAATCAAAGTCATCCAAGAGTGGCCAACACCACAGAATGAAGAAGATGTGATACAAACCAAGTTCACAAGGAGATAACCAAGGATGCACAGTACCATTCATACTATGAGAAGTCATATCAACAATCAAGTGAAAACCTCACCAAGGATCTAGCAGACCTCACCAGAAGGAGGAATTGACACAAATCAGAGCATCTTCTGTTCTTCCTACTAGTCTTCTTAAGAATAAAACAATTTGTAGATAGTTTTGGGCTTTCTTTAGGGGTCCAAATAGCAACATAAGTTACATTAGGTGCCTTTAGCATTTATAGGAGCGCTCATAGCGAAATGGGCTTGTCTCAAGCCCACTTTTTCATGACAAGGCATCTAGGTTTAGGATCTTCTAGAAGTGTAGGTTTATAGTGCGGTATTGACTTTCGTCAATGCTAGGGACGCACCTTTCATGAGCTTTTCCCATCCTACCCTTCATGCTTGTTTTCCAAGGCTCCTTCACCTATAAATAGAACACCTACCTCATTGTATTTCACATGTTAATTTTGAATAGAAAAGTTACTCTGCACAAATTGTGTGAGAAGTTTGTGAGGTTTGAATCCTCTTGGCTAGGTCTTATCTTGAGGAGTGTGAGACTCTCAAGTGGCGGCCCTTCACTCATCTTGGTGGCTACCACACCCCAAGTGGCGTGAACCACTCTCACAACTTCATAAGCTTCTCTTCCTCCACTCTTTTCAATTCATTTCTATTTCATATATGTCATTGTCTTGAATTCTTGCTCTTGGTTTTGCTTCTGTTATATGCTTATGGTTCATCATTTGGTACGACCATGACCACCATTGATGCTTACCTACTTGCCATTTCCATTCCACATTGCATCCCATCTATCACTTTATATTGATTTTTCATCTTTGCCTTTGTGAAGTGCACCTTCACACTTACTTAACCATTTGGTTAAGTTCGTGTCCAGCGAGAACCTTCCTTAAGTTTCACCATAAATTGCTAAAATCCCAACTCTAAGTAAAGTGTCACCATAAAATGGAACCATCTAAAAATCAACTCACATCTTGTGGTTATCAGAGCTTAGGTTCTTGAGATTATTTTTCTTTGAGTTGATTTGGCACTTTACTTTTCAAGCAAATTAATATTCAGCCCTTTACTTTCTTGCTTTTCAATTCAACATTTATTTTGTCGTTAGCTTTGTTTTCACTTTTGGATGATAATTTGTGTCTACTTTTGTTCTTGCCCCTTTTGCTTTGAGTCATATGTTCTTTAGTGTTTTTAGGAGTCCTTATATTTTCTTCTACTTACTTTGCTTTTAATTGTGAAAGTTTAAAAGTAATTAGAAACTTGTTTTAGTAGAAGTATATTTAAGTTCAAAACAAAAAGATTTCCCAAACTTTTTGTGATAATTAGAGGTCTATAAAAATATGCATGATCAAAACTATGGACATCTCATTTCAATAATCCAAAAACAAGTATAAAAAAAGTAAGAGAAGTTGCGCAAGCCTTTGGTTCCAACCTTTTCAAATAGCAACATTTCAAAATAGTGGGTTCATTTTTATTGGCAAATTGATTTCAACATTGTGGAATTTTTATCCTTTTGTTGGATCAATTTCTAAAGAAAGGAAAATTTCATTGTTAAAAGATTTAGTAAGTATCTTAGAGTCTTTTTGTGTGCCTTTTTCTTGCTTATCTTTCTTTAAAAGTTTTGTCATACATCTTTTCTCAAACTTGGTTTAGCTTTCTTGTTTTGTGTTTTTCTTGTTTGTCCTTTAAATTTTCCTTAAGTTTTGTTGTGGTCCTATTGAGATCAAGCGATAAGGGCTTTGTCCTTTTTTCATTTGAGAGATTTCAACACCAAGATAGACCTTTGTTGAGAGGAAAATTTCTTGTTGAGTGCTTTGTGTCCTCTCTTCTTTGTTTTACACAAGAGTGACGCAAGATTGAGGGAGAGTGATCTAACTTTTCTTTCACTAAGTTTTTGTTCACTCTTTGTATTCTATGGCTCATCTTTCTTTAGGGTAATCATCAAAACCTGAATCTCCCCAAAAGGCTTTCCTTATGGTTGAGTTGGCGACGGCAAAAAAGTCCCTAGCCCAAAAGGAGGAAGAAATGAGGCAAATGGAGGAGAGACTCCAAAGTCTTGAAACCGCACAAGTAAGACAACCAAGGAGGTGGGAGCATAGGAGAGCTTCAAGGAGTTTTACTCAATACAACAGCCATGAGGAAGAAGAAGATTGAAGAATGAATCAATATGATGAAAGGCGCCAACATCAATACCATCCTTCTAAAATTTCTTTTCCCTATGTAAAATTGCCTAGTTTTAGTGGGGAAAGTGACCCCAATATTTACTTAGGATGGGAGGATAAGGTAAAGCAAATTTTTAATGTACATGAGCTCCAAGTGGACCAAAAGGTAAAATTAGCCTCCTTAGAATTCTTAGACTATGTCATGCAGTGGTGGCATAAGACTGTAATGGACATTGGGCTAAACAAGAGGTCAGTCGTGGTCTCTTGGTATGATTTGAAAGAATGCATACAAGAATAGCATAAGGAAATGTGTAACCAACTAACCTCTTTGATTTCAGCATATGTTCCATTATGATGCATACCCAGTTAACTTTTATCATATTCATAATGCAATAAAGGAGGATTAGATATTCCTTATGCATAACAGCATGGTTAGTGCCTTTGGGAATAAGTTGCCTTGCAATAATATAGGCAATTAATCTTAAGAGTTAAATTCAGATTACCTACATGGAACCTGTTAACACTTTGAGTTGGATTCCTCACACAGCTCCTGTAGTATTGGATTTTATTAAACTCCTGAATTTCATTTGTGTTTCCTTTTCCAACCTTCCATCCAGAGTACTTGATTCCAAACACTGAGTTCCACACATCATTTGAGATTTTCAACTTAATACCTTTCACATATGACACAAGGTTCTTTCCATCCAATTTCAAGTTGGTGTAGAAGACCTTCAGGAGGTCTGGATACACATTCCCAGTCATCTCTAGAAACTGCTTCAGATTTTTATGCTTCAGTGCATATCAGTTTTTCAATTTTTAGCCATGTGAACTCCAAGACCATGGGTATGTTGATCTTTTTTCTACTCATCTCATGTATGTAGGCAATTATGGCCTCTTCATCTCCAGCAAACCAATTTTCCAGAATCCCTTGAGAGTTGTTGTGCTTCTCCTGGTTCTTCTTTTTCTTACGTGAGGAGGATGCCATTGTTGAAACAATCTTAAGTCTGCACATTAATAAGCTTGAAGACAGATTAGTGTGGAATGAAAAATATACAGCAACAAACAAACAAAGAACACGATTACCTTACCAGGTTCAAGTCAAGAAGTGAATGGTAAGAATTAACAATGCTGGAAACAGATTTATAGAGAAAAACAATACTATTTTGATCAAGCAATTAAGAGTAGAGATATGTGAATATTTGATTCCCTGTGCATGTGCAAAATATCTTTGAAAAGGAGCATAAAATATTTTGAAGCACGATTCACACATCAAACTCCCAATTGTGTAATCAATGCATCAAATCAGTTACAATATCAAGACAGAAACCGTCAAAGATCTGTTGGTTAATACCCACAATGTCAGTCAAAAGTCAAGGAACAGATATTAATGTTTCTCTTTCCTAGTCATCAATGCACACCAGTATCGAAAAAAAAAATATGTTTAATTGATAGACAACAGATTTATTTTTCACTGCAGTGGACAATTAACATTTATAATACTCAATTCATTTAGCAGAAAATTAAACTTATCTTTGGCCAAAGGTTTAGTAAACAAGTCAGCAAGATGCAAATCAGTACCAATGAATTTAATTTCACATGTTCCATTTGATACATGTTCTCTTAGAAAGTGATGTCTTATTTCAATATGCTTAGTTCTTGAATGCATAATGGGATTTTTTTATTAAATTGATGGCACTAGTATTATCACACAAAATATGTATTTTATTTAACAAGATACCAAAATCATTTGGATGTTGTCTTAACCATAGAGTTTGAGCACAGCTACTCTCTGTTGCAATATACTCTGCTTCAGCAGTAGAGAGAGAAACACATGCTTGCTTTTTGCATTGCTAAGAGATCAAGCTTGATTCAAGCAAGTGACATGTGTCACTGGTGCTCTTTATATCAATCTTGCAACCTGCAAAGTCTAAATCAGAGTAACCAGTTAGACATAGTGAAACATTACCTGGATACCACAAGCCAACATCTTTTGTTCCTTGTAGATATTTCAGAATCCTTTTGGCTGCATTGAAATGTGATTCTTTTGGAGCAGATTGAAAACGAGCACACATGCATACATCAAACATTATGTCAGGTCTGTTGGCAGTAAGATACAATAAAGACCCAATAAGTCCTTTGTACTTAGTCTCATCAACTGGATTTCCAGCCACATCATGATAAAGATGGCAGCTGGTTGAGAATGGTGTTCTGATTGATTTGCACTTAACCATTCCAAATTTTCTTAACAAGTCCTTGCAATACTTAGCCTGATTTAAGAATATGCCATCCTTGAGTTGTTTGACCTGCAAACCTAAAAAGTAATTCAGTTCACCCATCATGGACATTTCGAACTCACTTTTCATAATTTCCACAAAGGTCTCATACAATTCTTCATTGGTTGATCCGAATATGATATCATCCACATAAACTTGAACCAGAATTATGTCTTCCTCTTTTCTCTTAATGAACAATGTTTTATCAGATGTGCCTCTATCATACCTTTGTAAAGTCTGAAAAACACTCAGTCTTTCATACCATTGTCTAGGGGCTTGCTTAAGTCCGTATAGTGCTTTCTTGAGTTTGAATACATGTTCTGGATGTTGATGGTCTTCAAATCCTGGGGGCTATGAAACAAATACTTCTTCATTGATATATCCATTCAAGAAGGCGCTTTTCACATCCATTTGGAATAGTTTGAAACCTTTTATACATGAGAAAGCAAGGAGAAGTCTAACAGTTTCTAGTCTAGCCACTGGTGCATAAGTTTCATCCTAATCTATTCCTTCTTCTTAGTTATATCCTTTAGCCACAAGTCTAGTTTTATTCCTGGTGATCACTCCATGCTCATCCATCTTATTCCTGTATATCCACTTTGTTCCAATGATGTTCATTTCATATGTTCTTGAAACAAGTGACCATACCTCATTCAAGGAAAATTGATTCAGTTCTTCCAGCATAGCCAGAATCCAGTTGTTGTCTCTTAAAGCTTCATCCAGATTCTTAGGCTCCACTTGAGAAACAAAAGTCATTGTCTCACATAAATTATTTAGAGACTTCCTAATTGAAACACCTTTTTCAATATCTCCAATGACATTGTCAAGTGTGAGATCTCTTGGGTGTTAGAAAAGATGGCTTTAAACTAGAGCGGGGGTGAATTGTTTAAAGGGGTTTTCGCAATCTTTTCAAAACTAGAATGAACTTATTTCAGAAACCAATTGATTCAGCAATTCAGTTAGCCAAAACAGCAAGCAAAAACTGTAGTACCAGAAAAACAATCGGTTGTTTCATAGAAACAATCGGTTGTTTATACCAGCAAACAACAAATAAACTGAATTTAAAGAGTTAGAGATAGAGAGATTGTACACAGTTGTTTATACTGGTTCACTCCAAACTAGAGCTACATCCAGTCTTCTCAGAAACCCTGAGGATATCCACTAACCAATCACCACTTGATCACTTACACCACAACCAAGAGAATGACCTTGAAACACCTCAAGAAACACACTCTCCTTGGCCAACACTAAGATTGCTGATCTTGAACACCTCAAGAACACACAGCCAATCTCAGCAAACACAGAAACGAATTGTTCAACAGATTACAAAGATTACACTTGTTACAGATGAATATCTGAAATCAATACAAGTAGAATCCTATTCCAGCACCTTGATCAATCACAAAAACTCTTAAGCAATCTCAGCACTTTGAAAAACTCTCTTAGAAAAAAAAACTTTGTCAAAAGATTCTTAATTCTTAAATCTGTTTTTCTGAATATATTCAAAGATATAGTTTGTTATCAAATCTTAACAAACTCTTAAATTGCATTAAAAGATTGGTCAAAGCATTTAATGACTGAAGCGTATACAGTTAAAGCATTTAAAGCTCAGTCAAAGAAAATAGTTTTTTTGTTATGGTCCCAAAACAAACAATCGGTTGTTTCCTCGAATCAATCGGTTGTTTTGGTACTTAACAGTTTCAACTATTTGAAAACAGTTTTCAATCTTTCTCAAAACAGCTAAGTATAAACAATCGGTTGTTTCGACAAAACAATCGGTTGTTTCAACTTAGTTTGAAAAACATTTTACTTTTATAAAATTGAGATGCTAATTGCTTGAGATTTAATACAAGGGTGGATTACAACATATAAACTACCCCAGAACAAAGCTTAAACAAGCACAGCAACATCAAGCAAAGCAGAGGCTTCAACATCCTTCAAAGGATTTGGATTCTTCAAAACATTGAACATCACAAGGTTCAACATTGGGGTCTTCTATTCTTTTGGTAATTCTGCAGAAACAACAGGTTCTTTAACAGCATGTGAGTCATTTGCATCTATATTAATCATATCATTTTTATGCAGAACAGTTCCTAAATCATCACATTCTAAGTCATCTGAAACAGGTTTTGGCATGTAATTGTCAGATTCATCAAACACTACATGCATAGATTCTTCCACAGTTAGCAACCTTTTATAAAAAACTCGATAAGCATGTCCATTCAAAGCATAGCCAATATGAATACCTTCATCAGACTTTATCCAAAATAAAGCACTTACATCCAAACACTCTAAGATGACTTACACTAGGATTTCTACCCCTATACAACTCATAAGGTCTTTTCTTAAGGATAGGCCTAATTAGAGTTCTATTTAGCACATAAGCAACAGTATAAACTGCATCTTATCAGAAATATTTAGGTCGCTTAGATTCATTCAACATAGTCCTAGCAAGTTCTTCTAGTGATCTATTTTTCCTCTCAACAACATCATTCTGTTGGGAAGTCCTAGGGGCTGAAAAACTATGTGATATCCATGTTTTTCACAAAACCTTTCAAACTTAGCATTTTGAAACTCACCCTCATGATCACTACGAATAGATTTTACACAGCATACATTTTCATTTTGCAAAACTTTTGCCAATTTCTTAAAAGCCATATAAGCATCATTTTTATAAGCAAGAAAGAGAGTTTGTGTATATCTAGAATAATCATCAACAATCACCAATGCATAGAGATTTCCAGCAAGACTAGCAATTCTAGAAGGTCCAAACAAGTCCATATGCAACACATCCAAGGGTTTCTTAGTAGATACCATATCTTTTGATTTAAAAGAAGTTTTGATTTGCTTACCTTTCACACATGCATCACATAGTCTATTATCCTAAAATTTGATATTAGGCAAACCAGAAACAAGATCCTTGGATTTCAATTTATTCAAATGATTTGTATGAATGTGAGCTAACCTTTTATACCACAACCAAGACTCATCACTTTTTGACAAAAGGCATTCATTTTCAGAATCATTTTCCAAGATATCCAACAGATATATATTGTTTACTCTTTTACCTGTAAACAGAACCTTACCAAAAGAATCATGTGAGATTGTGCACCCATTTGATTTGAAATTTACCTTATACCCTTTTTCACACAATTGACTGATACTTAGAAGATTGTGCCTTAGTCCTTCCACATATAAAACATTTTCAATGGTGGTTGAACTTCCAGTTCCAACAGTTCTTCTCCCTAAGATTCTTCCACGGTTATTGTCTCCATAAGTGACATGTCCCTCTGCCTTGAGTTTTAGACTAGTAAACTTAGTTAGGTCACCAGTCATATGCTTTGAACATCCACTGTCCAAATACCATTGGTTTCTCTTGCTGCTTTTCTGCAAAGCAAAACAAAAATAATACACATGGTACCCTTTTTAGTCTATGGTCCAGCAGTGATTAATACCTTTCCTTTGAAAGCTATTTGGCCAATCTTTTAGGAACAAGGTATTTTCTAACAATGTATGTTCTCAAAGTATGACCAGATTTCATACAATAAAAACAAGTAACAGGATATACCTTTTTACCACTGCTAAAAGAGGAAAAACTTGTTTTTGAAGGAACAAAGAAACTTGACAACTTTTTAACATTGTTTTTCTTTCCAGGATTATAACCAATTCCATTTTTGTTGAAAACAGCATTTTGTGACCCTAAAAGAGTCTCAAGATTATCTCTTCCCTTAGTGAAATTAGATAAAGTTTTCAGCAAATACTCAACTTGTTTTTCCAGCTTTTTACAATTTTCACAAGTCTTTATAAAAGCATGCAAACATGTCAATTCAAGACTTACAAGATCAGTTTTAGCTTTATGTAGTTCCTCCTCAAGAGATTTTACCTAAGGTGCAAGAACATTATTTGCATTTTGCAATTTAGTACATATAACAGCCAGCCTATTTCCCTCATCATGAATTTCTTTGAAGGCAACTAGCAATTGATCATAATTGTCAAATTCCATAGAGAAATCATTAACCGAATCAGATATTGAACCTCACCATTCATCATGAAACATAGGTTTGTTTCTTCACTTTCTGTTGAGGAGCTGCTTGTTGAAGACACTTCATTCTCTTCCCAAGAGATATAGGCTCTTCTCCCCTTACTTCTTTCAACCTTCTTGCTGGCTGGTTTTTCTTTTGTTTGATTGTTTGGACAATCCATCTTTATGTGACCTGTTTTACCACAACCAAAGCAAGTGTAGTTAGAAGAAGTAGATTCATTCGGTTTAGGATACCTCCTTTTTTGTTGAGTCATGTCTCTGCCTTTCTTCTTTAGAAATCTGCTGAACTTTCTTGTAAGTAGACTTAATGTTTCATCATGTTCAACATTCTTTGGTTCCTCACTGTTATCATTCTGTATACTTGTTTTCAATGCAAGTCCTTTAGTTTTTCTCTCCATTGTCTCTTGCTCTTTAAGCCTTTTGAGCTCTAGCTCATGCTCCATTAATTTTCTAAACAGTGCAGCAGTGGACAGCTTTGACAGATCTCTGCTTTGTGATATAGCAGACACTTTGGGTTGCTAGCTCCTATCAAGACACTTCAACACCTTTATATTGAGATCTTCTTTGTCAAACACCTTTCCCAGTCCAGTAAGATGATTTACAATGTGGGTAAACCTCTTTTGTACATCAGCAATGTTTTCTTCAGGTTGCATCCTGAAAAGTTCATATTCTTGAATGAGTGAGTGTTTTCTTGATCTCTTCACATCATCCGTGCCTTCATGAGTAACTTTCAAAACTTCCCACATCTCCTTATCCGAATTGCACTGAGATATTTTGAAGAATTCATTCATTGTCAATGCAGAAGTTATAATGTTCTTAGCTACTAGATCATATTGAGCCTTTTTCTTTTCACTCTCATTCCATTCAGATCTTGGTTTCGCCAGTGTTTCATCTTTGACAACCTGCATTGGCACAAAAGGTCCATGGACCACAACCTCCCAAATACACGAGTCAATAGATTCCATGAAAATTTTCATTCTTATTTTCCATAATGCATAATTTATCCCACTAAACGTAGGGGATCTATTAATAGACGAACCCTCAGCAAAAAGCACTTTAAACTCAAACATATTGCACACAAACCTGAGAAAAATACAAGTTCTACCTCTTGATACCAATTGTTGGGTTCAATAGTGACAAAGTTCAAGAGGGGGGGTGAATTGAGTTTTTAAAATTCTCACACAGATTCAGTGTTTTTACAAAACAGAGGAAAAGAATCGATTTATTTTGGAAAGAACAAATTTATTTTTCTGCTTACTTCATCAAGACAGTATTCCAGTTATCTGATTTTAAGGTATTAAGTGATTGTAACAGAGAGCAAAGAATCACCTTGATATGCAAAGATGAAAAACAGATAGTTGAATCCAAAGACAATTTATGAATGTCAAACCACACAACACCTTTGAATGATTCGTGCTAATTGATATGCTTGGTTTTTGCAAACATTGGGCTTCAATTATATTCAAATTAGTTACTCATATTTCAACAAGTTATTCAGATTGATTTATCAGAAATCAAGAACAGTATGAACAGACCCAGAAAGAACAGATTCAATTTTAATTGAACAGGTTTATTTTCAGACAGATCAGCATGCGCAATAGTAATTGAGTGTAGAGATTAAGAGAGATTGAACACCACAAGACTATACTGGTTCACTCAAATGAGTTACATCCAGTCTCACCTTTTCCAAGGTGAAATCCACTAAAAACAGAACACACCAATTACAAAACCTAATGTTCTTGAACTCTACAAGAACAAGGCACGCCTAGCTGAAAAACCCTATTTCAACACACCCAACTCTTCAAGAAACCCTATCAATAAGAGTCTTACAACCACGATTATAAAGGAAAGAATGATGACTAGAGTTATAAAAGTAAGATGGTGTGAATGGCTCGTAGCAAATTGAGACCCGAACTTGGTATTCAACATCTCGAAATAATTTATTCAATGAGGGGTAATCGGGTGAACTAACTCAATTTCATCCCTTTCAATGAGGTTGGGAACACTCGACACTAAATTGCATCATCTGAGGTGTATAGGCTAACTTGTGTAACATAGATAGTTAGGTGTTCATCAGGGTTCGTGGAGCCATCATACTTTGCCAATGAGGGGCATTTCCAATTAGCCGACAAGAAGGTATTCATTATCGGATATGTGAAAGGTTAATTGATGATGTCACTGGAAGCACTCACAAGCAAACCGGCTCCTCTTATGTAGCTCCAAAACTTTCATTATGGCTCTTATAGGGTGCTTGCTTGTTTATTCCTACTAAACTAGTCGGCGCAGATTCGATGGATATCTCTTCAATTTTTAATCTTTGTTTCATACGGATATTCTAGGCCTATAATGCCTCTATTTCCTTGTACTCTTCCTTTTCAAGGTTTCCAACTCCAATCGGAGTTCATTCAGCAATAACATTGGATTACCATAGTTCTCTCTTGTCCTCTCCAACTAGGGTATCCCTGAACTTGCTCTCCCTCTTGTGGCTACCATGGTACAAAATCCTACACGACCTTATGGTGGGTGCCAAAAATGTCCTTACAAAAGGACCTATATAAGACTTGAACTCATACGTTTTCCCTTACAGATACCATCAACAAAGTCTTTTCCTCCTATTTTTCAAGTTCATTAATTTTTGTAACAATTTTTTTAGTTTATAATTGGCTTTCATTCCACTATTTAAGCATGGGTTTTTAGACCTCTCAACTTTTCTTTCAAGACATATCCCCTTACCTTCCACTTAACTAACTTACCAAGCCTCCTTTACAAAATAATTGAACTTTTTATATGCAAATCATGAATCCAACGCTCTAAAAGGTTTCGGTCTCCTGTGTTGAACTTTTGACCTTGATGCTACAATGGTGATAAATATTGGTATTTAAAATGAATTGCATACTATCATTCCAACCATTTAGATGATATTAGCATCCTATCAATTCTGCTTTTTGTCCTGCCATTTTATCTGTACCATCTAAAGATCCACCCACTAGAGATAGATCATCCACTTTCATGTTTTAGTAAACTCATTAAAACTCTTCATCTCCTTCTTATCATATTTCTCTCACAGTTGAAATATGCAATCAAACTCATAATTACAATCATTTATCTCTTTCCTTCGTCTTAAAAATATGAAATGCCATAATTTATGTTCCCACAAAAAATATTTCAAATGAAATTCATTTAATCAATATAATTGATTATGTTGTTATATACGATCGATGATCAATTCTCCAAAAAATTTCTCATCTCTCTCCATGAAAACCACTTACATTCCTTTTTTTTTTCTAGTTTCTATCCTCCCATCTTTCCGTTGCACAATCCAAAAGAAGTAGAAAAAAAAATAATGTTTGATGAAGGTGAGAGAGAGGGAGAGATTGGAAATTGTGTTGGGTACAATGGTGTGTGTGAGCGTGGAAAGGAAAGGGCCTCATGTTTTGATTTCGACCACAACATTAGATTTGAGGATGTAACAGACAACACAACCTATCTAATAAATGCATCTACCTGTTCTTATTGCTTCTCCTTTTTTTCATTCTTTTCCTTCCACGTGTCCTTAAAGTGTGACTCTTATCTCTTCCTTTTTTAACACACATATCTTTTCTTTCAAGCTTTTCTTCAACCTTCTTTGGAACACAATGTACACCAACTTGTCAACAATTTTGGATTCTTGAAACTTATCCTCTTTTTGTGAGGGCCTGGGTGGGATCCAACACATTATGGATGGAGTTATTATTTTTTTATTGCTTTAATTAAGTTTTTCTAAAATTAAAAATAATATTGTTTTAATTCTTAAACACTAAATTTGAGAGATTAAATAAATTTTTAGGAGTTTTGGGTTTGGATTAAAATTTAGTTACATTAGTATTTTAAGGATTAACGTTAGATTTTATTCAATTTTGAAAAGAAAAAAATTCATTTGAGAGATATCGTTATCTAAAGAATTAAAAGGACATATTTAAACCGTTTTAACTTGACGACAATTATGTACATGTTCTTAAGAAAATCACTATTGTCTTTTTTTTAAACTGTCTATAAGATTATGAACTATATTAAAATAAAATAAAACATTGAATATTGGTCTCTTTTCTTCTTCTATTTGAAAGTGGTGAATAACTATTATTCACTCCGTAAAATACGCCACTATGGCAAGTCTTAAAGTCTATTACGAACTCCAAAAAAAATCATTGGTTATATTATGCTCGACTTAGAGTATTATTTATGTAGTGAAACCTTTAGAAAATATTATATTGAGCTTTAAAGTCAAAGAGTTAGGCGATTTTTGCTTTATTGCTTTCTTAATATATTTATTTATTGGGAGTCCACTCAGTTCGCGTAAAGGTGGAAATTTTATATTTTTTTTAAAATATGAATAACTTAATTCACATAAATAATGGGTTAGAGGGATTCGAGTTAGATTAGAGATGGGTTGATTGTAAGTTGTAACTCACCAATAACCATCATTTATCTTTTTTTAATTATAATTAACTATGTAGGTTAATATTTTTTTATACTTAAGTTTTGTTTGATTGTGTTTAAATTTTTGAGATACTTAATTTATTTGTTTATCTAACTATATAAATTAATATTTTAATTTGTGTTTACTGCTTTTATAATAGTATTTTCAAATTATGGTTAATACTTTGTAAAATAGGTGAACACATTAATTATATTATTGTAAATAGATAGATCGAGTTAATCACTTTTTTTTAATAGAATTATATTAAATAAGTTGAGAGAAAAATATATTTAAGTGGATCGAGTTGAATTACAAAAAAATGTATATCAATATAAAATAAACTACATTAAATTAACTTATTTTTAACTCAATTCATAATGAGTCAATTTATATAAGTCGGATTTGACCCTTCATTAAAATATGTTCTTTAGAGTTATTATATTAAATTTCAAAATTAAAAAAGTTAGGCTTTCTTTGTTTTACTTATTGGACTTTTCTATTTATATGTTTATACAATAAACATTATTTTCTTTTTTAAAGAAAAACTCATACTTATATATATATATATATATATATATATAACATGTTGCCAAATATAGGGTCAACAACATATTGCGAAAGCAAGTTTTTCATATATATTAAGCCAAAAGTAACATGTCTTCCAAACCAAATTCACTTAGTGGCATGTGAAAAATAAATGGGAAACAATCATCATATTCCAAACACAATGGACACTTTTTTATATTTATAGTCACCAAAAAAACATGGTACTCATGTAAAATAAACTATGATTTTTTAATCTGATTCATCGTACGTTCAAACACACACCTAGTACAAACTTATTGATAATATAAGTCTAAACTTTGATCATTATATAAAATCAGAGTCTTTATATGTTTCTGCAATACCAAGGTTGATCAACATGTAGAAATGAAAGTTAAGACAACAAATTTCTAATGAAAGTATCGTGTGATCAGCATTACTTATTTGATATTAATTGATCGAAAGGTCCACAAAGAAGAAATAGGTAGAAAGTTTGGTGAAGGAAAAGAGAAGGTGACTTTTCTTCAAATGTTTATGTCTGACTCTGGAAATTAAAAGTTAGGGTTCTTGATTTCTTGTAGTGTGGGCCACAAAAAGACCATAAACATGTGCTTAGGGCAATGTTCCAAACATTTTCCACCATCCATGCACGTGAGAATCTCCACTTCTAGCCGTACAGAGCCTCTCAATTTTGAACAATGACTTGACATGTGTAGCATGATCTTCAGTTTAACTTAATTAACTCTTTATCAATTTTGTACTGATTCAATTCATATCAAGTTATATAAAAACAAAAGCAATTAGTGGGCTGAAATATATATACAACTAACCATTAATAAAGGCAAAATATTTTTATAATTTTTAAAAAAAAACATTATGTGCCCTTTTATCATTTATACCTTTTTTTATCTAATCTTTAATTAGTTTATATATATACACACGTTCATTATAATGTAGTAATGAAAAAGATAAAATAGAAGATTTTATAAATATTTTTTGAAGTACAAAAAAATGATTACATTTTTTATCCAAAAAACATTTAAAAATGAATGGAAAGAAAAATCTTTAGTTTATCACCTGAAAAAAATGTGGACACAAAGGTACCAAAGTCGATAAATGTATTACAAAAGTCAAAATTTTCAAAAATTAATGCAAGAAAGTGAAAGATCAAGAAATGCATTCACATAAACAGTAAAGGCATATGGAGAATCTCATTATCATACTGAACCCATATATAAATTAGAAAATTAAATGTTGTTGGGTCTTATTTATGAAAAAAAAAGTTTTGAATTTTTTTTGCTATCTAAATGGATATTTGAAAAAAAGAAGACACACCCAATTGAGTGAGAGAAGGCTACCACCCCAAACGAAAAAGAAAAAATTATCTTATATTTGGGATAATTTATCAAAAGTGTGTCCTGAAAACTTGTGATGTTTGATAATGTTGGAGGAGAATAACATAAAATAAAGATAAGGTTAAATTACAATATAGAATATATAATTAATTTATGAGGCTTAGTTAAATATTGATTTATTTTCTGATAAATAATTTAACGAACTTTTGACACCGTTACATATTTTTCTTACATATCCCTCAAAAATATAATTTATAATAGAAAAATTATGAGTGTTCATTTATTATAAGGAAGATAAAAACAAAAAGTTAGTGACCACAGTAATATAGCAGTTTTAATTTTTATTAATATTGGAGAACCAAGTGAATTAATGTGTACCCATTGATCTTTGAAATGGCACCACAATTTCTTATATTCGCCATGAATGCAGACAGTCCCACACCACATCAATAATTTGTCTCTCTTCAATCGTCTCTAACTTTGGATTCAACCATTTTCTCCTTCATTGCATCACTTAATGCAATATTTATAAGTTTTTCTCAATCACTTTCGGTTTCCAAATTCCTGTTATCAATATTTATATTCAAAATATCAGCATATATACGTATAAATTAAAACTCTAATTTATTGTTAGAGAGAACTACTAAAAGTATCAATAACATTGTGTTTAAATTTATCATTATACAAATATGGTTGAGATTTTAGTTTAATTTCAATCTTGCATGTTGTGCTTTTTGTTTGTGGAAGGAAATGATAACTCAAGTCCCTTTCATTTTAGTGATATTCTGAATTTCATATAGGTTATATCATAAACATGATTTAGATTATTTAGACAATCTTTTCATAAAACACTTGTAGGAAAAAATATGAATTATATATAAATTAAAATTAATTTATAACAAATTAAAAAGCAGAGAAATTGTAGAAAATAATTTTTACAAAATTCATCATTTTAATTTATGGAAAAACTCATTTCAGTTTTTAAAAATTTTCCTTTCTGAAATGATTAAAGTTAAGAGAGGCATTTTTCAATTAATGTATTTTTGTGGTTATTGGTTGATCCAACATATTTGAAAGGAGTTGAAGAGGCTTGAGCAGTTGCATTCTTTATAACAACGCGAAGGTAAAACAAATTGTTTTGGACTCCATTTGTTACACCCATTTCTTGCACATGATATTTTTTTTCTTTGTTTTATTGCTTCCAGATTCATTTTTTAAAAAAATATATTTTTAATTTATGTTATATATTTTTTTGAAATTTTGCAGAGAATTTGTCAGCATAATTGAAATATTTTATTTTGCTTATGGTTTTTTTAGAAATCTATGACTAAGACTAGGTGGTGGACCACAACCTAGCGGTAGAGAGAGGCCTACGACATCAATTTGTAGAGGAGATCGTCGTCAAGATGTAGAGATCACACTGGTCGTCATATGAATGATGCAGAACAACTATATTATCAGCGTGAAAGATTTTTTGGAGGATGTTGAGACTGGTCTCTCCTAGTTAGTTTTGCCAATCATGTCGATATGAGACTATAGGAGGGTGAGGTATTTCTCAATTCGGAAGTACTTTCTAGATTGTAAAATCCATAATGCATTACAAATTTAATTACATTCTAAATTGTACAATCTGAAAATCCATAATATAATTTTAAAATATATTTTGTATGTACAATCCAAAATATAATTTTAAAATGTATTTTGGATTGTATAATCCGAAAGATATTTCTAAATCCAGAATTACCTTTTAGATTGTACAATTCGAAATACATATTATAGTAAGGGGTGTTACGGATTTTACAATCTAGTATACACCAAAAAAATAAGTGAACATAAAACGAATGTTAAAAACACCACAAAATTGATCTTAACCTCCAACGTCCACCACCAGCAACCACCACAAGCACCCAAGACCACTTGAACATGAAGAAGAAGTTACCACACTCTCCACCAAAACAAAACCCTAACATATACTCAAAAAGGTGGTGTTGAAATTAAAAATTATGGAGATAAGGGAGAAGGTATAGAGGTGTAGGGAGAATGTGCCTTTTATTTTTGCACTGAACCTGAATATGATGGCTCTTAACCCAAATGTATAATGGCAATTGCTTCCTGCACCATATCACTACACCCAATCACAGGGAAAAACCGAAAATACCCTTAAAAAAATAGGGTACATATAAAATTACATTTCGGACCCCTTTTTCCATAAAACAATAATCTCTTTCGGATAATTTTTTTCGGAATGTATTATTTTCAGTTCTGGATTTTTTTATCCGGAATGGGATTTTGATTTTCTTTTTCCGAATTTTTATATCTGAAACACAAAAATCTCTTCCAGATTTATTTTTCTGGAATGCATTATTTTCAATTTCAGATTTTTATTTCCGGAATAAAGGATATTTTCGGAATTTTTGAAATTATGTTGGGTGCAGGTTCAAAAGTGTTGAAAAGTGTTGGGTGCAGGGAGCATTTGCCATGTATAATCTGCTGATAAACTAAATGCATGGTGTTTCTTCTTGCACCCTATCAAAACTCTTCCTACACCTCATCAATTTTCAAAAAGACTATTTTACCTTTTTTTTAAATGACTTCCGGACTACTTTTTCGGAACACCCTCTTCAGAATTTATGAAATGTGTTCTAGAAAACGTTTTCTGGAAAGAAACAAAATTTCTGGAAAACATTTTCTGAAAAAATATTTTCAGAATAAACTTTTCGAAACGTATATAACACGTTCCAGAATGTGTTTTCTAGAATAACTTTTTCAGAATATATTCTAAAGAACTTTTCGAACTAAGATAGAATTAGATGGGACATTTTCACTTATTTGAGGGGGTGTAGGAAGAACTTTGATGGGGTGGAGGAAGAAACACCCATTATATGCAATGTTTTAAATCAGGGCTTACAAAGAAAACGCTTTTAATTTGGAGGAATGAGTGTTGAGATAAGTAACTAATTTATCTAAAAAAATGTTAGTAACACTCTTGGACAATAATTTTTTTGAGATTTAATTAGAAACAATTTATTTATTAACTAATATTTGTTAAAAGACAAAAAAATTAGCGACCTAGTTTCTTATTTAATGGATCTCACCGTTATTTTGTAATTTTAAATAAAATCCAAACAATAATAAAGAGTATTAGAAAGAATGTACTAAAACATATATTCATTAATATCACTAAAGATACTTTCGGTATTTGCATGCAACATATTAGTTTTGGAATTGCAGATTGAACATGTGCAGTAATCCCCTAAAGTGTGTTGATGAGAAAAAAAATTGTGGGTAATTAATTCATTCTACCAGGTCTAATCAGCCAAAAAAATGTTTGAAGTTCTTCAAAATATAGATCTATGTTAAGTAATAGACTGAGTTCATGTAGACACCTAGTTATACCCAGATTCCTTTTCGGCAACAACATCTCTTTTTAGTATGTCCAAAAATTATTGCCACCATAAAAGGCTTGGAATTCTGTTAATTGCATTTATAATATATATTATGCAATCATGTACCAAAATGATGCATCCTTGAGAGAAGGGCATGTGACACAGAATACAGATATATATATATATATATACATAAATGCATAGCCATCTTAACAACTTAACAACAGTGATAATTACTCTATCGTAAGTTAAACACAAGTAAGACAAGGTTTCCCAATATTCTACTACAGCTTATGTTGATAAGCTTTGCAAGAATGGCCATATAATGATTGTAAGTGGAAGGAAAATACATGGGGATGTGACAAAGTGGAGGGAAGAGTTCTGAGCTAGAGTTACCTAACATGGCCACAGAAGGGCATTGAGGGATACTAACTCCCTGTACAGGCAAAATAGAAAAGAAGAAAAAAAAGGGGCAAAAAAAAGAATCAAATATTCTTAAAATGATGCTTAGATGCTTTGCAGCATCAGGTTCTACACTCAACGACCAGAAACAAATAATGAATTGGTTATCTGGTTTCCCTCAGCTTGGAGTCTTCTCATCTTTGCCTTGTCTAATCTTGATCTTCGAACCGCCTCTTGGATTTGGCGGTCATGGTCCTTCAACATCTGATCCATGTTGCTTGATGGAACTAGCAGAGGGCCAGAATAATGAATTTTATGACCCTTGGAGCCATAACCAACCTGCAGGATTGTGATAAGATAATGCAAGCATAACATTTAGACAAAACTAGAATCAAGATGTGAATATCAAGATAGAAATAGATGATGGCAAGAAGAAGTTAACTACAGATAAACATTTCAATAGTGTTGTTATGTTATTAACCACATCAATGATTATATACAATCACATTTATTTGATCTCAACCACTAGTAAGGCAAATTCCACCCATTTACACATGTAGTTAACCACATGTGACACTCAATAACTTGATTCTACTAACCACTTGCGAGGCAAAGTTAACCACCATTAGCATTTCAATAAACTCATGTCACTATAATTACGTGTATTTATTCTTAAGCACTTGTGAGAAAAAGTAAATCATATTTACACATAATTAACCATGTATCCAAGTGGACATAACCACTCAAGACAAAAAATCAAGATGGAAAGGGAAGGAAGGAAGAAATGAAACTACTTACAAGACTTGAGTCTTTGTTGCTGCTGGCTCTTCCTTCTTCCTTTTGAGGAGCATGTGCATGATGCTTCTGATCCTGTTGCAACATTGACTCAGAGGCCTCCTTGAAGGATCCTGGGAACCTGCTTATCAGTTTTTGAGCCTCTGCTTGTGATGATCCAGACCTTTCTCTGCGATCATCAGACAACATACTCCTACTTGCCGCAACTAAGCCTGATATTGTTGATAAGTCTCCTCCCATTGAAATCTTGGGAGCATCGTCCTGGTTCTTGCCAGCTTTTGCCCATGCTGCACGGTGAGTCAGTGGACCTGAATGGGAGGCTCTTTTATGTTGATGAACAGGGGGATCCACACTTACTGCTGCAGCTTGTGATGGTCTAGGGGGATCAATGGGAAATCCAGAAGCAACTTCTTCAGGATGAGGGTTAAACTTCTCACTCCTGCTCTGAGAATTAGCTTGCCCTTGCCTCTTCTGCAAAAAAAAAAATTGTTATTTACATGGTTATAGAATCGAGATTCGAATCGTGAATCATTTTTCGATTTTCGATTTTTTTGAATTGTGAATCAAATCTTATTATGAATATTAAGATACATAATAGATAAAATATGATATATTTTTAAATCAAAAATCAAAATATGAAGTTAAAATGTTCATGACTTTTCTATTCTCCCCACTGCATTCTTCTCCACGGCGTTCTTGACTTTTATAGGCAAATTCATGGTCTCTGTGACTGTCCGTTTTGTTCTTTTTATTAAGTTTTTTGAGATTTTTGGAAAAAATTAAATCTTTCATCTTCTTTTTTGGATTTTCACTATCTTCTTTTTTTTCGGATTTTCACTATCTTTTTTTTTTTTTTTGGATTTTCACTATCTTTCGTTTCCTTTTTCGAATTTTCCAGAATATGATTGATTCGAAAATATCGGAACCGAATCGGAAATAGAATCGAGAATCCATGATTCACACGATTCATGGTCTGATTCATGCCCAAAAACGATTCAGGACCCGATTTGAATCGATAAGGTCCTGTTTTGAATCGAATCGCAATTCGTATCGTACGAATCGTAAGATTCTAACTACCATGGTTATTTATGCTTTCAGCTATATAAAAAAACAAATCTAATGAGAAAAAAAAATGAATGAGCACACAGAATGCAAAGATAAAGATTTTCCAAAAGGAAGTGTGAAATAAATTCAGAACTTATAGGAAAATAATATAAATATTCAGCAAAGGAAGAAAGCCAAAACAAGGACATCACAGTACACGGTAGAAGTGTGTATAGTAAAAAGTTTTCATCTCATTCAGTGTGCACTATTGCACAGATTTATCAAGTTGTGAAATAGTAAGAGGTGCTTCAAAGGATCATCCTTTAGGAACTAATTTATAGATGCCCAAGAAAACTATAAACTCTTTTACTCTTTATTTTTATTTTTCAGTTCAACTCCAAGACACAGTCCACCTAGTGGAATAACTGTGTCTTCTGCTCTATCTAAGGTGAAATGCTCTCATAGGTGAGTCAGAAATGGAGACAGACACTAAATCATCATTATTTCTCCAAAACGCCAGAGATATTAAATTGCAAATCGAGAAAAAGATATTCATGTAATTTAAAATTTAACTGATCTCAACTGGAGGAAAGATATTATCCACAAACAGCAATGACAAATCTCAATGACCAAGAGGGGTTAGCTCAACAACTAAAAATGAACAAACCTGCATTGACAAGACCAGTTCAGCATTGGCATCAGGTGCAGGAATGGCTCGTGATTCTCTTGTTCCTTTTCTCTCAGGATCATGCCTCTGGCCCTTGACTCCTGCTCCTCCTTGTCTGCAAACATCATAACCAAAACCTAAGCATGCACTTAAGGACAATGAATAAAAGAGCCCAGCCAATGCGAACATGTTAGCAGAAGTAATAAGCACCATTCTGATTCTAAGAACCAGTATAGTTCAGCTACACTTATTGTAGCTTCTGTATACCCAGTATCGTGAATCACAACGAACATTAAAAAAAAAATTCTCTGCTCTATAAGTAACGTTGACAGTGTTGTTGCAGTCACCCTACATTTTGGAAGTAAAATTTTGGATATTAAGGGACAGGGGAGACTGAGGATTGTGTGAAAGATTTAGTTTAAACAAATAATAGAAGATTCCTTTCTTCCATATTCCCAAAGTTAATTGTTGCACTTTGGAAATAACCAAAATTTTAGACAAAAATAGACACAAAAACAATGGCATGGATTAACCTTCAAAAGTGCAAATTTTACAAATACATTTGAATATAAATGAGTACAATTCCACACCAAAATTGAACACACCTTCTAGCTTCTTCATCCCGTACTTTGGCATCAAATTCTTTGCTAGGAGGATACTTTGGTAAGCTTGAGGGATCACAAGGTAGAGGCTTTGTTGAGAAGAACTAAATTACAAGTAAACCAATAGGAGAGTCAAGAGCAGTGCATACTGAAGTTTGAAAAATATACTCTAGTACCATAAATGCACTGCAAAACGTTTGTTGAGCAAGAAATGGTGAATAACTACCAACCAAAACATCAATTTTCGGTTATACAAACTAATTTTTTACGATATTAAGGCTCTGGAGACAATAGCCACAATACTGGTGTATATTTGCAGTGATACACAAGATAAGGAGATGATAGAGAACAGGGGTAGAGATTTTTATATAAGTTATGTATATCTGCACAAAGATGTCATAGACATTTGGTTTGCAACTAATAGAGGAATCCACGACATATCTTTGCTAACATAGTTAAACCAATGTTTTTCCCAACACCAACATGAACATCCACTCTCAGTGTTGATAGAGTTGCCTTGAGTTAGAAAAAAGAACAGAAAAATAGTGAATAATATAACAGGCACTCAAGAATTTCACACCTCACTACTCAACGCAGATGCTGAAGTTCCACGATCAGCAGGATCTATGGATAAAAGAGTCTCTATCAATTCTATTGCAGGTGTAGGAAAGTCCTTGAATGTTTCAGAAACACATCGTCTATAGGGCTGTTGAGGCTTAAATATTGTTGCATGAGGCAACTTTGATTTTCTCCAATAGTCCTCAGAAGGTGAACCACAAAGTTTAAAAATTTTATGTAATTGCTCCACCTGCAAGACAAAAATTGTAGTTTCTAATTATTTTATGATACAACCAAGTTACTTATATATGCATAACATCACAGAATAACATGAATAGAATATACGTGAATAACATGATATTTAAGAAATGGTTTCTTTTCAGCTACTACTACTACCAATATTTTCTTCTTCAGCTGTTGACCGGTTGTAATCAACAAAGTTTCACAGTGTACCATAGTTATTTTGAACAGATGATAAGAAGGAAAATGGTCAAATTCCACATTTAAACAGAATAATCTAAGCTTGCATACCTCAGTTCTTCCAGGCATTATAGGCTTCCCAGCATACAGCTCAGCAAGTATGCAACCTGTACTCCATAAGTCTACAGCAGTGCCATAATAAGTGGCTCCAAGCAAAAGCTCAGGAGGCCTATACCAAAGAGTGACAACTCGGCTCGTCAATGGCTGAGCTTGACTAGGATCAAAAAAGCTTGCCAAACCAAAGTCTGCAATTTTCAATATCCCATTGTTGTCAATCAAAAGATTGGAACCCTTAATGTCACGGTGCAGTACACCACAGCTGTGGCAGTGATCAAGTCCACGTAAAAGTTGCTGCATGTAACATTTAACCTGCCAAGATCCAATAGGAAATTAAATCTCTGAATTTTTTATTTGTGTTGTAGCATAGCATTCTGTTTGAAATAGGTTTATCTTCGCCCTTCACTAAGTTTCTTCCTCTAAATTTAAATAATTAAAACTGGATTCTTTTTCTTTCTTTTTTTGTGTTATCTTTTGTAGCCTTTTTTCAGTTAACTGTTAGTCTTTAGTGGAAATTTTAGTCTTCATTTAATTTCTTCCACTTGCTTTAATTAGACTCATTTTAAATGGAGAATAAATTTCAGAGAATTAATTTAGGAATAAATCAGCAATTAGCTTAAATTAAAAGTACAAACATCATGATAGAAAAGAAATCTTTGGTTGCCTATGACATCAAATAAAAATTAGAGAACCAATATTCTCCCTGGAATACATGGTGGGTTAGATTTGCAGTAAAATGGAAAGAGAGAAATAAAACATAAGGATGCTTCAGAAATTACCTGAGCTTCAGTAAACTTCAGTCCAGGATGTGATGCAAGCCCAGCCAAGTCATGCTCCATGTACTCAAAAACAAGGTATAAGCTGCAAGACATCCTTGATGTAACCAAGCCTTCCAATTTTATGACATTTGGATGATCAAGCCTACGCAGAATGTGAATTTCCCTTGCCATGAAGCGAACACTCTCAGGCTCAAGATTATCAAACCTCACTTTTTTCAAAGCAACAATCTTTTTCTGTTCAAGATCACGAGCTCTATAAACATTGCTATAAGTTCCCTGTCCAATCTGCACATTAGAGAATGGAAAAAAATTATCAATTTATCATTCATGGTTACATAGCATACAAGAGATGTGTTCACATAGAAGTAACGTGAAATCAAGGACAAAGATAACTGTGGAAATATCTGAAAATTACAAGTGCACAATTCTTATATTCCACTAAATTTTATTTCAAAAGCATTAGAGCATGAAATTGAGGATATATGACAGACAAACATAAGAGGCATATTCAATCATCAATAAAATAATTTTGTGTTGACTGTTATATTATGAAATCATAAAGATAAAAGATCAGTATAAAAATAGTATCTTGCAGAATGTACTACATTGTTGGTAAACAATAGACACTAAGTACATTGATTAAATTAAGGGGGAGGTGGATTCCAAATCAATTAGAGATAGTTTCTTTACCAAGAATTATCATCAGATTAGACATTGAAAATAGTTATGCAGAGAAATTAAGCAATTTTGGTCAACAATTTGAAGGAAGAGTACATGATTATGGAAGATAATTCAACTTAGCCCAGAATCACGGCAATTTTTTTTCTCAAAACCAAAAGAGGAGGTGGGGAAGTTGGGGTGTTTTGTTTGTCAGCTATAAAATATATAAAAAAAAAAAAAAAAAAACTTTATAACTACACTAATAATTACAAATTTGTCTTCACTTTGCTTCCTTCTTTCGATCATTTGCAAAGAGCATGGTGAAAACAACACTTGGCCCGTGATTAGTTTAAGAAACTGTATGATTTATATTTTCAGTTTTCACTAATAATTACAAAGATGACACATTGTTTTCACTTTTTTTTCTTTTTTAAATTTGTTTTATAGGCAATGAAAAACAACATATAAAAAAACTCCCTTAAATTAAGCTGGTCCTTGATCTCTCCTTTTGAAAATATAGATAATTAAAAGAAGGGGGACAAAAAGATCAGGACAAAATGTAACATCACGTAATTAAAGAAAATGAATTTAAACTTTTTTTAAGTTTAAATGAATACTCTGCTGCAATTGAAAAAAGAAGCAATTATCTGAATCAAACCAAAGAATTGCATAATGTAATTAAGCAGCCAGATCAATGAAAGAAGTTTACTTTATCCAACTTCTCAAAAGAATCTGCACGCCGTGGCAGCCATCCCCTGATAGCCTCTCCAGCCACTGCTGCCAGCCATGAGGGCCATCCAGCTGCAACCTGCTCACCTTCCATGGCTTTGGGAACACTACCAATCCCCGGATGTTGAGCAACAGCATATTCCATTTTCTCCCTCTTCCTTTCAATACTATCACCTTGCACTCTAACAGAACCATTCCCTTGCTTATCAATCAATGCAGTTCTTCCCTCATTGTTATCATATCTATCTTTTACACGAAACACTTCCTCCCTCCTCGATGAAGTTCCCCTTGATACACGCAAGTCCGACACAGCCTTGCTCGATAAACGCTCCCTTGGACTCTCCTTACTGTCTTCAATGGCGGAGGGCTTGCAACACATGCCACCCATTATGCCCACCAACCAACTAACCCGTCTTCTCACCAAACCAGTCTCCACTCTCAATACATTCACCCCTTTAATAGCATTTCCAGATTTCTATATTTCTATCTTATTATCCTCTTCTTCAGTACCCATAACCACCAAACTCATGTCACACAAAATAAATCACAACATTAGCTACAGTAGCAACCCAGATTTGATCACAAATCAGCAAACAAAACCCACAACCCATCCATAAAACACCAAGAAGATACAGAATCTAACTAACAGATAAACCCTCAATTCAACAAATCAAACCTCAGGCCACAAAAATCACTACTTTACCCTACCCACTTGAAGCAAAAACAATGATAACTTGAAAATGAGAGTTACTTGTACAGCATAACAATTCCCCCAGTGCAAAACCTGCTAATTTACAATCCAGAAGATATCAAAGCTAGCAAATTTACAGCAATACCCAGATCCTAAAAGCCTTGTGAGAGTGGATTTCCAACTTGATACAGAGCTCCTGAAGGATTTTTCGGCACCCAATGGGAAATAGTGGAAAAGGGTAGCACTGAAACTCAGCAAGAGAAGCAAAGTATGGAGAAGAAAGCCATGGATCTAGGGCAAGCAGGCTAGAGAGAACCGTGGGAGTGTGTTTTGGAAGATGACGAAATGGAACTAACGTAGTAAAAAAATTATATTGATATTCAATTATTTGTGCAACAACATAATTAATAAAAAAAACACTTAGGAAAAAGTATATATATATATATATATATATATATATATAATGTTGTCGCGGCGCATATTTATGTTGCGAAGAGGGAGTGTCCCCTGCACAGCATCTATATGTGTAAAGAGAGAGTTAAGTTGCTTCATAATCTAACTCAAACAACTTAAATTAGGGTGATTCAACCTCTAATAAAAAAATTTGGATGTTTGATTTTCGATCTAACAAATAAAAATTATCCAAAATCAAACCAAATCGTTAATACTAATAAAATACACATATATAAGTATATATTTGTGAAAGTTTATTTTACAAATTAAACGAAATGTTTTTATAATGAAATTATATTTATCAAAATATAATAATAATAATAATAATAAGTTTTTATTATAGTTTTAACTATAAAATTATGTGATTTTTATAAATCAATTTAAAATATAAACATGATAATAATATAAAAAATGTAATAACAAAGTTTTTTATTTTACAAAATTTTGTTATTATTTTTTCAGTAATAAAACAACAAAAAATATTGATTTGGTTTATGTTCTATATTAAATTGAAATCACACCGAATTGAATGTAGATTTAGTGTTGGGGTTGAGTGAGCTTTAATAAATAATTAAATTATCAAATTAAGGATATTCTTAAATTAAATTTAATTGGATTGAGTTGAATTTATTTAATTTTGTTTAGTGTTTCATTCATCTCACTCAATTTAATTGTAATTGGCTTGGGTCACTAAATTGAAAATTTTAAAAAATATTCTTTTGATTAAAATAGTTATAAAAACATTTTTAATATTTGTAAAATAATGACTATATTTACAAATATTCATATGATAAAATGAAGTAAAGTTATCAGAAAAATTGTATTACGTAATTTGGTTATATATGATTTATCGAATTTAAAATTGATTAATTCATCACCCAATTAAGTTACTATTGGGTGGAACCTCTTCCACCCCTTCCACTCATCAAAAAGACTTATTTTCTAAATACAAAATTATCTAAAATTAAAAATGCACCAAATTATCTTCAAATCATGAAGAATTTTCTCAATGGAACCAGTGAAATTTCTCAATTTCTTCTTTCTATGTATTTTCTTTTAACCAAACAAGTAAAGGACACATAATCTCCTTTATTTTACTTACTCCTTCCTAATTCTCTTATTTTAAAATAAAACAGACCAAACATAATAGTAATTTCATCCATCAACTTAAAAATTATCTCATTTTTTTATATATAAAAATCACTGTAAAATCTGATTTTACGTTTTTTTAGTAAATATATAAAATTAAGCAATTACCAAACATAATATTGTTTATAGTTAGGTTGTGAAGCCCTCCCTACCTTCTTTTCTTTCTTTCTTTTTCTTTTTTCCTTTCCCATCTTTCTTCAATTTTTCTGTCATAATTCATCTATTCAAAATATAATTACACCTTACACTAGTTAAGGAGACATGTTACATTTATATCGGATCAAATTTTTAAATAAAGTAAGTTCATTTTTTAATTTAAAAATCATTTATTCTTTGTTTTGTTTTTTAGGATTTAATCATTAATCTTTACGGTTATAGTTGAAAAAAGTATTTCTCTCGACTTGTTTTACCACATAATGAATTTTGGTGATGTTTGTATAACATGATTTAGGTCTTTAGATTCTGGAGTGGTTTCCCAATTGGAGTTGAAGTTTCCATTGGAATAAAGAATTTCAGGTAAGGGAAGCGATCTATGTTTTAGATAAAACTTTTGTATAGCTAATTTAGATAATAAGTTGATATATATAGTAATTGAATTGTGTATGTTAGAGTATAAAGTTGATTAAACTGAATTTGATTATGGGTTGATGAGTCTATGAGTTTGAATAGTTGAGGTTGAGATTGTATTGAAATAATTGAAAAATGATGTTTGAACGAATTTTAGGCCGAACTAATCTTTTTGAACGATTTAGATTTATATGATTGGATTGTTCTTGAAATGATCTTTAAAAAATATTTATTAATTAATTTTTTTTCTTTCTCTTTCTTTTCTTCTTATATCTTCAATAATTTGATTATATATTATTTCTTTTTATAAATATAAAATGAATATTAGTTAATATATTCAATTGAATTGTGAAATTTCTAAATGATATGGATTGGTGTGACTAATGGAATGAGTATGAATTTGAGATATATATGTAATTGATTTGAGAAATCTTAAATAATGTATGAGTGATTGATGTGCATTGCATGTGAATGATATGCATTGTGTAAGGATAATGAAATTATATGAGATTGAGATCATACATTTGGGATAATGTATGAGTTATTAATTGGTTTGGTATTAAGTACTGTCACATGTGTTTAACAGAGATCATCTACCTTCACTGATGATATAAGTCACATAGACTAAGATATCAAGTGGTGAGAAGCTGATGAGGGAGTTCATACACGAGTCCCAATGCAGTCACTCGGTATTGGATGTTTGAACTTACCCCGATTCTTTCTCTTAAATTTGCTTGTAAATCTAAATCTTGGGTATTGGATCAAATGTTAGTCTCTGATAGAGCCTGCTTAATACGAGTCTTCTCGAAGACGTATGTTGGATACTTGTGGTCTATGGATCCATGTGTGGTCCATATGATTGTTGATGAATGGTTTTGGAATGAAGTTGGGTTGTGGTGATTGCATTGATTATTAAATGAGAATAGTTGATGGAAAAATAAAATGAAATTATATAAATGAATGATTAATCTAATTGTTTCTATTTACTTATATTTTCATATTTAGAATCTTATTTTCAATAACTTATCCTTGCATGTGTTGTTTGTGTATAAACTATGATGATTGTACTACATACATGAGCAAAGCAGATTTTCATATATTAGAATTTTATTTTCGATAACTTATCCTTGCATGTGTTGTTTGTGTATGAACTGTCATGATTGTACTATGTACATGAATGGAGCAGATATAAGTGCAAGTGAATGAGGGACTTTGAGAAAAGAGTGAAGAAGATGATTTTCATTCATTCCCTTTTGTAAATAATTTTGTATATTGTAGGGTGTTACATAGATTGCTCTTATTAATCAATTAATGTACTATTTTAGATATGAGATTATTTTCTTAAAGTGTAATAGAGTTGAAAAGTTATAAGAATTCTAACAAAGTAGATACGATTTGGTTTAAGTTTATTGAATATTAAAAAGTGAAAGATTAAACAAACACAATACAACCAAAATAGTATAAATAACACCTTTTTCAGGAAGAGTTTTTATGTTTTTATGATAACTAAAATTTATGAAAGCATATGGCCTTATTTAAGTCGATTGTTTAAAGGTGTACAATTCTTAACAAATCAAAGTAACAATGTGGTTATGAACAATATATAATTTACAAAACGTAATTTCGTATTTGACTTAAATATTAGCTAATATAAATAAGTTATTTAATTTTTTACATTTACTAAAAGAAATTACACAAAATTAAATAATCATACAAATATATTTATTAATTATTAACATTATTTGAATTTATGAAAAAAAAATGTCTCGACCAATCCTCGCGCACCGATGTTTGGCAATGGAAGGGGGTCACGAGGTGGACCCCATACGTACCCGCCAGGGGATTGGTTAGTCCCTGGACATTGGTATTCTAAGCCCGATGTTGGAGATCAATATCGATCCTCACCAGTAGAGGGAAGAGGTCGGACATCGGTCATCAGGACGTTGTAGAGGGCCACGTAAGGTAGGCCCTAGAGTTTTGTTAAGATAATAGTTAAAGACAAGAGATATGTGGGAAGTCTAAGTCACAAGGGATCCATGCACGTGGTGTGTATGACACATGAAGGCGCAACACGTGTGGATAATCCTAGGAGGTGTTAAGGCCCATTAGGGTTTCTAGGGAAGGCTGCATGCATGACATGTGAATACTTAGGGCACCCACGAAGCAGATGGCGCTAGAGATCAGGTGCACAAGTTGGTACCCAAACGACCACTCTGTCATTCGTTGCACTCCAGTTAAGGGAAGATCATGTGTCAGATACGCTAAGATTCTATGAATAGCGGCGCAAAAACATTCATCAAGGAACCCTAGTCAAGAGTAACGACGCAAAGGTAAACCCTAGTTTCAGCCTATATAAAGGGTGCCAAAACCCTAGTAAGATACACAGTTTCTAAGACTGAAGCTAATATACACTCTTGGTGTTTCTTTGCCCTAATACTGATTTGAGCGTCGGAGTGCAAACGGCCGCTAGGGTGCTCCTTTGTCTTTGCAGGTGGGAGGTTTCTTAATCAAGAAGGCACGATTCTCAGGCGGAGATCGAAAGGCTCAAGGCTACCGTTGGAGTCAACTGGCAAAGCGAGTCAACCGACGAGAACAAAAAATATAAATAAAAACTTATTCACAAATATTAATTTTATTTTAATATTTTTCAGTTGATTTTAATTATTTAAAATTGTTAACAAAAATTTTATTGAATTTTAAAAATGTTGAGAAATTGGTGGTTAGGTAACTAATTTCTCCTTGTATTTTTAAAAGAAATGGAAAATATGTTATTATTCCAATGGAGATATTTGGGTAAACAAATATTCTATATATATTATTTTTTAAAAATATAGTGTAATGTTGTCATTATTTGAAATGTTTATCTTATTTTCATCATAATCTATATCGGAGTAATAATAGATATACTATAGTAACTATCCAGATATTTATTAAATATATTTTTATATAAATTAAAAATAAAACAATGAAAACATAATATTATTAATAATTTAATATTAAAATAACATGTTTTTTCTTTAATATTAAATGAAAATGAATAAATTACAATTATATAAATTTCAAAATAGAGTATTAATTAAATTAAAATTGTTTTAATAATTTAAAATAAAAATTAATATGTAAACAAAAATGGAATGAATATATATATAGATACTTATTTGTCTCCTATAGATTTATTTTAAAAATTCTAATAATAGTAATATTAATGTCCGATCCATTCAAATATTTCTTATAAATATTGGAACAGAATCATAGAATTGGCAACAAATTTATTTCTCATCCATCCAATCTATCATATTTTTCTTTATTAATTTATCATATATAAAAAAAAAATTCAGAGTCTTTTGAAAATAATTAATAAGAAATTCTTTTGGTAATTAATTAAGATTTAGAGATTTTCTTATGCAATTTAATCCTCAATTTACTGTTTGCGTTTATAAACCTTAACTTTATTTTAAAGAGTTAAATGGATGTTAAGGTTCATAAATCGAGTTTTGATTCAGAAATGAAGTTATAACTATTTGCAGCAAAAGCATGGCTATCGTTCATCGTTGTCCTTGTATTATAGTTTATATAATTATGATATTTATATTTCTTAAAAATTATTATATTATATATTATATGTACTTTTTGTTTTTATTTTTTTAATTTCAAAATGTTGTAATTTCAGATTAACCAAATGGCTGACATATGATGTGAAAATGTTTTTAGAATTTTCAATACTCAATTCATCACCATCTTGTGTATATCAATTATTTACATCGTGAAGAGGTGACAAATGCAACTCTTATATTGTTAAAAACTCTTATAGTGTATTACATATTATAGCTTTGGATGATGTAGATAATTATAGATATTAAACTTAACATGTAACATTGAACTATTTTAAGAATGTTATCCCATCAAAAAAAAAACTGTTATCGCTTTCAAAATAAGAAAAATTAAAATTATATCGTAAAAAATTACTAGATGTTCTCAAACGGGCTTTTGGGTCTATAGAAGGATTCGAGCTGCTCCTATTTGGTCGATCGACTAGTTTACAGTTTAGTTCCTCTCCAAACAAGCTCCTTCCTCTTTTATATTCACCTTACTCCTTGGTCTTCACGTAGCTCAGACTCATATGGTACCTATAGAAAACACTCTGATGCTCAAGTCAGATTTAGACTCGGTATTCTGAGTATTGTATAATGACGTACCTAGTTCTTGGAATCTGTGTTATTTATATTATTTTGGTGGGCCTTTCTTATTGGGTCAGATTAGAAATCTGGATCATGTTTAGAAGTGACCTAGCTCTCAATTGTTGATTAGCCTCACTAATTTTGCTTAAGCGTAATTGGTTGTGTGGTATTGGTCAGTTTAATGATCGGGTCCGAGACATGGTCTCGGTCGTGCGGAACCTAGCGGTACACTTGCCCCCAGGCTCAAGGATGGTTAATTCGAAGGGTTTTTGTCCGAGACTGATGTGATAATTGGGTTTCCCGAGATCTGACGTGACGTTGGGCGGTGCTTGAACGCGTGACATGATGTGCATTAATGAGGGGTTTTCTCATGCCATTTGATGAGGACTATTGGATCGAGGAAGATCTAACGGTTGAGATAGATGTGACACTTCGTCTCCCGAGCCCTCCAAGGCTATAAATAGTGGTCTCCTACAGTGTCGAGTCACTGCTTCTGTTTGCTCCGATATCCGAAATCATCAATCGTTCTAGTGTGTTGCTTACCCTACATTCTGAAAGGTTAGTCATGTCTTCCTCTTCTTCATCTTCTTTTTCTTCTTCCAATTCCTACACGATTGAGACCTTATCGGTCGGGGCTATTCAAACATTGCCCCTTTAGAGAATGTTGTCCGGGGGGACGATCTGGAAGGTGTTGTCGACTGGTCAGATTCCCCTAAGCAGTCATCTCCCCTCTCAGGGCTTGATTGGGTAAACCGTAAAGTGATTGGGTTTTACCTCTTCTTTTTTGGACGGAACTTCCATTTCCACTTTCTTAAGGAGGTACCCGATTTTGAAGTCAGATGCCAGTGATGGTATTTTGGCAGTTGAACATTGTCGACCGACCGATACCATATGTATGGATCAGTCTTCCTCAGAGGGTCCATTTTTCTTTTTGAACTCTTGTCTTTTCTTTGATTTGCACGTCGCCCTTCCCTTCAACAATTTCACGATGGGCGTTCTTCAGGCGCTCAATGTGGCTCCCTCTCAGCTTCACCTAAATACTTGGGATTCCCTTCAAACTTTTCGTTTGATATGTGATGCATTTCGTTTGTCTCCTACTCTCTCTACTTTTCTTAGTTATTACACCTCTCATCCGGTCGAACCCGTTATCTGACATTTCCTCATCAGTCAGTCGGGAAATATTCTTTTTAACCCTTTCACCACCTCCTATAAAAACTTTAGAGTAAGTTCTTCAAGGTTTTCATTGACAAAGGGCACGAAGTTCTTTTTCGATGGAATCGGTTGATTTAGGTTTCCCATGTTTTGGACTAGGAATCCTACCAAGTTTAAAGAGTGAACCTGTCTGACTCCGAGTGCCGAGGAGCAAGAGATTTTTTCTCTTTTTGATAAGCTCCCCCAAAGGCTCCCTACACAGAAGTTGTTTGTCGTGTACAAGTCGTTTCATCGATGGGCGGCTTTCCAGGGTATGTTTGTGTTGTCTTTCGTCTCGGTCGGTTATCTGGTTTTGAACTAATGCGTTTTCTTTTTTCTTGATGCAGAAACCATGAACAACAAGGTGCCTCAAGTGGAGAATCTTGTGAATGCCTTCCGTGCGAGGGCTCTGGAAAGGGGCCGAGGTAGGGGCAACATTGATACCGTTGGTGCTGGGAACCCCTTAGCCGCTGACGCTCATACCTCGACCGATGCAGGCAGGAATAGGAAGAGGGCGAGGGAGGCGAGCAACATACCCACCACCATACGCTCTCCGGGCAGCATATTGATCCCTCCAACTCGTCCTTCTCCGATCAACCTTGATTCGCCTCCGTCAGCCGATGATGTTGTCCATCCATCCGCTGTCATTGTGCCTGCCCCTGAGGTTTCGAAGTCCCCCTATCTCTTTTAGGGGGTGACTTACAATTTTCAAAGGGAGTCTAGGTTGGTCTGTCCCCTGGTGCTCAATAGTTGCTTAGTGTCGTTCCTGAGGAGGACTTGCTCCAGGGCGGCATCAAATTGCTTTGTCGGGGTATCGTCATGACCCGAATGGGTGCCTGTTGGAGAGCAACAAACCTTAAGGAATGCAGCCCGACCGCCTCCTGCCGAGGAAGACGAAGACCAATATGCTTAGACATTAGCTTTTTGTTTCCTTTGGTCAGGATGTGGCTCTTTCTTCTTTTATCCTCCGAGGTCGGGGTGTGGCCTCCACCTTCTTTCTTTATCAAACAATGGATCGGTCATATATTCTTTCATACTTGTTCTTTATAATGCCTAAGTTAATAAAAGGGATTTTAATAGCTAGACAGTCGAAGTAACTTGAAATGATAATTATCTTGTTAAGTGTTTGATGTCGGCTAGTATGACCAATGTGTTTCATGTGTTAATTTATTCTAAGTCTTTAAGATATCGGCAAGAAATGTCGGTTAAGACTATATCCTTGACCAATCTGAGTCTTTGAGGTTTTGGTAGGGTATGTCAGTTAAGGATACTTCCTTGACCAAACCAAGTCTTTAAGGTTTCGGTAGGGTATGCCGGTTAAGGTTACGTCCTTCACCGAACCAAGTCTTTAAGGTTTCAGTAGGGTATGTCAATTAAGGTTATGCCCTTGATTAAACAAAGTCTTTAGGTGTCGGTAGGGTATGCCGATTAAGGCTACATCCTTAACCAAACCAAGTCTTTAAGGTTTCGGTAGGGTACTCGACCGAGCTTGTTATTGATTTTATGCCGAAGTCCTTGTAAAAAGACTGGAGTCCTCGGTCAATAAACTGTCGACTATTGTCGGTGGTGATAGTGTGCGCGACTCTGAATCGACACACAATGCTTCTCCATACGAAGTTCTGCACATTCTTGGTTGAGAAGGAGGCAAGAGGCTCGACCTCGATCCACTTGGTGAAGTAGTCAACCCCGAGCAGAAGGAACTTGGTTTGTCCTTTTTCCAAACTGAAAGGACTAATGATGTCCATTTCCCATATGGCGAACGACCATGCGATATCATGTTGTGGAGTGCTTCGGGCTTGAGATGGGACAAGGGACCGAATTCTTGACACTTGGTGCATTTCTTCACGTACTTTGCGCAGTCGCTTTGGAGTCGGCCAATAGTATCCAACCTTAAGCACTTTGGCGGTCATCATTCTTCCTTCTGAATGGCTTCCGCATACTCCCTCGTGGATTTCCCATATGGCATACTTTGTGAGCTCCTTTATGATGCATTTTAATAGTGGCCTGGAGAATCCTCTTCGGTAGAGCACTGATCATGATATACCTCGTGCACTGTTGTTTCATAGTCTTCTCTTCTCCTGGCTTACGAGTGCCGAGTTCGAGGTATTGAATGATTGGAGTCATCCAAGTATCGGCCTCGGTCACGGCGAGGCACTCGGGTTTCCTCATCTGCTTGAACGTTTTCTAGTAGAGGATGTCCATTGAACTCTCCTACTCTACCAACGTCTTCATGATAGTGAACTTGTCGATGTCGCCCGATATCACCATGGGATCATCCTTTGAAGGGTCGACACCGTTGAATTCTTTGTCAGTAAAGGTGATGCGTGGCCGAAATGATACCGTGTTAACCTGCTGCACCGCCCTCAGGTGCTTCTTCCGAGCATTGTTGGAGCTGCCTCCCTTAGCTATTGTGTTAATGACCTCTCAGTCACCCCTTTTCGGGAGGTTCTTCCCTTTGTGGCCGACGTTCGGGTCGACGATCGTCTTCTCATGACCTCGGAGGGGAGTAGCCCTCCGTCTTGCTAGTTCTTCCCTTTGGGGGGATCACTTTGCACCTCGACTCCCTTAGACAGACTAGCGGAGATGTTCCACTTGGATAAGTTCTTCAATCTTATCCTTCAAGGCCTGACATTCCTCAGTGGTATGCCCACTGTTTCTATGGTACTAACACCTGCGAGTATGGTTGACATTTTCAGAGCTCGCACCCTTCCTCGGTGGTGGAATGAGCTCGACGCTTAGAGCTTCGTCTAAGATCCTCCCCCTATCGACAGTCAGGAGGTATACCTTGTGAATCGGCTCCCTCGGTTGTCTCCGCGTCTATCTCCTCGACCAGCAACAGGTCGGCTTTGACGCTCTTTCTCGTCCTTGCCCTTTTCTCCACTAGCCTCTGCTCAGGCTTGATTTCTGAACTCCCTCAGCTCCTCTAGCTGCATGAACTTGGTGGCCCTCCATTTAAGTTTGTCTAAGCTTGCGGTCGGCTACATGCACAAGCTATTAGCAAAAGGTCCCGGGCACAAAGTCGTTAATATGAGACGCATTGTTACGTTCGGGCTCAAAGTATGGATGCTCATGGCCACTTTGCCAAACATGTCCACAAACTTCCTTAAGGATTCTCCCCTTCTCCTGCCGAATGTTGACCATAGCAATGGAAATCAGGTGGTGCGGTCAGGTGGTGGTTAATTATATCTCAAACTTAGACATCAGTGTGTCGAAACAGTCGACAAAGTTGTGAGGGAACTTTGTAAACCAACTCAAAGTTCCCCCCTTTAGCGATCTGGGGAAAACTCGGCATAGGACCACGTCATCCGAGGTATACAAGCTCATGTGTGTAGTGTACGCATCCATATACTCATCCGGGTCAGTCGTGTCGTCATAACGATCTCTATTGAAGTTTTTCCACTTGTCTGGCAGTGGTATTCTGATTATGGAATTGGTAAAAGGGTGTTGACGGACCAAGTCTAGGGTACCGGTCGTAGGGGCTGACTTGTTCGGGTAGGACTCGTCGTCTACCTCTTGGGTGTGGATCTTTTCCTTTGGCTCCTCAACAGTCTTGGGGCTGGTGGGGGTGGTGAATGACCTACCAACAAGATTGGTTGGTCCATCAAATGGTCCCCCCTCCACAAACTTCATGTTCATCTCTTTGTTCTCCTTTCGAAGAGCTAGGATTTTATCCTCGTTCTTTCGAGTGATCTTTTCATTCTTTCTCTTAATCTCAACCATCTCTCTATAGAGACATCAACAATGCCATCTGCTCAACTTCGAACATCCTTTCGCTAGTCATGCTTCAGGTTGATACCATTTACTTTCTTCTTCATGCAACTTCTCTCTCGGCCCCACGGTGGGTGCATATTATTCTCGAATGGGGTTGGGGCCTAGAGAACGATTCGAGTTGCTCCTTTGCTTCCTTGGTCGGTCGGTCAGTTTGCACTTCATTTCCTCTCCAAACAAGCTCCTTCCTCTCCTCTGTTCACCTTAGTCCTCGATCTTCACGTAGTCCAGACTCGGATGGTACCTACAGAAGGCACTTTGACGCTCAAGTCATATTTAGTATTCGACACTCGATATTCTGAGTACTGTATAATGACGTACCTGGTTCTTTGGTGGGCCTTTCTTATTGGGCCAAATTAGAGAGTTGGGTCATGTTTAGAAGTGTATTACCTAACTCTTGATTGCTGATTAGTCTCACTAATTCTGCTTAAGTGTATTTGGTTGTGTGGTGTCGGTCGGTTTAATGACCGGGTTCGAGACATGGTCTCGATCGTACAAAAATACCATAACTTAAGCAGCGTAACATACTTTATTATAAACCTTTATCCAAAATCAACCCTTCAAATAATTTATAACACAATTCACAACATTAAAGAACCTATCTAACATAAAAATAACAACACTTAAATATCAAACTATCAAAATCTAATATTTCTATAAGGTCAAACAACATATAATCAAACAACAACCCTACAAGAAAATTTTAAGCTTGAGACCACGTCCTCTCAACATCTAGATCTTCTACTTTAGGGTACTATTAAAAAGGTGAAGTTAGTTTCCCTTACTTGAAATTCTTTATTTCAGTGGAAACTCAACTCTATCATGGAAACCACTCAGAATCTAAGGACTTAAAACATGTTATCCAAAACATCACCAAAGTTTAGTCCAAAATGTAAGACCTAAAGCATGTTATTAAAAACATCACAAAGTTTTAGTATAAGGTAAAACAAGTTGAAAGAAACACTTTTTTAAGTATCCCATCAAAATTGATGGTTAAATCTTAAGAAAAATAAATAAAGAATAAACAATATTTAGAATAGAAATAAACTTAATTTGTTTGAAAATATGATCGGATTGAAATATATCCTAATCCCTCTGAACGGTGGATCCAATGTTAGAATAAATGAGATAGAAAGAAAAAATGAAAGAAAGAAAAAAGAAGAAGAATAATTGTTTTTTTTATTTTTATTTTACGGAAGGGTAGGATCTTGCATCAAGGTTTAGGATAAATATAAAAAGAGTTTTATATAAATATACCTAATAAAAGTAATTTCATTAATTTTTCTATCTAGAACAAATTAAAGCAGCATTAACAAAGCCAAGCTAAATGTATATAAAAAACAATCATTTTAGATTAACATTAATTTTAAATTTTTAAAGTGGAAATAATATTCAATCCACATTTAATTAAATTGATTAAATTTGAAATAAAAAACATTGTGAAATCAATCCATTAAAATACATTTAAAATTTAATTATAGATTGACTTTGATTATTTAGATTTTTCATTTTGAGTGTGAATTTCAATGTATTTGAGATATATAAGTTATTTTTTCTTTCTATTTTACATCATTTAGATTATTTTTAAAGAATATATAAAAATCCGAGGGTTTTCATTCTTATTGAGTAAACTTCGTCCGAAACTAATATGTTTTTATAAATTTTGATGCATAGTTTAAAGTATATTAAATATGTATATTTGTATTGTACTCTTAATAACAAAAAAAGTGTTTTGTAAAATTGGTAGGGTTGACGCCGTTACAGCATCCACACCGTAAGTAAAATCCAACGCTTGAGTGAGTAATATCAAGGGCCCCACTTCTTCCTCTTAACGCGTTTATCCGTTGGATTTCTGTATCATCCAACGGTTAAAATCCATCGTCCAATCGTATTCTCAGAAATTTTTACCAAATAAGATTAAAAAAAAACACAAAATATTCTTCGATCGTTTTGGCTTAACAAATTCTCTTGAAATGTCGTTTTCAGTTTTGGGGCATCACGCCCTACCTATAGAACTTGTTTCCTCTTTTTACTATTTATTTTGGTTTTCTATTATTCAAAATAAAATAAAATAAAAAGAAGTACACAGCACATCACATGCATTCTGAAAAACTCCCACTACCGTATAAATTTGTTTCTTATTTCATATTTCATATTTGTCTACGCATGATGTTGTATTTATCTATAGCATTATAATATATAAAGTTCACACTACTTAATATTCATGTCTGTAAATAAATTTTAGGACTTCAAAATATGAATCCTAAATTTCTAACCAATGAATGTCCTTGCACACACTATGAATCTTACCGAGGTGAAATTTGAGAAGTACAAAATCATATAATGATGGTTGTGCAAGAATTATTGTCCCTTTTTAACCAAATTTTGTTTTCACGTTATTATTCATTAATCATCTCTTACAATACATCAAATAAGATTACATATTATTTAAGAATCGAGTTCAAATATAATAATTAAATATATCTTTCTCCCTTATTTTTTTTACTTTTTTTAAAGAAAAAAATTATAGTAGAGTTTTAAGTTTGAAAATGAACAATATTTTAGATATTGTAATTGATCCTAGTGTTGTTATCTTAACAAATTTGAGATCGAAACATTGACTTCATCTGTTAGAATGAAAAAGTAGTTTCAATTATGAACTTTCATTCTCTTAACCCTTAACTAGGGAACTTGTTCCGGTACACCAAATAGTCACATATTGTTCAGTAGACGAAATTCTGAGTTCTAAAATTAAAATAACTCACATGTAATGATTGACCCTATTGATATCTTCTCGATAGACTTAAAAGTCAAAATATATATAATATTTCTTTCCTCCATTTAGACTTTCTTTCAATTAGAAAACAGATTAAAATAGTGAAAAAGATATAAATTGGAGGAAATAATAGAAAATAAAATTGTTTAGATGGAGAGGAAAACTTAAGTAAAAGTTTATGAGTGATTCTATTGAAATGATAGATAAAAAAAATATTTAATAAATTTATAAGATTAATATTTTACCTTTGTGTTTAAAATCAATTTAGAATTTAGAATTGACAATAAATTCTTTATACATATTACATGCACTTGGTTAAAATATTATTAGTGTTACAATTAAAAAAACCCAGTTGAAAAATAACTACAAATTATCTAACACAATTATATATGTAAAAGTGTAAAAAATAAAACTTTATAAAATAAAATTGAAAATAAAATAAATTTTGAATATAAATAATTGTAAAAAGTTAAAACAAAATTTTAGATTACATAAATCTTAAAATAATATGTGCTTAAATTAGTGTCACATTTTAAATAAATAATTAAAATTAAACATACATCGGTACACCAAAACAAGAGAGAAATTTTAATTAAACATTATCCTTATTATTACTACTTAGTTTTAGTTTTAATTTTATTATTTATTTATGTATATTATTATTATATACATTTTTTTATTTTTATTACCAATAATATTAATTTACAATATAATTTTTCTATAATTTTTTTATTAATAATATTATATAAATCTATTCGTTTGCATCGTTAAATTATATAAATTTATTTTATTATTGATTTTTATCATTATATTATACTATATTATTATTATATAAGATAATTGATTATGTGAAAAGATAATAATATGTTTACACTGTATATTATGTTATACAACATTATTAATTATCACATCGATATTAAAGATAAAATTGTAAAATATTACCCTCCAGCGTAGCTTTTTATTTTTTGCGTTTTACCGGCAGACTCTAAAATTCTCAACCTAAAGCAAAAACATTGTTAGAAATGCATGAAATGGTGAAATTGGCCATGCCATAACCTATACGAAAAATACATAATTTAATAAAAAAAAATTGAAAATATTAGGAAGTGTGAAGATTAAAATGTTGAGGATTTGATTGAAGTTGATATTTACCTGAGGATGGAATAAAGTTGATGGTGTTGAGTGGATAGGAATATATGAGTGAGTAGACAAGAGAATGAGGAAGAAGTGACAGAAGAAGATGAAGTTAAAAATGGTGAGAATCCAATAAGGAACACAAAGAAGAGGAAGAAGTGCATGGTGAATGTGAGCTTACCCTTTGCCTTTGGCATGACCCACCTCACACAACACCTGTCCAGGGCCATTTAATATCCAACAGTTTTCCAAATAACTCATTCATGGGTGAAAGTTATGTCCCTGCCTTGTGCCATTGAGACATGTAAGAAGTATGTGGGGTCCCTTTTTCAAGTTATGGCCACGGTTACTAAGGGGTCCACTGTGTTGCCTTTCTGCATTTTTCTGTCTTCATGCCCTCCAACATAACATCAAACTCTTAACAATCATAAACTTTTGCTTTCTAATTACCCAATGGACAACCCCAATTTTGTTTTCATAATGCACACACAAAGTCAAATGCTCACACAAAAAGCCACATTCTGCCTTGCTTCTGTCATTAGCTTTTCTACCTCCAACTTTGTGTGCATCTCATTGTCTTTATCATTTTTAACCTGTCTGCAAAATATGCATATAAAATGATGAAAAGACCATGCTTTGATTGCTTCCAGATCAAATTGCAACCACTCTAATTAACAGTACTGACGCATTTATACTTACACCAATAGAGTGGCTAAAAGTTGAGATAGAAAAGAAAGAGCATTTGAAAGTATAAAAAGGAATTTCAATTAGGTGGGTCTTAAAAGAGCATCATTAGCTTCCAAGACTAATGGTTGATACGAATCATGTTTGGCATTTATATATCGTTGGAAATGGTGTAGTTGTGTTGGGTAAACATGTTTTTCAACTAAGCTTATGATTACCAATTCAGCCAAGTGGTCTCTCTCACTTCACACTCCTCAAAACCTTGCATTCATAACAAAAATGTCTAACCCTTTTTACCACTTCTCATGCCCAAATGATTTGGACCAAGCTGAAGATTTTTATCAAGTGCCCCAAAAAAGTTTTCTCTCTTTCTTGGTCACAACACAAAGTACTCTCTCGACTTTTTATCTTTTCATTCTACACTTCTACGCTTCAACTTGCAAGTACTTTAGTATGTTGTATCACAACTTTCTGTATAATTATTATCTCAATTATATGAATCAACATTACCTCTAATATAAGTACAAAAAAGGGTTGAAATTACTCACAACTACTTATTTATATATTTTTTTATCTATTACGGATTTTATTCTCAAATTTTCATGCATTCGATTTTTTTTTTCATTACTAAAATAAAAATCTTAGTGCACTGTAGACATTTTTAAGATGGCAGAAAAGAAAGTTGAGATAGTTGCAAGAATGGAGAAGAAAACTGAAAATAAGTTAGGTTTGCCTTTTGAAAAGCGACAAAGGTTTTATTGAGCTAACTAGCAATTACTATGGTTGGTAGTAGCACTTAACTTTGCATTCACATTTGGTAAACTTTAACACCCCTTTTTTAGTCTTACGCAAAAAAAGTCTACACTGTTCTTATACCAGTGTTTTTTATAACGAACCAATTTTCAAATACTAGGGTTTACTACAAATTATTCATACATAATTGCACCATTCTAGTACTTTTTCAATCACTTTCAAATAGATTACTGTTCTCTTAACCAATTTACACGCAAAGTATATCAATTATTGAGTTATTGAGTTTACCTATACATTTTCAGTTCAACCTACCTAAACTAGTTTGGCTGAGAACATTTTTCAATTCTGATCTTACTTTTTATTTTCTTCAAAAAAGTGTTAATTACACAACAAAAAATATGGTAAATGTAATCTATTAAAGTAATTTATAAATTATAAAAATATCTTGATAATATTGATTATTAATTCAGATTTTATTAATATTAAATTATTTACTATTAGTATTGCATTAGTGGTTACAGATATATTAGTATTTTTATTTTATAGTTTTCAATAATTATATTTTTATTATATATTATTGAAGTAAATCAAAATAGTGGTTCAATAAGTTTTTACAACTTTTTGCCTTATGTTATTTTCTTCTATTAATTCAATGAAACTAATTTTAATACCTTTTTTTAAACATCTCATTTTAAAATTTGAAATAAATACTTCATTCTAATACCAAAATCAAACTTTGGTTTGCATGAATGAATGGGCCATTCATATGAGTGAAAAAGTCCATTCTTTCTGCACCTCCATACTTCTTCCTGCATCTCTATACAGTCATCGAAATGATCATTATATCATTAATGAAAAAATTTATAGTATCCTATACTACTAAAGTTTTTTCCAAAATACAATTTAGAAGAGTTATTTTGAATTATACATTCCAGAACGTATTATATATGTTATGAAAAGTTTATTTCAAAAAATATTTTTCTGGAATTTTATTTTTGGAAATACATTATTGAATTTCTGAAAGTATTTTTTGGAAAGCTTTCAAAAAAACATAATCCGGAACTCATTTAAAGAAAGAGTAAAACAATCGTTTTTGAAAATTGATGGGGGTACAGGAAGAATTCTGACAAGTGCAGGGAGAAACAGCGTTCGGAGGAATGTTAATTTGGGCCTTGGGGCCCATGAAAAATGGTGCTTGCATCTCCTCTTGTAAAAGTGGCTATTGCATCTTCCCTCCATTCACGCTACGCCTCAATCCATCTCCAATCCTCTTCTCGCTCCCTAATCACATTCCACAATTTCACATTTCCACTTCCGATCTCCAATTCCACCTCGCCACCGCCACAACGCCGACGGCGCCCCCGACGTCGTTGTTTCCACCGGTGCCCGTCGTCCCCGACCTCCTCCGATCAGTGTGCCGTTTCTGATACCCCGCGCACGCCCTGGCGAATGCAGCTCCCCGAACGAATCGCGAACCCTGGAACGGGTGGGAAACAACGTGATGTGAAGAGATTAAGGTTGTTGGCACTTCGCGGGTGTTTTAACTATTTTTAATTATCATCCATTGTTGGTTATTATTGTTAGTGTTAAATAATTTGATATTGTGGAGAAAAGGGGTTGGGGGAATTGGGAAATAGTAGCAGAGAGAGGGGAGTTGTGGAAGGTGATGGTATTGAAGGGAGAAGAACGATGAGTGGGGTGTCATTGGGTGTGCGCACGGGGAGCTATGGTGCGCTACAAAACGGCAACGTTTCTGTGCCCATGCTTGTGCGTAGACCTTCAAAGACGCTCCTCTACAACCCCAGAGAGAAAGAGAGGGGTTTCTTTTTTATTTGCCGGCTCCTTGGGCGAGGCAGGGTCGCAATGCTCCTCATGTTTGCCCTTGGCCTTTGTGTTTTCGTTTTTGGCTGTTTTACTGTTTACAAAGGTTAGTTACTTCCTCTTCATATTTTCTGTTTTCTTTTTCACCCTATCATTGCCTCCTAGATATTACTCCCACCATTTCACTTTCTGTAATTTGATCATTTTTAAATTTCTGATGTTATGATTCCAAGTTTATTTTAATAAATACCACACTTATCTAATTTTTTTAATATTATCGTATATATTATGTAAGTAACGAGTAAGAATAAAATAAAGAAGAGTGTAATAAAATTTTAGTAAAACTTTTAATCATTAAAACATCTCAATGGTTAGAAGTTGTTTAGCGTATGTTTAGGATAATCAATTGTTGCTTGAAATACATCGTCCACTAGAGTTGCTTCTACAAGCAACTATTCCTTTAAATTAAGAAAATACAAAATTATAAATTGTTTAGATTTTTTTTTTATTAAAGTAAAATTGAGTGTAAATTAATTAATGATGATATGATACCATGAAGATGACAAATAATATTTTTTAATGTAGAAAACCATTCATAGGAATTGTTTCTATAGGAGATATTTTATTGATTTATTGCTTTCGTGTGAGAAAACATTAAGTAAATGGAAGGAGTTACAAATAATTAATGATTAGATGGTTTGAAACCACACATGTTTATGATAGAGGCAGACTCATTTTTTTTTTTCAATTTACAAGAAATAATTAATGATACTTCAAAAATTGGATGAGACCATTATAGTTCTAAGTATGTTCACTCTAGATTGAAATTACTTATTGTAGATACTCTTTGTCTATTGTTAGAATTCTTGACATCCGTTTCAAGATATAATTATGTTGGATTTATGCCCATGACATTTCTATGAATATTAGAACCATTAATTAAGTTTTAGGAGAAAACTTGGTGCGGTATTTGAATCAGACATTTACTGAAATTCTCAACTACAAAGTCAAATTCCAATTTTGATTAGAAAATATTACTGACAACAACACTTATATATCTACTTGTCCTTAATTTTATTTTGAGTAAATTCAAGAATAGGTTCAGCCTTCACCATGGAAATAAACATGAAGGGTAATGCAACATATCTACTTTTAGGACATGATCAATACTCAAGGGGTGTTTGATTATAGGTATAATAATACATTTCCTAGAACCACATTTATAAGAATATTATATATGGGGATAATATTACTAAAAACATTTTAAGACTATGATCGGTTAAGTTTTAATATTCCCAGAATTATTTTCAAACTTTGAAATATTAGAATAAAAACTAAGAATATAAATGGAAATATAATTAGATTAGAAAATAATTCCCATATTTCTTCTGGAATATAACTTTCTCACTCCTCATCATATTAAAAATGAAGCAAAACAAAGTATTGTTACTTTCTCAGACATGAACGGTACATGGGAATAAATTTTTAAAACTCATTACAATACAAACATGGAAACTATATCCCCTGGAATAAATTTTCATTCCTTGTGCAGCAAAAAACACTTTATTCCTTGAAACAAACAGTCTAGGAATAATTTTTCAAAGCTAATGAAGAACATTGAAATATTGCATTCTCAAGTTCACATTTTTGGGAATACAGTTTTAAACCTTGAAACACTTTGCTTTGCATCTGTGTAATATACTCATTCCATCCCACCATCACACCAATTTAAGTTTCTTTCACACGTACTAAGAACACCAAAAAATTGTCGTTTCTTGAAACAGTTTTACTAAAATAGTCTTGGACTGTCTTCAATTTCAAGAAAATTATAATAGATTGCATTTTGAATTATTTTCTTAATTTTTAAATGCTTTATTTACACTAGCGGAAACACAACATAAAAACGTTTGTGTATCTGCATTTTTTTATTTTTATATTTATATATAGTTATGTTTAATGTTAAAATTTGAGTAATTACTTCATAAAACATATCTTGTTTCCATCTTTGTCTTTGTGCTTCTTCCTCTATGTCTTCTTTACCCCTCTTGATTAATGACTTCTACACCTTCGTATCCAAAAGAAGTCTGGAAACAAAACAAAAGACATGTAAATAAGCTTAAATTCCTCTCCAAATCGTTGCAAATCTGTAACACAAAACACAAAAACATGGTTAATTTTCTAGTTGTAGTGTCATATGAAAAAAAGAGAAAAAAAATGAGGATAAGAAAAGAGAAAAGAAAAAAAGTGAGAAGTTTTTTTTTATAGAGAGAGAAGTGGGAAGTTGTTGATAATGTGGGAAGTGGAAAGTTGTTGACAGAGAGAAGTGAGAAGTTATTAAGGAAGATAAGTTTGGTTCTAAGAGAATGTGTACACCAAAAAATAACAATAATTATTGTCCAAGATAACAATAATTATTATATATTTCTAAAATAATAAAATAACATATTAAAATAAGGATAAAATAGAAAAGTAAATGTGTACACTAAAAAGCGGTTAGTAAAAAAATACTATTTATATATAGGTATAATTAAAACAATTAAATTTATTGAATTTTTAATTTTCTGTTTGGTTAAAGTTTTTGAATTATCACCCAATATAAAAGGCTTATTACAATATTAAACAATACTTAATAATTCAAAATATTACCAAACCGGTCAAATTTTTTCAATTCACATGGACCAGATTTATTTTAAGTGACATCGGTAGATGCTATTTTTAGTTGATGTCATATATAACTATCTTGACTATCATTAATTAGGTTTTTTCGTCAACCTCTTCACTTATGTAGGTTCAAAATATCCCCAATTGATAGTTGCTGAAAACAGTTACAGTCAAGGTTAGTCAAAAGATTATCAAGTCGACATTAGAAGAAACCTTGACCATGGACAAAATATAACATTAGTGACGTGAATTCAGAAACAGTCTTGCAAACATCGACCAAAAAATAGCTACAACACATTAATAAAAAAAATCTAGATAACATCCACTGAAAAATAAAACCTTAACTTATGTCAATTGAGAAATAATCCTAGCCTAAGCCTTAGTGGAAAACTTATTCCAACAATATCAATTGAAAAATAACCTCTGTTAACATAGATTAAAAATCTGACTTAAATTGATTGAATAACAGTGTCTTTGACATTGCTGAGAAATAGTCTGTTCAGACTAATGCCAATTGAGAAATAACTGACTTGTTAGTCGAACAATATCTTTGATCAGCATTTACTGTAAGGCAACTCGATTGTCATTAATTGAAAAAAATGTGTGGTTGACATCAGTGGAAAAACATTACTGATGTTAACTAAAAAAACTCTAACCAGACTGAGAAATCCTATATCGGCAACAGAAAAACTGACAAATGTTGGTAAAACAAAAACTACGATTAACTTCAGCCTGAGAGAAACTTGTCGATGACAGTTGAAAGAAAGAATGCCAAGCTAACTCTTTTCTCAGCCGAATTGACAAATTTCTTGTCTTAGTTGAATTGATGATGTCCCAATCTGAGGAGTCATGATGTCGTGACCGAGGCCGAGTCGATAAGAGAGTATAAAGAAAAGAAACATAAATTTGACAAAAAGAGATTATGGCCATTTTTAAATTTTTACTTTTTGTGTGAAATTTGTAATTTTAAGTAATTAAATTATTCTCATATTTTTATAATTTCATTTTTTTTTAAAATTTTCCTTTCAAACAACATATTTTATCACAAAACATTTAAAATTCTCTATAAAATGAAATTACTGTATTAAAATTTTTCATCCAAACTCACTATCACTCTTCCAATAAATGCATTACTTTTATTGAAATAGAGAAAATAATTAACTTTAAGAGAAATTAGTAAAAAAAAGTAATGTTTGAAAGGTGGGAACACAATCTATTTTTGAATTTTTTAGAAGGCTAAATCTGCCAGTCATTGTAGGACGGAGGAAGTAATATGGTGTACCACAGAATTTCATTTGCTATCATTCCAATGATACTTTGCATCTTATAAATTTGTAAGATAAATAAGTGATAGTATAATGAGTTTCTGTTTTGAACTTTCTGGCACTGTTAGTTCATGTCTTGTTTGTTGAAGTTGAATATTGGTTAAGATTTAAGACATCATTTGAGATATAGTGTTTTGATTTAGGACTTTCCCTGGTCTTGTACATGAGTTTGTCTTCAACGTTTCAATTATCTACAATTAAAAATCTGTATGTTTTATTATGTATTTGGTATTGTGATGAACTAGGTGGAAGTATCACGAGTGAAATTGAAGATACGAGATCTTATGCCATTACTAGGTATGAAATTTTAAGACCCAGAGGAGTAGTAGAAGATAAGTCCCAGGATAGTAATTCTTCTAGACTGTTGTCATTGACAAGTAGATACAGAAGCACATCTAGGCCACCTCCTGCTCCTAATTCATTGTCCTTGTCCAAGTCTAAAGGCAAAAGGGTATATTTTCCTACTTGGCGGCATCGTTGTGACCGTTTTGCATTTCCTCCTCCTCCACCAGTTGATAGAAGACGAACTGGACCACGCCGTAAGCCTTATTTTTCCATTTGGCCTTTTTTTCATTTCTTAACTCAAAAATTATATCTCGAATATAGGTAATAGCATCTTATTTTCGAGTACACACACTGCATATTTAGTTATTGTCCCTGTAGAATTCTTTTAATCGGGTTCTTGCTCTCTTCTTTTTCAGCATGCCCTGTGTGTTATATTCCAGTGAAGCAAGCTGTAGCTAGTATGCCAATTTCCCCATCAAAATCTCCTATACTTCGTAGTCTGACATATGTGCATGATGAAAATTCAATTAAAAGTGAACGACATGGTGGCTCTGATTTTGGTGGATACCCTTCTCTGGAAGAAAGGGATGCTGCTTTTGATATCAAAGAGACGATGACAGTGCACTGCGGGTTAGTTCATTTTTGTTAGTTGTATTTAATTTTCTCACAATCTGGAGATTAATATTCATGGAAGAATTTTTAAAGGCTACCCACATTAGTATTAGTGCTTTGTTTACTGAATGTATTTTTCTTCCCTTTCCTGCATTGGCATAAATTCTTATCAGATTTGTCAAAGGAAGCAGACCTGGTCGCCTGACTGGATTTGATTTTGACGAGGCTGATCTCTTAGAGTTGGATAAGTACCATGATGTCATTGTTGCATCTGCCATATTTGGTATGGCTTATTATGACTAATGTCCTACAGAGATACATCTTGTTGTTTGTTTTCTTCTTCACATATCTCCCTTCAATCTTTGCCAGGAAACTATGATGTTATACAGCAGCCCAGGAACATCAGTTCAGAAGCAAAGAGAAACATTCCTTTCTATATGTTCATTGATGAAGAAACAGAAATGTATATGAAGAATGCCAGCATTTTGAGTAGCAGCAGGAGAGTTGGATTATGGAGAATCATTGTTGTCCATAATATTCCTTACGCTGATTCTCGGCGTAACGGAAAGGTTGATTGCTTACTTTTTGCTTCTCACTATTTTATTGTAAAATCTATCATTCGCATTCTTGAAAGTTGTACCATTTTCAGCAGATATTCTGTGTTTTCCAGACACAGTCCCCCCTTTCAATTGAAGCTTCTGATTTCTGGCCCTCAGCCCTATTTTTGTTTATTTCCATCTTCTTCCACATTTCAACATGTTTTATGATTGGGGAAATGATTTTACTTGTTGATACAGTATTAATAACACAATCAGAGTGTATAGAATTGTAGTTAGTTGGTAGCTTGAGCTTACGACTCTCTTACTCTAAAGTCCAAACTAATTGCAGAAGTTGGTTTTCGGTTCTACCTACCTCTGTGTGTACTATGAAATGGTTTTTTGTTCTAGAGCACGTATACAGAACTTCATTACATAAGTAAAGAGTTGAGGCTTCCACGCCCTAAACTTGAGGAATTTATTTTTTATAAATTTAAATATATGTAGCATTTGATTTCATAATGTATGTATACTGTTTTGTACCAGAGTAATTAGTGTTATGATTTCTTAAATCTCATAGAAACTTGTTAGGAAAGCTGAAAAGGAAAGGGAAATGAATTGGTTGAAAAATATGGTGAGAAGGAGTTCTGAATTATTGCTTTTTTATGAAGTATTAACAAAATAATTAGATATATATTCTACTGAAGTTGAATTAAGATTTTTTTTATACATTCCCCCCTTTCTGGAACTTACTTTATATGGTCTCACGATGCCGCTAAACTTATTGCAGGTTCCAAAGCTTCTTTTACACAGGATCTTCCCTAATGCCCGATATTCTATATGGATTGATGGGAAACTTCAGCTCGTTGTGGACCCATATCAAGTTCTTGAGAGGTAAAAGTCATCTCTGCTCTCTATTTTATTAAAAATTAATTTGGTTTTTATTTGTTTTTATTTAGTGGGATAAATTTTTATTTGCCATTATTTATTCTATTTACCATCATTTAGATTTGAGAATAAACATGACATTGTTTGCTTTCAAATTATGTTCTAATGAAAATATATGATTTTGTTTATTCATTTAGTTGTATATTATTGATTTTGATTTGGCAAGTTTTAGATATTATAATAATAACTATATATTTAAAGGATTTACTTACCAGGTTGTGAATTTTATTCACTATTTCCAACTTCAATAATACTTGTGCATATTTTTTACCATTTGATATGGTACAGTCAGAATCTAGCACCTATGCTATCATCTATATTATATATAGTAAAGGGAAATTTCAAATAGTTCTCTTGATATTTTCTAAGAAGAATTGAATATTTTGTTAAATCTTTTATAAATAGCTATCAATCCACATATCCAATTTTCTAAATTGAATCTTCTTATTACACGATAAGGACTCTGATCTCTGATCAAATGACTCTTATTATCTTTACTTTTGGTGAACCAGAGGTGACTTGAGCATCGTTAATAGTTATCTTTAGGACAATGGTTAAGGAGTTTAAACATATAGTATTAAATGGAAGCTGATAGTATTTAATTTAATATCTTGGTCATTTGGCTTTATTTTATAGCACAATATATGAAGAGGATATATGTCAACCATAAATTGTAAGGGTATTTTTCTAATATCTTCATTATCATTGCCTTTCATATCCTCCAGGTTCTTGTGGCGCCCAAATGCTACTTTTGCGATTTCAAGACACTATAGACGCTTTGATGTATTTGTTGAAGCTGAGGCTAATAAAGTTGCTGGAAAATATGAAAATGGTTCCATTGATAACCAAATTCAATTTTATAAAGTCTACGATGGTTTAACTCATTATTCCAGAGACAAGCTTCCTATAACTAGTGGTAGGATTTTTTTTTTTATATATTCATGCCTGCATGTGTGCCTGTGCGTGTATATAACTGGTTCCTACATCTTAAAAATCTGAAGTCTTGCTTATGGCTGAGTTTCTGCAGATGTTCCTGAAGGGTGTGTTATCATAAGAGAGCACATTCCAATTACAAATCTATTTACTTGCTTATGGTTCAACGAAGTTGATCGCTTTACTTCCAGGGATCAATTAAGCTTTTCCACAGTAAGAGACAAAATAATGGCAAAAACTGGTTGGAGTATTAACATGTTTATGGATTGTGAAAGACGTAACTTTGTGATACAGGTTTGTATTTGTGTCTTGCCTTGTACTTGTGTTTAGTTGTTAGAAAAGCCTACTAGTTTTTGAAGTCAACATGCACTTCCAAATGTTTGTACTTCCATTTCTTATGAAAAGTAACTGAAGGTCTTTTAGCATTTGCTTTATTTCCTCTTCAATGGTTTTGGATTTTGATATTGGTGATTTGTGATGAATTCTATTAGGGTTACCATAGAGACATATTGGAACAGATGCCTCCACCAGCTGTTGTAACCCGGCGTCCTAGTGTACCTGCTTCTTATTATAACAAGTTTCATTTGAGGAATCATCCCAGACGTGGCAGAGGAGAAAGGAGATCAGGTTCAAATCATCATCACAGAGTATTCGGCACTGTTATGAACCACATTTTGATTTAGTGTTATCTTCTTCCACGAGGCTTTTTGTTTTCTTTTTATTAAGTGTAAATGCATACATTCTTTGTTGCAAATTTATACTTCGAAGAGCTCCCAGCAATTTTGAAGCTGTTGCTTAATGAATTGTAAATATCTTTGATATAACTGATTAGATCTTTACCACCTTTTTCCAAAAGGAAAGAAAAAAAAGGGGTTCTCAGTAGTGCATTCTGGACACTTGAATTATTACTCATTTTTTTCTCCTCTGGCCTACCGTTGCTATATAGTTGTAGATCGTGTTTGCCTGCTGTTAATTTGTGTTTCCGTTGGATGTTCGTAATAGTGTTGGAAAAATTACATAAATAAAAATTGGCGTGTGGAGAAAACTATTGAAATATGGTATCATGACCGAGACTATGCAGTACAGTAATCTTCCTTGTTGCTTAATCGTGTGTGACAGATGGCACATGTATTGAATTATGATTGTGCGGTGGATGCATTAAATTTTGCGGTAGAAAAGAGAAAGGGGTAAAGGATAAGATGGAAGGAAAAATTGTATTATATTCATATGTTATAATGAGAAATGAATACAAGGTATATATAGGTTATGTTAAAACAGAGTAATAGAATCTCACAAAACTCAATATCCCCCTCAAGTTTAGAGATAGATGTTGACCAACCCAAGCTTGGAAATAGCAGAAATAAAATCACCACGTTCAAGTGGTTTTGTGAGAACATCAGCAGTTTGATGGTTGGAGGAGATTGACAACTGCTGGAAGAGTTTGGATTGTAGTTTTTCACGTACAACATGTCAATCTATCTCTACGTGCTTCGTTCTTTCCTGGAAGCTTGGATTGTGAGCTATATACCTTGCATATTGATTATCACAATAGACAACAGCTGAGGTCTGGACCTTTATCTTGACCTCATCGATCAAATACTTCAACCATTGAATCTCACAGGTTAAAGTAACGAGGGCACGATATTCTGCTTCGGATGATGATCGCGACACAGTAGACTACTTCTTGGATTTCCAGCTAATCAGCGAAGAGCCCTCAAAAACACAAAAACCGGTTGTTGATCGCCTAGTTTGTGGACAACTTGCCCAATCTGAATCACAGAAACCTTTAAGCTGGAGATCCGAATTGTCAGAGAAGAAAAGTCCTTGTCCAGGAGTTCCTTTAATGTAACGTAGAACTCGGTGTTCAGCATTGTGATGTTCTGAAGTTGGTGCTTGCAGGAATTGACTTAGAAACTGGACACAATAGCTTATGTCGGGCATGGTATTTGTAAGATATAGTAGCCTTCCAATGAGTCTTTGATAAGCAGTAACATCTTTTATGGAAATTCCTTTTAGAAACATGTTCTTTGTATCCTTCTTCATAGGTGTGGCACAAGGTTTAGCAGCAAGTAGACCAACTTCGTAGATGATGTTTAGAGCATATTTCCTTTGGGAAACATGAATGCCCTTATTAGATCTGGCTATCTCGAGACCAAGAAAGAACTTCAAATCGCCTAAGTCTTTTACTTTAAAAACTTTGTCTAGGTGTCGTGTAACTTGTTCTATGTCTGATATAGATTTTCCTGCAAGAATAATGTCATCCACATATACTAGTAATATAGTAAAACTGTTTTCAGAGTTTCTTATGAATAATGAATGATCATAAACAGATTAGTGAAACCAATTTTGTTAAGAGAAGAAGTATGCTTAGCAAACCATTGTCGTCTTGCTTGTTTCAAACCATATAATGATTTTACTAGCTTGCAAACCTGTCCAGTTTTAACCTTGATGCCAAGTGGAGGTAGCAAGTAGACTTCCTCATTTAGATCCCTATGCAGAAACGCATTGTTCACATCTAGTTGTTTAAGGTGCCAGTTCTTTGTGGCAGCAATGGCAAGTAGCATTCTTATAGTTGTAAGTTTGACCACAGGAGAAAAAGTATCCAGGTAATCTATTCCTTCTAGTTGTGTATACTTTCACGACAAGTCTTGCCTTGTACCTTTCTATATCACCCTTCGCATTGTATTTTATCTTGTACACCCACTTACATCCAATGGGTTGCTTACTGTGGGGAAGGTCAGTGAGAATGTTTCATTTTCTTCCAAGGCTTTAATTTCCTTTTTCATGGCTTCACACCATTCAAGTTTTCGTATAGCTTCATTGTAATTATGTGGCTTTTCATTAGAAGATATAGCTAAAACATAGTTAAGGTGTTTAGTAGTTAGATTGCCATAATCAAGATATGTAGATTGGGAATGAAGGACTTTACCATAATGATTTAGTCGTTTGGTGTCAATGTGACTAGAAAGTTGGCAATGATAGTCCTTGAGATAGCTAGGAGATCTCCTGTGTCTATCAGACCTTCACAAGATGTTTTCTTCAGTAGTATTCTCCTCGGTTTGATCAATATGATAACTCTCATTCGTGTCAACAGGTTCAAAATTAAAATCAAAAGCATCAATTTGCTGATTACCCTTTTCTTTGTTACAATTGTTATTTTCAGTATAGGGAAAAACAGATTCATAGAAGTTTACATTTCTTGACACAAAAATCTCCTTATTATGAACATCAAACACAACATAACCCTTCATACCAGTTTTATATCTAAGAAAAATACATTTTCTTGCTCTCGGATCTAACTTAGATCTATTTCTTTGCAAACTTGAAGCAGAACATAAAGAACCAAAAACCTTTAAATTTTGAACATTGGGTTGTTCTTTATATAACAAATCATAAGGTGTTTGCATCTCGAGAACATTAGTAGGTATTCTGTTTATTAGATGTGTGGCATAAGTCACAACATAGGACCAAAAAATAACAGGCAAATTAGACTGAAGTAAAAGACTACGTGTAACATTCAAAATGTGCTGATGTTTTCTCTCAACAACAGAGTTTTGTTGTGGTGTTTCCACACAACTAGTTTGATGTAAGATACCCAAACTTTCATACAATGTGGCACAAGCAAACTCATTTCCATTATCAGAACGGATGGCCTTTATGACATTATTAAACTAATTATATATAAGAGTAATGAATCTACTTAAGGCATCCCTAGTTTCAGATTTTGCTATCATAGGATAAACCCAAGTGAACCTACTGTGGTCATCCACTATGGTAAGAAAAAACTTGTGACCGTGCATAGAAGCAGTCCAAAAGGGCCCCATATATCCACATGAATCATATCAAATATGTTTTTAGTACGAGTACTATTATGAGTGAAAGAAAGTTTGTGCTGCTTAGCATAATGACATACATCACACGATTTATTTTCATAGAAACTGATATAAGAAAAAATGTTACTCATATGCTGTAAAACTCTATCAGATGGATGTCCCAGCCTGTGATGCCAAATATTCTTCGTAACACTTTGGTCTGGATGGTTCAAATTTCCTGCAGTATTGATACTGACTTCATGCTTTGATGTATCTATAAGATATAATCCTTTGTCCAACCTAACACATCCAATCATCTTTAATGATTACACATTTTGAATATGACAAAACTCAGAAGTAATAGTGAGTTTACAATTATGATTTTTAACTAGTTTTTGCACAAAAACAAGATTAAAAGCAAATTCTGGTACATATAATATGTTATATAGGAATTGTTTTTCAAATAATGCTACTGTTCCATCATAGTAAGCAACAACATGTGAACCATTTGGCAAACTAATACGAATAGGATTTATTCTGCGAAAAGTCAAAAAATTATTTATAGAATAATTCACATGATCTGTGGCACCTGTATCTAAAACTTAAGATTTTTCATTGTTCTTACCTTTCGCAGTGTTCTCATCTGAAGAATCATTCAAAAAATTGTTCACCTTATGCGCATAATCTTTTTTTATTTCTTGGATAAGTTTGTTAGAATATATGGCCTGAAACGAGAGGGGGGGGGGGGGGGTTGAATTGTTTAAGAGGGGTTTTTGAAAACTTTTTCAGTTAGAACAAAATCCTTTGTACGAAACTCAATCAGAAATTCAGTTAGCCAAGATATTAAGCACAAAACAGCAAAGCACCAGAAAAACAATTGGTTGTTTATACCAGTAAAGCAATAACAACTGAATTTAAATGAGTTTAAGGGAAGAAAGAGATACACAAACAGTTTATACTGGTTCACTCTTAAACCAAGAGCTACATCCAGTCCCCAGAAGCCACTGGGCAATCCACTAAGGAATCAATACAGATTACACACAAACCACCAAAGAAGTGACCTTAAACCCTTCAAGAAACACACTCTCTTTGGCACAACACACTCCAAGAATGTTGATCTTGACGACCTCAAGAGCACACAACACTCCTTGGCAACAACACCAAAATTTACAGAATATTCAGAACGTTGTTTACAGAACAATTTAAAATCAATACAGATGTAATCCTATTCCACTCTCTCTTGAGAAAACCAAAGTTGAAAAGAGAATGTTCAAAACTTGAAAGCAATATTTCACAACTGAAAAACTCAAATCTGTTTTTCTTGTTTGTTATAAAACATAAACAAACCATTTATACCTTTCAAAGATTGGTCAAAGCATTTAATACAGGAGCGTATTTAGTTGGAAATCATTTAAAGCACATTCAACTAACAAAACATAATTCTGTTAGGATTTTCAAAGAAACAATCGATTGAAATCACGAAACAATCGATTGTTTTGGTGTGACAACAAGTCAACCAACCAAAACAATTTTCAACCTTTTCAAAAACACCTAAGAATAAAACAATCGATTGTTTCGACAAAACAACAGGTTGTTTTTCTCTTAGTTTGAAAAACACTTTAAACTTAAAAAGGTTTTAAAAAACATTAGCTTTAGATTCAACAAAGAGTGGATTACACATTTAAACTACCCATATCCTATCCTAAACACAATAGCAACTTCAGCCTTGCATCAAACACATGGATTTGGATTCTTCAAAGCCTTTGATCACACTTGATCAACAAAGTTGCATGATTTGATATATGTGACCTTGTGTGAACTGATTCCTGTTATTTGTGTTTGACTTATTTTCTTGCTCCTACCGGTTGACTCGAACGACAACCTCTGACCCTCCTATTTCCGCTTGAGAATTGAACTTCCTTGGTTGAAGAATCTCTCACCTGCAAAGACAAAGGGCGCCTTGACGGCCGTTTGCACTCTGACGCTCAAGTCAGTATTAGGGCAAAGAAACACTAACTGTATAAAGTAGTTTTAGTCTTAGAAGCCTTGTATCTTGCTAGGGCTCTTAGCACCCTTTATATAGGTTGAAACTAGGTTTTACCTTTGTTCCGTTACCCGTGTCTAGGGTTCCTTGGAGAATGTCCCTGCGCGCTATTACACAATCTTAGCATAATCTGGCACATAAGACTTCCCTTAACTGGAGTGCAACGACTAATAGAATGGGGCCTGGGTACCAACTTGTGCACCAAATTTCTGGCGCCATCTGTTCTGTGGGTTCCCTAAGTATTCACGTGCCATGCATGCAGCTTCCTTGGAAACCCTAACCGTAACGAGCCTTAGCGCCTCCAAGGACTATTTGCTCGTGTCGCGCCTGAATGCGCTATACACACCACTTGCATGGATCCCTATTGTCTTAGGGCTTCCTCCCATATCTGATGTTTAACTAATAACTAGTGCAATTCTGGGGTCCACCTTACGTGACCCATCTTTACTATCAGGCCCCGGTGTGCAATGTCTAAGGTCTGTCACTGGAGTCGATGACCGAGGACTGGTCGGTACACTTCTCTTCAACTTTCATATTCTTATCCATCACAACACTGTTTGTAACTCTTTCATTCTTTTCACCTTTTTGTTTATACCAAGGGGGAAACCCCTACTTGAAATAGCATTCATCTATGGTATGATTCAGTCTGTGACAATGTGTACACTGCTTACCATTGTTTTGATACATGATTTTCCTCTTCCTTGAGATCTGCCAGTGCTGCTGCGAAACGTCTTCCAATTTCCTTGATTGCCTGAAGAATTAAACAGAGCTTTGCTATTCAACATCACACTACCTTTATTCACCATCTCATTGCTTGCCAGTTGCCGTTCTTAATGGATGACGAGGGAAAAAATACGATTTATAATGGGTAAAGGCTCCATTAGCAAGATTTGTGTCTTAACAAAAAGATAAGTATCGTTTAGACCTTTTAACAAACACAAGGCGTACTCAAACTCTTTATACCTTTGGATGTGTTTGGTTAACGCACAACTGCATTTGATCTTGCACTCGCAATCAGGAGTTGGTCATAGTGCTTCAAGCTCTTCCCATAAGATTTTCAAATTAGTGTAGAATTCAGTCACTGTTCGTTCACCTTGCCTCATGGAATGTATCTCTTGAAGAAGATCCAAAATCCTGAAAAGATCTCCTTTTGAAAAATGTTCACGTAAATCTTCCTAGAGTTCCCTCGCATCCTCTACGTAAACCACACTCTGCGCAATCTGTTCACTAAGGGTTCGTGTTACCCATGATATAACCATCATGTTGCACTGTTCCCACGTTTCTTGAAGAGAAGTACCTGTTTTTGGAGCGGGCAGAGTGCCATTAATGAATTTGTGTTTGTTCTTTGAAAGAAGGGCACGACGCATAACCCTACTCCATGGATGATAATTATTGCCGTCAAGCTGAAGATTGATCAAAACGGTTCCTGGGTTTTCTCCAGCATGCAGATAGTAAGGACTGCCTGGATTCTGAGCGGGATCTTGACTAATGCTTGGATTCTGGGTGGGATCTTTACTGCGGCTAGTGTAGCTTCCATCATGAATCACAAACAAAAAATAGAAGAAAAATGTAAAGAAAACACAAGAACCAGAAACAAGAACAAAAGAAATAACGGAAGCAGAGCGAGACTTTAACTCTCTCTGATACCATATTGAAATATGGTCTCCATGACCCACACTATGCAGCATAGTGATCTTCCTTGTTGCTTAATCGTGCGTGAGAGATGACACATGTATTGAATTATGATTGTGCGGTGGACGCATTAGATTATGCGGTGGAATAGAGAAAAAGGGTAAATAATAAGATGGAAGGAAAAATTGTATTATATTCATATGTTATAATGAGAAAGGAATACAAAGTATATATAAGCTCTGTTAAAACAAGAAAACAGAAACAGAATCTCACAAAACTCAATAAAAGCCGTCTGTATGGTTAGATTTATTTTTTATAAATTTTTTTAATTAATATTTTAATAGTTTTTGAAAGATTAGTTTTCTAGAAGAAAATATTCTCTAAAATGTACTATAAATATTTATAAATGTTTGTTTTTTTCTCTCCCGAAAATAAGTGAAACTGAACATGCATTAAGATGAATAGTGTATATAGTTTTCAACTAGACGTTCATATAGATCAAGTTATACTCCATTCATTAAAATTAATATCTTTATTTACAAGTATGTTTAAAATTGAAAATATCAAATAGTGTAGTTATAAGAAATTATAATTATATATAATTAATTATCTTTGGATTAGTGAAATAGATTAAAATTGCAGTAAATATATCAATTTTAGAAAAGAGTAATTATGTTCTCAAAAGTTGAAGGGATGATTTATGTTTGATAAATTCGTGTGGACTGTTAATGTTAAAAGGTTACTGTATTAGTGAAAATCATAGTATTAGATCAGGATTTGATTTATTAAACTTGGAAAAGTCTATGTTAAGACAAAAATATTGATTTTTAAGAAGAAATAACTCAAATGTATATCTGATAAAGAAAATATTCAGAAAGATAAATAAAAAGTGGTAAATTAGAATTAATGATCATTGGCAAGAACAAAGAGAGATTGCATAAAGGGATAAGTGAGAAATGTTGTATTTGTTCAAAGAATTTTAACCAAGGAAACAAACTAGGATGGTTCGCTATTTATAGTTTTTTCTCTCTCTTATGGTCGTAATAAAATATACATATACATTAATAGTACAATCGTTTAAAATTAACTATTTATCTATCTTGATAAGTGGGTCTTCCAAAATAGCTTGTAACTAATTTTAGAAAAAGATATAATTCTCTATTTCATTGTTCAAGTATATTCCAACACTTGGCAATTTCAAATTTGTTTGTAGAGTTGTTGGTTTTGGAGTAAATTAGAGTGTTAGATTGAGATTTTGCTGATTTGGAAAATTACAAGTTGATTGTGATGTGAAAAAGATTCTTGAATGTGTTTGAATGGTGTTATGAATAATTTGAAATGTAGATATTGATGAATATTTGTTTTTTGATTTAAATGTTGATTTATGAAAAGGACTTGAAGTTTTGAATAATTGAATAAGTGGTCGATGATTTAAATTGATTGTGGTATGCATTATGAAGTAAAATCTTAGTTTTCACTTGACAAATTTGGTTTTAAAATGAGGTATACATGCTCTCATTCTAACATCCACTCAGTAGATTTTTCCTGGGCTCACTGGATATGGAGATGTAGAGTTTGGGGTGCGCTCGACCCCAAATCCACTCAGAGATTTTTCTTGTGCTTCAAGCGGATTTTACATGCAGAGTTAGGGGAGATCTCAATCTCAAATCCGCTCAGTGAATTTTCCTTGCACTTAGCGAATTTAAGTTGCAGTTTTGAGGTGCTCTCGACCTCAAATCTACCCAGCTAAATTCCATGTGCTAAGCGAATTTGAGATGTAATTTTTAGGTGTTTTCTGTCTCAAATTCGCTTAGCCAATTTTTCCTGGGCTCAGGCCAATCTTAATTGACTCAAGTCATTTTGACAACATTTGTGATTTTTGTTTTTGTTTCTTTTCCATTGGTCATGAAACTGAATTAAATATTTTGAAAATTTATCATTTCGTAAATTAGAAATGATTACAACTTTAAAAGACCTATATTTGATTTAATTTATGTAACATAAGTGTTTAAAATAATTCATTAAATTGATTTGTGAAAGTTGTATGTTATACGATCATTGTTGATATTTTCTAACAATTGTAAGAGTATAGACTTTTGTGTGATTGGATGGTATGTTGATGAATGAGATGAAATATGAATAATGTGGAATGAGATCGAGACATAGTATTTTCAGGAAAGGAAGTACCATGTTGAGATTGTTAGGATGTGAATTGACTAGTGATTCGTCTAGAAGGAGATAAGAGTCGATGGAGGTTCATATGACTTTGTCTGCGGTTTGAAAAACAATCCGGTTGGCAGGTCATATAAGTTAACCATGTCATATAAGGTGATTTGATATTGGAATTATTATGCGCATAGCTGTGTGGATTTGATAGTGAGGTAGTATGATAGGTGCAAATCTCTAAGTCTAAGTCAATGAACGAGTCTTCCAGAAGTAGAGACAAGTGTCTGTGGGTGGATATCAGTGGATTTTTGACGAGAGTGGTAATGAACTATGTTAGTGGATTTCTTCTACTTATAGATATTTGTTTGAGACAAATTAAAGATATAGTGAAAAGTTTCTGATTGAATGTTTAAAAATGGTTTTTGAAACAATGTTTGAACTTGAATTAAATGTATGTTATGAATAAAAAAAAAGTATTAAGAATGAAAGAATCTTGATTAAGTGGTGATGGTGCACACTCATAATTAAATTAAGATGATTTTCTATCTTAATTTTGAAAGTTTGATGTTGAGCATATGTTTAATTCTAGTGCGATATGTTTCATTTTATTAAAGTGTTTGTTTATAGATTTGGAAGTTGTCTCTTAGATTAAAAATTTTAAATAAAAAAAATGGTTTCATTGTAGTACCTTTATATGTTATAGGAGTTTTGTTATTATTGATGGACTCAAATTATAAATGAATTTGATGTGAGTTGATTTTAGGATTGTTCATTTTATGGTGTGACACTTTACTTAGATTGAGATTTTAGGAATTTAAGAGTGAAGAACTTAGGAAAATCCCCACTAGACATTAACTTAATCAAGTGGTTAAGTAGATATGAAGGTTCATTTCACAAAGGCAAAAGGAAAAGACAATTATAAGGTGAAAATGATGCTAGAAGGTGCGGAATTAAAGAACAAGGAAAAGAAACCACAATAGAATTGCCGAATGGAAACAAGGAAAACCAAACAAAAGCATGATACAAAGAGTAAAATTGGAATGACAATGGAAGAATAGATGAAGGAATGAGAAAGCTTATGTGATGGATTTGAGAAGTGGAACACGCCACTTGGAATGTGATTGGCCTCCAAGATAAGTGAAGATAGGCGCCACTTGAGAGCTCTCAATACTCACAAGATAAGACCTAAATGCTAAGAGGAATTCAAACCTCACTAACACCTCACACAATTTATGCAGAGTAACTCTTCTTCTATTAATTTCAACTTTTTAAAATACACTAGGTAGGCCTCCTATTTATAGGTGAAGGAGCCTTGGAGAACAAGCTAAAGGGGGTTGGATGGGAAAAGGGAAAAAATGGGCAGCCTTAGGGTTTGACTAAGTCAAACCCGCATCCTAGGCTTGTCCTTCTAGAAACTAGGTCAAAATGCCTTCCAAAAGGGTTAGGAACAAGCTAAAATGTTACCCACACCCCCTATTATGCTAAAGGTACCTTATTCTAGCCTATATTTGCTATTTGGAACCCCAAAGTGAGCCCAATTATTTACAACATATTTGTATCTTATAAGAAGACCAAAAGGAAGAATAGTTGGTGTGATGGTTTATGCTCATCTCCTCTGGTGAGGTCCATCTGATCCTTGGTGGATTTATGAATTGAACGCTGAGATGACAGTTCACCATGTGCTTTGTCTTTTGCTTCCTTGGTCATCTTCGTAGTTACTTGGGTTGTATCATAATTTGAGACATTTTTCTTTGAAGGATCTAAATATCATCTCTTGAATGAATTAATTCTTTATCAATTTTATTCTTATAAATAGAAAGAAATATTTTCAAGGTCACATGAACATGAAATGAATAGTTTCCCAACGAGTATGCAACAAGTTGCAAGTTAGATTTAGTTGTGCTATGATTCATTTTTAGATAGATATAAATTGTGAGAGTAGATAAGTAGTAGACTAAGAGAAATAATGATGGTAGAGTTCCCAAAAGAGCGACACAAAGAGCAAAAGAGAGACGTTACATGGTGTTAAAACATATGGCCTTAAACGAGAGGGGGGGGGGTGAATTGTTTAAAGGGGGTTTTCAAAAACTTTTTCAGTTAGAACAAAATCCTTTGTATGAAACTCAATCAGAAATTCAGTTTGCCAAGATATTAAACGCAAAACAGCAAAGCACCAGAAAAACAATCGGTTGGTTGTTTATACCAGCAAAGCAATAACAACTGAATTTAAATGAGTTTAAGGGAAGAAAGAGATACACAAACAGTTTATACTGATGCACTCTTAAACCAAGAGCTACATATAGTCCGCAGAAGCCACTGGGCAATCCACTAAGCAATCAATACAGATTACACACAAAACCATCAAAGAAGTGACATTGAACCCTTCAAGAAACACACTTCCTTTGGCACAACACACACCAAGAATGTTGATCTTGACAACCTCAAGAGCACACAACACTCTTTGGCTTACAACACCAGAAATTACAAAGTATTCAGAACGAATTACACTTGTTTACAGAACAAACTGAAATCAATACAGATGTAATCCTATTCCACTCTCTCTTGAGAAAACCAAAGTTGAAAAGAGAATGTTCAAAACATGAAAGCAATCTTTCACAACTGAAAAACTCAATTATGTTTTTCTTGTTTGTTATAAAACATTAACAAACTATTTATAGCTTTCAAAGATTGGTCAAAGCATTTAATACAGGAGCGTATTCATTTGAAAAACATTTAAAGCACACTCAACTAAAAAAACAGAATTCTGTTAGGATTTTCAAACAAACAATCGATTGAAATCATGAAACAATCGATTGTTTTGGTTTGACAGCAAGTCAAACAACCAAAACTGTTTTCAACCTTTTCAAAAACACCTAAGAGTAAAACAATCGGTTGTTTCGACAAAACAACAGGTTGTTTTTCACTTAGTTTGAAAAACACTTTAATCTTAAAAGATTTTTAAAACACTTTAGCTTTAGATTCAACAAAGAGTTGATTACACATATAAACTACCCAAATCCTATCCTAAACACAACAACAATTCCAGCCTTGCATCAAACACTTGGATTTGGATTCTTCAAAGCCTTTAATCACTCTTGATCAACACATGGGGCTAGTGTGGACTTAACGTCCCAATAGAAATGAAAGCTAATCTTTTGGTGACTATACATTAAAGTCGACTTCAAATGGGACACAACTTTACAAGATAGTGTTGGCTAAGCCTACATAAATAAAAATTTATTATTTAACTATGCCGTAGGTTTGGGAGACACTAAAATGGATATAAAATTAAATAATTATTAATAAGTGGACTTTAAGCCTAACTCAACCTCATAAAGCAGGCTTATAAAGTGAGGTTTGCACCCACTTATATACTGTGAAATGTTCTAATCTCTAGTTGATGTGGGATCTCCAACACACCCCCTCACGTTAAGGCTACCAACTTGTGCGTGAAACTATATATTATGGGTGGTCCGATAGCGACTCGATAGTGGGTGGCGTGATAAACCCAACAAACAATCGCTAGGATAGGCTCGAAATAACTCTGGTACCATATTAAGAAGTAAACTTTAAGCATAACTTAACCTCATAAAACCGGCTTATAAGGTGAGGATTGCACCCACTTATATACTATGAAATGTCCTAATCTCTAGTCGATGTGGGATCTCCAACAATAATTAAACTTAGTGACACTGTTGGGGACACTACGTGAGAAAACAAATGTGGGTAAATTGCCGCCATTGGGGACACTACTTGAGAAATAAATATGAGTAAAATGCACTTAAGGAGAGCGAAATGGCCATGAAGACAAAAGAGGAAAACGAAATTAAGAAGAGCGAAATGACCACGAAGAAGATATAGGGTTTTTAGGAGGAATTTCAGGATTATGAGTTTGAAAGTGTGAGATATAAATCAGAAATTGAAAGTGTGAGAAAATGAAAATGTGAGACCAAAATATTTTAATGTTTTATTTTTTTTCTCACAAAATAACTTAGCGTGGGCTAAGGTGACAATAAACATCCACGTCACCTTAGTGTCGCTTAGACCTACGCTAAATGTAATAAAATATTAACTTGCATCCACTTTGTGTCTCCATTCTAGAGTCTAGTATTTTTTCACTTAATTTTTTTCATTGCATCTACTTTGTGTCCCCATTCTAGACTTTAACTTATTATTGTTATTTTAATAACTTTTAGTGTGAGTTAAAGGTCTCCATTGTGGATACAATATTTGTCATTTATTTTGTGTCCAACTTGAGTAGATTCACCCATGCTAATGACATCTTTTTTATAGCCCCCGTGTTTTGTTGGCAGCTAAAATGAATTTTTCTTGTAGTGGTATGTTGGTAGTTTAAAGAATTAAACACTTGTTTCTAGAGGGAGTACCAGAGTTAATTTCCAAGATAAAAATTATAAGGTGTGATGCAATCTGATGTAGGTCAAAGTTCTTGCTTGTGGAATTGTGGATGAAGAGGCAGCGGAAGACTTGGATGAAAGGAAGCAACCGAATGGTTGGAGTGGCAGTGAAGGTGATGGTGTTGCTTTGAAGAGGAAGTTGGTGAGGCCAACCTTCCAAGGAGCTCACTTAGGCCGTGTAGGCTTGCAAGGAAGGGGAGATTTGAGAGAGAATGATTTCTGAATTTAGAATGCTTCATTCACATTTATGTCAAATCTAAGTACAAAGTGTTTAGGCAAAGTATTTAAAGATGATAAGGGAATGAGGTAGCTTGCTTTTGAAGCTACTCTAACCCTAGGTAAGCTTGCTTAACCATGGTAGGTTTGGTGGCTTAAGGAGTGGCTTATATCCATTTAAGATGCTCTCGAGATCCTTGCTTGTGTGACAAGTGAGGATATCTTAGAATATCTTTTAATTGTTATTCCTGCCGGTTGACTCGAGGGCCTTCGTACGTCTCACAATACTCCCACGCCCGATTCTCTGTGCCTTCGTTCGTGCCTTTCTTTCAATCAAAAACCTGAAATCACAAAGACAAGGGGCGCTAGAGGCTGTTTGCACTCCGATGCTCAAGTCAATCTTAGGGCTAGGAAACACCAAAACTGTTAAGCGTAAAAGCTCTGTGTAAACTGTGTGTGTGAAGCGACTCAAATGAATAGCGTACCTTACTAGGTTTGTTACTACCCTTTATATAGTCTAGGGTTTCCACTGTTTCCATTACCCAAAATAGGCTTTCTGAGGGTGAGCCCTAGCGTCGCTATTACCCACTCTTAGGGCAATCTAGCGCGTGAGGCTCCCTTACTGGAGTGCAACCTCTGACGAGATGACCACCTGGGTACCACCTCGTGCACCTGGTCTTTGGGGTTACATGTCCTGGGAGTGCCCTAGCTGCTCACGTGCCATGCGTGCAGTTTCACCCCTGGAACGTGGCCCTTATAGGTCGTATATTTTCCAGTGGCTCTTTACTTGTGTTACGCTTGAACGCGTCATCCACACCACACGCATGGACTGTCGTGACCTAGGCTTCTCCCTAACTGATAACTGGTGTGCAGTCTGGGATCCACCTCTCGTGGCCCAGCTTTGCTGTTCGAGTCACCGATGTCCGACTTCTCATGGACCTCATGATATTGCTGAGGACACATAAGTACATCGTCGTGATCGGCGTCTGACCACTCTTCGGCACCTTGGCTCACGTGGCTCGCGAGACACTGGCCCACGCCACTCGTGGGACCCACCTTATGTGGGCCCACCATTACTAGCGGTCAAACTACGTTCGAGGACTGGTCGATACACTAGCCCCCAAGTCTCGAGCTGTAACTTGTTCAGCAAAGAGACTAAGTCCTCACCCTGGCAACCTACGTGGCTCTGTGTGACAGGACGTGAACAGTGCACCGAAGTGACGCTTCTCTGAGCCTGTTTTAATCTGCACACACTTGTCTTGACCAACAGTCACGACTTAATGTCACTTGCGCTTCTTAGTTTACGTTAAGCATTTAAAAACGCGCGTTCCAATCACTCTGAAACTCATTTACACACTTCATCTTCTTCCTTCGAGCGCTCTCATTTCTCTTTCTCCCAAAAAACCAGAGCCTTCAACCTTCATCAATCAAAATGTATGATTTTTACCCATTGATCACCCTTATCTTTTGCTTTCGCAGCTTGAATAACTGTCTGGGACTGTTTAAATTCTTGCATTTAGGTTTTTGCACTTTACGTTTTCCCCGTTTGTGTTGCGCCCCTGTTTAGGTTTTTCTGGGTTTTTCTTACATCTTCCACTGAACCTTCGTTTCTTCCTTCTTTTTCCTCTCCCTCTTCGACTCCCTTTTAGATGGCTAGAACCAAAACAACTTCAAACCCTCCTCCCAAGTAGATTACAGAGCCCTCTACCCCTGGGTCTTCGAGGATCTCCTTGCTGAGACCTCTGCTCTCACCTCTAGTAAGGACGTGATGAAACATAGGGAGGATGAGGCCGCTCACATGCTTCGTGTGTTTGGGCGAGAATGCGATGCTTATGTATAAGGGCTTCAAGGGGAAGTTCTTCAAAGTGTGTTGTAACGACTACAATTGCACTCTTCTGGATGGCTTCCCACTCTACTGGGTGAAGAAGCTAGAGTTCAAGAAGCCGAGGACTCTTGAGGAACTGACACCTCAGGATCGCGAGCTCTCCCAGGTCTTCGCAAGCCTAGGGGCGGTGTTCAACACTGCCCAACTGATTAAGCATGAGTTCAACCCTTCTGATCTCAAACGCTATATCGGTACTTGTCTCCATACCTTTCTCACCCCACCTTGCATGTTTTTGGTTAGCTTGCATATCTTAAGTTTTGTCCTTGCTTCTCATCACGCCTATTAGCATACTGCTATACTTGCATATTCTACCCCTTCGTGCTTATACGCTTACCCTTGTATTCTGTATTGCTTTGCTGACCTCTTGAATTCTGCATTGCTTTGCTGACCTCTTGAATTTTGACCTTGGTGCAGGTATGGTGCTGAACGAGGAAAAGTGGGCAAGGCTTGCTAATGCCCTTTCTTGTCGCCTAGGGGCGTCTGGCGCCGCGAGTGTCTCTGCTTCTCCCACCCCCATTCCCGCCACCGCTGCGACTTCCCCCACTCCATCTGCCCCCATTGCCGTGGTGCCCCTTGCCGCTGTCCAGGTGTCTCCCGCTCCAATTCCCCTTGAGAAAGTCTAGGGAGTGGTGGAGATTGCGTCTGACGAGGATTTCACTGAGGGGCCCGTCTTCAAGAGACGCAAGGCAATGGTAACTGCAACCTCCCATTCCACAACCGAGGGTCGCCCTGCCTCTTTCAGGGAGCACCCTCCAAGCGCCCCCTCACCTCGCGGCCCACTTGCTATTCAAGGTGGCGGCGAGAGCGCCTCCGAGCATGGGCACACTCCACCTGCTCCTAAGCTCCCTGCTGTTCTCCAGCATGCCCTTCAAAGTTTCCAACGAGAGGCAGCGGTGGAGGTGATCGAGGCAGTGGCCAGGGAACGCTTGGGACTTGGCTTCGGCGGGCTCCTTTCCCAAGCTAATGCTTACATAGACAAGGCTGAGGCGCTGAGGGAGCAACTAGCCCTGGTGGAGGCGAAGGCCAAAAAAGACTTGGTTCTGGCGGAAGAAAAGAAGAAGGAAGAACTGGCCCAACTGGTCCTTATCTTCACCAATCGGGAAACCGCCTTGGACCAAGAGATAAGCAATCTCCGCCAAACTGAGAAAGAGATCAAGAAATGGCTCTTCGACAAAGGTCAGGAGTACACTGATCTCGAATCAAAGGTCTGGCCCTTGCGCATCAGGGGGTGGAGCTGGAGAAAGAGGTCGAGGTGGCTAAAGCCAAGATAGCCAAACTTGAAGAGAGAGCTACTAATCAGAAAGTGCAGCTTGGTCACGTGGAGGCTGAGTTCACTAAACAGGATGAAAACTTCAAGAAAGTCGAGGCTGAGCTGATCGAGGATGCTGCCGATGCATATGCTGCGGGGTTCGAGGAAGCCCTTGCTCAGGTTGCTTGCGTGCACCTTGAGATGGATACCTCACCCTTCGCCACATCGAATCGTGTGGTGGATGGGCAGATCGTTCCCAGGGTACCACCGTCATAAGCTGTATTTGGTCCCCCGACGAACAATTATTCTTTATACATGAATGCATCATTTTCTTTCAATTATCTGAGTTGTTTTCCTGCTTTAAATTGCTTTATCTTTCTCAAACTTGACCTGTTCGAACTCCGCGCATAACTCGTTTGGCCTCGATACGTCTGAATGCTGTTCCTTTATTCCACTTAACTTGCGTTCTTCATTTCTGATCATTAATTGTTGTACTTCATGCTGATGCTTCTACCAACACCTTCAACAACGCTTGAGCCTTAGGTAGCACGTTTTCCCGCCTCATCCTACCGTATACTCCGTTAGGTAGTGGGGGTTCGCACACTAACCTGAATGACCCCGCCCTTGCTGTATAAAGCCAACGGAGGGTTTAACTATGAACTGGGCTATTCAACCTTGGCGTTCTCACTTGAGGGAGGGATATTGATGTGAATGCAATAACAAGAATACATGATTCTTTGACATTCTTAGGAGCAACTTGAGTTGGTCATGAAATGGCACTTTACTTAGAATTGGATCAATGTTCTAATTCAAGAACTCACCAAGACTTTGCACCAAACCAAAGCTCATATGGAAGTCCATATATTGTCAAATGGAATCAACAACAAAGAATGAAGAACAGAATTAAAACAACCGAACAAAATTGAAAGGAAAAGCTACTGCACCGAACAGAAATGAAAACAAAGCTGGAAAACACAAATACAATCGGTGGAAATGAATGGAAACACCTAAGCATGGAAGCTACCGAATAAAATGAAAGGAATGAAGGAAAGAAAACTTATGGAATGAAGCTTGCTGGATTTGAGACTTTGGAAGTTCAGTCACGCCACTTGGAGCCTTGTTCCAAGATAAGTGCAAGGTTGCCGCCATTTGAAGCTCACCATTGGCACACAAGATAAGGCAAAGGAAGAAGAAGACACAAGACTCACAATTTCTCTCTAAATTTGAGTATAGTCTCTCTACTCTAAATTCCAAATCTGAATTGTACAAGGGCAGCACCTTTATTTATAGCCTATAAGGTGCTGAAATGCAAAGCCAAATGTGCCTCAAATGAGACTCAAATTCGGCGCCAACTAGTGCATGAAGGAAGTGTGACTTTCCTTCCTAGTTTGGCACCTCCTAACTCCTATCTACACTCCCCCTAGCACTACTTACACACCTATTTATTACATCCGCACCCCTACTCTACAAAAGAAATAAGAAGAGCCATCTTTTGATACTCTTGTCCCAAAGCTCTTGCCATGCTCCTAGTGATTCGTTGGGTTTGGGCCCCTTGTTGGGCTTGGGCTTCATGGGCTTGAGCATCCTCTACTTGGTTTCCATCATACTCCCCGGGTTGGAGAGAATTTGTCCACGAATTTGGGAAACCTGCAGTAAAAGGAGTGAGATCAGTAATATTGAAAGAATTACTTCCAAGATAAGTAGTAGGCATATCTAACTCATAGGCATTATCATTAATCCTCTTGATGACTTGGAAAGGGCCATCACCACGAGGCATAAGTTTGGACTTCCTTAGAGAAGGAAATCTATCCTTTCTCAAATGAAGCCAAACCCAATCGTCGGGCTCAAAGATTAATGCCTTTCTCCTTTGGTTGGCAGTGTCAGCATACTTACCAACTTTATTCTCAATTTGTAACTTGATGCGGTTATGCAAATCCTTAATAAAAGAAGCCTTTTCAAAACCGTCCTTGCATAGAACCTCATCAAGTACAGGAATGGGAAGAAGATCTAGAGGTGTGAGGGGATTAAAACCATAAACAACCTTAAAAGGAGAATGGTTAGTGGTGGAATTTACTACCCTATTATAAGCAAACTCAACATGAGGTAGTAAATCCTCGCAATAATTGACCCAAAGTTCTATTAACCACTTTAGTTTGACCATCAGTTTGGGGGTGGCAAGTAGTAGAAAACAGAAGTTTTGTGCCAAGTTTCCCCCCATAAGGTCCTCCAAAAGTGACTTAAGAACTTAAAATCCATATCGGATACTATACTTCTAGGAAGTCCATGTAAACGAACAACTTCCTTGAAGAAGAGATTTGCAATATGGCATGCATCATCCACTTTGTGGCATGGAATAAAATGAGCCATTTTAGAAAAACGGTCCACTACCACAAAGATGGAATCCTTATCCTTCGATGTCTTGGGTAGTCCTAAGATAAAATCCATAGAAATATCAACCCAAGGCATTGTAGGGATAGGAAGAGGGGTATATAAACCATGGGGTTGGACCTTAGATTTAGCCTTCCTACATGCTATACATTTATCACAGAAGGTATGTATGAATTTGCGCATGTGAGGCCAAAAGAAATGTTCATGTAATGTTTCTAAAGTCTTAGCTACCCCAAAATGTCCCATAAGCCCACCCTCATGAGCCTCTCTAACAAGAGATTGTCTTATGGATCCTTGGGGAACACAAAGCCTTTTTCCTTTGAAAAGAAAACCATTATGTAAGAAAAAGTCTTTGTGACCTCCCTTGGAACACTCTTGATAGATTAGAGAGAAATCTAAGTCATCATGATAAAGTTCCTTTATGTGATCAAATCCTAAATATTGAACATTTAAAACATTTAACAAGGTATATCTTCTTGAAAGAGCATTGACAACCACATTAGTTTTACCTTGTTTATGTTTGATCACATAAGGAAATTGCTCAATAAACTCCACCCACTTAGCATGTCTCTTATTAAGCTTGCTTTGGCTTTTCAAATATTTAAGGGACTCATGATCACTATGGATCACAAATTCCTTTGGAAAAAGATAGTGTTGCCAATTTTGCAAAGCTCTAACAAGAGCATAAAGTTCTTTATCATAAGTGGAGTAATTGAGATGACTCCCTTTGAGTTTCTCACTAAAATAAGCAATGGGGTGTCCTTCTTGAAGGAGAACGACCCCAATTCCTACATTAGAGGCATCACACTCTATTTCAAATGTCTTAGCAAAGTTAGGAAGGGCTAAAATGGGGGCTTTAGTTAATTTATCCTTCAAAGTTTGAAAAGCGTTTTCTTGTTCTTGTCCCCACTTAAAAACCACATCCTTCTTTACTATGGCATTTAAAGGTGCGACAATTGTACTAAAGTCTTTCACAAACCGCCTATAAAAACTAGCAAGTCCATGAAAACTTCGTACTTCATTGACATTGGTGGGTGTAGGCCAATGTTGAATTGCTGCAACTTTTGTTTGATCTACATGCACCCCTTTATGACTTACCACAAACCCTAAGAAGTCTATATGATCTAATGCAAAGAAACATTTAGCATGATTAGCATACAATTTCTCCTTCCTAAGGGTTTCTAATACTTGTCTAACATGTGACTCATGATCTTCTAAAGACAAGCTATATATAAGAATATCATCAAAATAAACCACAATAAACTTGCCAAGGAAAGCTCTTAATACATGATGCATGAGTCGCATGAAGGTACTAGGAGCATTAGTCAAGCCAAAAGGTATGACCAACCACTCATATAAACCAAATTTGGTCTTAAAAGCGGTTTTCCATTCATCACCATGTTTAATTCGAATTTGATTGTAACCACTCTTAAGATCAATTTTGGAAAATATTTTAGACCCATGTAATTCATCCAACAAGTCATCTAACCTAGGAATGGGATGCCTATATTTGATGGTAATGTTATTTATAGCGCGACAATCCGTACACATCCTCCATGTCCCATCTTTTTTTGGGACAAGTATGACAGGCATAGCACATGGGCTCATGCTATCTTGTACTCACCCCTTAGCTAATAAATCCTCAACTTGTGTTTGAATTTCTTTGGTCTCTTGGGGATTGGTCCTATATGTAGGGCAATTTGGTAAAGAAACCCCGGGCATGAAGTCTATTTGGTGTTCAATCCCTCTTAGAGGTGGTAAACCTTTAGGAGGATCTTGAAACACATCTTCATATTCCTTTACCAAATGGTCCAAACATGTAGGACTATCCTTAGCCGACTCACAGTCAATAGGTCTAGGAATAGCTAAAAAATAGGCTTGTGAGTAACTATTACCTTTTTGACTTGTTGGGTAGATATGAGAAGGCTTCTCTTGGAACTTTGTTTATCATTTTCTTTCTCTCTCTTTTCTCTCATTTTGACTTGGTCCTCATGCACTTCCTTGGGAGAGAGAGACTTAAGAATGACTTTGTGCCCATGGAAGTTAAAAGAAATTTTGTTGGTAAAGCCATCATGAAATTTTTTTCTATCAAATTGCCATGTCCTACCTAAAAGTATATGAGTAGCTTCCATTGGAACAACATCACACAAGACCTCATCTTTATATTTTCCAATGGAAAATGTAATGAGGACTTGATTGTTCACCACTAACTCACCCACCTCACTCAACCATTGTAACTTGTAGGGCTTGGCATGAGAGAGGGTAGGCAATCCAAGTTTGTCTACCACTCTTGTGCTTGCCACATTAGCACAACTCCCCCCATCCACAATTAAAGAGCATACCCTATCATTAATAAGACACCTTGAATGAAAAATATTTTCTCTTTGAGTTTCATCAAAAGGTTTTAAAACTTGGCCAAGCATGCGTCTTATTACTAATAGGTCACCCTCATGTGGGCTTTCACTCTCACTCTCACTTGGGGATCTAGAAGGTGAGGAATGTTTAGAAGATTCAGACTCATGCTCACTACCACCTACCCCATCATGCATATACATAGTTCATTTAGTAGGGCAATTAGAAGCAATATGTCCATAGCTTAAGCATTTAAAACACTTCTTACTAGATGATTTAGGTGGTGATTTAGGCCTAGAATTGGAAGTGGAAGGCTTAGACTCTCTAGGTTTGAAAGTAGAGTCCTTAGAAGGGATATTTGAAAAAGAGTTATTTTTATTTTTCCAAGAAGAGTGGTAGTAGTTATCCTTAGAAGAATTTTTGAAAGCATTTTTCCTTGCAAGTTGATTTTCAATTTTACTAGCAAGGTGCACCACATTTTCCAAAGAAGAATATTCTTGTAACTCTACCACGTCTTGAATGTCCCTTCGAAGGCCACTCACAAACCTAGCTATCTTAGCTTCCTCACTCTCATCCATATTAATTCGAATTAAAAGCGAGTCTAGTTGTTTAAAGTAATCATCCACACTTAGCGTGCCTTGATGAAACCTTTGGAGTTTCAACATTAGGTCTTTCCTAAAGTGTGGGGGTACGAATCTAGCGCGTAAACATGCTTTCAAATCGTTCCAAGAGACCACGGGCGACCTCTTGTGTAGGTCAATGTCCATGAGATATTGATGCCACCATTGCATGGCATAGTCCAAAAATTCTAAAGAAGCTAATCTAACCCTATGCTCATTTCTAACCCCATTTACATCAAAGATTTGGTCAACCTTAGCCTCCCATCCTAAGTATACATTGGGATCACTTTCACCACTAAAACTAGGAAGTTTTACATTAGGAGAACAAGGGCCAGCCACATGTTGGCGCCTCTCTTCATGGTGATGATGCCTTGGCCGTGCATTGTCTTCATAATAACCATGAGAAGAATGGGAATGCCTTGAAGAATGCCGAAGAGGAGGAGGAGGTCTTCTCTCCCGGTTTTGATGGATTTCTTCACGGCTTAACTCCAAACTTTGGAGCCTTGCCTCCATTTGTCTTATCACATCAAGATAGTGAGCATTGGATTGCTTGGCATTCTTTAAGTCTTCAAAAAGGGCTGCCTTTTGAGGTGAGCAAGGTTTGGAGGATTCTCCACTAGAAAAATGAGCCATGATAAAAAAATACAAAAAACAGAAACAAAACAGTGAAAAAAACTTGTTAGACAAATAAAGTGAGATAGAGGTTGCTGGAAAAAAAAATGCCCAAGAAAGTACTCAAGCCACTCCAAGAAAGTATTCTGTCCTCAACCAAGCCTTTCTTGTGGAATGGAGGAGCTTCAAATGAAACAATGTCACAGCAAACCAACTTACTTAAGAACAAGTCTCCACAAAACTTTTAGAAGAACCAAAAAGACAAGCAAGAAAAGGTATAAACAAGAAAAGCTAAACCAAAAACAGAAAGCAATGTATGACAAACTGGAAAAGAATATGAATGAAAGACAAACAAGAAAATAAAGAACTCAATGAATAAAGAAGGCACACCAAAAGAGTCCTAAAGAAAAGTGCTAGAGTAGATTGAAGAAAACAGAAAACAGCTACTGGAATTTTTTTTTTAAATGCAAACTGTGCTATGTTTACAGATTTAACTGGAATGATTGAAAGCTAACTGGAATGTGAAAAATTAACCACTGAAACTTCAATGTCTTAACTCAATAATGGCACTGGAATGAGGTAAAAACAGTAAGCCAATTGAGAGAAATAAATTTTTCAAAATTGCTGCCCAATTACCGTATTCTTTTCGGCAGTATTGTACACTTTCCGTATTTTATTTATCATTTTTTGTGTACTTGGAATTTTTGAGTAATTCTTTTTTCTATGATTTTGTAACACTTTGAAGAATATAAATCCAAATTTTCACAAATTTCCCATGAGCCAATTAATTTCAGTAAATTGAAAACAGTAGCACGTTTGTAAGAAAACAGAGGAGCCTATTTAGGAATGAAAAACAGTATGATGAACTAACAAAGACATAATGGAAAGTATGTAAAGAAACTTGTATAGAATGAGAATACAAGCATGAACTCAAATCTAAAAATGAAAATGCACAAAGGATCAAGCAATAAACTCAAAAACAGAAAGTAAACCAAAGCAAGAAACAAGCAAAACAATAAAGTACTACAAGAAGTAATGACATTTATGGAATAACATGACTAAGACAAAACTTGACATGATTACAAAATTAAAAGACATATCATAAGATATAACAACAAGTGAAAGGAAGCTTAAGGTCAGCTCTAGGAAGGAGAGTGCCATTCCAAAAGAGCAGCCATACTCATATGAACAATGAGTGCCATAATCCTTTTCACAAACACTTGGTGTAACAAAAGAAAAACAGCAAAAAAACTCAAAATAAATCCTAAAACAGAATGGTAAACAACTTGAATTAAAGAGCTCTTGAAGGTAAAGTGCAATACAACTCAAAATTTAAGCAACAACAAGCCTAGACTCTAGATACCACATGATGTGAATGCAATAACAAGAATACATGATTCTTTGACATTCTTAGGAGCAACTTGAGTTGGTCATGAAATGACACTTTACTTAGAATTGAATCAATGTTCTAATTCAAGAACTCACCAAGACTTTGCACCAAACCAAAGCTCATATGGAAGTCCATATATTGTCAAATGGAATCAACAACAAAGAATGAAGAACAGAATTAAAACAACTGAACAAAATTGAAAGGAAAAGCTACTGCACCGAACAGAAATGAAAACAAAGCTGGAAAACACAAATACAATCGGTGGAAATGAATGGAAACACCTAAGCATGGAAGCTACCGAATAAAATGAAAGGAATGAAGGAAGGAACACTTATGGAATGAAGCTTGCTGGATTTGAGACTTTGGAAGTTCAGTCACGCCACTTGGAGCCTTGTTCCAAGATAAGTGCAAGGTTGCCGCCACTTGAAGCTCACCATTGGCACACAAGATAAGGCAAAGGAAGAAGAAGACACAAGACTCACAATTTCTCTCTAAATTTGAGTATAGTCTCTCTACTCTAAATTCCAAATCTGAATTGTACAAGGGCAGCACCTTTATTTATAGCCTATAAGGTGCTGAAATGCAAAGCCAAATGTGCCTCAAATGAGACTCAAATTCGGCGCCAACTAGTGCATGAAGGAAGTGTGACTTTCCTTCCTAGTTTGGCACCTCCTAACTCCTATCTACACTCCCCCTAGCACTACTTACACACCTATTTATTACATCCGCACCCCTACTCTACAAAAGAAAGAAGAAGAGCCATCTTTTGATACTCTTGTCCCAAAGCTCTTGCCATGCTCCTAGTGATTCGTTGGGTTTGGGCCCCTTGTTGGGCTTGAGCATTCTCTACTTGGTTTTCATCAGATATGTTCTCTGCGAACCTACCTTTCCCACTCTCAAGACTTCTAACCCAAGGGACAACTTATAACTGACCTCATTTCCGCTCAAAGGCGGAAGAGGATTTATCTGGTGAACTGTTTCGTTCGACCTTGGCGCTCTCACTCAAAAGGGAGGTGTTATCTGTGAACACACCTTTCCTGCTCCCGAGACCTCTAACGCAAGGGAACAGTTCGTGTCTGACCTCCTCTTCGCTCAAAGGCAAAGAAGGATTTCTTTGGTGAATTGTCTCGTTCGACCTTGGCGTTCTCACTCGAAGGGGGGGGAGGGGTGTTCTATGCGATTATACCTGTCCCACTCCTGAAACCTCTAACGCAAGGGAACTAGTTCGAAACTAACCTCGTCTTCGCCCAAAAGCAAATGAGGATTTCACTGGTGAACTATTTTGTTCGACCTTGGCGTTCTCACTCGAGGGGGGAAGGTATTCTCTACGAACATACCTTTCCCTCTTCTGAGACCTCTAACACAAGGGAACCAGTTCGAAACTAACCTCGTCTTCACCCAAAGGCAAATGAGGATTTCACTAGGGAACTATTTTGTTCGACCTTGGTGTTCTCACTCGAGGGGGGAAGGTGTTCTCTACGAACATACCTTTCCCTCTCTCAAGACCTCTAACGCTAGGCGAACTAGTTCGAAACTACATTGTACAACAATCGAGAAGATACTTCAATTGAATTTTATTGGGTGACCTCATTAAAAAACCCTTATAAGGGAAAAAGAGCGTCCCCTATGAACTGTTATGTACAACACTACAAACTTAGCTGAAATAAAACTTGAGGTTGGCTGCATTCCATGTACGAGGAATCACGCCTCCCTCTAGCGTCTCAAGTTTGTATGCCCCATTCCCAAGGGCCTTTGTCAATCTGAAAGGACCAGTTCACTTGGGGGACAACTTGTTCTCTAGCTGATATGGGTGGGCATTCTGCATCACTAGGTCGGCAACCTGGAACTGGCGAGAGTTCAACTTCGAGCTGTGCTTATACTCCACCCATTTTCTTCAAGGCCTCAACTTTAATTCTCGCCTCCTCCTTGACTTCATCCAGTAGGTCCAGGTTCACCGTTCTCTCCTCGTTGGACTCCTCCGCCACAAAGTTTTGAAAACGCGACAAACTCTCCTGGATTTCTACAGGGATCATCGCGTCCGACCCATACACCAAGCTGAAGAGTGTTTCTTTGGTGGTGGACTGGGGAGTGGTGTGGTAAGCCCACACGATTCTGGGGACCTCTTTCGCCCAACAAGTCCCTTTGGCCTTTTCAATCCTTCTCTTCAAACCTCTGAGCAGGACTCGATTGGCAGACTCAACTTGTCCATTCGTCTGGGGGTGTTCGACTGAGGCAAACACCTGCTTTATCCCGAGCTTTGTGCACAACTTACCCAAATGCTGGCTTGCAAATTGGGTGCCATTATCAGACACCAAACGCTTGGGAACTCCGAAGCGGCACACTATGTTCTTCCACACGATGTGCTGGACTTTGTGGGCCGTGATCTGCGCCACTAGTGCAGCCTCTATCCACTTCGTGAAGTACTCTATGGCAACCATGAGGTACTTCATCTGCCGTATCGCCAAGGGAAAGGGTCCCAAAATGTCGATTCCCCAAGTGTGGAATGGCCAGGGGCTGTAGATCAAGCTCTTCTGGCGGTGCCTTGTGCCAGTCTGCATGTTGCTGACATTGCTTGCACTGCTGTGCGTACCTTGTGCAGTCTTCCCTTATGGTTGGCCAATAATATCCTGCACGAATGGTCTTCGACGCCAGGGCTCGACCTCCAATATGACTCCCATATATCCCTTCGTGGAGCTCTGCCATTATACGTGCGCACTGGTCACCACTCACACATTCCAGGATTGGATGTGTGAACCTATGTTTGAACAGTTGTCCATCTATGAGGGTATACTTGGTGGAATTCTTCTTTATCTTTCTGGCCTCCGTGGGTTCCAATGGGAGCATCCCATCAGCCAGGTAGCATTTGCAAGGCATCATCCAAGTCTCTCCTAGTCCGACCTGGCAGACTTGCATTACTTCCTCTTCCCCCAGAGTTGGGTATATACTCACCCTCAGCGTCTCCTGAGTCAATGACTGATGACTCCTTGCCCTCCCGCTCGAAGTGCTGACCTGATGAACCCCCACCATATTATCTACCGTGAAGGTTCGCGGTGTCTTCAGGGTCTCTTGTATGACAGTTCTCTGCCTGCCCCCCTTGCCTGAGCTGGCGAGCTTAGCTAGCAAGTCAGCTCTGGCATTCTGATCTTTAGGGACGTGCACTAGCTCAAACACCGCGAATGATCCCTTCAAAACTCGGACGTACCCTAGGTACACGACCATCTGATGGTCCTTAGCTTGGTATTCTCTCGTCACCTGAACCGTGACTAGCAAAGAGTCACTCTTTGCCACAAACTCTGCGCGCCCATCTCCTTTGCCAACAACATGCCTGCGATCAGGGCTTCGTACTCCGCCTGATTATTGCTTGCCTTGAAGGCGAACCGTAAGGCCTGCTCGATCAACAACCCGTTTGGTCCCTCCAAGATGATGCCAGCTCCATTGCCGTGTTGGTTAGAGGACCTATCTACAGAAAGCACTCACCGGAAGTTGGATTCCTCTTGGTGTGCATCTGCTAAGGAGAGCTCCACCACGAAGTCTGCGTAGACCTGGCCTTTGATAGGGCCTCTAGGCTCATATTGAATATCGAACTCAGATAGTTCCACCGCCCAACGCACCATTCTACCTGCCACATCCGGCTTCTATAGGACCTTGCGGATGGGCATATATGTCATCACCACCACAATGAAACTCTAGAAGTAGTGACGAAACCTTCTCACCGAGAACACCACCGCCAAGGCCGCCTTCTCCAGTGCCTGGTATCTTACCTAGGCCCTTGCAATACTTTGCTCACAAAGTATATGGTTTTCTGAACCTGGTTCTGTTCCTGAACAAGGACTGAACTGATCGCCTGGTCAGTCACCGCAAAATACAGACGAAGTGGTGTGCTTGGCTGCGGTACTCCTTCAACTTGAGGGACGCCTATTTATACTCTTGGGTCCATTCGAACCTGTTGTTCCTCCTTAGGCATTGGAATTAGCCCTTGTCTCCTCCAGCTGATACGAATATGGATAGGGCGACCATCCGCCCTGTCAACTACTGTACTTCCTTCACTGAACTTGGGCTTCTCATTGCCAAGATTGTAGTGCACTTCTCCGGGTTCGCTTCTATCCCTCGCTCGGTGAGCAAGAAAACTAGAAACTTCCCTGCTTCTACCCCGAACACGCACGTCTCAGGGTTCAGCTTCAGTCTGTACTTAGCTATTGTCTTAAATAGCTCTTCCAAGTCAGCGACGTGTTGTTCTTTCACCTGCGAGGTCACCACCATGTCATCCACGTAGGCTTGCACGTTTTGCCCTATCATGAGCGCGAGCACTCTGTCCATCAGCCTCTGGTAGGTGGTGCCTGCGTTCTTCAACCCGAAGGGCATTACCGTGTAACAGTAGCAAGATAGCTCAGTCATGAACGCTGTCTTGCATTCGTCCCTGGGATGCATCTTAATCTGGTTATACCCAAAAAAGACATCCAGGAAGTTGAGCATCTTGCATCCCGAGGCGCTGTCTACCAACGCGTCAATGCATGGCAGAGGGTAAGAGTCATTTGGGCACGCCTTGTTGAGGTCTGTGAAGTCAACTTACATTCTCCACTTCCCATTGGCCTTTTTCACCAAGACCACGTTTGCCAACCACTCTGGGTACTGGATCTCCCTAATGTGGCCAACACTCAGTAGCTTCTGCGTCTCTTCCCTGATGAACTGACGTCTGTCTTCATTAAACTTCCTTCGTCTCTGGTTGACAGGTCGAACCTTGGGGTCCATGATCAGGCGGTGGCATAGGAAGTCTGGGTCTATGTCAGGCATGTTCGAGGCAGACCATGCGAAGGCATTCGGGTGTCGTGCTATGACCTCGACAATCTGATCTTGCACCGTTTGGTCGAGAGCGCTGCCAAGCTTCAAAACTTTTCCTCCAATCTCTCTTTCCCTCACATCATCGGCCGGCTCAGGTCGCCTCTCACAGGCGATCTCTACGCGGGTGATCTCTGCTTTGGCGGCCTGTTCTTCACTTGGTTCCCGTGTGGTGATAGTGGGTACCCCTCTCTGCACTCGCCCCTCCCGGGCGATCTCTGTGTGGATGATCGCGGGCCGGGCGACCTCTCCTGCGTGTGGTGCACGTGTAGTGACCATGAACACCCCTCTCTTCGTTTTGAGGCCGTTCTCGTAACATCTCTTGGCCTCCTTCTGATATGACTTGATGGTAATCACCTTTCCCCCCAAGTCAGACAACTTCATCTTTATGTGCCTTGTCGACGATACCGCCCCCAGCCTGTTCAACGTAGGTCTACCTAGTAGTATGTTATAAGCGGAGGGGGCATTGACGACGAGGTAGCTGATGTTCTCCGTACGAGATGCGGTACCATCTGTGAAGGTGGTCCTCAGCTTTAAGTGCCCACGCACCTCCATCTGGTCTTCCGTGAAACCGTACATGCAGCCAGTATAAGGCATTAACATGTCAAGGGACAACTGCAGCTTGTTGAAAGTCGTCCAGAACATCACGTCCACCGAGCTTCCTTGATCCACCAGTACATGATGCACCTTCCTCCCAGCGGTTACTACTGAGATCACTACCAGATCATTGTCGTGGGGGATGACATCTCGAAGGTCGGCCTTGGTGAAGACAAGGTCAACATTAAGGGCATCGTCTGCCCTTTGTGCTTCTACCGACATCACTGCCCGTGCATACTTCTTTCGCTCGGTGCACCCTCCTCCTGAAAAACCTGCCGAAATGGTGTGGATTTCACCATGCACGGGGATTTCATGCCCCTGGTCGCCCCCTGTCACCGCCACGTCCGCAACATCTTGTGTTTCCTGCAAGTAATCCCTCAAGAATTCGTTCTTCACCAATTCGTCTAGCTGGTGACCCAGCGCCAAACAGTTGCGAATGGGGTGGCCGAACGCTTGGTAGAACTCACACCAGGCGTTCTTGTTGGGCTCCAGCTTCTTGTTGGTCTTGGCAGGTATCTACAGTCTCTCTGCTATGTTGGGGATAGCGATGAGGTCCTTTAATTATACCATGAAATTGTGCCTTGGTGGCACGTTCCCCCTTGCACACCCCCTGGTTTGGTGTTTCCTAGGTTGGTAGGGCTGTGCTTTGCCGGGGTCTTCTTCTTTGTCGTTGCCTCATGTACCCTTAGGGGTTGAGGTCGACCTGGTGCATGTGGGCGCGGGAACAACGCACGTGCGCTTCTCATTAACTTCTCCCTCTGCTGCAATGTGAGCCACCGCACGACGCCTTATCTCGACGACAGTTTTGGGGTGGTTCCTGATGAGTGATTCGCTGAAAGGTCCTGGCACGATGCCCTTTCTAAACGCATGCACCATCATCGTTTCATCCTTAATGTTCAGCCTCACCACCTGTGCTCCAAAACAGTTGAGGAACTCCTCCAGGGACTCTCCTTGATACTGCCTTACGTAAAAAAGATCGTAAGAGATGGACGGGGGATCCCGATTCGCGATGTACTGTTCTCTGAACAACTTAGTGAGTTGTGGGAACGATGTCACGTGGCCATCAGGGAGGCTGATGAACCAATCCATCGTTGTTCCCACCAATGTGCTCATGAACAGCTTGCATCGCACCACGTCAGAGCCTCCAACCAACATCATTTGCGTATGGAAAGCCGTGAGATGAGCCTCTAGGTCCTCCATACCGGTGAAGGTGACTTTGGGCCCTACGAACGTGGCTGGTATCACCGCATCCATGATCACTTGCGAGAACGGCATCAGGAATTCCCTGGGTGGCGTCGCAGGTTCTTGATCTTCCATCTCACGTTCCCCTGCCTGATTTTGCAGATCCTTGCGAAATTCCTCATTCAACCGGGTAGTTCTTCGTTTGTTGCTCGCGACGCAGCCAAATCATCCTGGGTGCATTCTTAATTCGCTCTTGACGCAACCACTTCTTCTTGGAGGGCCTGCATCGTTTCCATAATATGTTGCAGGGTGAGGCTTTCGCCCCCGTTTGGTGCAACAGATCCTTGCCTCGTATTCCTCATCTTTCTTGATCTTTCTTGTTCTTGATGGTGGGACAATGTTTTAGATCGTGCCCCACGATGGACCCCAAATGTTCCTGCCGGTTGACTCGAGGGCCTTCGTACGTCTCACGATACTCCCACGCCCGATTCTCTGTGCCTTCGTTCGTGCCTTTCTTTCAATCAAACACCTGAAATCACAAAGACAAGGGGCGCCCTAGAGGCTGTTTGCACTGCGATGCTCAAGTCAATCTTAGGGCTAGGAAACACCAAAACTGTTAAGCGTAAAAGCTCTGTGTAAACTGTGTGTGTGAAGCGACGCAAATGAATAGCGTACCTTACTAGGTTTGTTACTACCCTTTATATAGTCTGGGGTTTCCACTATTTCCGTTACCCAAAATAGGCTTTCTGAGGGTGGGCCCTAGCGTTGCTATTACCCATTCTTAGGGCAATCTAGTGCGTGAGGCTCCTTTACTGGAGTGCAACCTCTGACGGGATGACCACCTGGGTACCACCTCGTGCACCTGGTCTCTGGGGTTACCCGTCCTGGGAGTGCCCTAGCTGCTCACGTGCCATGCGTGCAGTTTCACCCCTGGAACGTGGCCCTTATAGGTCGTATCTTTTCCAGTGGCTCTTTACTTGTGTTATGCCTGAACGCGTCATCCACACCACACACATGGACTCTCGTGACCTAGGCTTCTCCCTAACTGATAACTGGTGTGTGGTATGGGATCCACCACTCGTGGCCAGCTCTGCTGTTCGAGTCACTGATGTCCGACTTCTCATCGACCTCATGATATTGCTGAGGACACTTCAGTATATCCTAGTGATCGGTGTCTGGCCACTCTTCGGCACCTTGGCTCACGTGCCTCGCGAGACACTGGCCCACGCCACTCGTGGGACCCACCTTATGCGAGCCCACCATTACTAGCGGTTAAACTACGCTCGAGGACTGGTCGGTACAATTGCCTTCTAGAAAATACTTATACTTTGTGTATTGTACTCTTTATACATTTGTATTTCTAGAAAAAATAATGGAGCACATAAGAAGAGTCTACTAGCTAGTGCCTCCTTTCTCTTTTCTTCTAGTCATATCTCAATTCAAGGGGCCTATATGTATGTTGGTGGATGGTCTTCCATCACAATTCTTATTGATTTTTAGGTGGAATTGATGGAAGGCAGCGAAAGAATTGTAAATTTGTGGAGGAACCATCGAATGGCTATGAAGGTTTATGGATTTGGGTGTGAGTTTTCTTAGTGCAAAGGTCAATGAAGTTAGGCTAACTTCTTTGAGATTCTAAAATGAAAATGAGCATCATAGAAGAGAGACTTGGAGAAATGTGTTGAGAAATTCAGAAACACAAATTCATATATCAATCAAGTGTAGAAATTACAAGAGAGAAGCTCTCTACTTATAGAACAAAAGTTACTATTAGAGCTCTAAAAAACTCTCCATTCATGGAGTGACATGTGACACCTTAAAAACTCTCGATTGGTGAGTTGGCATGTGACAATCATGTCTTAAAAAACCCTCCATTAACAAGTTGACATGTGGCAAAAAGGAGGTTGAAAAAGCATTTGCAGTGTAGCGCCCAAGGAGTGGAGAAGCATGAAAAGTGACCTTTGTAAGAGAGACACATGGAGCCTATTTGGAGGCTTTGAAGTGGTGCCATGTGGATGCTTTCTATTTAGCCTTTCAAGGCCCAAAACCTACACTAACTTGGCCCAAAATACAAGGCCCAGAATACTATTCTATTATTTACAATTTTATACAAGCTAAGGTAGACATTTTCTTCTTGTATTCTCTAAGTTTGATCTTTGCTCTTAGTTGAGAAAGATGGTAGATTTAGCAAGGATGATCCCCCATCAAGATGACTCTAGTTGAACAATAAAACTTTAAAGGAAATTGGAGATTTGATAGAGAAAATAGTTTACCAGGTCAAGTATGTCATTATGATAAGGATCAATAATATTGGTAAAGAAGAAAGATGAGATATTTAAATTGTGCATGGATTATAGTTAAGTAAATAAAATTGTTGAAAGGCAACAAACATAGAAATTTATTGGATAAAAGTAAAGGTTTAGTGCAAGATGGATGTTGTACAATTGATAGAAATATGAAAACATTGTATGATTCAGGATCAACACACTCCTTTGTGTCAAGTATGTATGTGGATGAGTTGGATATTATTTTAGGGATGGATTGACTATCTGTCAATCACATTCTCATGAACTGTGGTCAACAGAAGGTAGTGCTTCCAAACTAAAGTTGGTGTCTACTCAACATGTTTGAAGTGAGTTAAAAAAGGGAGGAGGATATTTTGTAATCTTAACTCATATGAAAAAAAATGAATGAGAAATATATTAGTAGTGGGGGAAGTTATGGATGTGTTTCTAGATGAAGTTGCAGGATTATCTCCTAAAAGATAAGTAAAGTTCTCCATTGATATAGTGTTTGGAATTTGATCAGTATCAATGACACCTTACAGAATGGGTCTAGTTGAGTTGATTGCACTGAAGAAACAAGTTGAGGAGTTGTTAGAGAAACAATTTACTGGACCTAGTATATATTTATGGGGAACACTAGTGCCATTGGTTATAAAGATAGATGGAGGGTCTCAGGTGTGTGTGGACTACAAACAATTAAATAAAATGACAATCAAGAACAAGTATCCTCTACCAAGGATTGATGATTTGATGGATCAATTACATGGAGCAACAATGTTCTAAAATATTGATATGAGATCTAGGTACCATCAGATTTTGGTGAAGACAACCTTTAGATTTAGAAATGGACACTACGAATATGCGGTGATGCCATTCGAAGTGACAAAGGCTCCAACTCTATTCATGGATTACATGAATATAATTTTTTTGTCCTTTCTTGGATAAGTTTGTCATAGTCTTTATAGATGACATACTTATATATTTAAGGACTCATGAGGAACATCTAAGGACAATGTTGGAGATTTTGAGGAGAAATTTTTTTATGCTAAGTGATCTAAATGTGAGTTTTGATTTAAAGAAGTGAACTTCTTAGGACGTGTGATATCAACTCAGGAGATTTCAGTGGATCCAGTTAAGGTGGAAGCATTGCTTCATTGGGAACCCAAAGATAGTTACTAAGAAGAAGAGTTTTGTGGGTTTAGTTGGCTATTTCAAAGGTTCATTACATTTTTTTTCCAGGATAATGCACCTTTGACACAACTAACTCGCAAGGATCATCCTTTTGCTTGGACTAGCATGTGTAAGCAGAGTTTCATATAATTGAAGAGAAGGTTGACCAGTGCTCGATTGTTAGTGATTCCTTATACAGGGAAACCTTTTGAGATTTTTTGTGATGCCTCACATCAAAGATTTAATTGTGTTTTAATGTAGGAGAAGAAAACAGTGGCCTATGCTTCAAGGCAACTCAATGTTCATGAGAGAAATTATCCTACTCATGACTTGAAGTTGACAACTGGGGTGTTTGCTTTGAAGATATGGAGATACTATTTGTATGAAGCTCAGTTTTAGGTGTTCAATGATAATAAAAGCCTGAAATATCAGTTTGATAAAAAGGAGTTGAACATGAGAAAGAAGATGGATGGAGTTTTTGACGGATTATGATTTTCATTTGATGTATCATTTAGGGAAAGCCAATGTAGTTGCAAATGCTCTATGTAGAAAGTCAGTTCAAGTGTTAGCAATGATGATTGAAGAATAGAAGCTGATTGAGCAGTTTAGAGATATGAAATTATGGGCAAAAGTCATGTTGATCATATTAGTTGTAGTAAGTTAACCATAACTAATGATTTCCTTGGAATGATTAAGAAAAAGAAGTTAGAGAATCCTAAGCTGAAACATACTGTTGAATTATTAGGTACATATTAGACTAAAGAATTTATGATATGATGAGATGTTGAGATTCAAGGGCAAAATATGTATACTTATAGGCGAAAATATGAAAAGAATGATCTTGGATGGGAGTCATCAAAGTCAACTTGGTTTACACCTAGGTATGAATAAAATGTACCAAGATCTGAAGAAGTTCTTTTGGTGGTCAGACAAGATGAAAGAGATAGCTCAATATGTTGGTGCATGCTTAACATGTCAATAAGGAAAAGTAAAGCATTAAAGGTCTGGTGGATTGCTACAACAATTGATATTCATGAGTAGAAATGTGATAACATTACTATATGGATGATTGATAACCTTTTGCCAAGACCGATAAGAGGTCATGATGCAGTTTGGGTAATAGTTGACCAAATGACAAGAGTGCTCAATTCCTTCCAGTTAGTTTGAGAATATCTATGGCCAAGTTGACACAATTGTATATTAAGGAGATTGTGAGACTTTCCAACATTGTATTTGATAGAGATCCCAAATTTACTTCTTGGTTTTGGCAAACTTTTCAAGATGCATTGGGAACTAGGTTGAGAATGAGTTGTGCTTATCATCCTTAAACATATGGGTAGTCAGAGAGAATATTTCAATCTTTAAAAGATCTGTTGAGAACATGCATATTAGATCATTTGGGTAGCTGGGATGAAATGTCACCTCAGGTGGAGTTTACATATAACAATAGTTATCATGCTAGTATTTGGATGGAATCATATGAAGCTTTGTATGGGAGGAAGTGCAGAACTCCTTTATGCTGGTATCAGGAGGTGAGGCACCCTTGGTTGGACCAAAGTTACTTAAGCAAACCATTGAGAAGGTGAAGCAAATTCAAGAGAGGATGAAAGCTTCTCAAAGTAGGCAAAAATATTATGCATATAAGAGAAGAAAGCCTTTGGAGTTTGCAGCAGAAGACCATGTATTCATGAAAGTAGGACCTACTAAGGGTGTAAGACGAGCTATCAAATTGAGGAATTTATCCCCTAAGTTTGTTGGACGTTATCAAATTCGAACTTTCTCATTTAGCAAACCTATATAATGTATTTCATGTATCCTAGTTCAAGAAGGACATACTATATCATAATCATGTGTTGGAGGTAGATGATGTACAAATCAATGAAAACTTATCTTTTGTGGCTAAACCAACTAGAACTGAAGATCATCAAAGAAAACAACTCATAGGCAAGACTATCAGTATGATAAAAGTGTTGTGGGATGCTAAGTTTGGTAATTCAACTTATAAAATGGAAGAAACAATGAGAGAAACTTATCCCTATCTCTTTTTGGGTAAGTCAATTTTTGGGGACGAAAATTTTTCTTGTTGGGAAGAATATAAGGACCCAGAAATAACTTTAGAGTGAAAGTGATATAATTAAAATGACACTTGAATATTTTATTATTAAAGTAAAAAATGCATATAAATAAAAAAATAAGTTTTTTAGATTTTATCACCATTTCTTTAAAACTTTCTCTTTTTTTCCTTCCTGTGCCTTCTCTCTAATTTTTTGAGCCCATATTTCATTAGACTAACCATCAGGGTTCACTATTAGATTTCTAATAACGAATACTACAAAACTGTCCGATCAAAAATTTAATTAGAATAAATTAATTTTGTTCATTTTTCATTAAGTTAATTTTAAATTTTTTAAATTTATTTTTTATATATGTTTTGCATGTAATCTTTTTAACTTCATGATTAATTTGTGTCTTGTGTCAGTTTATTTATATAATAGTATGATAATGTAAACTTTATTTATATATTAAACTAATGGTACAACAATTTTAGAGATGTTACATTCAATATCTTATTATTAATTCTAAATCCTAAACCATAAATCAATTCTATAATTTTTAAATATCAATTGAAAATTGTAAAATTCCTTACCAATGAGTGAACTTCCGTTCAATTTTAACAAGATTAATAAAAGAGGTTTAGAATTGGGAAACAAAATCTTTACTTTCGTTCAAAACTAATCAATGTTCTAAAGAAAAAAAAATGAGAGAAAATATCCGTACGAAGTTAGTTTAATTAACGGTGATCATATCTTATCAGAATATCTACATATAACTGTCCTTTTTATGTAATTATTGATAACTATTCTAAGAATATACAACGATTTCTCACAAATATATATTTTTTTGAACAATTTAAGAGAATACAAGAGTTATATTAATTACTCCCACAGTATATTTTTATAATTTTTTGTTAATTTTTTCCCCTGTTTATCTTTCTCCGACACGTCTTTCATTTTTATTTCTCCCAATTATAAAAGATATAAAAATGTATAGGAGTAGAATTTCTACACACGGCCACACACACAATAAAACAAAAGAAGATAATTAGAATTCGTGTGGCAGATCATAGATTTCTGGCATACTTATCCCTAAGATTAAATAAGCACAAAATTATGAATGATGTCTACACATGAAAGCCCCTTTAGTATTTTGACAAATATACAAAATGTGGCCTACAAGTTTGAAAAGGCCAAATATAACGACAAGATTTTCTGAATAATCTCATGTAGACCCATTTCTATGACCCACCAAGCATTCGATTAATTGCTTAGTGGAACAAACAAGAAAGGAGGCTACCAGAAAATCATGGCAATATCTGCATGAAATATGGATCCAATTTATGAGGCCTTTATGGTAACATAACAATCAACTTTGGTTCATCCAGATCTTTGTATACTCAATTCCTCTATTCCTCTCTCCTTCTCTATGTAAGTCCTCTCAGCCTTTACACTGAAGATGAACACACTTTATGTTCCAAATTGAACTTGGTTAGTTGAAATCTGTCAACAAATTGTGATCAAGGTGAACTTCAGCTTCCTTTTGATACTATGTCTGAAAAGTTGAGTGGACTAAGCCGTGATCTATTGTATCTTCTGGTTTGTTATGGTTGAAATTCTAAAGGGTGATTCCATAAAAGTTAGCATGCTTCAAACTGGAATCAGGTTTGGTTCTATTGTTGTTATTACTATTACTATAGTTGTGGTAAGTGAAGTAACTAGAGCTTGAAGTTTCAACTGCCTTTACTGGGGAAGAAGCTGAATTGAGTGTGAAAAAAAGTAAGGTTTTTGGAATTTGGAGCAATGGGTTCTTCTTGCTTTTTCCTAATATGTGTTCTGCATTCTGCAATAGCTTTGACTTGTGGGGCCCTGATGGTGTTTTACTCCAAAGAGATTTGTGTGCTGGGGCATGGACCAAAGACTGCAAGCAAGCTTCAAGGGTCAACACCATATGATCAGTTACTGATTCAAACCTCAGATTCCTTCTCTGGCTTGCTGTTGTTCACAATTGGGTTCCTTGTGTTCATGGTAGCATGTGTTAAGGACTGGGAGTTCCAAACTTTCTTTGCCAAAGGGTGCGTGTTTCTTCACATATCTATGGCAGTGTGGAGATTCTACTTTGGGAGGAAGCTTGAAGATCTTGCCCATGACTGGCCTAGACATGCTGTTGGGGACATTGCATTGGCCACCTCCTGGCTCTTCTTTCTTGTGTACTTGTGGAGGGAGAAGTATGATTAATTTGCTGTTGTAAAGTGTAACATCCCAAGAAAAATCTTAGATTTTTGTCTTGTAAGTGTTTGTTGGATTTATCTGTGTGTATGTTTATACTTCCAATGTAAATTTATCCATATTTCACACTCTAAATTAATAGAAAAGCACATAAGTTTAGTTTGATTGACATTTTAACACATTTCAACTAAGCTTAGGTTTAGTGAAAGAAGTTATTCACTCTTTCAGAACATAGTAAATTAAGATTTGGATAAATTTTCATCAATATATGCATATATCTGGACAGTACTTTAAATAAGATTGTCTTTTTGAAAGTAAGATATGCATAAGGAAAACAAAGACATATATATGATGTGAGTTATTCATGTAAACATGTCCATGGAGTTTTTTTTAATGAATAACTAGGATTAATCAGTTGAGAGTAATTATAATGTTAGTGAGAATACCTAAACTACTAATTACAGGAAATTGATGCTTAAAAGATCAAAGAGCATGATTAATTGTCTGCTTGATTCCTGACTATAGTAGTTGTAGAAGAATATTTTGCTATGAACTTGTGTGAGAAGCACATGGTTGTAGAAAGTTATCATGGTTTTACAAAAGGAATCCAAATAATGGGGCATGGCAAGTGGCAACCTCTCCTCCACTCATCTCAAGTCAATATGGCTACTGAGAAAGACAATTTTAAAGATTCCACAACTTGTTTTTGTTTAACTTTTTTTCTCTCTTTATAAAGTATTATGATGATAAACAACTCTTACTCAATGTTGAACCACTTGTGTAAAAGAGAAGGATGCTCATTTCTTTCTCTCAAAACCCAAGCTTCCTTGCAAATATTTGTTTTCTTATATGGGTGTCTGACTCAAAAGTTTATAATTTGCTTACTTATATTTTTAAACGTCAAAAATTGATTTTAGTTCTGCTATTTTTGTATGATTCCAATTATTTTAATATTTTAATATTTTAGAATTTTGATATACTAGATAATCTAAAGTTTAATATTTAACAAAAATACTATCACATTAGCCATTTATATTTACGTGATACTTTTCCATACTCCTATTTTTCTTTCTGGTTGATCAGCCAAATGAAAGAGAAGACAGTTGCACACTCCTTTTTTCCTCTTCTTTTCTTGCATTTCTAAATTCTTGTGGTTAATTAATACCATAATTTTTTTAATATCTTTTATTGCTTTAGTTTTTTTTTACTTGATCAATAAATTATTTCTACACTTAAAGTGCAAGTAGAGTCTCTTTTCCAGTGTTACTGAAACTTTGGTTACTAGTTTTTCTGCAAATGTTATATATGGTTACTAAAGAATAGAAAGCATATTATAATTCCGACCACTTATCAATGTATTTGCGTTTTAATTACAATATTTTATTTTAATGTGAATTTTATTTTAATTCGGTCTATTTATTATATCGTAATAATATAATTATATATATATATATTCATTATGCACTTGTTATAATGAAAAATTGGTTTTGTAGAATAATATAAAATAAAAAAAAAATATTTTTATACGAAAAAAAAAATACATAAACATGTTTCTTAGAAAAACAAATTATTTTTTAGAGTAAAGTAAAAGTTAGGAAATAAATAAACAATAAAAATTAAAAGTTAACAATAAAAAATTAAACAATGAGTTCGCATCACTTATTAGTATACCAATGTCCTTAGTTCATCATTCTTATGGCAATTCACAACCCACGATCATTATAGATATATTTTATTCCCGAATGGAGTTGGAACAAAGAGAATTATTGGGACTCCTTCTCGGTCGGTCGGTCAACTTTCCCTTCTTCTCCAAACGAATTTCATGCTCTCCTTTCGTCTCTCTACCTCTCGGTCTCTGCAAAATTCAGGCTTAGATGGTACCTGCAAAAGACACTCCGACGTTCAAGTAAGAATTTAGTATTCGGCACTCGGTACCCTTAACATTGTATATTGATGTATCTGATTCTTGAAATTTGTGTCTATTTATATGATTATCATGAGTTTTTTTCTTATTAGGCTAGATTAGGGAGTTTGGTCATGTTTAGAAGTGCATTACCTAGCTCTTGATCGCTGATCTTTGTAGTGTCGGTCGGGTTGGACCAAGTGCCGAATCATAGGCTCGGTCGTGTGGGTCCTACCAATACATATTTTTTTTCTTCTAATTCACACATCATTGGTTATTGGCCTCTGTCACCATTGGACAATTAATATTATCTACAACAATTTTTCTCCAACAATTACTCTCATGGGAATAAAACTTATAACTTTGATTGTGATATTTGTTCTCGCCAATTGACTTTCACGTCAGTTGACTTGAGTGGAAAGCTCTGCTCTTAACCTGTCTCCTCTAGATTCTATTATGTGTCTTCTCGTAGTACTGGAACGTGGCTTTGTTGGGACAGAGGGGGCTCTACTTGTTGATCACACTCCAACGATCAAGTCAGTGAGAGTTTACGGAAATAAGATAAGTATTCAGTTTTAGTTTAGTATTCAGAAACATCGTACCTCCACCTGGGGTCTCAAGCCCCTTTTATAGCTTATTCGTTTAACAACTTTCACCCACGAGAATCTAATCTCAACCGAAAGCATACGTAACAGAAAAACATTTTGTTCATGGGAACCTTCACTCACGGTGCTACAATAGAAGAGAATCTCATGCACTTTTATTCTCGGGTGCTTTACAACTTTATCTTTTCAAGTAACAACTTTATGCATATGTTATTCAGTTAACAACTACCAATATATTGACATATATTTTATTCTAACCACTAAATGAATATATTTATATATATATTTAACTAACAACCAATATATGACAAAACTTATTATTTTAATTATTCTCCATTGGGCTTACCAATATAACTGGGCCAAACTCATGACCCACCCTTTGGACCCAATAACCGAGTTGATCTACCCACATGCCTAGACCGAGGTCCTGAGATCCCAAGCACTCATGCCCGGTACACAAGCTCCTCAGGCTCGAGCTGAGCTTAGCTAAGCGCAGAGCTTTGGCAGTTGACCTGACGGTTTCTCACGAGTAGGTGTGGCGGTGCACAAAGCATTTCTGAGGTGACATCTCACCACACTCAATCCCAAGTGTACATGTGTCACCTCCATCAACGGAGGGAAAGCATTGCCGTTTGACATTCCCAACGTTCGAAAACTTACTATCATTTTAGTGTTTCATTCCATAAAAATTACTAAAACCCTCTCCTCATGTCTTCTTCCTTATGCTATCTTTCACTCTTCAGAAAACTCTTTGCACTCTCAAAACTTCTTTCCAGAGCTTTCCTCTTCCTCTTGCTCCATCAAGATCTTCTACGGCAAAGAAAACTTTTTCTCATCCACTCATCATAACATGTATTTCCTCTTTACCATTCTCCATCATCAAGCATTCAACTCGTCGATTATGCTTCCTGAGCTCATCTTCGAGCATTCATATTGTTAATCATATTGCTTGAGCTGAGAATTTCCCTGATTCACTGCTTTCTGCTGATCATTATTGCTGATTGCATTCCATGAATTTAAAATGTGCTTTCATCTGTGTTCTTGATTTGCTCATACTACCTGGTCTGAATGATGTTTGTATTTGTTTATGTTTGTGTTTTAGATATAATATGCAAATGGATTACAAAGCCTCGTATCCCTAGGCACCCCAAAACCTTTTAGAGGAAACATCTTCGTATACCTCGCATGAACTTATCGTAACCCTTAAGAAAGAGTGGTTGTCATTGATGATAGGTTGAACATAGTTCCGTGTAGGGAGGATGAGCCAATATGCGATGATGAATCCTCAGACCCTAAGGGTGCATTTTGTTTCTTCTACATAACCGTTTTCAAAAAAGTTCTTTTATGCCTTCCCTTAACCAGTTTTGAAAAAGAGTTGTTGACCGAGCTAAATGTGGCTCCTGCCCAGCTACACCCAAATAGCTGGGCATTTATTTGTGCCTTCTCCATTCATTGTTCCCAGCTCGACGTTTCGCCAATTGTGGAAGTTTTTCTCTACTTTTTTGAGGCCAAACGCTTGGGCTGCCAATTATGGGTATCTTTCAATGGTGTGTCTGGAAGGGCTTTGTTCACCCTTTTCCCATCTTCATATTAAAACTTCAAAGGTATATTTCTAAAATTTCGATGTAACAAGAGGAATCCGAACCTTCTGGACGGGTTCCCTTTATATTGGACCAAAGAGCCACGATTCCAGGGTGCTTAGTGCCTGGAAGACCTGCCCCCCTAAGATCAAGAGGTTTGCAAGTTTCTGTCGAGCCTGAAGATTGTCCTTGACACCACCTTCCTCCTAAGCAAAGAGTTCACTCTTGGTGCTCTAAAGGCTTTATACTGGTACTCCCCATTCCCTACCCTTAGTGAAACGAACCTTTGCCTTCAACACTAACCATTAACTTTTTTTTTCTTTGCAGGAAAAATGTTGTCCAAATTCAATAAGAAAGAGTTAGAGGATATTGCTAAGAGGATGAGGGTTTCTGCCATCGTGTCCACACAAAAGCTTAAACTTGCTGTTACCACCATCTAAGCTCCAACTGACGATGAGGAAACCACCTCTGGGCTGGTCTTTACAAGAAAGAGGAAGGCAGTCGCTGCCCTTATCGAGCACTCTTTCTCGGATGGGCGTGCTCCCTCTCACCATGTTGCTCCCTCTGAAGGCCAGACTCTTCCTCGAAATATGATGGTTGTCCGAGAAGGCGAAACAGAGAGCTCGGGAAGAAGAAAGGCTTGTGGCTCACGACGAAGACAACTTGGTTCGTGATGCCATAAGACAACTCGCCCAAGCCCTTGCCACAAGTTGCTTGGTTGCGGACAAAATGAAAGAGAGGAGGGCAGTAGAGGACTTGAAGGCCCAGGAGATCTCTGAGCTCCGCAAAGAGATGAGACTCCTGCAAAGTGAGCTCCAACACACCAAAAATTCACAACAGGAAGTTGAGCGACACTTGGCCGAGACGACCAAGGAGGCTGCTGCAGAAAGGGACAGACTCTTGGCTGAGGTCGATAAGCTCAAAGGAGAGCTGACTCAAAAAGATGAAGAATTTGCCAAAGAGACTGAAGCATGCAAACAAGACACTCCCCAAGTCTACCTTGTAGGATTTGAGGCGGCCATCAAACAAGCTTTAGGACTCCACCTTGAAATTGACTATTCCCAACTTGGCCTGGGGTAAAACTGTGGTCGATGGTCAATTAAGGGATGAGTAGTCTTGCCCTTCATTTGTTTGTAAGCCTCTAAACATTTTGAACAATGCAACGTTTTTTTTATTTGTCAACACTTTTACTCTTTATCGTTTAGTTACCTTGTCATGTATAGATGCTTTGGAAACTTTGCAAATGCATGCCATAATAGACTCCTTCTAGCTTAAGCTAGTGCATGCCTCGTTATTTAACTTAGCAAACTTCGACTAGCCCAAGTATAACAACCACTGCTAACTTATCAATTTAACACTTATGCTAACTCTCTGAGCCCGAAGTGATAAAAATAACAAGAATTCAATGCACAAACTGAGCATGAGAAATCATGGGGTTATCAAAGAACTAACCTTTTGATGAGCTATACCCCACAGCCGCAACGAGCCGATGTTCATTCTCGACGAATATAAGTGCATTTCACAGACTTGGGCAAGGGTTAAATACCTTGACTTCGCCAAGCATTGCTTCGCATAACACATACTCGGATAACCACACCTTTCTAAGCTTGGTTATCTCATCCTATGCTAAGAATGATTCATTAATCTCTTAGGGTATCTAAACTCGAATACTCACTCATACCCCAATTTAACCCCAATTTATCGTAAACATAAGCGAACAATTCCACTGTGCATTACTTAATCATTCCACATAGCGCCTGAACTCGGGTGATCGCTCGCACACTGAGTTAGGTCATCTTACCTGATGATAGATAATCACTTCACACACAGGGCGCCTTCTTGGATCATTTTACCGAGACAGGTCATCTTATTTGTCAATAGTCAATCAATCTACACACAGGGTGCCTACTCGGATAACCCTACCAAGACAGGTCGTCTTACCTAAGAATATATAATCAATTTACACACAGGGCGCCTACTCATATCATTTTATCGAGACAGGTAGTCTTATCTGTCAATATGTAATCAATTTACACACAAAGCGCTTACTTGGATAATCTTACCAAGACAGATCGTCCTACCATGTGCTAACTCTAAACAAATAAACAAAACTAATGCATCATCTTTCAAGAACAAACTTATCATTAGATGACCTCATTAAAAAACATCTTCAAGGGAAAAAGAGTGTCATCCTCATCATCACATTGTTCAAAAGAAAGCATTAAACCAAAATATCTTAGCTGAAATAAAACTTGAGATTTGTTGTGTTCCACGTTCGAGGAATGGCTCCCCCCTCTAGGGTTTCTAGCCTGTACGCCTCCTTCCCAAGCACCTCGACTACACAAAATGGGCCAGTCCACTTCAGAGATAACTTGTTCTCTAACTAGTAGGGGTGGGCCTTTCGCATCACCAAGCTGACAACCTGGAACTGCCGAGGTTTCCTCTTGGACTTTTTCCTAAACTCCACCCTTCTCTTTTGAGCCTCCGAGTTAATGCAGGTATGTTCCTATACTTCGTCTAGCAAATCCAAGTTCACCTTCCTTCCTTCGTTAGACTCTTCAATAATGAAGGTCTGGAATTGAAGAGAGTTTTCTTGAATCTCTACTGGTATCATGGCATTTATCCCATATACCAAACTAAAAGGTGTCTCCTTGGTTGTTGACTGAGGTGTGGTGTGATAAGCCCACAAAATCCGAGGAACTTCTTCTGACCAAATTCCTTTGGCCTTCTCTAACTTCCTCTTCAACCCTCTCAGCAAGACTCTATTGGCTGACTGAACCTGGCCATTTGTTTGAGGATGTTCTACTGAGGCGAATATCTGCTTTATGCCAAGCTCCAAGCATAACTTACACAATTGTTGACTAGCGAATTGGGCTCCGTTGTCAAACACTAGGTGTTTAGGAATCCAAAAACGGCATACAGTATTCTTGCACACAAAATGCTGCACCTTGTGAGTAGTTATTTGTGTGACTGGCTCGGCTTCAATCCACTTGGTGAAGTATTCGATGGCCACTAAGAGACACTTCATTTGACGTATCGCCACAGGGAAAGGACTTAAGATGTCTATTCCCCAAGTATGGAAAGACCATAGGCTATAAATTGACCGCAACTCCTCAGTTGGTGCGTGATGCCAATCAGCATGCTTCTGACACTACTCACATCGTTGTGCATGCTTCACGCAATCCTTCTTTATAGTCGGCCAATAATACCCAGCTCGGACGACCTTCAACGAAAGAGCCCTTCCTCTGATATGGCTTCCACAAATGCCTTCGTGAAGCTCTTCCATGATACGGGTGCACTGATCCCTGCTTACGCAATTGAGGATTGGGTGGGTATAACCATGACAAAACAACTTACCATTTATCAAGGTATACTTCCCCGCATTCCTCTTAACTTATTTGGCCTCTGTAGGTTCTGCAGGAAGCATCCAATCAGCTAGGTAACGTTGGTAAGGGGTTATCCACATCTCTATAGTGTCGACCTGCAACCTTTAAGGTCTCCTGAGTCAACGACCGATGCTTTCTTCCCTTTCCTAGGCCTACCCCCAAGATCTCTACGTGACTGATCTCGGCTGGTCCCCCTTCAGCGGTCTTTAGTGACTTCAAGGTCTCCTGAATGACTGACCTCTGTCAACCTCCCTTCCCTGAGCTTGCCAGTTTGGACAACAGGTCTACTCGGGAGTTCTTCTCTCTAAGGGCATGAATGAGCTCAAACATAGAGAAAGTTGCTTTCATAAGCATGACATACCTGAGATATGAGGCTAACTGTGGATCCTTGGCCTAGTACTTACCCGTGACTTGCCCAGTAACAAGCAATGAGTCACTCTTCACAAACAAATTCCGAGCACCCAACTCCTTGGTTGGCAACATCCCTGCTACAAGGCTTCATACTCAGCTTGGTTGTTGTTGGCTTTGATAGTGAACCTCAAGGCTTGCTCGATTAACAACCCACTTGGCCCTTCTAAAGTGACCCTAATCCACTCCCCTGTTGATTGGAGGATCCATCCACCGAAAGGACCCACTGGAAGTCATTGGGATCAGGTTGGGGACCTTTAGATGAAAGCTCTACCGTGAAGTCAACATACACATGCCCCTTAATTGGCCCTCGAGGCTCATACTGTATTTCAAACTCTGACAATTCAACTGCCCAGCGGACCATCCGACCTGCCATGTCGGGCTTTTGGAGGACCTTGCGAATGGGCAGGTTAGTCATCACAATCACGGTGAAGCTCTAAAAATGGTGGCGAAGTCGCCAAGCTGTGAATACCATACTTAAGGAAACCTTCTCAATGGCCTTGTACCATGTCTCTGGTCCATGCAACACCTTACTCACAAAGTAGATCGGCTTCTGGACCTTATTTTGATCTTGCACAATGACCAAGTTGATCGCTCGATCTGTGATCACAAAATAAAGACGAATGGGGGTACCTGGAAGCGGCTTACCAAGAATAGGGAGACTGGCCAAGTACTCTTTCAACTTGGTGAAGGATTTTTCACACTCAGTCCACACAAACCGATTGTTCTTCTTGAGGCATTGGAAGTATGGGTACCCCGCATCTCCACCGACTAACAAGAAACGAGACAGGGCTGCCATGCGTTCAGTTAGCTATTGGGCCTCCTTCACGTTGGTAGGGCTCCTCATTCCCATGATGGCAACACATTTGTCGGGGCTCGCCTTTATACCCCTTTCAATCAGCAAGAACCCCAGGAACTTCCCTGCTTCTACCCCAAACATACACTTCTTTGGATTTAGCTTCAAGTTATACTTAGCTAATGTTGTGAATAACTCCTCTATGTCCGCAACGTGCTGGTTTTTCTCTTCTGATGTGACGACCATGTCGTCCACATATGCTTGCATGTTTTGTCCAAGCATTGGGGCAAGGATACTGTCTAACAACCTCTGGTAGGTTGGGCCAGCATTCTTAAGGCCAAAGGGCATGACCTTGTAACAGTAGCTTCATACTCAACCATAAAGGAAGTCTTCCTCTCATCCCTTAGGTGCATACGAATTTCGTTATTCCTCGAGAATGCGTCTAGGAAGCTCAACAACTGATAACCCGAGGGTTTGTCCACCAAGGAGTCTATAGTTGGAAGCGGATAGGAATCCTTGGGACAAGTCTTGTTCAGGTTAGTGAAGTTGACGCACATCCTCCACTTCCCGTTGGCCTTCTATACCAACACATCATTTGCCAACCACTTAGGGTATTGGATTTCCCTTATGTGATAAGCCTTCATGAGCTTTTGATTCTCTTCTCTATTGATGAGGCACTTATCCTCATTGAACTTTCTCCTCCTCTAAACCACTAGCCTCACCTTTTCATCCATAGTAAGCCTATGGCATAAAAAGTCTGGGTCTATCCCGGGCATGTCCACGGATGACCACGCGAAAGCATCCATGTGTCTTGATATGACCTCAACTATCTTATCGTACAACTCTTTGCATATCCTCATTGATATTTGCTTTATCTCACTGCTAGCAGGCCAGACATCATGTTAGCAGTTTGTTTCTGTGCTAGATTTCAATCCAATCCAAAAGAATCCCACTTCAAAGCTGCAAAACGAATTCTGAAATATCACAAGGGCACAACCATTGTTGGTTTATGGTATCTGATACGACCCAAATCCATAAGAAGATGACCATGGATGCCAACCTTGAAGGGTCATATCAACAAGCAAAAAAGATGCCATCAATAGGAGGAATGGTCAATGACCAAAACACTTGAAGTTCTTCCTATTAGTATTCTTAACATTGAAGCCCAAGCCTAACAAAAGCCCAAACCCAAACTGAGGCCCAAGCCAACACATGATTTCATCATCTATCATGCCTCAGAAGATTACTAAAGAGCAAGGGCACAAGCAATAGTAGATGAGCATCAATTGGTGTCTCTTTTTGTAAATTCTTTAGAGTAGATTTAAAAAGAACATAAAAGGGAGGTGTGGATAGGAGTTTAGGGCTTATGAGAAGAAGAAACAAAGTCACACCTTCCATGTGACATGTTTTTAGACACCATTTTCAAATAATTTTCATTTGAATTTTCTCACCTAAATTTCAGCCCTCTCACACTATAAATAGAGGTGTCTGGCTCATGTAAAATAACATTGAATTTGAAGTAAAGTTACTATACACAATTTGTGTGAGAGTAGTGAGAATTGTTCTCTTAACCTAGTCTTATCTTGTGAGTAATTTGGGAGTTCTCAAGTGGCGGCAACCTCACTTATCTTGGAGTCTATTCATCTTCCAAGTGGCGTGAACCTATTCCTTTGCTTTAACCTTATAAGTTTCCCTATCATTCATCTTCTAATTCCATTTCCATTCCATATCAAATTCTAAACATGTCTTGTTCATTTGTTCTTGTTTTCAATCGGTAGAATGATGTTGTTTCTTGATTCTAATCAGTTGAATTTGTTTGTATGATGTTTTCAATCAGTTCATTGTCTTTAGATTGTGTTTTTATTCGGTTCATATTAATTATCTTGTGTTCTTAATTCCGCACCATCATTTGTCATTCATAATCACCTATACTTGTGTTTTTCCTTTGATCTTTGGAAATGAACCTTCACATCTACTTAACACTTGTTAAGCTAATGTCTAGTGGGGATTTTCCTTAGATTTCTCACCTTAATTGCTTAAGAATTCAGATCCTAATTCTAAAATGTGTCACCTAATGAATCAACCTAAAATCAACTCACATCAGTATCCCTCTTACTCTCCTATTCATTTGGTTGGCTATTCTGATTCTGATTTTGCATGGTGTAAGCTAGATAGAAAAAGAACAAGTGGGACTTGTCATCTTCTTCGTTAAAGTCTCATATCTTGGCATAACAAGAAGCAAGCTTGTGTGGCACTTTTCACAGCAGAAGCTGAATATATAGCTGCTGGTAGCTGATGTGCTCAAATTCTTTGGATCAAACAACAACTAGAGGACTTTGGATTGAAGGTCAACAAGGTGTGATATGATTCCAATAGCACAATATGAATGATTCTTGACATTCTTAGGAATCATCTTGAGTTGGATATGAGATAGGCACTTTAAGATAGAATTGGATCAAGGTTCTATAATCAAGAACTCACCAAAACTAGTACCAAAACCCAAACTCATATGGAAGTTCCATGTATTGTTAAATTGAACTGAACAAATGGAGTGAAAGAGCAAAGGTACCGAAAAAAATGCTTAAGAACATAAATGCACCGAACAAACAAGCTAGAAAATGAAGAAGAAGCAAAGATGAACGAAAGAAACAAAAAGACCGAAGCAAAACAACAAGGAATTGAAAAGTGCCGAACAGAAAAAGCTAAGAAGCAAGCTAAGACATGAATATAACAAGAGAAGGAAGGAAGGAGAAGAGAAAGCTCATGAAGATGGAGGAATGGTTGGATGATCACGCCACTTAGAGGATGGTGACTCCAAGATGAGTGTGCAAGCCGCCACTTGAGGTAACCACGGGACTCTCAAGATAAGACTAGTGAGGAAGGCACAAAGCTCTCCAATGCTCTCTCAAAAATTGAGTATAGTTTCTCTAATCAAAATTCAAATCTGAATTGTACAAGCTAAGCACCTTTATTTATAGCCTAGAGGTGTTGAAAAATAGGTGGGAAATTTCAAATAAAACTCATTTGAAATTCCCACCAAAAACAAGTCACATGGAAGGTGTGACATTTTTCTACTATGACACCTCCTAAAAACTACACCTACACCACTCTCCTAAGTCACATGGACAATGTGACTTTATTTTACATTTTCACACTCCTTTATTTAATAACCACACCTCCTAAAACTATACAAGAGTATTTCAAAGCTTGGCCTTGCCCCTCATGGGATGGACTTGGGCTCTTTGGGCTTGGGCTTGGGCTTTGGGCTTGGGACTCATCTTTATTTTATGTCTTCTTTTAATTTTGAGAAGACTAGAAGGAAGAACTTCAAATGTGAGGGTGGATGTCCTCTTCCTCCATTAATAAAAGCCTCCTTTATTTGATTCTCATCAAGGTGCCTTTGCTTTGTGATAACATAAGTGCTAATAATCACACAAAAAATCAGATTCAGCATCAAAGACAAAGCACATTGAGATTTGCCACCATTTTATAAGAGATGATGTGAGCAATGGGGATTGTGAAGTTCAGTTTATTGAAACTTGAAGACAACTTGCAGATATATTCACCAAGCCACTGCCTAAGGACAAATTTTTCTTCATAAGACATGAGTTGGATATTCTTGATTCTCAAATTCTTTCTTAATTTTGTTCTTCTCTCTTGTCTTACTCGATTTGTGAAGACAAATAGGGGGAGAATTATCTGGTTTCAGTGTTGAATTGCTGCTACTTATCTGTTTTTTTTTATCTAGTTTAAATCTAGTTTATAGTTGTTGTTGTTTTGCTCTGATTTTGCACCTATTTCACTAGTTTTTGACACTGATTTTTGTGGTTTTCTTGCTGGAAATCATATGTTGAAAAGTTGTTCAATGGTGCTGTGTAAACTTATGTATTATTGCTATCTGGTACATGCACAATTGTTGTTTTGCAGGTGCTTTCAAATTCAATCGAACAACACAATCAAACCAGAGATTTGTCTTCATCAAATAGAAGGAGATTGTTGAACATAGGCTCCAAATCTATGAAGATTGCTTGAAGACTTTGTTGTTGCTTATGCGTGTTGGTTTTGGGTAGTTTGAATTTGTAATCCACTTATACATTTGATCCAAGGTTGTTTGATTTTAATCCTTTTGAAAATATGTGTTTTCAAAGAGAAGTGGAAAATACACCTGTTGAATTGTCGTTTCAACTGGTTGTTTTACACTTACAGGTTTTTGAAAAGGATTTGAAACAACTTGACTTTTGTTGACTTTGTTGTCAAACTAATTCAATTGGTTGTATAAAAAATTCAACTGATTGATTTTTGAATTTCTTAACAGAATTTTGTTAAGTTAGTTTAATCTGTTTTAACTGTTTTAAAACTGATTTGGCTCTTTCATTAAATGATTGGAGTATATATAAGTTGTTTTACGCTACTGGTTGTTATTGATTCGGATTATTGCTTTCAAATCAAGTTTTTCCAAGATTGCTTCAAGCTTTGGATTCTTTCTAAGCATGGAATATGATTGCACTGTATTTCTTCTTTTCATTCATTTTCTTTCTTAACAATTGTATTTCTATAAGAACTATTGGTGTGCAAATTCAGAGGGTGTTTTGAATTTTGTGGTGAAGGTGGTGTGGTGTGGGTTCTTGAAGGGTTCAAGATCACCACTTTGGTGTGTGTGTGTGTTGTAATTAAGGTGTTTTGATTGTTAGTGGAATACTCAGAGGTTTTATGGGGACTGGATAAAGCTCTTGGCTAAGAGTGAACCAATATAAATTTATTGTGTGAATCTTTTTATCCCTTATCTCTTTAAATTTTTTTTTGCTTGAATTTTATAACTGCTGCTATAAACAACCGATTGTTTCACAAAAACAACTGGTTGATTTTTTGTTGTTAAGTGAAAACTATTTTTTTTTAATTCGATTGAACAAATTTCTAATTGATTGATTCTCTTTTACCTTCAGTATACCTTCATTATTTGTGAAATTTCTTTTATATACAATTCACTGCTGCTATAAACAACTGATTGTTTCACAAAAACAACTGGTTGATTTTTTGTTGTTAAGTGAAAACTATTTTTTTTAATTCGATTGAACAAATTTCTAATTGATTGATTCTCTTTTACCTTCAGTATACCTTCATTATTTGTGAATTTTTTTTATATACAATTCACTCCCCCCCCTTTTATTTAAGGCCTACAAATCTAACAGTTAGCTCGGGTAAGGAAGCTTTGTCTCAAACGACAGTCCCTCCCAACAACTTACCAAAAAGGTTTTTAAATACTTCTACATGGTCGGATCTTAAAAAAGAAAATGCAAAGTAAAGAATGCGGTCATAATTCAATTTATTAAAGTGAACAAAGTAAAATATTCGGTCAGAATTCAAACTTACAAAAAAACGCAGAGAAAAAACGTGCATTTGGATTCAACTTATTAAGAGATGTTCGGTCAAAATTCCACTTAGTAAGAGATGAGTACTTGATTACATGAACAAAAGCGTAAAACAAAGATTGATCGAAAGTCAATTCGGTAAAGCCAAATGTATTTCATTAAAAAAAGTGGAACCCACACTCTAAGGGTTACAAAAAGAAATTACAAACAAAGCAAAGTTAAAAAGGGACGAACACCTCTTCAACTTGTTCATCTTCATCTTCCTCCTAGTCGGCATCGTCTTGAGATACCAGTTGGTCGTTGATAACATCCTTTGAGTTGTCAAAACGATCGTCCTCGACCGGGGTACCATGGAAAAAGGCCACCTGATAGATGCCTTGATTAAAGCTTTCTTTGCCTATGTGAAGAAGAAAAGACTAATAGTTAGCCAACTCTTCTTCCACAACTCTTCTTCCCTCCCGTCAACTCTTCTTAAGCATAAGTCATCTCAGTACAATTTTGCTCAAGATCTTTCACCTCCGTTTGCAGGGCAGCATTTTGGGACCGCATGCTGTCAAGTTTGGTCTTGACTCGGCGGGATTCTTCTTCCAAGGCACCCACAACCTCTAGGGTCGCCTTCAGGGAGCTAGTTGACTCGGCCAACTCTGCCTTTAATTTTCCTGTGGCGGCGGCCGTCTCGACAATGACCGACACCATGTCCTCGACAGGCATCGAGATAACAACCTCTTCTTCAGCGGGGGTAAGTGCAACTTGCACACCTAGAGCGATCTTGAGGCTCTCCTCAAGTAATGAAGACGACCCCAAGCCCACACCCGGTGAGGACTGAGGGGCAGATCGATGAGGAGATCGTTCAAGCCTTCCCATTTTTTTATGCTTCCTGGGGGACTCTTCGACATTGGAAGGAGGTACCAAGTCTATCATGGGAGTGGTCGAACCACCACGAACAAGCTCCAATGAGCCTTTATCCCGCGATGAAGTTGCTTTATCATATTAACCACCTCAGGGTTGGTTTAAGTCATTATGCCTACAAACAAATGTCAAATTAAACACGGTCAACAAACCAAGGGAAATACAACAATTTAAATTCTACATACCAGAAAAATCCACCTAGTGGTGGGACGATTGGTACACAAAAAGAATCCTCCGAGTAGGAAGCCTATTTGGGAGTTGATCTGGTACGTGAAATTTTTTTTATCTTGTGAACTCATTGAAGACCTCGACCAAGATTTATAGTGGGTGGGAGATCGAGTCCAATGAAAAGGAAATTTAGGCTTACCACTGGAATCGTAAAAATAAGGTATATTGTTCGGCTCCACAAAGATTTTAAAATATCTACCCTTAAACTTTTTATATAATGAAGTAAAGGGAGTAAAAAGAATGCTACCCGGGAAACTCGATAACGAAAGCCAACCTTCAAGATGAGTCAGACGAGAATTATAGTAAAAAAGAAAATATTGAGGGGACGACCTCAATCAGAATAAATAACAAATAAGCCTAAAGGCTTAAAGAGCCGTCCAAGAATTATGATGGAGTTGAGTCGGAATTACGTTGAGAATCTTAAGGACCTCCATCATGAAATCTTCAAAAGGAAGTGTAATAATATGTAAATCCGTAAAAGGACGAGTATAAACGTAAAAGAAATCTTTGGGACTATTTTCCTGACCATGACAAACACACTTAGAAGGACTAAAACTATCGGCTACAATCGCATCTTGAGAAGAGACGGGTTTTAACATGGATACATTAGAAATAAATTCATCCGCAACAGATGAACCTCAAAAATGGTAATTTGCTCAGTCACATGAGGATCAATCTACTCGTAACAAAAATGATGGGGCGGTCGACTGCTCGACTGAAACTAGCAACATACCTGCTAACCTCACTAGGAATGGTAAGGGTTATTTTTTATGATGTAGAAGAAGAAGGAAAATGTAAGGACTCAGAAGAAGACATGACTAACCTTTAGAAGAAAGTGGAAAACACCTCGCCACGGTTTGGCACTCAGAATATCACTTAGTGTTCGGAGTCGGAGTAAGTAAGTGATGTGAGTTGATTTTATGATTGTTTATTTTATGGTGTGACACTTTACTTAGATTGAGATTTTAGGAATTTAAGAGTGAAGACCTTAGGAAAATCCCCCCTGGACATTAACTTAACCAAGTGGTTAAGTAGATGTGAAGGTTCATTTCACAAAGGAAAAAGGAAAAGACAATTATAAGGTGAAAATGATGCTAGAAGGTGTGGAATTAAAGAAAAAGGAAAAGAAACCAAAATAGAATTGTTGATTGGAAACAAGGAAAACCAAACAAGAACATGATACAAAGGAGTAAAAATGGAATGACAATGAAAGAATAGATGAAGGAAGGAGAAGGCTTATGTGATGGATTTGAGAGGTGGAACACGCCACTTGGAGTGTGATTGGCCTCCAAGATAAGTGAAGATAATCGCCACTTGAGAGCTCTCAATACTCACAAGATAAGACCTAAATGCTAAGAGGAATTCAAACCTCACTAACACCTCACACAGTTTGTGCAGAGTTACTCTTCTTCTATTAATTTCAACTTGTAAAATACAATGGTAGGCCTCCTATTTATAGGTGAAGGAGCCTTGGGAAACAAGCTAAAGGGGTAGGATGGGAAAAGGGAAAAAATGGGAAGCCTTAAGGTTTGACTAAGTCAAACCCGCATCCTAGGCTTGTCCTTCTAGAAACTAGGTCAAAATGCCTTCCAAAAGAGCTAGGAACAAGGTAAAATGCTATCCACACCCCCTATTATGCTAAAGGCATCTTATTCTAGCCTATCTTTGCTATTTGGGCCCCTAAAGTGAGCCTAAATTATTTACAACATATTTGTATCTTATAAGAAAACCAAAAAGGAAGAATAGTTGGTGTGATGGTTTATGCTTAGCTCCTCTGGTGAGGTCCATGTGATCCTTGGTGGGGTTATGAATTGGTTGCTGAAATGACTATTCACCATGTGCTTTGTCTTTTGCTTCCTTGGTCATCTTCGTAGCTCTTTGGGTTGTATCAGTAAGCAAAACGTATAAAAGTTCGAAATGAATCGTTATTTATAGATTTCCTATCACAAAAAGACAAAACATTGTCTTGCTCTCAATCATTGGATTCACTTTAATCCAAGGAGTTCAACTAGTTTGAGCATAAAACGACATGGTCAAATGAACCGTTAGATCTCCCAATTCAGAAATTAGGTTACACTCAAACGAAACGTTGAGCGACGTACATCCAATCACCACTAACACTGCAAATTATTTGATACAATCCAAGCCGACAAGGAGATGACCAAGGACTCACATGACCATTCACACTATGAGAAGCCATCTCAACTTTCAAGTGAAGACCCCACCAAGGATCTAGCCAACCTCAAAAGAAGAAGAAATGGGAAAAGAACAAAACATCAAATGTTCTTCCTGGTAGTCTTCTTAAGAGTTAAACATGTTGTAAATAAATTGGGCTCACATTAGGGGTCCAAATAGCAAGATAGGCTAGAATAAGGTGCCTTTAGCATAACAGAGGGTGTAGTTATCATTTTAGCTTGTTTCTAGCCCTTTAGGAAGGAAATTTGACCTAGTTTCTAGAACATTAAGCCTAGCGTGCGTTTTTAACTTAGTCAAACCCTAAAGTGATGTGATTCCAATAGCACAATATGAATGATTCTTGCCATTCTTAGGAATCAACTTGAGTTGGATATGAGATAGGCACTTTTTCATAGAATTGGATCAAGGTTCTAAGTTCAAGAACTCACCAAGACTAGTACCAAAACCCAAACTCATATGGAAGTTCCATGTATTGTCAAATTGAACCGATTAAAATGGAAGAAAAGACAAAGGCACCGAACAAAATGTATAAGAATTGAATTGCACCGAACATATAAGCTAGAAAATGAAAAAGAAGCAAAGATGAATCGGCAGAAATCAAAAGACCGAAGCAAAACAGTCAAGAACACTATGAAACCGAACTAAAAATCAAAGGAAACAAGCTAAGACATGAACATAAAAAGAGAAGGAAGGAAGGAGAAGAGAAAGCTCATGAAGATGGAGGAATGGTTGGATGATCACGCCACTTAGAGGATGGTGACTCCAAGATGAGTGTGCAAGCCGCCACTTGAGGTAACCATGGGACTCTCAAGATAAGACTAGTGAGGAAGGCACAAAGTTCTCCAATGCTCTCTCAAAAATTGAGTATAGTTTCTCTAATCAAAATTCAAATATGAATTGTACAAGTTAAGCACCTTTATTTATAGCCTAGAGGTGTTGAAAAATAGGTGGGAAATTTCAAATAAAACTCATTTGAAATTCCCACCAAAAACAAGTCACATGGTTGGTGTGACCTTTTTCTACTATGACACCTCCTAAAAACTACACCTACACCACTCTCCTAAGTCACATGGACAATGTGACTTTATTTTACATTTTCACACTCCTTTATTTAATAACCACACCTCTTAAAACTATACAAGAGTATTTCAAAGCTTGGCCTTGCCCCTCATGGGATGGACTTGGGCTCTTTGGGCTTTGGCCTTCTTGGGCTTGGGCTTGGGCTTTGGGCTTGGGCTTTGGGCTTGGGACTCATCTTTATTTTATGTCTTCTTTTAATTTTGAGAAGACTAGAAGGAAGAACTTCAAATGTGAGGGTGGATGTCCTCTTCCTCCATTAATAAAAGCCTCCTTTATTTGATTCTCATCATACTCCTCGAGTTGGAGAGAATTCGTCCACGAATTCTGAATCCCTGCATATAACAAAGTCAGTTTAGTTTTACAATTAAAAGTGGAAGAAAAATGTAAACATGACTTATCATTTGTAAACAATGGGATTTCAGAAAAGGAGGTTCTATAAATCGACCAAGTTGGAAAAATTTGTTTGGGAATGATGATATCTTTTGGAAAAAGGCCTCTTAAATGGTGAAAACCATTAGGAGGTATGAAATCATCCCTAACACTTTTTAACTAAGATGGTGTTGAAATAGAAACCTTGGGTAATGAAAAAGATAAGGAAGGAAAACACCTTAGAGGTGAAAGGATAAGACTCATGTCAACTTGGCCTTCTTTGTCTTTTTCATTTTTACTTGTGGTAGATGGGTGAATTAAGTCTTGTTTTACCTTGTTTATCATTAAGGTTTTTTGTGGACAATGAAGAGCTATGTGCCCAAAACCTAAACATTTAAAACATTTTATATTTGAAGTTTTGGTAGGTGACTTAGGAGTAGAAGAATTTGGAGTAAAAACTTGTTTTGTAGACGTGGTTTTCAAAAGATATAATTCCATCTTGATGGCTATGCGAAGCACTTGCTTCAAAGAAGAGTACTCATTTAATTCTATAAATTCTCTAATATCTCTTCTTAAACCACGTACAAACCATTTTATCTTTGACTTTTCATTAGCATGCATAGTCATTTTAGTCAAAGTGGTTTCAAAATCTTTAAAGTATTCATCTACCATCCTATGTCCTTGAGGAAGCCTTTGGAACTTCAACAAGTGTTCCTTCCTAGAATGAGGAACAAACCTCGCGCGCATATACTCTTTCAAAGTATTCCAAGAAACCACAGGAGGTTTCTTGCGATATATAATGTCCATTACAATTGTATGCCACCATTCTTTGGCATAATCACTAAATTCTAAGGTGGCTAGCTTATATTTGTGCTCATCTAGGATCTTATGGATCTCAAAAATTTGTTCACACTTAGCCTCCCAATCTAAATACACATTAGGATCACTAGAGCCATTGAAACAAGGAAGCTTGACCGAAGGTAGCCTAGCCTTTGCATCTTAGTAGTATCCATTTCCATGGTGATGTCTCTCCCTTTGGTTGTGATGTCTATGTCCATGGTATTGGAGTGGAGTTCGCCTTCTCCTATGGTCCTCTTCACGGCCTAAGTCATTTGAAGAACCTCTTGATGAAGGTCTATGTGAATGATGCCCATCATGGATAGAGTGAGATGGCCTAGCTTGTTGCACCTCTATCTTTTGCAATTTTTCTTCCAAACGCCGAATTGTGCGTTGAGCTTCATGCAATTCACCAAGGACCGAAGCTTTGGAAAGAGAGTGCTGCTTGTAAGATGCACCACTTGAATAGCCAGCCATTTGCAAATGAAAAAAGCAAACACACAAAAACAGCAAACAAGTTAAGAAACAAAGTTAGCAAAAAAATGAGTTTGGCAACCAAATTGCCGAAGTGAATTTGGCCAGAAAAAGAAAGCACTCTCAAAGAAATAATGTCCCTGCACCAAGCTGATCTTGAGGCCATAGGAATCCTCAAATGAAAGATGTCAAAGCAAGGCACACCAATCTCAAAGCCAAACACCACAAAACCAATGAAGCAATAAAGACAAACAAGAAAAGGTATAAGCAATAAAAGGCTATAACAAAAGGAATACTAGATGTATGACAAACTCAAAGATTAATGAACAAAAGACAAGCAAGAAAATAAGGAACTCAATGAAAAAGTAGGCACACAAAAGAATACTTAAAGAAAAGCACTAGAGTGGATGAAGAAAACAAAAACAGAACTACTGGAAAATATTTTTATGCAAACTGTGCTTCATGTTCACTGATTTAAATGGAATGATATAAAGCGAACTGGATTATGAAATTTTAACCACAGAAACTTCAAGATCTTAGCTCACAAATGGCACTGGAATTACGCCAAAACAGTAAGCCAATTAATTGATATAAATATTTCAAAATCGCTGCCAGATTACCGTATTTTTTTCGACAGAATTGTACACTTTTTGCATTTTATTTATCATTTTTTGTGTACTTTGAATTTTTGAGTACTTCTTTTTTCTACTCATTTCTAACACTTTGAAGAACACAAATCCAGAATTTCAGAATTTCTAGTGAGTAAATCAATTGCAATAAGGAAAAATAGTAAGCACGTTTTCAGAAAATAGAGGAATCCTAACAGAAATGAAAAACAGTATGAAGAACTAGCAAAGACATAATGGAAAATGATGTATAGGAACTTGTATAGGTCTAAAATACAAGTATGAACTCAATTCTAAAACAGAAAATGCACAAAGGATCAAATATCAAACTCAGAAAATTATATGACACCAAAGCAAGAAACAAAAAATTCAAATAAAAGTACTACAAGAAGTGATGACAATTATGGGAAAACATGACTAAGACAAAACTTGTATGTATTTGAAAAGGAAAATACTCAAACACATGATAGGCAAAATAAAGAAAACAGCAATAAAACTCAAATAAGCCTAAAAACAGAAATGTAAACAGCAAGAATTAAAGAGCTCTTGAAATAAAGTGCAACACAACTCAAAAATTAAACAAGAACACACCTAAACTCATGATACCACATGATGTGAGATCAATAGCACAATATGAGATAGATATGAGATATGAGATAGGCACTTTTTCATAGAATTGGATCAAGGTTCTAAGTTCAAGAACTCACCAAGACTAGTACCAAAACCCAAACTCATATGGAAGTTCCATGTATTGTCAAATTGAACCGATTAAAATGGAAGAAAAGACAAAGGCACCGAACAAAATGTATAAGAGCTGAATTGCACCGAACATATAACCTAGAAAATGAAAAAGAAGCAAAGATGAATCGGCAAAAATCAAAAGACCGAAGCAAAACAGTCAAGAACATTATGAAACCGAACAGAAAATCAAAGGAAACAAGCTAAGACATGAACATAAAAAGAGAAGGAAGGAAGGAGAAGAGAAAGCTCATGAAGATGGAGGAATGGTTGGATGATCACGCCACTTAGAGGATGGTGACTCCAAGATGAGTGTGCAAGCCGCCACTTGAGGTAACCATGAGACTCTCAAGATAAGACTAGTGAGGAAGACACAAAGCTCTCCAATGCTCTCTCAAAAATTGAGTATAGTTTCTCTAATCAAAATTCAAATCTGAATTGTACAAGCTAAGCACCTTTATTTATAGCCTAGAGGTGCTGAAAAATAGGTGGGAAATTTCAAATAAAACTCATTTGAAATTCCCACCAAAAACAAGTCACATGGGAGGTGTGACCCTTTTCTACTATGACACCTCTTAAAAACTACACCTACACCACTCTCCTAAGTCACATGGACAATGTGACTTTATTTTACATTTTCACACTTTTTTATTTAATAACCACACCTCCTAAAACTATACAAGAGTATTTCAAAGCTTGGCATTGCCCCTCATGGGATGGACTTGGGCTCTTTGGGCTTTGGCCTTCTTGGGCTTGGGCTTGGGCTTTGGGCTTGGGCCTCATCTTTATTTTATGTCTTCTTTTAATTTTGAGAAGACTAGAAGGAAGAACTTCAAATGTGAGGGTGGATGTCCTCTTCCTCCATTAATAAAAGCCTCCTTTATTTGATTCTCATCATAAAGGCAGCCCCTCACACATTTACCATCCTATCCTTGCTCATCTTGTTTTCTAAGGCACCCATTTCTATAAATAGGGTGCCTTACTCCATGCATTTACATGTTAATTTTGAATAGAAAAGTTACTCTGCACAAATTGTGTGAGAAGTTTTTGAGGTTTGAATCCTCTTGGCTAGGTCTTATCTTGAGTAGTGTGAGACTCTCAAATGGCAACCCTTCACTCATCTCGGTGGCTACCACACCCCAAGTGGCATGAATCATTCTCACAATCACTCCATAAGCTATTCTTCTTCCACTCTTTTCAATTCATTTCCATTTTCATTCATACGTGTCTTTGTCTTGTATTCTTGCTCTTGGTTTTGCTTTTGTTATTTGCTTATGGTTCATCTTTTGGTTCGGCCATGACCACCATTGATGCATACCTTGTTGCCATTTCCATTCTGCATTTCATTCCATCTATCACTTTATATTGATTTTTCACCTTTGCCTTTGTGAAGTGAACTTTCACGCTTACTTAACCATTTGGTTAAATTCGTGTCTAGTGGGAATCTTCCTTAGGTCTCACCATTAAAGTTGCTAAAATCCCAACTCTAATTAAAGTGTCACCATAAAATGGTACCATCTAAAAATAAACTCACTTCACTATTAATGATCAAAATTGTCACTTCCAACCTTGACACACCAAACAATCACATCTAGACTCTTCTGGAAGGTTCTCCCTCGATTCTGAGGGGCAAGTATACTGGTTGGAGTCGAATGGACCATATCACTCGGTATCGAAAGCCGGTCGATCAGATAAATTTAATACATTAAGATAAAATAAAGAGATACGCGACAAATTCGATAACACACAATAAGTTCGATAATGTTGTTTTAACAAAGATATGCATTAAGTATGACGCATAAATGAAATAACTCACTATAAAAACTATATAAGCATGGTTATACAAGAGTAAGATATACTTTTATCAATATATTATTCATTCTAATACTTACTTGATCGTTGAAGAATTTTTTGTATGATCATTCCCAACCGAGTACGAGAAGGATGGCGAAGGAGGAGCGACCGAGGGATGAGAAGTAGTTGTTCAAACCGGTAAGAGATACCTTCTAGACCTTATCAAATACAAATAAAAATATATTTAAAATTTTAAGCTCTTTTATTATATCATTTAACTGTACATGATATTAAAATTAACATATTAAGTTAAGTAAAATAAAATAACCTTAATTTTATATTGTATAATTTTTTAAAAGAAATATACTTCACATCACATCTTAATCAAGTGAGATTCCATATCAAATAAACAACTCTATTGAGATTTTAAGTCCATTTGGACAAGAAATAAACCAAAAATCTAGCTTCACCTTATTTATTTCCACACTTAAATTAATAGACCATATATTCATATTTGCCAAAATAACAAAAAATATTACTTCATAAGTCTTTTCTTCCCTTTAAATATTTATACGTGTAGTTTTTTTTACAGTTTGAAATCTTATATTTTCATAGTAAACTCAATTTCTCAGTATTATCTGGTGAGGAATATACACAAATTAGCCATAACAAAACCATAAAGGATTAGTTTAAAAAAACTTTCTTAACGAGTAACACTTCTGCCAAGTAAACAAAACCCTAGTGCCTCGCACAGTGTGCCCAGTGTCACAAATTGTTATCGCCGACCATCTCTGTCGCTGGAATCTGATGCACAAAAACATTGGTTTCTTTCTGCATTTCATATTAATGTCAGTGGTTCTGGTCGTAACAGGTTCTAATCTGTGCTATTCTTCATGTTATGTTGTGTTTACAAAATGTCGTTGCTGTGGTTCTTGTTTAGGGTTTAGTCTTATATCCCCGAATTGTATTAAACCAGTTTCAGACTTCAGCTTATATTTCTTTGGCATTTTTCTAATCTGTCTTTTTCCTGTTTAATTTATCATTTATTGTCTTGTTTTTTCTATTTAATCAAGTTTTTTTTGGCTTTCTTTAATTATTTGGCCAACCCACTTAAAAATGGGACGGATTGATCCATCTTTCCCTGCCCTATTTTTTGGCATCCAATGGCAGGGTTGCATACTTTGCAATGTTATCACTGGAGGAGGAAGCTTTAGCTAAAGTAGCATAAACCATGATTTCCCATGGATAAAACTTAAACAATAATCTTGTGTCAATTCTTACTTTGGGGCATAGGTAATTGGGCTAGTTTTTAATTACTTTTTTTTATCTTCTTTTGTTCAGTTTAAGGGCTTTCTGAGGATATGATCTATGGAACTTGTGTCACAGCTTTCAAGTCACAGTAAGAATTCGTTGGTTCTTTTGGTTTTTACTTTAAAGATATTTTTTTGTAACATTAAAAAAACCAGCTTTATTTGCTGATACAAAGTTGTAATCCAGGAAGAATGTTACATGGTATACTGTTTTTGGTATAGAATAACTTGTCCTGCCTTTAGTTTCAACTTTTTGTACAGTATTTTTTAATTTTAATTGATCCTGAAGATTGTTTGGTCCAATGTGTCAAAATGATGGTTTTTTTTTCTGGAAGAAAATGCAAAAGTTTGCAGTGTTAATTTTAATGTTTATAGTTTTACTGGGATTTCTGAATGACGCAACAGAGAAGAGAAGGAGGTAGTTCTTTTATATGACATTTTTCCTTTTATGTCTGCATCTATAAGGACTGCTTCCTCTTTTTGCAGGATTTTCAGAGCACTAGTGTTGCAGAAGTCATTGAATTCTCGAGTAAAATTCTCCTCCAAGTGTTTTCCAAGGAAGATAAGAATGGAAAATAATCTTAATAGTAGCATAGCGGGAAACAAAAAGGAGTCTAGGGGTGCCTTGGTTGTCCTAGAAGGCTTGGATCGTTCTGGGAAATCTTCTCAGTGTAGCAGACTAGTGTCCTTCTTGGAGGAACAAGGGATCTCTGCTGAATTATGGAGATTTCCTGACAGAACTACAAATGTTGGGCAAATGATATCTTCTTATCTTACTAACACATCTCAGTTGGATGATCATACTATTCATCTCCTCTTCAGTGCTAATCGTTGGGAAAAGAGGTTTCTGTACTTTTTTTCTATTTTGTCTTCTGTTAAATGAGAATGTGTATTTATTTTATGATTAAGACTCAATAATTTTAGGGATATCATTTAATTATTTCGGTCACTTCAACATATTCAGTGGAGATCCACCTTGGGGCAGTTATGTCTTTGATCACTTTGTGATGTCATGACTTACAGTTATGTATAGATCCTGAAACACTCTGCTTAAGAGCTGATATTGCATGGGGGCTTCATTGGTGATATTTTTGCTAGTACATTTGATGACAAGTAAAATACTAAGATTACATTTCAATATCATCAAACAAGTTGTGTTGTACTTGCAGGTCATTAATGGAAGCAAAACTGAAAACTGGAAAAACTCTCATTGTTGACCGTTATTCTTATTCTGGGGTGGCTTTCTCATCTGCCAAGGGACTTGATATTGAGTGGTGCAAGGTAAAAGATTTTCTTTATTTTTTTATTGGCCACAAAAAGAGTAGTATGTGTGGAGCATGAGGATTTCCATTCTTGTACAGTTTAGAGTTTACATAATTACTTCTATTCTCACTAGTATTGGTTAACAGTGATTTTTTTTTTCAGGCCCCCGAGATTGGTCTGCTGGCACCAGATGTGGTAGTATACCTTGACATATCTCCTGAGGTATGCAGCACTTCTTGCTGTGTGAATAGTGCTTTATTGGGTTACGTTTTAAGATGCTCCTAAAGCTGTTTTGATTGTTTATAAACAATTTTTTTTTTCTAGATTAGTTTATTTTCTTTCTTTCAGGTAAACAGTTTGTACACCAGAAAGTGATGCTTATTTTCTATGAAGTCTTTCTCTGCTTCCTTTCTATGTTCCATGCTGTTAGGATCTAAGATTTTAAAGTAAAGAGAGGGTGGTGGGGGTTGAGTTACAGAAGTTTGACGTGTTACTTTCACACAGAGAGTGGTTCAAGTTCGAATATATCAATATTTTGTATCTTGTTTGTAAAATTCATGCATCTAGATTTCTGTTCTTTCTCACTGTTATTTAGCTAGCATTAGTAGCTTGGTTAATGCATATAACCGTTTTTTTGCCTATTTACAATTTTACATTTATATTCCTTACAAATTCAATCAGAAAGCTGCGGAAAGAGGAGGTTATGGAGGTGAGAGATATGAAAAGCTGGAGTTTCAGAAGAAAGTTGCTGATTTTTACAAAGTTCTTCATGATGTATCCTGGAAGGTAATTAACTGCTTATGTGGCCTTTCCTCCTGAAATCAACAGTTTTAAATGATCCTTGTTACTTTCTGCCTAGCAAAGTGGCAATGCCATGATTAACCACACATTCTTAAGCCTTTTCTTTTTGTTTTTTGCCTTCTCATTGCACCGCTTTGAAGCAGGTTGTTGATGCTTGCCAACCCATGGAAGATGTGGAGAAACAGTTGCAAGGGATTGTACTTGATTGTGTAACAGAATGCTGGAAGGGGAAGCTTCTTTCCACCTTGTGGTCGAAGTAGACACACCTTGAAAGAGATGTCATACAATAACAAATATGCAAGATATATTATTTTGAAAACCAAAGCCCATTTTTTTGGAACTCTGATTGCTTCTTTCTTGTGTGCCATAATCACATTGATTTGTTTCCATGGCAATTTGAAGACGGCCTGAGAATTTCTGTTATGCTCAACTTGGAAGGAATGGAGAATTCCTCTGTAGCAGCTGTCTCAGATGAGGTCCAGATTTCATGCGCCTAAATATGACTGAAGTTTAACTACATTAGGACTGCCTCAAGGGTATTTTGAATGCTTGTGGAATTGGTAGGAAAATATTTTGGGAAAAGCCAAATTAATTTAACTATCAAAATGTTACCTCTGCTTACAAGCCTCGAGTTACTTTTTGGTATATTTTATTTCATACATGGTCTGTATTTAACTACAGCATAACTACTGTGTTTTTGTGCAAAACTACAGTGTGTTTAGTATTACAAAAGTAATTGTAATAGTACGAAATCAGAAATATTAGTAGTCAGAACAAAAGGATGTTCTCTCTTGTTTGAGAATTGGATAGCCGTCATATGTATTCTCAACATCAAACTACGTGTCTTTTCAATATGTTGTATTTTTCTTATTAAATTAAGTTTATCTTTAATTAGGAGTTGAAGATGGGGGAAACAAAGTAGAACATCAAAAGAATATTTATTATAAAAATTAGAAAAGAGATTATTTTTTAAAATAAAAAATTTCTTATCAGACAAGTTTCTTATTGCTTTTAAAATAAATAGAAAATGGTTTTCAAAATTAGAAAATAGGCAAATCATTAGACGAGCCATGCTTAAGATTTTATTCTGAAAAAATAGTAAGGGAATATTTTGTAAGACATTTAACTTTTAAAATGTAAAAGGTTTCAACTTATTGTAAAATTCTACTTGAGAAAATAAAGAAAATGAAAAAATATATTTTTGATAGCTTTTAAAAGGCCTCCCACTTGTCATATTTATAAATATCTTATAGTCTATCTTGAACTTATTCTAATATTTTTCTTCAAGGACTATCAAATTTTATTTACAAAGTTTAAAATATGTAAATTCAATTTAAGGTTTTCTCAACATTATAAATTCAATTTAAGGTTTTCTCAATGATGTTGTCAACAGATCTCCTAGTTTATCCTTAGATCTACTAAACTCACTATGGATTTTCTTTGATAACAACTTTTAGATATGTTTTGTTCTCTCATGAAACATACAATTAGAAACAATGTGAAAAGCAACTTAATTATCCACACAAGCTCATAAGTTATAAATGTTATCGTCTTATATTCAACTTCAACATTTGATCGAACAACTACATTTTGTTTCACTTTTCTAAAATAATATTTCCTCCAATTAAAACATAATATCTTGTAGTAGAGTCTTTGTTTATAGGAGAACTTGTCTAATTAGTGATCCTGCCTGTTGACCGGGACGCAAGAACCTTGCCTCGTCAAACCTGGATCGACTTCTGCGCCGTGTTAGCCTCCGTCCTTCACCGTGATTCACCTCAAGAACCTGCAAAAGACAGAACGACGCCGCTACGGCCGATCACGCTCCGACGCCCAAGTCAACGATTGAACCACCAAATACTAAGAGAAAACTCAAGAACTCTAAGGAACCGTGCAAAATTCTCTCTCAGCGTACTCAAGACTCGCAAGCGTAAAGAAGTAATCTCAACGTGCGTACCTCAGAAGTTCGTTAGAATCTCTTATATACCTGTGCACTTTCTCTCTCCTGACAGTTACACATCTGGACACGTGGCTCGCATCTAGCTGTACACGTGTCACCATCTGGAGCATCCTTGACTTGGGCGCCACTTCTTACTCTTCAAGCTTTTGGCTAAGTTACTTATGCATGACACAACTCAGTGCATAGCTGCCTTGGAGCGTGATCTCTTCTGAGTGGCGAGTTCGGGTGCCTTCGTACACACCTTCCCTGTGGTCTCGCCGGCCGCCTTCATGATCTGCTTTACTTGCTTCACCGTGTATGTTCAGGTAAGCTGTCTCCCGACCTCATCCTCTGGCTAGCTGGGAAATGACTATCTGACTTCATCTTTGGCGATGTCCTTGTTTCGGCGATCTCTAACCACCACGTGGTCGTGGGTTCGCATCTGGCGACTTCATCTCAAACCCGGTGACCGCCGGTTTAGGTATGCTAGAGACCGGGGCACGCCAACTTAATAACTGGCGACCACACGAGCCCCCCCGACTTCCTTCCCTTCTGCCAGCCATGGGCCCTGCTCAACACGCCTACATAATAGCTCGATGCCACGTCATCACTTCCGACTATCAGGACGGTACACAAGCCCCCCAGTCTTAAGCGAAGACTTGTCAAGCGAAAAGACTAAAGAAGTCACGTCACTACCGATCTACGTGGCGCTGGCGCAGGATTCCAAACGTTCGTACTTTCTGCTTTCCTGACGCTCCACCAAACACTTTTCCAATCGCTCGACACGTGGCTTCATCAACGGTCATCTTTAGCTGTCGTTTACGCTTCCAAAAATCGTTTGAAAAACCCTTAAACCCATTTCATTTCTACTGTTCCATCATCTCTTTGCCTTCTCAAGCGCTCTGAGTTTCCTCTGCAAACCCACGACGCTTTTCAACTCTCTTAATCCCCAACTTCCTTCAGCGTTCGTCTGATCATCGAAAGGTACTCCCTTTACTTCCTCTGTTGATATTTGCTGCATTTTAACCGATTCGCATCATCCATTAACTGCCTGGTGCATAAGTTGTGGGTTGTTTCTTCTGCTTCTCCCTTCTCGTAACTTAGGGTTTCGTCTTCCATCATAACGAACTTTCGTTCGTTCGTTTTTCATCCTTCTTTCACAATCGAGTCGACCCCTGCAACCTTCACTCACCTTTCTTTTCCTTTTTCCTTTGCAGTTCCCGCGATGGCTCGAACAAAGACCACCGCAAATCCTCCTCCCTCGTCGCGAAACCCTCCATCCCAAGCTCATAACCCACCGCGAGCACCTGGTGCTTCCTCCTCCCAGGCTGAGAGGCCTGCAACCTCTCACCCCAACCCTGCTCAGGCAACTCCACCAATCGTCGGAGGTGCCTCCTTCCCTTCCCCAGACTATAAGAAGTTATACCCATGGGCCACTTCAACTTTACTGAAGGAGACTTCTTTAGTAAACTCCGCTCTGGCGGTGCTTCGATTGAAGAAAGGGGACGAGCCCAACCTTTCGTTCCACAAGGAGCACGATGACAAACTGACGGTGCTGCCTTGCCTCCCCGACGTGCCAGTCTGCGCAGATGACAAAGGGAACAACGGCGAGTTGTTCTGCTTTGTGTATACCACCCTCTTCAAGAAGGTGAAACTTAGGTTCCCCCTTACCCGTTTCGAGCGGGAACTACTAACCGAGCTCGACATCGCCGCCGCCCAGCTCCATCCCAACAGCTGGGCATTCGTGCGGGCGTTTCAAATTGTGTGTGCGCATTTGGGACTACCGGCCTCGGTAGATGTGTTCCTTTTCCTGTTCGAGGCCAAGAACCCTGGAGATCGCCTTTGGGTGAGCCTGAACGGAATTGCTGGGAGGTCGATCCTCTTTATCTTCCAGCAATCTTACAAGGATTGGAAAGGTAAATTCGTCCAAGTGCGCTAAAATGACCAGGACGCTTCGCTGCTCGACGACTTTCCCTTGTACTGGGTAAACAAGGGAAATAAAGACTCCAAGGGAAGCTTTAGAAAGCCAAGAAGCCCCGACAACATGGGCGATTTGGACAAGGACCTGTGCCTCTTCTGGAAGAGCGTGGCAGCCGCTAACATCACCTTTCTCACCTCTGCGATCATCTCCTTCGAGTTCTTCGAGGGCCAACTCGAGGCTCGCATAGGTTAGCGCTTACCTCAACATCTAAGTTATTGCCCTGTGCTGCACCTCTGTTATCTGTTACTGGGCGTCTTGTCTGTTGCGCACTAGACTTGGTCTTTATTTCCTGCACCACTTGTTTGTCTCATCTGCATACTTACTCATGTGTTCACCTTTGTCTTTGAGCTTACCTGTATACCTTTGCATTATGCAGATCTCATGCTGGGTAAAGGCAAACTAGCTGAATTGAGGGCGCTCGCCCGAGCCCATGGGTTGGCGTCGGGCTCCCAGACTGTGCCCAACTCAGTGGTGGAGATCGCCGCTGCTCAGGGCAGATCACCCCCTCAAGGCCCAGCTCCTTCAGAAGCCTTGCCCGCCCAACAACGCAAGAAACTCATCCTAAGGAAGCCAAAGAGGAAAGCTCCTCAGGTGGTCCATGAGGATGAAGAAGAGGACGATGAGGCAACTGAGGATGGCCTCATCACCAAAAGGAGAAGGGTGGCACCTTCTTCACCACCTGCTCCACCTCCTCTTCCAACACCAACATCGCCTTCTCTGCCAGCTCCAACTCCAACACCGCCTCCTCCCCCAGCTCCAACACCGCCAGTCCAAGCAGTACCTTTGGCGGCTGCATTTCTGGCGATTGAGGCTACTGAGCCCAACTTCATGGAGAACCCTCCGAGCGCTTCCACGCCATTTGTATCTGCTGGAGAGGGTCCTCCTTCAACAGCCTCAATCGCGGAAGCTGCACCAGGCGGGGATGAGGGTGCTCACAACTCACCGATAATTATCACTGAATCCCCCACATCACCACCACGCCAAGAAGCCCAACCTTTACCAATCCAAGAGGGCGGTGGTGAGAGCCAGCACCAGGCTCCCTCAACGCCTCCACCACCAGCGGTCGCAAGCCTTCCCCTTGCGGTTAAAGGGATCTGGGGACCTTTCACAACCAAACTCAGAATGATGGCAGAGGACCTCCCCTCCATCATATCAAAAGCTGTGGAGAGCTCCAACCAAAAGCTTCAGGACGACATCTCCGTGCTCCAAGAGGAGAATCGCCTAATCAGGATCGAGGCGGAGAAATTGTCTTGCAACCTCATGATGGCGGAAATCGAGCACTCGCGGGTGGAGGACGCCATGAGCACCGAGCTGAGGGTGGCGCGTAAGGAGGCCACCGATCTACGCCAGAAGGTGCACCTCCTAGCTCAAGAGAAAATTGAGCTAGAGAGCAAACTGGTTCCCTACCGTCTCAAGGTGGCTGACCTGGAGGCATCGATCAAAGCAGATGCAGCCAAGGTAGAGAGCCTTGAGAAGAGGTCGGTAGATCGGGAGATCCTCTTGGGAAAAGTCGAGAAAGAGAGGGATGACACCATGGCTAAGCTCGCCGAGGCCAGAGAGGAGAATGAGAAGATCGCCGCAGAGCTGGCCCAGGCGCAGGCGGAAAACAAGAAGGTTACTGAAGACCTCCTTCAAGCTCGTGAGACAACTGAAAATCTAAAGAAACGAGCTGATGAGTTAGAACAGCAGACCGAGGGGCTCAAAAAGCAGACTGAAGAGCTCGAGCTGAGCTCTGCCCAGATCCTCGCTGCTGGGTTTGACGCCGCCCTGGAGCAATTTGCCTGCCAGTACTCTGATCTGGACCTCTCCATGGTGTCACTAAACAATGAAGTGGTGGATGGGAAGATCGTTCCTTCTGAAGACTAGCTGCTTCCCTCCTTCACTTATTCATCTGTCCTTCTCTTGCATAACTTACTTGTAATAATTTTTCCCTTTTTGGTACTTGTATTTCGAACTGATATTACTGTGTTATGAATCTTTCTGCTTGTTTATATAATCTCCCTGTTAGCTTTATTTCTCCTTGTAAAAAATCGCTTAAACGAAATCGACTTAGCAACTCTGCGAGCGCAACTGTTTACTAACTGCTTCGAACTATCAACTCTCGAACGATAGCATTCTAACAACTTGTGAACTTTAAGGTAATGAACCTCAGCGCGAAACCATTTTCCAAACAATGAGTTTCAACCCAACTAATAATTTAAGACATAGCTCACCTGATCTGCCCTATCAAAACGGGCCTTAACTCTTGCCATCGCTTGAATTTCTTCCGATCGCCAAAGAGTCTTGGCGATTCCAGCTTCCTCTTGCCTTCATAACTTGGCCATTGTTCCCTCACCTGGGGGTAGAGGCGCCTTTCGGATCCTTCTCTACCTTCCCTGACTTTCAGAACAGTAAGCCGGATAGCTAAGTGTTCTCTTTAAACCTACCTTAGCTATTCTTTAAACTTCTTCCACCCTCCACACCGTACCTGAACTCGTTCGAGACGAGAAGGATTTTATCTTGCCTGAACTCGCTCGACGGCGAGAAGGTCTTTAACTCGCCTGAACTCGCTCATCGGCGAGAAGGTCTTTAACTCGCCTGAACTCGCTCATCGGCGAGAAGGTCTTTAACTCGCCTGAACTCGCTCATCGGCGAGAAGATCTTTAACTCGTGCCTCTACATTGCCCCAGGGGCTACATCTTCTCTCCCCTGGAAACACTGAGGACTTTTTACTGGTGCCTCTACATTGCTCCAGAGGCTACATCTTCTCTCCCCTGGAAACACTGAGGACTTTTTACTGGTGCCTCTGCATTGCTCCAGAGGCTACATCTTCTCTCCCCTGGAAGCACTGAGGACTTTATACTCTTTCTCGCCTGCACTCGCTCGACGGCGAGGAGGTCTTTATCTCTTTCTCGCCTCAGGACGCGCGAGGGCGTTGAGGTCTTTTAAACAATGCCGGTGCCTCCGATCGCCGAAAGACGATGAGGACTTTTAACTTTAACTGATGCCGCCAATCGCCGAAAAACGATGGGGACTTAGAAACTTTTTAGAAAGCATGCAACATAACTTCAAAACTTGCCTTAAATCAAAACTCGCCTTTTAAAACTTTCAACAAGCATGCAATCTAAAACACTTTAAACTTCGAAAAACTCTTCTTTATTGGGTGGCCTCATTAAAAACCCTCTTTAGGGAAAAAAGAGTGCCCCCTTCAAACTGTTTTAACAGAAAGCTTGCAAACTCTTCGTGTTTGTTTTTACTTACAAAGCTTTTAACTGTAATATAACTTGAGGTGCGTGGCGTTCCAAGTGCGAGGAATCGCCCCTCCTTCCAACGTTTCTAAGCGGTAGGCGCCGTTCCCAAGCGCCTCGGTTATCCTGAACGGTCCCGTCCACTTAGGCGACAACTTGTTTTCCATCTCGTACTGGTGGGCCTTCCTCACACTAGCGCAGGAATGCTAATCAAATGCGGCTATTTTACATTTACAAATGCGGTTATAGAGTCGCATTTGATCAGCACGCAGTTGTAAATCAGAGAAATACAAATGCGGCTATAGAGCCGCATTTGTAAATGCGATTTACGAATGCGGTTATTTGAAATAACCGCATTTGTATATTCTTTTAAAAGAGCTCGCATTTTTATATTCTTCTGAATGAGCTGGGGTTTTAGGGGCACGTTGTTGGTGAAGAGTGGAAGGGGAGAAGAGGAAACACGGCAGCTGCGGTGAGTGCGGCGGCGGAGCGACGAGAGCGAAATGCGACAGCGGCGGAAGCAATGGAAGAGTACACCTTCAAAATGCAGAGCGAAACCCATTAAAAACGAAAGCAATATGGAAAGCGAAAGCCATTGGAGTTCAATGCAGTTGTTAGGAGCAATGGAAACAAGAGAATAAGGGGCAATGCAGTTACGTACCTTCGAAAATGAAGAACTTCGCAACCAGAGAAAACAAAGAACAGATGTGAGCGTAAACGAAGAATGAACGAAACTGTTGAGCGCCTAAAATTTTTAGGGTAAAAACCATTTACAAATGCGGTTATTTAAATAACCGCATTTGTAAATCAAGCTTTTTGATTTACAAATGCAGTTATTCAAATAACCGCATTTGTAAATCAAGCGTTTTGATTTACAAATGCGGTTATTCAAATAACCGCATTTGTAAATGGAAGCTCTTGATTTACAAATGCGGTTATTTAAATAACCGCATTTGTAAATCAAAATAATTTCAAAAATGCCACCGCGTTTTTTACGAATGCGTTTAAGCGCTGAACCGCATTAAATAAGGAGCGTTCTTTTCTTATTTTTGTACTAGTGTCATCACCAGGTCGCCTTCTTTAAACTGCCTTGGCATCACCTTCGAGTTATACCTTCGCTCAATCCTTCTTTTCACTGCCTCAACCTTCACTCTCGCTTCCTCCCTGACCTCATCCAGCAAATCCATATTCAGCCTTCTTTCCTCATTCGAGTCTTCCGCTACAAAATTCTGGAATCTCGGCGAGCTCTCTTGGATTTCCACTGGAATCATTGCGTCGCATCCATAGATCAGGCTAAACGGGGTCTCATGGGTTCCTGACTGCTCGGTGGTGTGGTACGCCCAAACTATACGGGGTACCTCCTCAGCCCAACTTCCTTTGGCTTTCTCTAGCCTTCTCTTCAAACCTCTCAGCAATACCCGATTGGCTGACTCTACTTGGCCATTCGTCTGAGGGTGCTCGACGGATGCGAATACTTGTTGAATTCCCACCCCTTCGCACAGCTTCTTCAACAGGTGACTTGCAAACTGAGTTCCGTTATCTGACACCAGGCGCTTGGGCACACCAAACCGGCACACGATGTTCTTCCACACAAAGCTCTCGATCTTGTGTGCGGTGATCTGTGCCACTGGTTTCGCTTCAATCCACTTGGTGAAATATTCGATTGCCACCACCAAGTACTTCATCTGCCTGATCGCCAATGGGAAAGGTCCCAAAATGTCGATCCCCCACGTATGAAACGGCCAAGGGCTGTAAATCGACTTCAATTCCTCGGGAGGCGCTTTGTGCCAATCGGCGTGCTGTTGGCATTGCTTGCAATATTGTGCGTACTTCTTGCAGTCCTCCCTCATTGTTGGCCAGTAGTAACCTGCGCGAAGGGTTCTCGCGGCCAGAGCTCGACCCCCGACATGACTTCCGCAAATCCCTTCATGGAGCTCGGCCATGATTCTTGTGCATTTTTCTCCGTGCACACATTCTAGGAGTGGGTGTGTGAACCCAAACCTATACAACTCACCATCAATCATTGTGAACATGCTGGAGTTCTTCTTTATCTTCCTGGCCTCCGTCGGATCCAGCGGGAGAAGGCCATCCGCCAGGCATCGCTTGTACTGTGTTACCCAGGTGTCTGGCTCATGAGTAGTGCAGACCTGCACCACGTTTACCTTCTCCTCCCGACACACTCTTATTCTTGGCGATCTCAAGGTCTCCTGAGTTAAAGACCTGTGACTCCTTGCCGCCTTCTCCGTCGACTTGCTTATCTGAAGAACCAGGTGATCTGCCACAAATGCTCTAGGCGTCTTCAGAGTTTCCTGGATCACCATCCTCTGCCTACCCCCCTTGCCTGAACTGGCGAGCTTAGCTAGCAAGTCAGCTTGGGCATTCTGCTCTCTGGGCACATGCACCACTTCAAAGGAGACAAAGGAACTCTTCAACTCCTGTACATACTCCAGGTAAGCCGCCATTTGTGGATCCTTGGCCTGGAACTCGCCTGTTACTTGTCCCGTGACTAACAGCGAGTCACTCTTAGCCATTAGCACCCTAGCTCCCATCTCCTTGGCCAGCAAGATTCCGGCGATTAGCGCCTCATATTCTGCTTGATTGTTGCTGGCTTTGAAGGCAAACCTCAGGGACTGCTCAATCAGCACGCCGTTGGGCCCTTCCAAGATGACTCCAACACCGCTGCCCTGCTGGTTCGACGATCCATCCACTGAAAGCACCCAACGAAAATCATCCCCCTCAACTCGTGTTGCTTCTAACGAGAGCTCGACCACGAAATCAGCGAAGATCTGCCCCTTGATCGGACCTCGGGGCTCATACTTGATATCGAACTCCGACAGCTCCACCGCCCACTTCACCATCCTCCCAGCTACATCGGGCTTCTTCAGAACCTTCTGGATGGGCAAGTCGGTCATCACCAGTATTGTAAAACTGTGAAAATAGTGGTGCAACCTCCTCGCCGAGAATACCACAGCCAGCGCGGCTTTCTCCAAAGCTTGATATCTCACTTCCGGGCCCTGCAGCACCTTGCTGACGAAATAAATAGGCTTCTGAGCCTGATCTTGGTCTTGGGCGAGCACCGCACTCACCGCCCTCTCAGTCACAGCAAAATACAACCTGAGAGGGGTCCCCACCAGCGGTTTGCACAAAACCGGCGGGCTCGCCAGATACTCTTTAAGCTTGACGAAGGCCTCTTCACATTCCTTCGTCCAGGCAAACTTGTTGTTTCGCCTCAGACACTGAAAATACGGATGGCCCTTCTCCCCGCTGGCTGACACGAAACGAGACAGGGCGGCCATCCGACCTGTAAGTTGTTGCACTTCCCTCACGGTAGCCGGGCTCCTCATCGCCAAAATGGCAGCACACTTATCAGGATTGGCTTCTATTCCTCTTTCAGTCAAGAGAAATCCCAAGAACTTCCCCGCCTCCACGCCAAAGATGCACTTCTCTGGATTCAGTTTTAACCTGAACTTGGCGATCGTGGTGAACAACTCCTCCAAGTCCGCAACGGGCTTGCTCTTCTCCGGCGAGGTCACGACCATGTCATCTACGTACGCTTGCACATTCCTTCCCAGCATTGGTGCAAGTACTCGATCCATCAACCTCTGGTACGTGGCCCCCGCGTTCTTCAGCCCAAAAGGCATCACCTTGTAGCAGTAGCACGATCTCTCGGACATGAAGGCAGTCTTCTCTTCATCCATAGGATGCATCTTTATCTGGTTGTACCCCGAGAAGGCATCCAGGAAACTCAGCAACTTACACCCTGCAACACTGTCAACCAGGGCGTCTATGCTTGGCAAAGGATACGAATCCTTTGGGCAAGCCTTGTTCCGATCAGTGAAATCGACGCACATGCGCCATTTCCCATTGCTCTTCTTCACCAGCACGACATTGGCTAGCCACTCGGGGTACTGGACCTCCCTGATATGGCCTGCAGCGAGGAGCTTCTGGGTTTCATCCCTGATCGCCTGCCTTCTCTCCTCGTTGAATTTCCTTCTTCTCTGTCGCACTGGCCTGACCTGGTTGTCCATTGCTAGATGATGGCACAAGAAGTCGGGGTCAATTCCCGGCATGTCTGAAGCAGACCATGCGAAAGCATCCAGATGCCACTCTATCACCTTGGCAATTTGGTCTTGGAGCTCAGCCTCCAAGGATCTTCCCAACTTGAAGACCTTTCCCCCGATCTCCCTTTCGAGCCATTCCTCGACAAGTTTGGGTCTAGCTTCCCTGGCGATCACCGCCCTGGCGATTACCAGCTCCCTCGCTTCCTCTGGGCGGTTCCTCGCCTCGTCTTCTCGCTCGGCGTTCTCTCCCTCAGCCTCAGCTGGTCAAGGGGCAACTGCAACTGTGTGAAAGTCGGCCAGAACATTACATCTGCCGAGCTTCCTTGGTCCACCAGAACTCTGTGGACCTTCCTTCCCGCCGTAACAAGCGAGATGACTATCGGATCGTTGTCATGAGGCACAACGTCCCTGAGATCTTCCCTTGTGAACGTGATGTCCACGTCTGGTGAGTGGTCCTCGAACATGTCCACCGTCATCACAGACCTCGCATACTTCTTCCTCTGTGACGCGGTGCATCCACCACCCGAGAAACCTCCTGCAATGGTGTGGATCTCTTCGTGAGTAGGCATCTCGTGCTGCTGAGCCTCTCCACCTGCTGGTTGGGAGCTCGATGCGCCCCCCGTCCTTCTGTCCAGCAAGTAATCATTTAGGAACCCGCTCTTGACCAGGTCGTTGAGCTGGTATCCTAAAGCCAAACATGAGTCCCTGGTGTGGCCAAAGCCTTGGTGGAATTCGCACCAGGCGTCTGGCTTTGGTCCCAACACCTTGTCGCCCACCTTCTCGGGCGCCTTCAGCCTGGCTGATATATTGGGAATGGCGATCAGGTCCGCCAATCCCATGACAAACTTGTGCTTCGGCGGGCGATTGTACTCCCGTCGTGCCGGTTGAGGGCGCCCTGGGCCCCTGCCCTTGTTCTTCCTTGGATCATAAGGATGGCGAGTCCTCTGATCCCTCTTGGCCGCCGCTGTCTCCAGCACCCTCTGTGGCTGGATCCTGGTCTGGGCACGTGGCCCAGCGGGGGCCACGCTTCCCCTCTTCTCGGCGACCTCACTTTCATCGGCAATGTGAGCCACCGCCTAACCTCAACAAATGTGGCGGGGTGAGCCCTGATCAACGCCTCGCAGAATGGTCCCGGCAGCACGCCTTTCTTGAATGCGTAGACCAGCATCTCTTCGTCTTTGGCTAGCGAGCGGACCATCTGCGCCCCAAAACGATTCAAGTAGTCCCTGAGGGACTCTCCCTGGTACTGCCTTATGTCGAACAGATCATAAGACACCCTGGGCGGTGCCTTGTTCACTATGTACTGCTCGACGAAGATCTTCGAAAACTGTTGGAAGTTGGTTATGTGACCTGTAGGCAGGCTCACAAACCATTCCAGCGCCGTCCCTTGGAGTGTGCTCACAAACATCTTGCAATACACAGCGTCTGATCCTCCTGACGGCATCATCTGCGTATGGAACGTGGTGAGATGTGCCTCAGGATCCTCCACGCCGGTAAAAACAACCTTCATAGGTACCACACTTGCGGGGATAGGCGTGTCTGTAATCGCCTGAGCGAAAGGCATGGGAAAAACGCGAGGCGGCGTTGACGGCGCGACCTCTTCAGCGACTGGGCGCTCTCGCTGCTCCTGAAGAGCTTGGCGCAATTCCTCAGTGACTCTGCTAAGCTCCTCATTCCTGGCCTGAGAGGCGACCAGGTCCTCGTGCATTTTTGCCTGCTCTATGCGCGAGGCTTCCACATTCGCCTGCAGCGAACGCATGATTTCCACCATCTGCGCCATAGTCATGGCGCCTTCAACATCAACTGGCGCAACCGAACTTGAACGGTTGCTTCTCATCTTTCTCATGAAAACTTGACAGATCACAAAGAGCGACGAACAACACCTTCTTCAACGACGATCGATTCAGCGATCAATCGGTCAGAGCTTCGCAAAACTCCAAAGAACTTCAAGAACACAACCTTAATAGCAAACCTTCACAGAAACTCACAACTCCACCACAAACCACCGCTTCTTCCACGAAAATCCAAACGAGCGGCGAAACTTAGATCTCACTGATTAAAACTTGCGTAAGCAACGAAAAACCTCACCTCACCGAACAAGAACTCAAACGAACGGTGGAAAACACAAAACTACCGAACAAAGCTTGGATGAACGGCGGAAAATGGTTGCACCAGCACACAACCACACAGAAATCGCAGAAACTTCCACGAACTCACGCTGTGGATGGGAACAGGTTTTACACGGCCCCACGGTGGGTGCCTGATGATCCTGCCTGTTGACCGGGACGCAAGAACCTTGCCTCGTCAAACCTGGATCGACTTCTGCGCCGTGTTAGCCTCCGTCCTTCACCGTGATTCACCTCAAGAACCTGCAAAAGACAGAACGGCGCTGCTGCGGCCGAGTAGCGACTGAACCACCAAATACTAAGAAAAAACTCAAGAACTCTAAGGAACCGTGCAAAATTCTCTCTCAGCGTACTCAAGACTCGCAAGCGTAAAGAAGTAATCTCAACGTGTGTACCTCAGAAGTTCGTTAGAATCTCTTATATACCTGTGCACTTTCTCTCTCCTGACAGTTACACATCTGGACACGTGGCTCGCATCCAGCTGTACACGTGTCACCATCTGGAGCATCCTTGACTTGGGCGCCACTTCTTACTCTTCAAGCTTTTGGCTAAGTTACTTATGCATGACACAACTCAGTGCATAGCTGCCTTGGAGCGTGATCTCTTCTGAGTGGCGAGTTCGGGTGCCTTCGTACACACCTTCCCTGTGGTCTCGCCGGCCGCCTTCATGATCTGCTTTACTTGCTTCACCGTGTATGTTCAGGTAAGCTGTCTCCCGACCTCATCCTCTGGCTAGCTGGGAAATGACTATCTGACTTCATCTTTGGCGATGTCCTTGTTTCGGCGATCTCTAACCACCACGTGGTCGTGGGTTCGCATCTGGGGACTTCATCTCAAACTCGGTGACCGCCGGTTTAGGTATGCTAGAGACCGGGGCACGCCAACTTAATAACTGGCGACCACACGAGCCCCCCGACTTCCTTCCCTTCTGCCAGCCATGGGCCCTGCTCAACACGCCTACATAATAGCTCGATGCGACGTCATCACTTCCGACTACCAGGACGGTACAATTAGCATATCAACATTCCATGATTTTCTTATTCTCTTTGTCTTCATAAAGTAGACATTGTCTTGGAGATTTTTTGAGGTATCTTTGATACAAAGGACAACATTCCAATGATCAATCCTAGGAGTTTGCATGAATTGACTCACAACGCCAACTATAAAAGATAAATATGGTATAGGAATAATAAGATAAATAAATTTTCCAACCACTCTTGTATATCTTTCTGCATTACTCTCTAATTTGGATCCATAACATTATCCACTAGTTTTCAATCAATCCTACATGTCTCTTTTAGGATATTTAGAGCATATTTCCTTTGAAAAATTGACACACATTTGATTGGGATATTTAATGCCCAAAAAGTATTTGAGGTATGAAGATTTGGTTAAGATAAAGTCTAAGTTCAAGTTTTTTAGATCATTCAGATGTGTTAAATTGTCTAGCGGTTTGAAATCTTCTTTCAATTTGTACCGCCCTGGTGGTCGGGTGTGATGACGTGGCATCCTGCTACAGTGTAGGCGTGTTGGCAAGGCGCCAGGTTGACAGAAGGGAAGGAAGTCGGGGGGCACGCGTAGTCGCCAGTTGTTAAGCTGGCGTGTTCCGATTTCCAGCTTACCAGAATGGGCGATCGCCAGGTTAAAGATCAAGTCGCCGGATGTAGATTCAGGCGACCTAGTCATCGGAGATCGCCAGAGCAAGCACATCGCCGAAGATGAAGGAGAAGCAGCAGGTTATGAAGGCGGCCGGCGAGACCACAGGGAAGGTGTATGAAAGCCCCTAACTCGCCAGTTCCAGCAGAGATCGCACTCCCAAGTTAGCTATGCACTGGGCAGTACCATGCATAAGTAACTTAGCCAAAATGAGAGTAGAAACAGCGCCAAGTCAGGGGGCCTCCAGATGATGGCACGTGTACAGTTGGATGCGAGCCACGTGTCCAAGTCTGTAACTGCCAGGAGAGAGAAAGCCACCAGGTATATAAGAGTTCTTAACAGACTTTCTGAGGTACGCACGTTCAGTTCATACACTTTACGCTTGCGAGTGATAGAGCTGATTGTGAGAGAGGATTTGCACGGTTCCTGTTCTTAGTATTTGGTGATACCGTCACTGACTTGAGCGTCGGAGTGCGATCGGCCGCAGCGGCGCCGTGTTGTTTCTTTGCAGGTTCTTGAGGTAGATCCCGGAAAGAACGGAGGTGAGAAGCGGTGCGCACGTTGATCCTTTGACGAGGCATTCTCCAGCGTTTCGGTCAACAGGCAGGATCATCAGGCGCCCACCGTGGGGCCGTGTAAAACTTGCTCCCATCCACAGCGTGGGTTCTTGGAGGTTTACGAAGTTTTCTGCGTGTTTGTGCGTTGGTGCAACCGTCGTTCGCAGTTTCTTTGAATTCCGTTCGGTGAGTTTACGGTTTGTACCGTTTGTTTGGTTTTCGATCGGTGGAGTGAGGTCTTTTGTTGCTTGCGCGCAATCTGTTTGGTGGAAGTTCGAGTTCTTTCGCTTGTTTGGCTGTCCGCGGGGAAACGGTGGTTTTGGGTGAAGTTGTGGTTTTCTTCGAAGGTTTGCGGTGTTCTTGAGTTCTTGCGCAGTTTCTTGAGTTTTCTCCGATTGATCGCTGATTCGATCGTGGTTGAAGTGTTGTTTGCTGTATTCCTGTGGTTCGCTGAAGTTAATGAGAAAAATGAGAAGCAATCGTTCCAGTCCCGTGGCGCCTGTCGCTGCTGAAGGCGACGCCGCCATGACCATGGCGCAGATGGCAGAGATGATGCGCTCGTTGCAGGCAACCGTGGAAGCCTCGCGCGCAGAGCAGGCAAGGATACATGAGGACCTGGTCGCCTCTCGCGCCAGAAACGAGGAACTCAGCAAGGTGACTGAGGAGCTGCGTCGAGCTCTTCAGGACCAGCAAGGACGTACTTCTGTTGAAGAGGTGGCACCGTCGACGCCACCTCGTGTTTTCCCAATGCCTTTCGTTCAGGCGATTACCGACACGCCTATTCCCACGAGCGTGGTTCCGGTTAAGGCTGTCTTTACCGGCGTGGAGGATCCAGAGGCTCATCTGACCACGTTCCACACGCAGATGATGCTGTCGGGAGGGTCAGACGCCGTCTACTGCAAGATGTTTGTAAGTACGCTCTAGGGAACGACGATGGAGTGGTTTGTGAGCCTGCCTAACGGCCACATAACCAATTTTCAACAATTCTCAAAGATCTTCGTTGAACAGTACATCGTGAATAAGGCACCGCCCAGGGTGTCTTATGATCTGTTTGATATAAGGCAGTACCATGGGGAGTCCCTCAGGGACTACCTCAATCGCTTCGGAGCGCAGATGGTCAGATCACCGGCCAAGGATGAAGAAATGCTGGTCTATGCCTTCAAGAAGGGCGTGCAGCCAGGGCCATTCTGCGAGGCCTTGATCAGGGCTCATCCAGCGACGTTTGCTGAAGTCAGGCGACTTGCGGTGGCCCACATCGCCGACGAGAGTGAAGCCGCCGAGAAGAGAGGCAGCGTGGCTCCCGCCAGGCCACGCGCACAGACCAGGATCCAGCCGCAGAGGGTGCTGGAAACGGCGGCGGCGGCCAGAAAAGACCAGAGGACTCGCTATCCTTACGACAGGAGAAACAAGGGAAGAAGCCAAGCGCGCCAACAACCAGCACGCCGGGAATACAATCGCCCGCCTAAGCACAAATTCGTTATGGGACTAGCGGACCTGATCGCCATCCCTAACATATCTGCCAGGTTGAAGGCGCCTGAGAAGGTGGGCGACAAGGTGCTGGGGTCAAAGCCGGACGCCTGGTGCGAGTTCCACCAGTGTTTTGGCCACAACCTGGACTCGTGTTTGTCTTTAGGGTACCAGCTCGACGATCTGGTTAAGAGCGGGTTCCTAAATGACTATCTGCTGGACAGGAGGACGGGGGGAGCGTCGAGTTCCCAGCCAGCAGGTGGAGAAGCCCAGCAACACGAGATGCCTATCCACGGGGAGATCCACACCATTGCAGGGGGTTTCTCAGGTGGTGGATGCACCGCATCGCAGAGGAAAAAGTATGCGCGATCGGTGATGACAGTGGACATGTTTGAAGATCACTCGCCGGAAGTGGACATTACGTTCACCAAGCAGGATCTTCGGGACGTTGTGCCTCATGACAACGATCCCATAGTTATTTCGTTGGTTACAGCGGGAAGGAAGGTCCACAGAGTTCTGGTGGACCAAGGAAGCTCGGCAGACGTGATGTTCTGGCCGACTTTCACGCAGCTGGAACTGCCCCTTGACCAGCTAAGGCCCTATGGAGGGTGCTTATATGGATTCGCTGGCGACCAGGTGGAGGTCAGGGGGTACATTGAGCTGAGAACCACGTTTACAGATGAGGCTGGGTCGAGGACGGAGAAAATCAAGTACCTCATCGTAAACGCCCCCTCAGCGTATAACATCCTGTTGGGAAGGCCCACTCTTAACAGGATAGGTGCCATTCCGTCGACTCGGCACATGAAGGTGAAGTTGCCGTCCATGGAAGGGGTGGTGATCACGATAAAGTCTGATCAGAAAGAAGCGAAAAGGTGCTATGAGAATAGCCTGAAAAACAAAAGATCAGTGAGTTATGTAACAACCACCCCGCCTCCCGGTGTGAAGCCCAGACCGCCGGTAACAGAGGAGGCCGCCGGAAGAGACGTGGAAATGGTGGATGCTGAGCTGGGGGAGAGGAATGCTGGCCTGGAGGAGGAAGAGGCGCGGAATCGCCCCGAGGAAGCAAGGGAACAGGGAATCGCCAGGGCGGTGATCGCCCAAGAGTCCAGGCCAAAACCCGTCGAGCAGTGGCTCGAAAAGGAGATCGGAGGAAAGGTCTTCAAGCTGGGAAGATCTCTGGAGGTCGATCTCCAGGACCAGATCGCCAAGGTGATTGAGCGGCATCTGGATGCGTTTGCATGGTCCGCTTCGGACATGCCCGGGATTGATCCCGACTTCTTGTGCCATCACCTGGCGATGGACAATTTGGTAAGACCGGTGCGACAAAGGAGAAGAAAATTCAATGAGGAGAGGAGGCAGGCGATCAGGGACGAAACACAGAAACTCCTCGCTGCAGGCCACATCAGGGAAGTCCAGTACCCTGAATGGTTGGCAAATGTCGTACTGGTGAAGAAGAGTAACGGGAAATGGCGCATGTGCGTCGATTTCACCGATCTGAACAAAGCTTGCCCAAAGGATTCGTATCCTTTACCAAGCATTGATGCCCTGGTTGACAGTGCTGCAGGGTGCAGGCTGCTGAGTTTCCTGGATGCCTTCTCGGGCTATAATCAGATCAAGATGCATCCCATGGATGAAGAAAAAACAGCCTTCATGACGGAGAGGTCGTGCTACTGTTATAAGGTGATGCCGTTTGGGCTGAAGAACGCGGGGGCCACGTACCAGAGGTTGATGGATCGAGTACTTGCACCAATGCTGGGAAGGAACGTGCAAGCCTACGTCGATGACATGGTCGTGACCTCGTAGGAGAAAAGCAAGCACGTTGCAGACTTGGAAGAATTGTTCACGACGATCGCCAAGTTCAAGTTAAAGCTCAACCCGGAGAAATGCATTTTCGGCGTGGAGGCTGGAAAGTTTTTGGGTTTTCTCTTGACTGAAAGGGGGATAGAAGCTAACCCAGACAAGTGTGCCGCCATCTTGGCGATGAGAAGCCCGGCTACGGTGAAAGAAGTCCAGCAGCTAACAGGTCGGATGGCAGCCCTATCTCGCTTCGTGTCAGCTAGCGGAGAAAAGGGGCATCCCTATTTTCAATGTCTGCGGCGCAATAACAAGTTCGTTTGGACGAAAGAGTGCGAGGAGGCTTTCGTCAAACTAACAAAGTATCTGGCGAGCCCGCCGGTTCTGTGCAAACCGCTGGCGGGAATCCCTCTCAGGTTGTATTTCGCTGTGACTGAGAGGGCGGTGAGTGCGGTGCTCGCCCAGGATCAAGATCAGGCTCAGAAGCCTATTTACTTTGTGAGCAAGGTGTTGCAGGGCCCAGAAACGAGATATCAGGCCCTGGAGAAGGCTGCGCTGGCTGTGGTGTTTTCGGCGAGGAGGTTGCGCCACTACTTCCATAGACTCACAATACTGGTGATGACTGACCTGCCCATCCAGAAGGTCTTGAAGAAACCTGACGTTGCGGGGAGAATGGTGAAGTGGGCAGTGGAGTTGTCAGAATTTGATATTAAATATGAGCCTCGAGGCCCGATCAAGGGGCAAATCTTTGCAGATTTTGTGGTTGAGCTCTCATCAGAGGCGACGCGGGTTGAGGGAGACGATTTCCGTTGGGTGCTTTCGGTGGATGGATCGTCGAACCAGCAAGGCAGCGGTGCTGGAGTCATATTGGAAGGACCCAACGGCGTGCTGATCGAACAATCGTTGAGATTCGCCTTCAAAGCCAGCAACAATCAAGCGGAGTATGAGGCGCTGATCGCCGGGATTCTGCTGGCCAAGGAAATGGGAGCTAGGGTGCTGATGGCTAAGAGTGACTCGCTGCTAGTCACAGGGCAAGTAACAGGCGAGTTCCAGGCTAAAGATCCACAAATGGCGGCTTACTTGGCGTACGTGCAGGAATTGAAGAGTTCCTTTGCCTCTTTTGAAGTAGTACATGTGCCCCGAGAGCAGAATGCCCGAGCTGACTTGCTTGCTAAGCTCGCCAGCTCAGGCAAGGGGGGTAGGCAGAGGACGGTGATTCAAGAAACTCTGAAGACGCCAAGAGCATTCGTAGCAGATCACCTGGTCCTTCAAATAAGCAAGTCGACGGAGATAGCAGCGAGAAGCCATAGGTCCTTGACGCAAGAAACTCTGAGATCGCCGAGAGTTAGAGCATGTCGAGGAGAGAAGGTGGACGTGATGCAGGTCTGCGCCACCCATGAGCCAGACACTTGGATAACACAGTACAAGCGGTGCTTGGCAGATGGCCTCCTCCCGCTGGATCCAACAGAAGCTAGGAAGGTAAAGAAAAATTCTAGCAAGTACACATTGATTGATGGCGATCTGTACAGGTTTGGGTTCACTCACCCGCTCCTAGAATGTATACACGGCGAGAAGTGCACGAGAATTATGGCAGAGCTCCACGAAGGTATATGTGGAAGCCACGTCGGGGGTCGAGCTCTGGCCGCGAGAACTCTCCGTGCAGGCTACTACTGGCCATCCATGAGAGAAGATTGCAAGAAATATGCCCAATGCTGCAAACAATGCCAGCAGCACGCTGATTGGCACAAGGCACCTCCCGAGGAGTTGAAGTCGATCTACAGCCCTTGGCCATTTCATACTTGGGGAATCGACATCCTGGGACCTTTCCCGCTGGCGATGAGGCAAATGAAGTACTTGGTGGTGGCGATTGAGTATTTCACCAAGTGGATTGAAGCAGAACCAGTGGCCCAGATCACCGCACACAAGATCGAAGGTTTTGTATGGAAGAACATCGTGTGCCGGTTTGGAGTGCCTAAGCGCCTGGTGTCAGATAATGGGACGCAGTTTGCAAGCCACTTGTTGAAGAAGCTTTGCGAAGAGGTGGGAATTCAACAAGTGTTTGCATCCGTCGAGCACCCTCAAACGAATGGCCAGGTGGAGTCAGCCAATCAGGTGTTGTTGAGAGGTTTGAAGAGAAGGCTTGAGAAAGCCAAGGGAAGTTGGGCTGAGGAGGTGCCCCGTATAGTCTGGGCGTACCACACCACCGAGCAGTCAGGAACCCATGAGACCCCGTTTAGCTTGGTCTACGGGTGTGACGCCATGATTCCGGTGGAGATCCAGGAGAGCTCGCCGAGATTCCAGAACTTTGTAGAGGAAGACTCGAACGAAGAGAGAAGGCTGAACCTGGATCTGCTGGATGAGGTCAGGGAAGAGGCGAGGTTGAAGGCTGAGGCTGTGAAGAGAAGGGTCGAGCGAAGATACAACTCAAAGGTGATGCCAAGGCAGTTTAGAGAAGGCGATCTGGTGATGAGGAAGGCCCACCAGTACGAGATGGAGAATAAACTATCACCCAAGTGGACCGGACCGTTCAGAATAACCGAGGCGCTCGGGAACGGAGCCTACCGCTTAGAAACGCTGGAAGGAGGGGCGATTCCTCGCACCTGGAACGCCACACACCTGAAGTTGTACTATAGTTAAGAGCTTTGTAAGTAAAGACAAACACAATGTTATATTACAATGTCTCTGTTAAAACAGTTTGAAGGGGGCACTCTTTTTTCCCTAAGGAGGGTTTTTAATGAGGCCACCCAATAAAAGAAGAGTTTTCGAGGTATAAGGTGTTTTCAGATTGCATGAGTGCTATTTTCAAAAGTTTTGAAGAAAGACCTTGTCATTTGTACATGATTTAAGGCAAGAAAAGATATATCGCGTGCTTTCTAAAAGGTTTTAAGTCCTCATCGTTTTTCGGCGATTAGAGGCACCAGTTAAGTTTTAAGTCCTCATCGTTTTTCGGCGATTGGAGGCACCAGTTAAGTTTTCCAAGTCCTCATCGTCTTTCGGCGATCGGAGGCACCAGATGAAAGACCTCAACGCTCTCGCGCGTCCTGAGGCAAGTTAAAAGACCTCCTCGCTGTCGAGCGAGTGAAGGCGAGAAAGAGAAAAAGTCCTCCGTGTTTCTGGGAGCGAGAAGATGTAACTCCTGGGGCAATGTAGAGGCAAGTTAAAAGACCTCCTCGCTGTCGAGCGAGTGCAGGCGAGAAAGAGAAAAAGTCCTCCGTGTTTCTGGGAGCGAGAAGATGTAACTCCTGGGGCAATGTAGAGGCAAGTTAAAAGACCTCCTCGCCGTCGAGCGAGCGCAGGCGAGAAAGAGAAAGGTCCTCAGTGCATCCAGGGGGGAGGAGATGTACACCCTGGGCAAGTTGAGACACCAGATAAAGTCCTTCTCGCCGTCAAGCGAGTTAAGGCCAGTTAAAGACCTCCTCGCCGCCGAGCGAGTGCAGGCGAGAGAAAGAAAAGGTCCTCAGTGCATCCAGGGGGGAGGAGATGTACACCCTGGGCAAGTTGAGGCACCAGATAAAGTCCTTCTCGCCGTTGAGCGAGTTCAGGCGAGTTAAAAGACCTTCACGCTTACATGCGAGCTTAGGCAAGATAAAATCCTTCTCGTCTCGAACGAGTTCAGGTATGGCGCAGAGGGTGGAAGAAGTATGGAAGGTGGCTAAGGTAGGTTCGAAGAGAACGCCTAGTCAGCCGGTCTTTGTTCTGAAGTCTAGGAGGGAAAAGAGAGATCCCTAAAGGCATCTTTGCCCCATGCAAAGAAACGATTGCCAAAGCATGAGGCTAGGAAAAGCTGATGGTACCAAGAGTTCTTGGCGATCGGGAAAAGCTCAAACGACGGCGAGAAGGTTGAAAGACTTGTTTGATAAAGCAGGTCGAGTGGGACGTTGTTTGAGCCAATGATTGAGTTACAGTTCGTTGCTTGAAGGGTATTCTCTCAATAAGTTACGTCAAAAGTCGCGTTTGCAAAATCACTAAGTTAAAACCGACAAAGTTAAACATGCAAAGAAGATTAAAGCGCTTAAAAGGAGTCAGGGGAGAGAATATCCAAGCTTTGTGATTGAAATAAGTATCTGTTCAAAATACATATGCACGAGTTTTTATTACAAGTTATATACAAGGGAAATTGTAAAGTAGCAGATGAGGTGGAGTTGATTAGTCTTCAGCAGGAACGACCTTTCCATCTACTACTTCGTTGTTCAACGACACCATGCTGAGGTCGAGATCGGGGAATAGGCATGCGAATTGTTCCCGAGCGGCTTCGAATCCAGCAGCCAGAATCTGAGCAGAATTTAGCTTAAGTTCTTCAATTTGCCCTTGAAGTTCTTCAACCTGTTTCTTGAGCTCTTTGTTCTGCTGCTCCAGCTCTTCAACCTGTTTTCGGAGTTGTTCGTTGGTCTCTTGAGCATGGAGAAGGTCGTCAGTAACCTTCTTGGATTCCGTTTGAGCTTGGGCCAACTCAGCAGCCATCTTTCCTTTCTCCTTGTTTGCCTCGGCGAGATCAGCCATGGCGTCGTCCCTCGCTTTTTCTACTTGCCCAAGTAGCTTCTCTCGGTCGATCGACCTTTGCTCCAGTTTTTGCACCTTAGCGGCGTCAGCTTGCATGCGAGCCTCCAGGTCGACCGCCTTGGCACGAAGGGGCACAATTTTTCTTTCCAACTCGACCTTCTCTTGGGCAAGATCGTGAACTTTGCGGCGAAGGTCAGCAGCTTCCTTGCGCGCCAGCCTGAGCTCGGTATTCATGGCATCCTCCACTCGGGAGTGTTCGATTTCTGCGAGCGTCAGGCTGAATGACATTTTCTCCACCTCGACCTTCATAGTGCTATTTTCAGTCTTGAGGTTGAAGAGATCGTTTTGAAGCCTCCTGGTGGAGCTCTCCACAGCCCTCGTTATGATTGCGGGGATATCCTCTGCTATGGTTTTCAACTTGGCGGTTAGAGGTTCCCACATCCTTGTAACTTCGAGGGAAAGGTTTGCTGCTTGGAGAGGCGCCAGGGGGGCTTGTTGAGGGTTCTCGCCGCCACCTTCCTTAGCAATATCTTCAGTGGTTGCTTCATGGCGTGGCGACGCAATCGGGGATTCGGTAATCAGGATTGGAGAGGTATGAGCCACCTCATCCCCGATTGGAGCATTTTCTGCAGCTGAAGCGTTTGAAGGGGGGCCCCCTCCAGCTGACATGTGTGGCGTAGAGGCGCTTGGGGGGTCCTCCAAGAAATTTGGCTCTTGGGCCTCAGCTGCAGGTGGCGCAGTGGCCAGTGGGACCGCTTGGACTGGTGATGAAGGAGCTTGTGGTGTTGGCGATGAGGGAGGAGGAGCAGGCGTTGATGGTGGTGTTGAGGTCGAAAGAGGGGGTGGGGCAGGTGGTGAAGATGGTGCCACCCTTTTCCTCTTCGTAACAAGGCCATCCTCGGTGACCTCGTCGTCCTCTTCTTCCTCCTCTTGGATGACTTGGGGGGCTTTCCTTTTGGGTCTCTTAAGGACCAACTTTTTGCGTTGGGCAGTTTCCTTCGGTGGTGATCGCCCATGGACGATGGCGGCCTCCACCACTGAGTTTGGCACCGTTTGGGAACCGCTCGCCAACCCGTGGTTTCGGGCAAGCGCCTTCAACTCGGAGAGCATGTTCCTGGGCAACATGTCGTCTGCATGGAATGAAAATGCTCGAGTTAACTCAAGGGGAATGAGTAAGTGCATAAGGTAATAAAGCAGCAAAGCAGGTAGTATATGCAGGAAAGGTAAAACCAAAGTCTTGCGCATAACGCACAAGACGCCCAGAAACAGCTAAACAAAGGCAGTATTAAAGCAATAGTTCAAATGTCCTAACCTATTCGGATATCTAGCTGATCTTCGTAGAATTCGAAGCATATCAAGGTGGCGGTGAGGAATGATACATTGGCGTCCGCCACCTTCTTCCAGAAGAGACAAAGGTCTCTGTCCAAAGCTCCCATGCTATCAGGACTTCTGGGCCTCCTGAAGCAGCTCTTGGACTCCTTTTTCCCCTTGTCCACCCAGTACAAGGGGAAACCGTCAAGAAGAGAGGTGTCCTTGTCGTTTGCGCGTACTTGGACAAGTTTCCCCTTCCAGTCTTTGTACGATTGCTGGAAGATGGTAAAAATGGATCTCCCAGCAATCGCATTCAAGCTGACCCACAGGCGGTCTCCTGGGTGCTTGGCCTCGAAAAGGAACAAAAACACGTCCACCGACGCGGGCAACCCCAGGTGGGCGCACGTCACTTGGAAGGCTCGAACAAACGCCCAGCTGTTGGGATGAAGCTGGGCGGCAGCAATGTTGAGCTCAGTCAGAAGTTCCCTCTCGAATCGAGTGAAGGGGAACCTGAGCCTGACCTTCTTGAACAGAGTCGTATAGACAAAGCAGAAGGGCCCGTCGGCGCTTACTTTGTCATCAGCACACACGGGCAGGTCGGCGGGGCAAGGCAGCACCATCATTTTTTCGTCGTGCTCCTTGTGAAACGATTGGTAGACCTCGTCTCCCTTAGTCAACCGCAAAACTGCTCCCGCAGTGTTCACCGACGAGGTCTCCTTCAGAAGGGTTGAGTTAGCCCAGGGGTATAGAGTTTTGAAGTCTGGCAGAGGGACTGGGGCTCCTCCAGCGTTAGATGGAGTCGCCTGAGCCGGGACAGATTGGGAAGATGCAGGCCTCTCAGCCTGCGAAGAGGAAGCGCCACGAACTTGTGTTGAGTCGTGTGCTTGTGAAGGAAGGTTTCGTGCTGATGGAGGGGGGTTCGGGGTAATCTTGGTGCGGGTCATGATAGCAACTGCAAAGGAAAAAGAAAGGAAAAATGATCAGGGGGTTACAGAGGCTGACTCGATCATAGAAGGAAGGAGAAAAACGAACGAATGTATGTTCGTTGCGACGATCGACAAAGCCCTAAGTTACGCATAAGGAGAAATGGAAAAACAACCCACAGCGTATGCACCAGGCAGTTACAGGATGATGCAAATCGGTAAAAATGCAAGGAAACCCAGCAGATGAAGGAAAGTAATTACCTTTCGATGATCAGGAAGACGATGGAGGAAGATGGTGATCTGGAGCGTTGAAGAGCGTTGAGAGTTTTCGCAGAGGGAAGTTAGAGCGTTTGCAAGCACGAAGAAAGTGATGGAACAGTGGAGCGTAATGGGTTTAAGGGTTTTCGAAATGATTTTAGGAAGCGCTAACGGCAGATGAAGAGAGCCGTTGATGAAGCCACGTGTTGAACGATGAGTGAAGGGTTTGGTGGAGCGTCAGAGCAGCAGAAAGTACGATCGCTTGGAATTCTGCGTCAGTGCCACGTAGATCGGTGTTAATGAAGGCTCTTTCAGTCTTTTCGCTAGACAAGTCTTCGCTTAAGACTGGGGGGCTTGTGTACCGCCCTGGTGGTCGGGTGTGATGACGTGGCATCCTGCTACACTGTAGGCGTGTTGGCAAGGCGCCAGGTTGACAGAAGGGAAGGAAGTCGGGGGGCACGCGTAGTCGCCAGTTGTTAAGCTGGCGTGTTCCGATTTTCAGCTTACCAGAATGGGCGATCGCCAGGTTAAAGATCAAGTCGCCGGATGTAGATTCAGGCGACCTAGTCATCGGAGATCGCCAGAGCAAGCACATCGCCGAAGATGAAGGAGAAGCAGCAGGTTATGAAGGCGGCCGGCGAGACCACAGGGAAGGTGTATGAAAGCCCCTAACTCGCCAGTTCCAGCAGAGATCGCACTCCCAAGTTAGCTATGCACTGGGCAGTACCATGCATAAGTAACTTAGCCAAAATGAGAGTAGAAACAGCACCAAGTCAGGGGGCCTCCAGATGATGGCACGTGTACAGTTGGATGCGAGCCACGTGTCCAAGTCTGTAACTGCCAGGAGAGAGAAAGCCACCAGGTATATAAGAGTTCTTAACAGACTTTCTGAGGTACGCACGTTCAGTTCATACACTTTACGCTTGCGAGTGATAGAGCTGATTGTGAGAGAGGATTTGCACGGTTCCTGTTCTTAGTATTTGGTGATACTGTCACTGACTTGAGCGTCGGAGTGCGATCGGCCGCAGCGGCGCCGTGTTGTTTCTTTGCAGGTTCTTGAGGTAGATCCCGGAAAGAACGGAGGTGAGAAGCGGTGCGCACGTCGATCCTTTGACGAGGCATTCTCCAGCGTTCCGGTCAACAGGCATGATCACAATTCATCATCGTCTACTAGTCTCAGATAGTCTAGTGGTTTGTCATCGTCTTCTTTCATAATTGTTTGATGAGTTAGCCTTCCTCTATGAAGAGCTTGAAGATTAAATCTTGGATCGTTTGTTTTTTTTTTCTGAAATTTCCCAATACTGCTAGAACCTCATGTTTATTGTTATTGAATCACTGTACACATGGTTAGTTATTATGATAAATGTCCTTAGTTGGAAATTGTAAGACAATTTTTTCTTGTATATAAGAACTTGAACTTTACAGTTATTTTTTAATGTGAGAGTTGAGAGTTCACTGTGAAACTTGAGAGAAACTTAGTGTTGTAATCTCAGATATTATTCACAGTGAATTTCTGTTCGTGGATTTAGACTGGGTTTTTAGCTGAACCATGTTAAATAATTTTTTTTGTGATTCTTGATACTCTGTGCTACCCTATTTTACATTCTTTTTTCCTAAAATTGATTATTTTTCTCCATTTTCGTGTTATGTTCAAGGGTTTGATGGATCAGTGAATTGCGTTTGTGCTCTACGAATTGGTGCAGTGAACATGGAATGAAGAAACTCAATCATCATGACTTCTGCAAATTATGAGGTTGAGAAATTCACTGGCTTGAATGATTTTGAGTTATGATGGTTAAAAGATACACGATCTTTTGGTTCAACAAGGCCTTCTTGAAGTTTTGGAAGGTGACTACAAGTTTGAAAAATCCATGACTAAAAAGAACATGATTGCACATTGTTAAAGAAGGCTCATAGTGCAATTGTTATAAGTCTTGGTGACAAGGTAATCTTTGATCATATTAGTACTCTTTGATCAAGCCACTTCTGGCTAGCAGTGAGTGTTCCTAACACTAGCTACTCTTGGCTCAACTAAGTATTCTTAACACAAGCCACTCATAGCTTAACCACACATTATTCTCTGCTCAAACTACTCCTAGATAACCACTAAGTATTCTTTCATAAGTCACTCCTAGATCAAGAAAATTAGAAAGTGTGTGTAATCAACACATCAATGATTTTTGCTCACTAGAAATGGTAGTGTATTTTTATGTATACAAGGTTTAAGCTCTCTTTACTAGTATGTGAGAATGAATACAAATAATGTTCTTACAAAGCCTTAGGGCACAAAATAATTCAGAGTTTTAAATCTTGTTTTTCTCTTTGAAGCATGTCTTGTTATAGGCTTGTAAAAAGTATTTATTGCATTTTGTTTTCTCGTTGAGTACCTTTGAACCTATCATTGTATTATTCTTCTCCAGTTATCGTCAAATTAGTTCTTTTGTTGAGAAACATTAAATGCATCGCATGGATCATTAAATTTCATTTTCCTTTTCATGAAAACTCTCAGATAATTAATAGTACTTGGTAGCATATCCTTTTATGCCAAACAATGGTTAAAAGTGCACACCGTACATTATAGACAACTCAATCATTGTTGAATCTAGTTGTGTCAAAGAAGTTGGTGGTCATTGCAACTTTAACTCATATTCTAAGTTATTTATTAACATTGTTGCCTGACACACATCTTCCTAGGATAGACGTAGAAGACATTATGTGTTTCTTCAAACTTAAGCTTAGGAATATTCTTTATGTGTGTTAGCTTGAAGTATTGGTATGATGGAGGACCATCTTCCCTTCCATGCCACCATATTTCATCCTTATATAAAAATGTAAATAGTAGAATAGTATTTTCTGGCTTTGTATTTTTTTGCCAAATTTAGAATAGGAATATCTTTCTCTCCAAACAAGACATCCTTTAAGCGCCTCTTCTTTGCATGGAGTAACTCTTCAAGTTCATCTCAAGAGTCCAAGTAAGGCGCCTCTTCTAAACGACTCTCCAATCCTCTTGTGCCATGTGTCAACTCATGAGTGGAGAGTTTCTTGCACTTAGGATTGCCAAATGGCATGTTAGGAATTGAGAGTATTTTTAGAACTCAATAGTCATCTTAGGGGTCTCCTTAGCCTATAAAAAAGAGGTTCATCTCTTGTAAAAATGAAACTTGATTGATATATGAAATTGTGTTTCTAAAGTTCTCAGCATACTTCAACAAGTCTCTCTTTTATGATGCTCTTTTGCATTTTAGAAACTCAAGAAAGTTGGCCTAACCTCTTCTTTGGCCTTTGCACCTTGTAAACTCATGCCCAAACCCATAAACCTCTATAGTCATTTGGTGCTTCCTCCATAAATCTACAAGACTTCAATTATTAAACCCTAGTGTTGCGATGTTTGAAAACTCATTCTCTCTCAAATTTCCCTTGCTAGATAGCTTAATTGGTCTAGTGAACCTAAGGAAAGTTGGTCACACCTCTTTACCTTTATTGGACCTTCAATTCCACCAAAATCTCTCCATTTTTTCTCATCTTTACTCCATCTTTTCATACTCAATTTCGTTGCCACTCCAATCATTCATCAGACCTCAAGCTTGGATTACATCAGGGGGATCATGGCACACCAAGATCCCACAACCAAGCTAAGTAATTTTTGTTTAAATTTTTTTCCTGTCAACCTTTGTTCTTCACGATTCTTACTTGTTCTTGTTTATCTTGTTAGAATTGCAGGCCTTAAACAAGAGGGGGGGGATTGTTTATGAAATATTTTTGAAATATTGAAGGTAGATTGAAAGAAAATGAAGAATCAGCAATTAGAAATCAATTCAGCTAATTAGAATTTTTTTTTAACTTGATTGCAGAAAATTAACCGGTTGTTTTTGCAAAAAAATCGGTTGTTTATATCAGCAGTGCTGAAAATCAAAGCAAAAGTAGATTTAAAGAGTGTAAGGATAGAGAGTTTAACACATAATGTAAGGATAGAAAACAACACCAATTCACAAATAATTACAGTGATCAAGAAAGAAAGTAATGGAATACACCTGGATACAATAAAAGATTAAAGCATAGTGAATACAGGACAATCCTATTCCACATTTGAGAATGATTTAAAGCACTTTGAAGTCTTGAAAAACTGTTTGAATGTTTTCTCTTAGTTGATTAACAACTAGGAGCGTAAAACAACTTATTTAAACTCCAAACTGATTCCATAACCAGAATCAGTTTTAATCATTGAAAACAGATTAAAGCCACTTAACAGAATTATGTTAAGGTTTTTAGAAAATCAATCGGTTGAAAACACGAATCAATCAATTGAATTTGTTTGATAGCAAAGTCAAGCTTTTTCAAATCCTCTTCAAAAACACTAAGTGTAAAACAACCGGTTGAATCGAAATTTCAACAGGTTGATTTTTCACTTCCTTTAGAAAACATATATTTTTCAAAAGGATTGAAATCAAACAACATTGGATCATCACACAGAGTGAATAACAAATTCAAATACTCTAGACACACACACAACCAACAACAAGGGTTTTCATGCATTCCACTAGGATTTGGAGACATCAAAGCACCTTGTTCAACAATCTCCCCCTATTTGATGAAGACAAATCCCTGGTTTGCTTGTGTTTTCTATTTTGAATTTGATGGATCCTGCAAAACAGAAATTGTGCACATACAAGGCATGCAGAATAACAGGATCACCCCAGTTTGAAAAGCACCCAAGAACCAGTTTTCTATAAAAGCTTTCAAGCAAAAAATAATAATAATAATAATATGAAAACCAGTGTGAAAATAGTGGTGAATTTAGGTGCAGATCAGAGATATATCAGAGATATATTAGCAGCATAAGAAACCATAGAGTTATAGTATAATGTAGCAGCAAGTACAACACCAAAAACCACATCATTCTCCCCTTATTTATCTTCTCATATAGAGCAAGAAAAGAGATAAAAACCGAATTAAGAAATATTGTTAAGCAAGCTTAGGCAAAATAAACATAAAAGCATGAAATTCATCAATCCTCCTTGCCATATTGAAGCTCGAAAAGCTGGTTCTGAAAAATATCAATATGTTCATCTAGGTTCTTGAACCTAGCCATACAGAATTCACGATGGTTTCTTTTATCATATGCAAAGTTGTCCATGTTGTTGAAGATGGTTGTTGCCCCTTCAAGATTGTGTTTGATGAAGACTTGTATGTTGTGTTTGATGAAGACATTTATGTACTTTCCATGTATTTGTGCTTTGCTTTAAGTGTGTCTTAGTTAGTGCTTAGAGGTTGTCTAAGAGTAGCTTTTTGCTGAGTAACTCACCTCATAATCACTGGCCATGTGATAAGAACAAGCATGAGTTTTCTAAAACTATTTTTCACATGTTTTACACAAAAACACGTTTTACTGCATAAAAATAAATCTGTTATTTTCTAAATAAACAGATTCATTTTCTTCACTGATGCCTTGGCTAAAGTCTTGTAAAAATTTTATTTTGTGCATCAGGTATTTTGACTAAGTCTTCTTCTTTTCAAAACGACTGAGTTTCAAATAGTTAAATTTTCTCTGTTTTCGTTTTGAAAAATAAATCTGTTCATCTGTAAATGAATAGATTCTTTTTTGCCTCTGGTGCCATGTCAAGCTTAAACGTTTTTCAGTTTTATCTCAGCACCAGAATGGTTGACTAAGTCTCCTCACTTAACAGATTCTCTAACTGCTTTTGAAAATAAATCAGTTTATTTTATTTTCAATCTGTTCATTTTATAACAGCTTTAACTGTTTTTCAAAATTCTGTTATAAGCTGGCTTTCTATAAAATGCAAACTTGTTTCTGAGTTAAAAAACGATTCAAACAGTTCATACATTTGCAAAAAACAAGTTTTGACAGCAGAGAGTTAAGTGTTTTCAAGGATTAGCATTTGTTCTTCAAAGATTTCAAAAATCAAAAAGTGCTTGTTCTTGGTTTGGTTCCAAAAGCTTGGTGTGAGGTGCAACTACTGTTCTAGCAATCTTGCCTACTGGTTTAAGGCAGATCTTTGTTACCTCAATCAGGTGTAGTCGTTTCACTTCTTATTACTTGTAATAGTTCGGTTGAATCCTCTTCTTGATAGGTGTTCTTGGAGAGTGGATGTGTGTGTATGAGTGCTGAAATAGGTTTTTTCAGCAAGAGTACCTAAGTTCTTGTAGGTTTCAAGAACAGTGGGAAGTGTACTTGATTGTACTGTGTGTTAGTGAATTCCACCTGTTGTTGGTGAAGACTGGATGTAGCTCAGGTTGAGTGAACCAGTATAATTGCTTGTGTTCATTCTCTCTCTCTCTCTGCAATTTCGTTTCTGCATAATTGATAAAACAACAAAGAAATAAATCTGTTCTTTCTGGGCACTGTGCATACTGTTCTTGATTTCTGAAAAAGGTATTTGAATCTGATAAGAACATACATAATCTGCTAAAACCATTGGAACAGATTGACTGTGATAGGCTGTTCAAGAAACTGTTAATGCTATTAATTGAACCTTAAACAAATTGCTTAAAGTTGAAGCTTGCTGTTTTGTGATTCATTGTTCTTAATTTCTGGAAAATTTCTTGACATCAAGAAGAACACTCATAGTCTGTTAAAAGTCACAGGAACAGCTTGTTTGCAAAGGTCACTCAATTAACTAGCATACTATCAATTGAACCTTAATCACTTGCTTGAAATTAAAGCTTGCTGTTTTTGTGTTTCACTGTTTTTCAAATTTGATATCTGTGTGTGCTGCTGGAAATCCTCACTGCATAGTCTTGTGATTAGCTCTGCTGTATTAAAAGCGTTTCAAACAGAAAAACAGTGTTGAAATAAATCTGTTCATTTTCACATAAATCGATTTATTTTCTGTAAAACTGGGTTAAACACTGTTTCTGCGAAAAAGCTTTAAAAGGTCAATTCACCCCCCCCCCCCCTCTTGAACTTTGGCACTATTAAACCCAACACATGTGGCTTATCACCAACCTCTCAAAGGGTATCTTGGAAGAGATACGTTCATCCATGTTTCCAGCGCTTGGACTAGCACCATAAGCTTCATCAACACCATCATTGCATAGCTTGATGTTCATCTTTACCATCATCTCCAGCAGCAGCAACTAGATCATCTCTATCATTTTAGCATGATTTCCACTAGAAGAACCACCTTGGTTTCTATCTTTGCTTACCCATTTGCCTTCAATTTTAGTGAATCCCATCTTGTTGAGGGATCCATTGTTGACTTCATGTGATGGCTTCACCACCTCAAATAATTTCTCCTCAAGATCAATTTCAAAGAAATGTAGAAATTTAGAGATAAGAATAGCATAGGGATAGTGATAGTCACTTAACCTCATTGATTTTTGCATATGCTTTGAAAATGTGGATCCAATTGCTCTTGATTTTATTCATGATGCAGTAGATAAGAAGTAAATCCTCCTCAGTAAGGACTGAATGGTTGCTTGCTCTTGGAGTCAACATCCAAGATATAATGAAAGCAATAATTCTTTCATTCAGCTTCATGCCTCCCACAGAAAAACCTTTCACTTTGGATTGAGGATTTTTAAGGCAACTTCTATAATACTGCATCTTGTTGAATTCTTCTACAACCCCAATGTTTCCTTTATTAATCCTCATCCTAGAATATTTTAACCCAGTTACAGCAGATGGAGTTATCTCCACATCAATTCCTTTCACGTGTGATCATAGATTCTCACCAACAATGTGAAGATTTGTATAGAAAACCTTCACTAGATCAGGATATATATTCCCTGACATCTCCAGAAATTGTTTCAACAACTGCTCCTTCAAGACATTCCTCACTTCAATGAGATTCTGCCCTTTCAGCTAGTTGAAAGTGATCAGCTTTGGATTGTTGATGGCTTTCCATCTAGATTCATGCAGGAACTTCTTTATCTTTTCATCATCCCATGAAAACCAGTTTTCAAGGTGCCCACCCCCTTTTACAGCACGAGTCTTCATCTTTTTTTATGAGGGAGATGTTGAGTCCATGAGGCAAAGATGATGTTTCATAGAAAGAAGAGAACTCAACAGATTCAAAGATGTAACAGAGGAAAACAATGGGTTGATCCTGTGAAAAAATCAGTTAAACCAGCACATGTATTTAAGCAGAAAAAGCAGTCAACATATATTGGCATTTAGTGTGATGAGAATCAAATAAAGGAGGCTTTTATTCATGAAGGGAGAGGTCATTCACCTACACATTTGAAGTTCTTCCTTCTAGTCTTTTCAAAATTAAAAGAAGACATAAAATAAAGAGAGGATCAAGCCTAAAGCCAAAGAAGTCTACAAGTTTTCAAGAATAGGCTTCATTTAAATATCTCTCTTTATAAATTTGTAAATAATATAGAATGTTTAAATACATAGTTTTTAGGAAAGGTGCTTAGAGGGAAACCTTAGATACCTCTTTTGTAAAAGCATCTTTAGGCATTAGTTTAGAATTTTCTAGAAGAGTACTCTTCATGCTTCATTTAGGCGCTATTAGTAAGTAGCATATGAAGAGTCTTTTGGTTAGCTTATGTTTTAAGCTTCATGACCAGCCCTTGCTCCTATAAAAGGAGGGCTTAGGTCATTCACAATTCAGATTGGAATTTAGAGTAAAGAAACTATACTCAAATTTTGAGTGAGCATTGGAGAGCTTTTGAGCCTTCTTCTCTAGTCTTATCTTGATGGATCCATGGTGTCCTCAAGTGGCGGCAGCACACTAATCTTGGAGCAGCCATACTCCAAGTGGCGTGATCAATCACCTTCTCTTCCATCTCCATAAGTGTTCTCTTCTCTAGCTTTGTGCCTTATTCATTTCCATGTCTAGTATGATTGTTCTTGCCTTCTTTGGTTCGGTCATTTCCATTTTCCAGCAAGCTTTTCTTCCTTTGTTTGATTTGGTTCGGTGTGTTTAATTTCCAGCACTTCTATTTCAGTTTGCTTATCTTTTGTTCCATTCTTTTCGGTTCAATTTGATCAAATTGGAACTTCCATATGAGTTTTGGATTTGGTGCTAGTTTTGGTGAGTTCTTGACTTAGAACAATGATCCAATTCTAAGAAAAGTGCCTAACTATTGTCCAACTCAAGTTGATTCCTAAGAAGATCAAGAATCTTTCTCTTCTATGCTATTGGAATCACATCATAGTGGGTTGTTCTTCAATAGAAAAAGAATCTGTTAAAGTGGGAATATGCCATAGGACAGTCCCCAAACAAATTTATCAGTGACAACACCAGTCCAGATTTGACCATCCATAAAAGGCACTTAAATTTCCAAGAAACCATGGAATATATTCCTTTATGACCAGACTATCTCCCAATAAGATTGTATTCAAAGTCACAATTAATGTAATTTTGACCTATAACAAATTTTGAATGAAAAGAAACAGTTGTATCCATGCATAGAAATTCTAAACAGCTTTAATACAATGTTGCCAATGGTAAAACAATCGGTTATTTCGTAAAAAAAAAATCAGTTGTTTTACTGAGACAACAATTAAGAGTTCACAAATCAAGAATTTTTCACAAAGATGAGAAATGCATAAGGAAAATTCCATAAGCCTTTGCACATGGATATTTCACAACAGATTTAGCCAAGAAATTTGAGATTTCATTTAATCAATATGAACCAACTACACAAATTGAGAAATGAAAATACAAAGTTATGAGATTTTTTTTTCTCTTTTAAATAGCCACTGTACATGAGTCAAAGATGTCACTTGACTTTCAAGAAATTTGTGTGCAATTGAGAACTGCACTCAAGATTCTACTTCAGATCTTTTCCTTTGAGGCTTCATTCTTCACACCAATATTATTCTTGCCTTTCAAGAGTACCTACAAAATAGATTCAAGAGACAAGATTTGGTCCCCTAGTAAATTTGGGTCCATGGGCATTAATTGGATCATTAGGAACCCATTTCAAAACACCCCTGAGAATAGAAAATTTCCTAAATCTACAGAATCTAACAGAGTGGCCCTTCTTCATACAATAAAAGCATGAAACAACCGATTGTTTCGACAATTCAATCGGTTGTTTTTTAAAGAAGCTTGAAAATGGCTTTGAAACTAATCTTTTCTTGCTGTGTGGATTAAAACCCAATCCAGCTTTTTGAAAAACACATTGTTGATATGTAAGAATAGTTTCAAAGATTGATTGGCCTTTTGAAAACTTATCCACAGTTTTTACAAGATAATGAACCTTCTTTTAAAGTGACTCACAATTTTCACAGAATCTATTGTCACATTTGCAAGAAGAGTTTTTGTAAATCATTTCCAAATTTTAAAAATCATTTTTCGAATTATTTAGCTCTTCTTCCAATGTCTTGACTCTGTTTTCCAGCCAATTGTTCATGCCTTTCAAGCGGTTGTTCAAAAAGGCCAGCCTATTAGCTTCTTCATGAGTCTCTTTAAAAGCATCAAGAAGTTGGCTGTAATTTTCAAAATTTATTGAGGTACTAGAACTTACACTACTTGTATCTAATTCTCCCTTTACCATCAAGCACAAATTTTCCTCTTCATCTCTATTTGATGATGAGCTAGAGAAAAATACATCATTATCTTGCCAAGCAATGTAGCCTCTTTTAGCTCTGCCCTTTTTCTCAAATTTCTTGCTTGGTCATCTCTCCTTGCTTTCATTATTGGGACAATCAGCTTTGGTATGGCCCTGTTTACCACATCCAAAACAGGTATAATTGTTAGCATTAAAAATATCATGTTTCTTGTCCTCACTTGATTCTTGACCATCTCTATGACCAACAACTTTCAAAGCAATGCTCCTCACATGCTTCTCTTCATGCTCTTGATCATTCAGCATGTTCATCTCTAATTCGTGTTCCCTAAGCTTGCCAAACAAAGAGGTTGTAGTCAAGGTAGTTAAATCCTTGGATTTAGAGATAGCCGTGACTTTGGGCTGCTAAGATTTGTGCAAGCATTTGAGGATTTTAATGTTAAGTTCCTCCCTTTCAAAGATTTTCCCAAGGCTGATGAGATGGTTAACAATACGATTGAATATCTTTTGTACATCAAGAATGGTTTCTCCTTTTAGCATTTTGAACATCTCATACTCCTGAATTAGAGCATGTTTTCTTGCTCTCTTCACATCAGTGATTCCTTCATGTGTAACTTCAAGAATAACCCACATTTCTTTTGCTTAAGCATATTGTAAAACCCTGAAAAACTCATTAGAATTTAGAGCAGATGTGATGATGTTTTTAGCAATACAATCAAATTGAACTGTTTTACTTTCAGTCTCAGTCCATTGGGACCAAGTTTTCTCAATGAAAACATTATCTTTTTCAAACTTTGGAACAAAAGGGTCATTTTCAATGGCATCCCAGATTCCTCTATCAATTGATTCCACAAAGATTTTCATTATGACCTTCCAGAGCTGATAATTCAGATCACAAAATAGAGGTGGCTTGTTTATTGAAGAACCCTCCCAAAAGGGTAGTTTTTCAGCCATGAAAAGGGTTTTAAGGATCGAAAACTTGAATGACGTTCAAGAACTTAGCTCCTAATGCCAATTTTTAGAATTGTAGGCCTTAAACAAGAAGGGGTGAATTGTTTATGAAAGATTTTTGCAAATATTGAAGGTAGATTGAAAGACAATGAAGAATCAATCAATTAGAAATCAATTCAGCTCTGTTTTTAACTTGATTGCAGAAAATCAATCGGTTGTTTTTGAAAAACAATCGATTGTTTATATTAACAGTGTTGAAATCCAAGCAAAAGCAGATTTAAAGAGTGTAAGAATAGAGAGATTAACATAGAATGTTTATATTGATTCACTCTTTACCAAGAGCTACATCCAGTCCTCAACAACCACTGAGAATTCACTACGTAATCAAACCTTGATTACAAACAACACACCAAAGTGGTGATCTTGAACCCTTCAAGAACACACACCACATTTGGCAAATACCACACAGTTTTCAGAACAACATCTGAAACTGCACAACACCAATTCACACAGAATTACAGTGATCAAGAAAGAAAGGAATGGAATACACTTGGATACAATCAAAGATTAAAGCACAGTGAATACATGACAATCCTATTCCACACTTGAGAATGATCTAAAGCTCTTTGAAGTCTTGAAAAAAATTTGATTTGAATGTTTTCTCTTAGTTGATTAACAATTAGGAGCGTAAAACAACTTATTTAAACTCCAACAGTTGGTCAAAGCATTTAATTCCATAACAAGAATCAATTTTAATCATTTAAAACCAATTAAAGCCACTATTCAAAATTTTGTTAAGGTTTTCAGTTTTCAGAAAATCAATCGATTGAAAACACGAATCAATCTATTGAATTTGTTTGACATCAAAGTCAAACAAAGTCAAGCTTTTTCATATCCTTTTCAAAAACACTAAGTGTAAAACAACCGGTTGAATCGAGATTTTAACAGGTTGATTTTGTACTTCCTTTAAAAAATATATCTTTTTCAAAAGGATTGAAATCAAACAACCTTGGATCATCACACCGAGTGAATTAATACTCTAGACACACACACAACCAGCAGCAAGGGCCTTCATGCATTCCATTAGGATTTGGAGACATCAAAATACCTTATTCAATATGTTTTTCCATAAATCTTTGTTTCCACCGTTTAAACATAAGTTTGTACCGTTTAAATTCACTCAAACACTCATAAAACACTTTTCCTTAATGTTTGATGCATAAACTCTTTGGTTGCTTACTATTCTAACTTGTTTGCACTTTTTCTTGTTTTCAATTAGTTCAATTGTTGTTTTAGGTCTTTTTCCACCATTTAATCTCTTTGTTTTCAAGTTTAATCAATTCAATTCCTAATTTGTTTGGTGCATTTTGCTTCTTCAGGTTGCATATAGTATCCACACCAAAACCTTGCCAAAACAGTATTTGTTCTTTGATTTTTCCTTTGATCATGCTTCATTCTTTGTTGTTTTGCTACATTTCAATCCATCTATATGTGCATTGACGTCATGTTTAGTGTTTCTCCTCTTTTCAAGTTTAGTTTCATGTTCACTTCTACCTTAGTTTTTCTTAATTCAGCCAAGTATTGTTAGGTGTTTGTTAGTTTGTATTCATGCACACCTAAAGTTTGTTTAAATTTCTTTTGAATTTTCAGAGTTTCTTTTTTAATGTTTCCATTTTTTCACCTATTCTTGAGTCTTTTAACTTGTTACTAGTTCATTAGTGAGTTTGTTTAATCAATTTCCACTTATTGTGTTGAAGTTTTGTTCACTTGTTCTTGCTTCTTTAGGTTTTAGTTTCAGTTTACAGAAATGTGTGATTTTCACTTTGTTTCAAAAATTAATTATGATCTGGTTTTGCATCCAAACTTAATGTAATTTTTTTTATACGAACCTTAACATGTATAGTAATAAAAAAAGACACGTCATGATCTCAACTACAAAAAAAAATAATTAAAAATCACAAAATCTGGGATGTTTTTGTTGTATCAAACATGGTTTAGTGGACTTGTAGCTTTCGATTTTCATTTTGTTGCACCTATTTCCATTCATGATTTAGCCTTAAACTTTTATCATATGCCGTTTCATATGTTACCTATATCAAGTTAAAATTTCAGCTTAAAAATCATTGTAGAAAAATTACTATAAATTTTACAATCCACTCGGTCAGTACTAAACCTAACTTGCATAATTGCTCAAAATTCCTTGTTGTTTGATTAAACTTGTTACATTTATTTCTCTGTGAATACATGACCAAATCGCCAAAAAATTATTGAATATTGTTCCTTATTGAGTACACAATATACCATGAAAATTTCATATTGAAAAGCTTTGTGAAAAAATTCATATAAATTATGGAACAGTTTGTGCCAGTCCCCTCTAGAATTTTTGTTTTGTAATCTTTTCAAGATCATTTCCTAGGTTCTTTTGCCCGTGCTTCCTTTTCTTGGTTGCTTTAATTTTTGCTTGTCTTTTCTTGACCTTCCATTGATTTTTGTCATAAATTATTCCTTTTAAGTTTAACTTTCCAAATTTTTAGCTTTTCTTGTTTTGTTTTTGGCTTCCTTTGTTACACAATTTTGGTGAGTCGGTGGTGCTTGAAGTGGTACATCAAGAAGTGATTTGGCTCAACATTTTTTGGGTTATACTTTGGTCTTCATGACTGTCTATCAAGAGGAGAAAGAGGTCTCAAATAGAAGCATATTCATATTGTTTCACTTCAACAAGCAATTCAAACACTTTTAGAGCTTTCATTAAATACCTCATGATAAAAGTTTGTAATATTTTTAGTATCACAGACTTTTGTGTACTTTAATTCTTTCTTGTGTAATTGCCTTTATTTTTTAGTTGTTTGGGAAAATTCTCCAACGGAAATCCCAATAAAACATTGTAATAGTTTTTCGTGCATTAGAGTGATAGTGTTAGTGAGCTCTCAGTGTTCATTGCACTATCACAATAGAACTCGTCTAGCATTATATTTGCATTTATTCTTTTATTATCTTTTTCCATATTCTTCCTTTCTTATTTTCATTGTATTTACGTTTTTGTGATACTTTAGGGTTTTTCTTTTCTTGTGCTTAGATAACCTTTCTTTGGTTTTAAGATCTTTTTCACATACATTCATATATTTTACAGTTTCAAAATTGTTTTGAAGTTCTATTCTGAAAACTTTTGTGAGATATCTTTGAGGTAAGCTCTGGCTAGGAAAGTCTTGGTACTTAAAAAGTCTTTTGACTCACCTCAATTTCCTAAGAGTGCACTTGAACACTTCTAACTCTAGATTTCTTTACATAAATTCTCTAGATTAGATAAGCGTACAAAAGATCTAGAAGATATCAAGAATTTATGTCATCAACTTTTAAAAAAAACAAGACAATGTTCTTTTGGACCCCACGTTTCCTCACATACGAAAATTTCTTTTGCTAACCCACTTGTTACTTATCCTTGTACCTCTTCTCCTTCTATTTCTTCTCATTCTTCAACCAATTCTTGTTCTCCTCCTATGGACATTCCTTCATTATCTTCCTTTAACCTTCCTAGTAAAGAAATTTTACCTATATCTCTGTATCCTTTAAACTTTTATGATCATAGTCAGGAACACAATTTTTTTGAAAGTTCTTCCAATGACAACTTTTTCCACAAATCATGATGATAACAGTTCCATTGATACTCACTCTTCTTTCCATGAAAAATAAATTTTGAATCTCTAGTTTGGAATTTAAAGACAAAACAAAACTAAAAGAAAATTATTTGTCTAAAGCTGAACCAGACATTAAAATAAACTCTTTTTCCTTAGAACAATCTTGTGAGTTACTTGATGAAAACCTTTTTGTTTAGAGCTGTACGGGATTTGGTTTAAACACCTTGTGAAGAATTACTAGTAATACACCAGGAAGATCAAAGGATTAGGCAACTTCATGAGGTAGAAAAACTAACACCTACATATAAAAATAACAATACTTCTTGGATATATTCGGTCAACCTATCAAGTCAGGAGTACATTGACCTTGAACCAAAGGACCTAATTCCATTTTTCTTCTTCCATTTGTTGTCCATATTTATTTCATGTTAATTTTTTTATTGTTTTTGTAGGGTAAATCTTGACCCTAGCAAAGACAAGAATTCTTTTCTATATTTTCTTACCCCCAAACAAGTTTGAGAGGATACTAGTAAACTAAAAACAAAATTTGATCAAGTAAACCTTAATCTTCATACACAAAATAAATCATATACCTATTTTACCTTGACACAAAATATTTTGCATACTTGTCTCACCTGATCGAGGTAATTCTTCTTCGTATTCTATCTCTTCTTATTTTACATTGTTTTTTCCTTTCCTTGTGGTATTTCATTTTCATGTCTTAGGAAATAAGAACCACAATAAAGGCACCCCACAACCTACTTTGTTTGTTTTATGTTTACATAACAATCAACACTTAGTCTTTTTCATTCTACTTATGTTTACTATCTTTTTTCAAGTGGATCCACGAACCAGGTGGTTCTTGACTTCACTCATTACAAATAAAGGTGACACTTTCACTAAATCTGAGGACAAATCCTTTTGAAGGGGGGATCCTGATGGAAGACCATCCAAGCCACCATACACAAGAATAAATATATAAGAACTGTCTGTATAAATACTAGAATAAACATGTATAGGAACTGTAGTTTGGTTTCTTTTAAAGAGTAATTTGTAGATGAAACAAAGACACTTTAGAAACCCTAACTTGTCACACAAGTAAGGGTGTATAAAGCATCTCAAGAGGATATACACGACCTCCTTAAGCTACCATAACCCTCTTAGCTAGAGTTATGGTAGCTTAAGGAACAAGTTACCCTCATCTATAAATACTTTAAGCAAAGCTCATGTATTTAGATTTTCTATTATTGAATCAAGAGTTCAGATTTGAAACCTCATTCTCTCCCAAATTTCCCTTACTAGAGAGCCTAATTGACCTAGTGAACCTAAAGAAATTTGGTCACTCATCTTTCCCTTCATTGCACCTTTAATTCCACCAAAACCTCTCCATTTTCTCTCATTTTCAGTGCACCATTTCATACTCAAGTCCACTGCCACTCCAATCATTCACAAACCTCAAGCTTGGACTACATTATTTATAAGGGGAGAAAAATAATATGTAAGAAGAGAAAAAGAGTTTAAAGAAAGAAAGAAGAAAAAGAATAAAGAGAAAGAGAGGAAAAAGTCACATCTTTTATTCATCTATTCCATCTCTTGAGTGTCCTTTCAACTATTTTAATCATGATCAAGAAAAACATAGTTTTGAAATTGTTTCCCATCATAAATCTTTTACTACTCATCATGATAAAATTTTAATTGAAACTCAAATTGTTCTCCATGAAAAGGAAATTGTAGAATCTAAAAATTTTAAAACTGAAGAAGAAAATAACTCAAAAGAATTTTTTTTTTTTTTAGTTGAACTAGATATTGAAACAAACTTGTCTTCTTTAGAAAACTATTGTAAGGAGTTATCTAGAGAAATCTTTTTGTTCTGAAGCTAAACCAGACCTTATTAGAAGATGTCCTTATAATAACACAAAAAGATCAAAAGTTTTCGCAAATTCATAAGGTACAAAAATAGAAAACTAAATATACAAATAAAAGTACTTCTTCAGATTATATTGACTATATTTCAAGAAAGGAGTACATTGGCCTTGGAATAAAGGTTCTCTTTTCCATTTTCCTTTTTCTTACTTTTCTTGTATCATTTTCATCCACACTTATTTTGAGAGAGTATTACTTCTACTCTGGCTTCCTTTTTTTTAAAAAGTTTGTCAAAATAAAAATAAAAATCAAATGCAATTTCTTTTCCACCATGGTTTTGTTTAATTTGTCTTTTCTTCCTTTGTCTTCTTCTAATATTTCCTATTTTTTTCAGGTGAATATTTGAAATTGGTGGATTATGCTAAACTTTTGACATGGTGGCTTAAAACAAACCGGATCGGAGGACATATCCTTTTCAAGGTGGAGGGCCTGATGGAGGACCATCCTTGCTAATGCCACCATCTTTCTTAGCGAAGAACAGAGGATCAACTTTAGAGAATACAGAAGAAAATCTCTACCTTAGTTTGTATAAACTTATAAATAGTATAATAGTATTTTGGGCCTTGTATTCGAGGCAAATTTAGTGTAGCAATTTGGGCCTTGAAAGGCTAAGAATAAGGCATCCACATGGTACCACTTAAGGCATCCAAATAAGTGCCATGTGCTTCTCTCCCAAATGTGACTCTTCATGCTTCTCCACTCCTTGGGCACCACATGTAATGCCTCTTCAACCTCCTAGTGCCACTTGTCTTTATGTCAATGAAAAGTTTCGTAATGTCTTAGATTGCCAGATGGCAACCCATTAATGTTGAGGTTTATTAGGTGCCACATGTCATGTTGTGAATGGAGAGGATAGTAGAACTCTAATAGTCATCTTACGAGCCTTATTAGCCTATAAACGAGAGGCTTCTCTTTGTAATTGTTTAGATTTGAATGAAATAAGAAATTGTGTTTCTGAAATTCTTAGCACACTTCTCCAAGTCTCTCTTTTTTTATGCTCTTTTGCATTTTAGAAACTCAAGGAATTTGGGCTAACCTCTTCCTCTGCACTTGCACCTAAAACCTTACGCCTAAACCACTTCTCCTCCATGGCCATTCGATGTATCCCTCCATGGATTTTTACAAGTCTTTCACCGCCTTCCATCAATTCTTCCTAAACACAAGGACAATTCCATCAGGTATTCAGGTAGACCCTGCTAATTTGAATGTTATCCCATAACTACCTTATCCCTTTTCTGTGAGAGAGGTTACATCTTTCCTTCGCCATGCAAGGTTCTATAAACGATTTATCAAGAACTTTAGCAAGATAACACTACCTTTATCTAACTTGTTGCAAAAGGATGTACTGTTTGATTTTGGAGAAGAATGTAAGGAGGCATTTGATTCCCTTTAAACATCACTTTTGACACTGCCAATTATAAAAGCCCCTGACTAGACACTCCCTTTTGAGCTCATGTGTAATGCCTCAAATTATGCACTTCAAGTTATCCTTGCACAAAGATAGCACTACCTTTATCTAACTTGTTGCAAAAGCATGTACTGTTTGATTTTGGAGAAGAATGTAGGGAGGCATTTGATTCCCTTAAAACATCACTTTTGACACAACCAATTATAAAAGCCCCTGACTATACACTCCCTTTTGAGCTCATTTGTAATGCCTCAAATTATGCACTTCGAGTTATCCTTGCACAGAGAATACACGGTCTGATACAATTTGACTTTCCATGCTCATGTGTAGATCTTCTTATTTAATATTTTTTAGTTAAATTTCTTCAACAGAAGATGAACGATAACGAAAGCATGTAAGAAGTTTAGAAAATTTCCATAGGAGATGGAAATTATGAGTTCAATCTAAGTGCAGTTAAGCCAACACTTAGTTTCTAAAGTGATGTTGGGTCAATACTAATAGTTGGAGTTTGGAAATTTGTCTAGCAATAAGACAACTCTAGAGAGAACTTTGACAAGTAGAAGTGTGTTAAAAATTGGACAACACTTCTTTACTCAAATCAAAGTTGAAAATACATTTACAAGAGATTCCTATTTATAGGAGAAAGTTTCTTAAATCCTCTTAGATGAGAGTATGACATGTGTCACTTTTTTATTGGCGCAAATCCTCTCCACTGGGAAAGTGACAAGTGGCATGTCTTTATTGGAGAAAAATCCTCTCCATTGAGGAGAGGAAATGTTCACCTTCATGTCATCCTTGCCTATTTTCCTATTTACATCTTCTCTTTTCCTATTTACACCCTACTCTCTGTTCTTATTTACACCCTACTCTTCTTGTCCCAAAATACAAGGCAAAAAAATAATTCCTAACTACATTGTACAAGTTTTACAAGGATAAAAAGAAAATTATGAGTGCTCCTCTTTAATAATATCCAGCTCTGAGTACTTTAGCAACCATCGTTCAAGCTCCTGAATGACTCCCACAAAGTCCTTCATAAATCTCTTTCATGTATATTCTGCGTGATCTTTTGAAATACATTTTAACAAAGGTTTGGTATATCCTCTTCGGTATAAGTTGTTACTAATAAGAACAAACTGCGCACTTAGTTGTTTCATAGTTTTTTCTTCATTTGCTCCACATTCTTTGTGTTCTAGGAAACGTTGGATGGGTGTCATCCATGTTTCCTCTTCAGTAATGGTCATGCATTTGTTCGGAATCACACTTGGATTTTTTTAGGACCACATAAATAATCGAACAATGGAGTCCCTTCTTTTTTGTTGTAGTCAACTCTGACATTGTGTTCACGTCGGATGTGTTCGATATGTTCTTAATCAAACTTGGAGATTAAATTGATAACAAGGTGATAATATTTTTGCAACAAGGGTTATTTTACCTCAAACTCTCCATTGACTTGGCCAACCACTGACTGGGAGTCACTTTTGCACAGTACCTATCGAGCTTCCATATCCTTTTCTAGTGTCAGTCCGATTAGTATGACTTCATATTCGGCTTAATTATTTGAAGTTTTGAAGTCAAACTTCAAAGGTTGTTTCAAAAGGAGCCCGCTCGGGCCTTCCAAAACTACTCCTGCTCCACGTGACTTGTCATTGGAGGATCCATCCACGTGTAGTGTCCAACCTAAGTCTTCATCATCGGTAGGCTTAGGACTCAACTCTATTATGAAATAAGCTAGGGTCTGGAACTTGATTGCCCCTCTCGATTGGCATCAGATTTCAAACTCTGATAGTTTGATTGCCATCCTATCATTCGTCCGACTTTGCATTTCAATGACCGCTCTACACTTCTCTGGATTTGCTTCAATGCCACAATGAGTTAGCATGAATCCCAATAATTTACCTCCTTCTACCCTGAACGCACACTTATCGTGATTTAGCCACATTTCATGTTCTCTCAATGCCTTAAAGACTTCTTGAAGATCTTCCATATTTCGTACGCATGAATTAGATTTAACCACAATGTCGTCTACATATACCTCAACATTTCGACCGAGAATTCCTTTGAAGATTAGATCCATTAATCTTTGGTAAGTGACTCTGACATTCTTTAAACCGAATGACATTACCTCATAATAAAAATTGGCACAATCGAACATGAAGGAAGTCTTCTCTTTGTCCCTCGGATGCATTCAGATTTGGTTGTAACCGGAATAGGCATCTAAGAAACTCAAGATATGGTGATCGGCATACCATCAACCCAGCGATCTATGCTCGGTAGTGGATGGGAATCCTTACGAAAAACTTTATTTCTAGGTTTATATAATCTGTGCACATTCTCCATTTCTATTGGACTTTTTTACCATTACCACATTGGCTAATCACGTGGTGTACGGTGCTTCTTTAATAAAACCGACCTCCAACAACTTGTCAATTTTTTTCCTTGCAGCATTACACTTTTCTTCACCCATTTTTCTCTCCTTTGGGCACAGGTCGAGCTTCTTTATATACCGATAGTCGGTGTGTAATGATGTCAAGGCTCACCCCCAACATATCAACGCAATCTAAGCAAACAAATCAACATTTTGAATAAGTGCTTGACTTACCATGACGCCATCGGCGACTATTAACGATGTTCCCATATTTGTGGATGCTTATCATCCTATAGAGGTATTGGGCATAAATCCTCTCCGAGTTTGATATGGGCATCGTTCATTCTAGTATCTATGTCGACTAGGGAGATCATGTGCTTTTTCTTGGGAGCCCTGGGTTCTCGGGACTGCTCTCTACTCAATCCTTGTGATCTTTGGAAGTGTTCCCTTTTACGATCTCGGGAATGCCCCTTGGATGACTCCCGAAGCTAGACTCTTTTAGTAGGTTCGACCTTTAAGTTGGCACATAACATTATCGCGCCACCTTTTGGTCTACATGAACTATGACTATGTATGTCATCGTATGAGGACAAAAATTTCATGACGAGATGTGGAGTTGACATTATCGCTCAGAGTAGGTTGGGAGAAGACCTTACGAGTAATATGTTGTATGAGGTATTGGCGTCAACTATCAAATATCTTATGTTGATAGTTCGGGGGAGATGTTTATTCTTCACCGAACGTGGTATATAAATCAATATACCCCCGGGTGTCTACTTGTTCCCTAGAAAAACTGACAATCTTATCGTCATATGGTTGGATTTTGGTTTTCGGGATCCTCATGTTCTTGAAAGTTTTCCAATAAAGGATGTTCACCAAACTCCCTTGATCTACCAAGGTCTTCATAATAGAAAAATATCCACCTCTACCATAATGACCATTGGGTCATCTTATGCCGGGTCAATGACTTTAAAATCATCATATGTGAAGAGTATTGAAGGTATCCTCGATCGGGCTATGGCTGAGGTTGAATTTACTGACTGAATAACCTTAAGATGCTTCTTCCGAGTGAAACTTGAACCTTTTTTGCATGCAAATCCTCCAACAATTGTTTTAATCACTTATCTTCTGTTACAACGTGAAGGTTAAGCCCTTCTCGGGGTTTCACTCATCTGTGGTTGTTTTTCTGGTCGTCAGTCGTCACCATGATGGTGTCGACGATAATACTCCCTTTTCTCGTCTCTTCTAGGATATTTTTCTCTTTTAGGAGATTTGTTTGAACTTTTGTTATCAGTTTGTATGAACTTACGCAAGTGTCCGACTTGAATGAGTTCCTCTATTTTGTACTTCAATGTGTGACACTCCTGGGTTGTATGCCCAAAGTAGCGGTGATACCGACATTTCCTAGATGTATTGACATCTTTTGGACTATGTAACTTTCTAAGTGTAGGGATTATGTTAGTATTCAATGCCTCATCCATAATCTTCCCCCTGTCAGCATTCAATGGGGTATAACTGTGGAACCAAGGTCCTCGGTTTTTCCTGTATTTGTCACCTCTTCCGGGCGCGTGTATTTGTCACTTCTTTTTCTTTTCCTTTGTCTCCGTTGTTCTCTGCTCGAACCTGATTACAATAATCATGTAACTCTTCGAGTTGCATGGATTTTATTGCATGTTGCCTTAATTCATCCAAGTTAGCTATTGGTTTCTTGCACAAACTATCAACGAACGATCCAGATCTTAGTGTTATCACCAAGTGATGCATGGCTACCTCCGAATGTTGATTCTAGATATTCAAATATAACTTGTTGAACCTCTCCATGAAGGCTCAGAGTGACTCACCCTTTTCTTGTCATATTTTGACAAGTGCAATGGATGTTAGATGATGCAGTCGGCTTGTTGCGAATTGAGTGCCAAACTTGGACAAAAGTGTTCTAATGCAATCCACCGAGTTAGGGGGAAGCCTAGTAAACCAACTAAGTGCCCCTTCTTACAGTGAAGTGGGTATACTTGGCACAACAACGAGTTGTCAGACGTATAGAGGCTCATTTCTGTTTTATACACATCCACGTAATTGTCTGAATTTGTAGTTTCGTCATACCGATCAATGTTCAGCCCTTTTCAATTAAGATGAAGTTGTGTTTCCATGATTTGATCAGTAAAGGGATGTCCCTTAAGTTTTTCCTCCAAAATAATAGTGATGATGAAGCCTAGATGATTGATGAGTCTGGGTGCAGAGGATGATTGTCTTCTTTTGATTTTGGTGACCTTGGATTTTTCTAGGGAGGCTGGTTTTCTAACTTCCAGATCCGACCTTTGAGGTCCTGGTCTGGGTGTTGGTCTTCTAACTTCTGGATCCGAAGCCCTGGTTCGAGTATGAACCCAACCAATTGTTGCCTCATTTAATCATTCTGTTATCGGAGGATTCATATTTCCTCCTCATTCTTTTGACGCATGACTCTCATCTCCTCCTTGTTCTTTTGGCGCATCTTCGTCATCTCTCTCTGTAAGGTTTGGAACATAGTCATTTGCTTGGCCTTCATCATTCTCTCACTGGCCATCTGCCTTGTTGAACCATTTGTTGCTCTTTAACATTATCTCAGCCCCACGGTGGGCGTCAATTCTACTTTTATAGAGCCTAGATAGTACCTGCTACTGGCTTTAATAATTGCTTCTTATCCCTCGGTCGTTCCTCCTTCGCCTTTCTTCTCGTACTCCCTCTCGTACTAGGTCGGGAATGAACCTGCAAAAGGTTCTCCGACGAGCAAGTAAGTGCTCTATATAAGATTGAATTATATATTGATAAAAGTGTACCTTACTCGTGTATAACAATACTTATTTATAATGCTTATAGGAGACTATTCCGTTTACGGGTCGTAGTTGATATGTATCTTTACTAAAACAATATTACTTAATTTATTATGTGTTAACGGATTTATAGGATATTACCTTATTTATGATGTATCTCTTTATTTTGCATTAATATATCAATCTATTCGGTCGATCGACTCTACTATGGGTAACGTGACTCACTTACTTACTTCAGGTTTAGGGTTTTGTGAATTTTGAATAAATTTGAATACTATCATTTAAACTATATTGTTTTGTGAATTTTGAACTAAGACAATTAATGGATTGTAAATTTAAATTTTTATAATTTTAAAAAGATTAATATAAATATACAACAATATAATACTTTTCTAAAATTAAATATATACTTTGTCCCGTAATGATATAATGATAGTAGTTTTAACATTTAAAAGAAAAAACTCAAATTGAATATTTTCTTAGTTTCCAATAAAAAAATAATTTCTTTTATTTCTAATCCATATTAAAATTAGTTAATTTTCCTCTTTCAATCAATATAGTATTTGTAACTTTATATAAAGAAGATATACTATTTTCTAATTTCTTTTAATGTCCTCATAAATTTATTTTTTAATAAATAAAAATAAATTAGTTATTTGTTTAATAAAATAATAATTTGAATATTTTTTATTTTAAAATAATTAAATGATTTCTTTCTTAAAAATATTGATTATATAATTTTTTTAATACTGCTTTTTATAAAAGTATACGTATATATATTTTAAATAAATTGTTTTATTTTTCTAAAATTAATCATTTATAAAAATAATAAAATTATAAAATTAAGTAAATTTTAATCTAATAAAAATATAAATACACGTGCAGTACAATGCATGTGTTTTCGGTGATATTTATTAAAAAATAAATGATTTCAGTAAATTTATTTTATTGAGTAATATATTTATTTTGTCGGAAGAGAAGTAGTATACTTGTTATAATTATTAATCTGTTAACAAAACATTAAAATGCACATTTCATAATTAAAAATGATTTAGCAAAGAAAGTGTTTCAGTTTTAGTCACTGGTACTGTTGAAAAAACGTTGTCTTCCCAAACACTCTATCTCCAATCTACCCAACGTTGGATTAATCCTTAGCATGTGTTTTTAAAGCCTTTGAATTTTGGTTTGATCCGACGTCTCTTTGTCTTTCTCTCTTTCTTTTATTTTTAACTTTCACACACTTTCTTTCTCTCTCTCTCTGTCTCTTCCCCCTAACAGTATATAACACCGGCATCCACAATTCTTCACTCTTCCCTCACTTACTCTTTTTCTCTTCCTTCAAACAAATAGCCAAAGGATCATTCAATTTAACATTCGGGTAGCACTATGGATCCTGACGTCATCGAGATTTCTGCCCCAATTCTTCACCCTTCAAATTTCTATCACCACAACAAGGCAAGCTGCTGCCACCGATTGAAAGTTTAATCAATCGTGTTTCCACTGATGGGGGTCTTCAATTTGATCAAAGTTTTGATTTTTCTGAAAAATCTTTATCTGGGTCTTCACTTCTCAGCCATGATTCTGTTGTTTTGTTTTGTTTTTAGTTTAGTTTTGTTTTGTTTTGTTTTAGTAAACACCATTTCTCCCTTTTCTGCTATAGAGTAACTGTTTTTGCTGTTGTTGAGGCAACCTTTTATTGTTTGTTGCTGCATGTTCGGTTTGTTATATTGGAATGGAACTGGTTTAGTAGTGATGTGTGCTTTCTGACATTGTAATTTTTTCTTATGTTATGGATTGTGTGTTTCTCTTATCTTCTTCTCTGCCTTTTGGTCTTCATTTGATGATCACCTTGTTGTTACCCGCAAGGATTGGAATTTAGGGGCTTTTGTTGTATTCCTTGGAATGTAAGGGGCTATGCTATAAATAGCCTTTTGGTAATAAGTTGGTAATGATTTCTGTTTAAATCTTTTTGTAACTTAAGTCGAATTATAACCTTTTTCCTCTCTGTTGTTATCTAAGAACTTCCAAATGACACAGTTTTTATTTCTCAGGCTGTTCTATTATTGCAATATGTGCGTCTTGTGCATGTCAATTGCGGGTGATAACTTTTTGGAATATGATTTAGACCGATAATAGTAAGGTCATGTGAGCTTTGTTGTGAGGGAACTTGGCAGTGGGTTGGTGTTTAATGTTGGCCCTATTTCCTAGGGCCTTCAAGGATAATTTTTATGTTAGTACAAGTTGGGGGTGTGTCTAATACATTTCTCAGTATACTGTCTCAAACCATGGAAAAATGAAAAGTAATTTTACTGATTTTTGTTCATACATGGTAACATGGCCAGGTAAGATAGACTAAACAAATTTGTGTTGGCCTATTAGTTTATATATCTTTCTCTTTCTAAGTCTAAATTGCAACTGCTCATCATAATAGACCAATTTGATTGATTGAGTGAGTAGTAGATAAATAAATCACCTCTCTTAAGTGTAATGCTGAATTTGATATATATGTACTGTTTTCCTGTCATACATAGATACATATATGTATGTGTATTATTTTGATTGCGAAATGCCATTGTTTTTCTGTTAGCATTATGTAAGATTAACTTGTCAAGGCCTACTATATGTTCCTACCTCCTAGCCCCTGCACATAAGAAATTGTGGGATCAATCAGTTTGTGACATGGATATCACCATTCTGTTTTTTTTTCTTTTCAATTAGTTTTTCCTTTGGAAGTTTACATGCCTTAATTTTTCCATTATTCTGTCTATATCCTATTTGTAAATCATAACGTGATCATGTCATTCAAGCTGTGAATGTGTGTGTAACTGTTGAGTCACTGTGGTAAACATACCACTGTATGGTATGTACTTAAACATTTGCAAAAGTGATTTTAGATGGACACTTAGTTAGGAATCCCTTTGTATAATAATACAGATTCATTTTACCTTTCCTCTATTTTATGAGGTTTTTTACTTGAGCGATTTTTTAGTATCTTATCTACCATAATATGTTTTTGACTAAATTGCCCTTGTTCGCCTTGATTTTTTTATAAATATCCCCTTTATTTTGGAGACACAAACCTTGTACTGATAGGTGAAGTTTTGGGACTAATAAAAAAACGACGGTAGTTTTCTGTAGGTTTACAAAGGTATGATTTCAGTTTGGTAATGTTTGTATTGCTTTTCAGGATATAGAGGAGTTTTTATTTAATGAGTTTCCATGTGTACTCTTTGTTTTTATGAAGATACCAATACCTTCAGAAATCAGGGTCCAATATTTATCAAAGGAAGGAATACCAGGCGGCAACTCTTTTGTATAATTTAGAGTGAAATAAAAGGAAGACTGTTTTGCCATGTTCTGTTTTTGCTTTTGTTCAGTTTGAAAATTGCTCAAGCACTGCTTGTTTCTTTGATATATTTTTCTGCTCTCTTATTGTTGTTTGTGTTTCATGAGTGTTTCTCAGTCTACATTTTCTTACTAACATATAATACTTGATTTTTACTTTCTAGGTCATTTTGCATGATGTGATTGACATTGACAATGATGATGATTCTGAGGATGTAGTGATAATTGGTGAAAATGTTAATAATAGTAACAAAGGGAAGACAATTGATGCTGTTCATGATGCTCTCCAAGTTGTGGTTTGTATAAAATTTGTTTTTGTTATTTATTGCATTTTTTTCCAACATGAAGACGATTCTAACATTTTACTTTAAATTCTTTTCAGAATATGTCTGGTTATCCTTTCTCGGTGCCTGATGCAGAAAATTTTGGATCTGTTAGCGGGATTGCATCTTCTAGCAATCTCCCTTCAGTGTCAAATAATATAATCAATGTTGATGGTCATGGTTCTGATCTATCATATGATGACGATGACTGCTTTGATATTTTGTCGGAAGACTATATGGATGTAGACGAGTATGCATTATTACAGAAACATTTTGATAATGTGGCTATACCACCTGGAATTGAAGCACCATTTAATTGGTTGCCACCAGGATATGATGTAGGTTTTAAGAAGACTGGAAATAGTATGTTTTATCCTTGGCATCATATGCAATCGAATGCTGGATTAAGTCCCATGACACCCTCTTCCCAGCCTTCTGTGTCATTAGATCCAACTAACTCTAAAGTTCAAGCATCTTCTATGGGTGATGTTGATTACCCCTCTGGAATAGAGTTGTCTTCTCGTCAATCATTTTCTCAATCTGCCCCTTCTAAGAAGAAATCAGCTACTTCAAAACTCAGAGGACGTACTTCAAATGCTTCAGTAGGAGTAGAATCATCTAAGTCTCACTGGTTTTCAGGGACTTTCCATAGCAAAAAGAAGCCTTCTTCAACATACCTTAGTTTATTTGACCCTTTGGAGTCTGTGAAGCTACCACATGCAGGTCAGCCACCATATGGGGGGCAATTTAAAACTGCTATGATGGCAGATGGTAGTAGTGTTTCCTCCCATTCAAATTTCATTGGACACAATGGATCATTGAATACTTGGGGAACAGATCCAGTAAAATCTTGGTGGAAGATTCCTCAAAATGCTAAACCATTTGCTACTCATAATAAATTTTCTAATAATATTTATTATCCATTTGATCCTGTTGTTGCCCAAACTGAGCATGGATTTGATAACTGGGTTCACGAATCTGCTGGAGATGGATTTAATGGAAAGGCAGTGGATGGGCCTATTGTTACAATCTCGGATGAAGCCAGAGATGAAATCATGAACAAATTTCAAAGTTTTAAACAATTTGACACTGTTGAGGACACTTCAGATCATTACTTTGTGCGCAACAGTTCTTCAATGAAGCAGGTAAACTTTTGAAGTGCTCTTTGTTTCAGTTTTGTTCTTAATTATTTGGGTTTAGATTGAACATATTGCTTGAACAGCCTCCGAAGGATTGGGCTAAAAAAATCCAGGAAGAGTGGAAGATTTTGCAGAAGGATTTGCCAGGTGAGTTTGTTTCAGTGTTCCTGCTTCAAAATTGCTGTACTATTTTCCTTGGCTTATCCAATTTAGTCTTTAATTATTTTTTATCATTATTATTCAATGAGCATTTTCATGGCTAATATATGATTTACTCTTATAGAATAGTGCTTATTAACCTTTTTCTTAGAACTTTCCAGATACTTGTTCTGAAATTGGTAGTTAAATATAGAAATAAGTGTAAAGTGATCTGAATACCGTAGTGTGCAACCTGCCAATGGCATTATGCTGGATCTCTTACTTCTTTATCTCTTCGGTTTGTCCCCTTCAGATTCAATATTTGTCAGAGTTTATGAGTCAAACATGGATCTTCTGAGGGCTGTGATTATTGGAGCTGAAGGGACTCCATATCATGATGGCCTATTCTTTTTTGATGTTTTATTTCCCTGTGGCTATCCCAGTGTACCGCCGGTATGTGGTTGGTAATAATGTATCTGACTGGTGATATTTTATCGTTCATTCTTATTATATTGAGTGTGACACAAGGGGCATTTTTCATTGCAGCAAGTGCATTACCACTCTGGAGGTCTGCGGCTCAACCCAAATTTGTATAACTGTGGCAAGGTATGCCTTAGTCTGCTGAACACCTGGAATGGCAACAAAAATGAGAAGTGGCTTCCAGGCGTTTCAACGATTCTACAGGTTCTGGTCTCCATACAGGGTCTAATTCTGAATACAAAGCCTTACTTTAATGAACCTGGATATGCACACATGAGTGGTTCAGCAAGAGGTGAAAAGCTTTCCTTTAAGTATAACGAGGACACATTCATTCTATCATTGAGGACAATGATGTATATGATACGAAGGCCTCCAAAGGTTTGATTTCGAATCATGGTTCAATTTTTTTAAATATCTAGCAAGGTTGCTTTGCCGTGTTCATTTCTAGTGCCCATTTTACCTTTTATTTTTCTGGGGAGGGATGAAGGAAGGGTTGGGGGGAAATTAAAGAAGCAATGCCTACGCATACTAGTGGAAAATGAGAAAAAGAATTGTACCATGTTATAGACCATGTAAGAATTGTGCCTAGGCTTCATTTAGTGTCTTCTAAGGTTATTAAAAGGATAAATCATGCATGGCTTTTCATCTCTGTAAATAATTAAGGTATTTGTTTAACCCTTTGTCCACAACACAAGGCCCTGTACCAAAATGTGCTTTGTGAGAGATTAGTGTCTTGAATAGATTTCTGTATTTCGAGAGATTCGTTCCTGTATCTCAACTAGGGGTATCCCATGTTAAAAGGGAAATACTAATAAATCGTGCTTTTGGATGAGTTTTTCATCAATCCCTATAGCAAACAAATCCTGAACCTAGGGGCTCAAATAGGGCTGATCTCGGGGGATAGACAATATGCCCTTCCCCTGAGAGGCACTAGTATCTTCATACATTGTTCTATTTAGGCTTTTCAACATATTTGTGATTTTGAAGTTTGTTGAGTTTAACTATCATTGTAAGTCATCAATAAGGATGCATCCTTTGTCCTGTCAACATATTGATTTGAATGAAGAATAGGGCAAGAGCTGTAACACAATTTAAATTATTATTCTCTCAAACATGTTTTTATTTTTCTGTATTTTGGGCATCAAAACTTAAATGCTCAATGTTATTATATTTGGTTTCAGAATTTTGAGGATTTTGTTAAGGGGCACTTCTGCAGCAGAGCTAGTGATATTCTGGTGGCATGTAAGGCATACATGGAAGGTGCTCAAGTTGGGTGTTTGGCCAAAGGAGGGGTCCAGGATGTTGATGAGGGAGACAGAAGCTGCTCACAGGAATTCAAGCTTTCTTTAGCTGGATATATGAACCATCTTGTCAAAGAGTTTGCTCAAACTGGAGCAAAGGACATTGAGAAATTCCTTCCTCCAGCAGCAACCACAGTAGCAGTGAACAAGCCATCAGGGGTGGTGTTGCTTGAGGCTGCAACCTGAACTGAACATTCTGTTGGATAAACCAATTTTTGAGGCTTCATTGATACATACTAGTACATCTATTTCATCTAATGACACTTTTTCTGTTTAATGTTAAATACTTTTAGTCATGTTATCTGCTCTTGTTTTCATGAACATAGAGCAATGCTTGCTCATAGTTGTATTGTATATAGTTGCAAATAAAAATATAATGCCTTGCTAGAATCACATAATAATAACCCTTATCATATTATTCTAAACTGTGTTTGCTTGTTATGCTTTGTTTTGTTTCATTCATATTGAGCAAAAGGGTTAGCAAAAAGAAAGGAATATTTATAGAACGGGGTTGTTTTTATAACAAATTTGATCGTTTATGAATTTTTTGTATCAGCTTCGTTTGGATTTGATCACTACTCAAAATTTAGATTCAAAATGTTAAGTGATCTAGAATCTTTCCACCTTTCAAGAAAAAAAAATATTATTTTAAAGTTATTTTTTTCAGTGAAGGTTAACGTATTTTATATAAAAACAATTGCTAAATCATATCTATCTATCTTATATATATCAAATAATGTATCTGCTTCATTACATATATCTCTATAAGCACATGGGTATGATGAACCATTTTTCTCAATAGTTAGAGTCAATGATATGGAAGTTTTAGTCTCCTCCACCGTTGCATTATTGAAGGAAACATCCTTCAAAGTGTAAGCTCCACAAATTTGACTAACACCTTTGGAAGTTGAAACTAGCTGGTATTACCTCAACTCATTTTGAAAAATATTACTCGAAAAATAACACTTGTTTTATACTTTTCTAACTATAACTAAAGAAAGAAAATTTATTTTAACATTTTTTCATTTTTACTCTTTCTCTCTATCTAAATCATCTCACTTTATAATTTTTTTTATAAACTACCATTTGTGTATTTTAGTGAATTATGATTAAAAATACATTTAAAGTTTTGTTATTATTTTAATTTTTAATTCTATCCTAGTCTAGTTTATGGCCTAAACTATGTGGTCCCTACCTGTCCCAAAAGTTAGGTCCAATTGACTTCTTTTTCCAAGTTGAGTCCAGTGAGACATCAAAGCATTGCCGTGTTTGCTACTTCACATCTTATTGGGCTACGTTTAGGCCCATCATCTCTCAACCTCTTCCTGTTCAATGTTTCTTCCAGGACTATTTCTTCCTGCACCTCCATAGGTTCTTCTATCACCCCATACAAAACGTGAAAATACCTTTTTATCCTTCTTGTGTCACTCCCATAAAGTAGTTTTTGGATTAGGTAATCCAGACACGCATTTGAAAAAAGATTTTCGGATTACATGATCTGGAAACTAAAATGACTTCCGGATTATGTAATCCAGAAACTAATCATGCATCTGAAAAAAGACTTCTAGATTATGTAATTCGAAAGTGAATTACGAATTTGAAAAAGACTTCCAAATTACATAATCCAGAATATTACAGGGACATTTTTAAATGTATGAAAAATTTATGGAGGTGAATTCCAGCGCTTCATCAACTAGGTGATATGAACAAATACTCCATCTGATTCGTTCTTATTTTGGAAACTTTTTATAATATAGCAAAATTTATTCTGGAAAAACGCATTCTAAAATGTAATATACGTTATAGAAAGTTTATTTTAAAAATATTTTTTAAAATTCTATTCTGGAAAATGTTTTTGAGAAATTTTGTTAAAAAAATGTTTTTTTGGAAACTCTGTTATGAAAAACGTTTTTTAGAATATATTTCATGAAATAATTTAAAAAAAGAGAGTAAAACTATGTAGTACACACAGACACGGACGTTGATACAACACGGACACAGACACAAAGATATGTATAATCTCTAAAATGTAGGACACGGGGATAAGAGATATAATCTCTAAAATGTAGGACACGGGATAAGAGATATAATCTCTAAAATGTAGGACATAGGGACACAAATCTATATATTATATAATTATGAATTATATAAATTGACAATAAAGACTTATGTGCATTAACTATGTTTCAGTTTTTTTAGCAGAAAAATGTCTTTTATGGCTGGATCGAAAGAATTTGTTCATTATTTTTTTATAATCATAACAAAAATTGATACAATAAGTTTGAGTTTTTAGAAAATTAATGTATTTTTCCTTTTTAAAATTGTGTTAGACTCGTGTTAGAATTGTCAGAAATTCAACAAATATTTTTTTTAATTGAATAATTAATCGATAAGTGTCCTACGAGTGTCGTATCCGTTACATGTATCCTACATGGATACGCTATTTAAGAGAAGTGTCTGAACTTCATAGTCTTTTTCGAATTTGATGGGGTGTATGAAAAAAATATGAAGACATTTGGTGGGTACAGAAAGAATGAGCCTTCTTTTTCACTGTTCAATGGTCATCTAAGTGTTTCATATTCACTGTATTTTAATACATTTTAATTATATATCAAATCATTTTACCCGTCATATATTTCAATAATTCATAAAATATTTATATGTTATTTGCTTGATTGATTTTAGAGTAAAAGAACATCAAACAATTTGAAATACATCATACACTATTGAAGATTACTTTAAACACATTATTACAATAATATAGGTAGGAACCCCATTGATCATTTTTGGTGATGTGGTAGTTCTTCCTCAAATATAAATTTGGGAGATCTTCTGGTCTGTCTTCAACAGGATTGCCGTGACCACAAGCATGAACGCTTCTATGCGAAGCCGATAGAGCCTTCTGTTTTTTACCAAAGAAGACCCAAGTATTGATATTCAAACGCTGTAATGCCCCTTCTAAAAGTTGAAGCTAGTAGGAAGCGTTCTTATTTTGTTTCACGCAACCAAATGGCTGACATGTTTATTAAGTCTCTCAAGGGGTCTTATGTTGGTAACATTTGTAACAAGCTTGACTTCTGGTTTGATTCCAGCCTATGCCAATGCCTGGACGACCAACCTGGCATCAGCAACAGCCCGGTCAAACAATCTTACCTCCTGCAATGCCTCCTCCACCTCAACTTCAACACTTCAGGCCAACACACCCTGGTATGCAATCTAATTGAAGTGTTGAATTCAAGAGGCACCATCCAATTTGGGTGCACCTGTACAACTCTTTCCACAATGACAAAAACCTGCAACAGTGACAAGTAAAATTGAGAAGAAAAAGATAAAGTAGGAAAAAAAATAAGAAAATTATATATTCTAAAAAATATTAATAAGAGATGGATCTTCTTCTTAGGGGAGAGATGAATCCAGTTTTTTATGGTTTATAGGACTCTTAACCTATTTAGTTTTTCTGTTTTAAGTTATTGAGTTTTATTTGTTTGGTCCAACTTTTCTTTTATGTTTCAGTTCGGTCTTAGTCTTTTTCTTATATATACACCATGTATTTTACTTTCTAATACACAAGTAAATAAAAATTTCTTTTGTATTTTCTTTTTTCTACTTTTCTCTTTTTTACGCTTGAGTCATTGTCTCTTTTTCTCCATTGTGATTACGTGCGATTACGTGCGTTCCATTTGATGCACCACACCAGACAAGGAATATTCATCTTCATTAATTGTAATATGGTATCAGAGCTCTTCATCGAAGAGCTTTGCTGCGCTTCTCTCTGATCTTTATTTCCCCCTTTGCTATTCTTGGTTATCTTTTTTGTTCTCTTTCAAAATCTTGATTGGGTTTCAAAATCTTAGGCAATGTCTAATGAAAATCCTGGTCTTCATAGTCTTAATAGTATTCACACTATTACATGCAATTTATGTGGTAAATACAATCATACCGAGGCGGTTTGTTTTCGCAAAGTGGGTTTTCCTTCTGTTAATGTTAAAACCTCAAAGTTTTCTTCTACTAGAAAAGTCTACACTTTTTGTAATCGTCTTGGCCACACTGTCGACACCTGTTATAAAAAACATGGGTTCCCTCCTGGCTACAAAGTCACCAATTAGACATCCTAAGCCAATAATATGATTACTACTGACACTTTTTTTGAGTTTTTTCCTAAAGAGCATGATGTAAAGGGGATTCAACTTACATCACAACAGTGCCAATTCCTTGCGTCAGCAAAACCTTGAGGATCCTGCCCCTCACACTCAAATTAATCAAGTCGGCACCTTCTCTGTGGATGAAATCCCCAATACTGAGCAATCTTCAACAAGTAAGTTTCTCTCTTCACTATCTGCTATAAAAGAATATTGGATTATTGATTCTGGTGTCTTGAATCATGTTTGCCACAATTTGAGCATTTAAATTACTTGCACTAAAATTAAACATGTCTTAATTAGTCTCCCAAATGACCAAACTGTTTATACCACATATTCTGGTTTAGTACATTTTTCTGATAAGTTTTATTTGTCCGATGTGTTATATGTGCCTCATTTTCAATTAAACTTAATAATTGTTTTTAAATGCACTTTAACTTTCACTTCAACCCACTGCATTATACAGGACAATCTCACCCAAGAGAGGATTGATACAGTTAAAGCCATTGGTGGCTTGTACCTTGTCACTACCTTGCCTGCTTCTAGTCGTTCTAAATCGCATTGTTTTGCTCCTTTTATTAATTGTAATATCACGGACAAAACGCTGTGGCACTATAAACTGGGACACCCTTTACTTGTCTTAAGCAAAACATGTATGTGACACTTGTAGTCGTGCAAAACAAAGAAAACTTCCTTTCACTTTAAGTAATACTGTTACCTCTGTTATTTTTTATCTTGTACAGTTTGATATTTGGGGACGTTGTTCCATAATTTCTATGCAATGTTTTCGTTATTTCTTTACTATTGTTGATGATTACTCGCGTTATACTTGGGTTATTTTGCTGCATAACAAATCTGAAGTGCGTCAACACATCATTAACTTCGCTGTTTTCGTTCAAAATCATTTCAAAATTAATATCAAAACGATTCGTACTGATAATGGTGTTGAGTTTTCTATGTCAATTTTTTATGCTTCAAAGGGAATTATTCATCAAAAATCTTGTGTTGAAACACAACAAAATGATATTGTAGAACGTAAACATCAAGACATACTAAATGTAAACCATACTTTACTTTTTCAAGAAAATCTTCCTCCTATTTTTTGGGAATTTGTTGTAAATCATGTTGTTTTCTTAATAAATGTTATTCCTGTTGAACCAAGTGGTGTTCAAGCTTTGAAGAATCCAAATCCTTTGAAGGATGTTGAAGCCTCTGCTGTGCTTGGTGTTGCTGTTCTGGTTTAACTTAGTTCTGGGGTAGTTTGAGTTTTGTAATCCACCCTTTGATTAAATCTAAAGCATAAGCATCTCAATCTTTGTGAAAGTTAAATGTTTTCAAACTAAGTTAAAACAACCGATTGTTTTGTCGAAACAACCGATTGTTTATACTTAGGTGTTTTGAGAAAAAGATTGAAAACTGTTTTTAAAATGGTTGAACTGTTAAGTACCAAAACAACCGATTGTTTGTTTTGGGACCATAACAGAAAATATGTTTTCTATTTGACTGAGCTTTAAATGATTTAACTGCTTACGCTCTAGTCATTAAATGCTTTGACCAATCTTTTAATGCAATTTAAGAGTTTGTTAAGATTTGATAACAAACTACATCTTTGAATAAATTCAGAAAAACAGATTACACAATTAATCTTTGACAAGTTTTTGCTAAGAGTTTTTGAGTTTTTCAAAGAGCTGAGAGTGCTAAGAGTGTGTGATTGATCAAAGTTGTGGAATAGGATTCTGCTTGTATTGATTTCAGATTATCTTCTGTAACAAGTGTAATCCTTGTATTCTCTGTAAAGACAAGTTTCGTTTCTGTGTTTGCTAAGATTGGTTGTGTGTTCTTGAGGGGATCAAGATCAACAATCTTGGTGTAGGTGTGTTGACCAATGAGAGTGTGTTTCTTGAGGTGTTCAAGGTCATTCTCTTGGTTGTTGTGTAAGTGATCAAGGTGTGGTTGCTTAGTGGATTTCCTCAGGGTTCTGAGAAGACTGAATGTAGCTCTGGATTTGGAGTGAACCAGTATAAACAACTGTGTACAATCTCTCTATCCCTATCTCTTTAAATTCAGTTTTGTCATTTGATAACTGGTATAAACAACCGATTGTTTCGGTAAAACAACCGATTGTTTTTCCAGTGTTGTGCTTTTGCTTTATGTTTTGAAAAACTAAATTCTTAATCAAGGTTTTATTGAAGTATTTTCATTCTAGACTTAAAAGTTTACGAAAATCTTTCTTAAACAATTCACCCCCATCTCGTTTAAGGCCATATATTCTAACACTACTCCATTACTTAATAACATCACTCCTCATGAAAAGTTGTTTGGAAAACCGTATGACATTTCTTTTTTAAAAGTGTTTGGTTGTCTCTGTTATGCTAGTACCATTATTGCACATAGGAAAAAATTAGATGATAGATCTATCAAAGGTATTTTTCTTGGCTTCTCGCAAATTACAAAAGGTTATATTATCTTAAATTTAAAGTTTCATAGCATAGAGATATCAAGACATGTAGTCTTTCATGAAAACCATTTTCCATATAAATTGGACAGTGACTTGCCTAGGGACCCCTACATTTTATCTCTCCCTATTTCTAACACATATAATTTTTTTTGATTTTTTTTTTCTGATATTGCACCTCCTACCGAATCATGTGCGTCTACTCTTGCACCTAATATTGTCCCTCCACCAACCTCATTATCCTTTAATCTTCCAACAATTAGTGTCTCTGCTCCTGCATCCAACATTGCCTCTCCACCAGCATTATCACCGCTTGCACCTCCAGGAAGCACCTGATCCCAATTTCCAAGAAGATAAGCTCGTCCTCACCGACAACCTGCCTATCTTGTCGATTTCCAAACTACAACCAACACTGTAAGTAGTAGATATCCTATTCATAATTACTTGTCTTACAATTCCCTACCTTCCAATTTTAGAAATATTATTTCCTCTATCAATTCTTATAACGAAGCCTCCAAACATGCTTCTTGCATGCAAGATGAGCTTCAAGCTCTTGCTGCTAACAATATTTGGCAACTGACCCCTCTCCCTTCAGGAAAGAAAACTATTGGTTGTAAATGGGTATATAAAATCAAATACCATTTTGATGGCATTGTTGAGCGCCACAAAGCTAGAGTTGTTGCCAAAGGGTTCACCCAATTTGAAGGACTTTATTTCTTAGACACTTTTGCACCTGTTGCTAAACTCACTACCCTCCGCCTTCTCCTTGCTGTTGCCACTACCAAAAAATTGGATTTTAAAACAACTTGATGTCAATAATGCCTTTTTTCATGGTGATCGCCATGAAGAGGTATACATGACCCCCCCTCCCCCCCATCCCTCCACCTGGCCTCTCTCTTCCTTCTCCCCAGCATGTCTGCAAGCTTCAACGGTCTTTGTATGGCCTTCGTCAAGCTAGTCGCCAATGGTACGTCAAACTTTCTACTTTTCTTTTATCAAATAATTACTCTATTTCTGTTGTTGATCACTCTCTTTTTCTTAAATATAATAATGGTAAACTCACTGTTATTCTTGTTTAAGTTGATGATTTGGTCTTAACTGGTGATGACACAGAGGAAATCAATACAATTACTGCATCCCTTCACCATCACTTAAAGATAAAAAATTTAGGATATCTCACTTACTTTTTGGGACTGGAAATTGCTCGCAACAGTTCTGGTCTTCATTTAAGTCAACGCAAGTATACTCTTGATCTTCTTCACGAAACTAGCATGCTTGACTCTGCACCTGTGGCCACTCCTATGACTCACCTCCCGTCTCTCTCCCGACCAAGGCTCCCCTCTTGATGCTGATGCCACTTCCCAATACAGAAGACTCCTTGGACGTCTAATCTACATAACCAACACACGACTAGACATCGCCTCCGTTGTCCACAATTTAAGCCAATTCATATCTGCACCCACAACTCATCATCAACAAGATGTCTCACATCTTTTGCGTTACCTCAAGGGCACCCCTGGTGAAGGACTATATTTTTCTCATACTAGCTCACTTAACCTCTGTGGTTTTAGTGACTCTGACTGGGCAACATGTCCTACCACACGCAAATCTATCACTGGATATTCCATCTACTTAGGAGACTTCCTAATATCATGGAAATCAAAGAAGCAACCAACTATCTCCCGCAGCTCCTCCGAAGCCGAGCATAGAGCCCTTGCCACCACCACATGTGAGCTACAATGGTTGTCTTACCTCCTTCATGATTTGCGTCTTCCTCTCTCCCAGCCTGCAACCCTGTACTTTGACAACAAATCTGCCCTTCAAATAGCGTCTAATAATCTTTCATGAACGCACCAAGCACATCGAAATTGATTGCCACCTAGTTCATGAAAAACTTAACTATGTTCTCCTCAAACTGCTGCCCATTACTTTTGCCATGCAAGTTGCTGACATACTCACCAAGCCCCTTGCTTCCGCACAATTCTCTACTCTCAAATCCAAGCTGGGCCTGACGAATATCTACTCCCCAGTTTGAGAGGGGAGGGGGTGTTAACATACTTAGTTTTTCTATTTAAAGTTATTGGGCTTTGTTTGTTTGGCCAAACTTTCCTTTTCTGTTTCAGCTAGGTCTTAGTCTTTTTCTTATATATACACCATGTATTTTACTCTCTAATACATAAGTAAATAAGAATTTCTTTTGTATTTTCTTTTTTTCCCTTTTCTCTCTTTTACGCTTGAGTCATTGTCTCTTTTTCATTTGCAATTAGGGTTCCTTTCTCCATTGTGATTACGTGCACTTCATTTGATGCACCACATCAGACAAAGAATATTCATCTTCATTGACGGTAATAGAGACAGTTTAAAAAAACTAAAGATTACAACTACATTTGTATGTTTGAGTATATAGATTCAATTTTATTATTTATTTTTAAAATTCACTTTTGTTTTAAAAAAATCTATATTATTTTTTATTTTTCTATAAAAGCTATTCTTTATTTGTTTTTGATAATTTTTTCTTGTTAATTGTTGGTCTCAACTACACCAATCCTATTCAATTCTAACCTAAATATTTTGTCTTTTTTTTTCTTTGATTCTATATGTACCAGTTGAGAATTTTGTTTATTGGTCTTGATAACTATTTTGTTTGCTTAGGTGGTGTAACTTAAGATTTCTAAAGTTTATGAGGTTTTCTCACTTTTTTTGTCTTAGTTGGAGTTGTTGAATTTACAGTGATCCATTTTGAATTAAATTATATTTGTTGAACTCTTTTGATTTTGGTGAATTTGAGAGTTCGTAGATATTTTTGGTTGGTTGAAAATTTTGAGATTTTCATTGTACTTACATATTCTATTTGAATTAGAATACATGTTAGGATAAATAGAAATGATTGAATTTGTTTAGGAAGTTGTTTGTGAGATTTTTTAGTTTATTCTTGTCTGCAAATCTCATTTAAGTGTTGAGTTATTGTTGGTATAATACTTAGGCAGTTACCATCATCGCATGTATTAAGCTTTGTCACTTAAGCGACAATTCTCCTCGCTCGAGTTTTGGCTTTTGACTTGAGCAAGAGAGCTGATGAAATCATTCCTTATTCTCTAGAGTTATCACTGCTTAAGTGACAAATGGTCCTCAAACGATTAAGAGTTAGTCTTTAGGGTAATATTGTGAAACTTGTTGACTTGTGTACGAAATTATGTCATTCAAGCAATAAAGTGACACTTGAACGAGTGAGAGTAAATGTTGATTCTCTTTTTGCTAGAGTTGGTTGCTTAAGTGACAAGAGAATATTCAAACAAGAAAGTTGTGAAACTAATTCTCCTTCCTTTGGAGCTAGTATCATTCAAGTGGTGTTAGTTGTCTTAAGTAATGTGGTTGGTCATTTAAGAGGTGCTCTTAAGCCCTATTTAGTGAAAATGGATTGCTCAAGGAAGGAAGGTAGTGTTACTTAAGTGACATACCTTTAATGTTATGGTATGGTATGTTAATGATATGTTCTTTATAGTTATGATGTATGTTATGGAAAAAAATTTGGTAAAGTTGTAGAGTTTGATTGAGGAATTTAATATTTTATTAAAGTTGTTGTGAGTAATAACCAAAGTGGTATTATTGTGATGAGTTTATATATGGACGTAGGTTGTAACAAGATATTATTGAGACAATGAGGTGTGGTTTAAGTATTAAGGTTGGAGATTTGATAAGATATTCAAGTTCTAATGATACACTAAGTACAATAAACAAATGTATCATGTGGAGACATCCAATAGAAATTTCTAACATTAAGTTAAAGGTTAAGAATCATTGATACTCAAATCACACTCTCATAAAAGATTATTAGATGAAATATATATCAAAATGGATAGATTGTTAGACAAGTATAATATTGTGACAAATATTAATCTTTGAGTTCAAATTAATATTAGTCTTTCGAACCAGATAGTCAATAATATACATGATCTCTTATGGACTTAATTTTATATATATATATATATATGTATGTATATATATATATGTATATATATATATATAATCTTTTCATCTCTTTATCGGTTTGTTTGCTCCATTGTTCTTGATATTTATTTATAAATAATAAAGAACTAATAAAAATAAATAAATAGTAATTAATGATAGCTAATAATAATAATATAGAAATAATTATTATTTATAAATAAATTAATGAGCAATAAAAAAAATTATAATATTTCATTTATTACAATATTAATAAATTAAATATATTATGCACAACTATTTATTAGAATAAATCAATTTTTGAGGAAAGTAAATAACAATAAAAAATTATTTTAAAAAAATGATTCATCTCGAATCACTCAAATTTCATTATTAGGTTTGTTAACATCTCCTTCAAAAACAATTTTATCACCTTCTTTGAAATCATTTAACATATATAAATTATTCAATCATGCTCCAAGTTTTGTTGATTTATTTAGCGTGTTTTCTTTTACTATTTTATATAAAGATATTATATATAAAATAAGAAAATTTACATGTAAATAAGAAAATAAATAAATAAAATTACAAAGCAAATAGTAATACATAAGAAATAAACATTACCATATACAAATAATTAAAAATAAAACTAAACATACTAAAATTAATATAAATAATACATAAACATAAATAAAACACGTAAATAAATAAATTGTTCAAGAATAACCAAAATTATTTCATCTCGCTCCAAGTTTGTTTGATTTATGTATTTAAGATTTTATTTAAATAGGACATTAAATATTTTAAGTTTGTATTTATTTAAGATTTTGAATAATTTAGCAATTTTAATTACGTATGACATTAAATATTCAGGACTTCATTTTTTAAGCAACTTTTTGAATAATTTAGAAATTTTATTTATTTCAGATTTTTATTTAAGTAGAAGATTCAATAATTTAAGATTTGTATTTATTTAGAAGTTTGAATAATTTAGAAATTTTATTCATTACAAATTTTTATTTAAGTATGACATTAAATAATTTAGATTTGTATTTATTTAAGATTTTGAATAATTTATGGATTTCATTTATTTCAAATTTTTATTTACATATTACATTAAATAATCTGTAATATGTATTTATTTAGGATTTTGAATACTTTGAAATTTAATTTATTTTGAATTTTTATTTAAAATATAAATAATTTATATTTTGTATTTATTTAAGATTTTAAAAAAATTAAAAAATTATTTCTTTTAGATTATTATTTAAGTAGGAAATAAAATAATTTAAGATTTGTATTTGTTTAGGAATTTAGAAAATTTAGAAATTTTATTAATTTTTTATTTTTATCGAAGAATGACATTAAATAATTTAGGATATGGATATATTTAGAACTTTAAATAATTTAAGAATTTTATTGATTTTCGATTTTTATTTAAAAATTATATTACAAATGTTTGGATTTTAATTATTTATGATTTTGAAAATATTTGAAATTTTATTTTTTTATATTTTTATTTAAGTAGGAAATAAAAAATTTCAGATTTTGTAATATTTTATAAGAAAAGAAAAAATAATAATAACAAAAGTTATAATAATACATTTATTATAATATTAATAAATTAAATAAATTACAGAATTTCAACAATATTCCTGTAAGTATATTTACAATAAATAAAAATTCAAATTTAAATATAATAAAAAGTAAAAAAATAAAAAGTAAAAGAAAAAATTAGATAAAAAAAGAATTTACGTAAGATTTAAACTATTATAAATATAAAATATAAAATTAATATATATATATATATAGTAATATGTGTATGTTTTATTTTTACTTTAAAGTTTAGTTAATCAACAAATTAAAAATAAACAATTGATTAACTATTTTAATTCAATAACTATTACATAAAGTTATTGGAAAAAAAAACTTCCAATAAATAACAATAAATAAGAGAAGTAAAGCAATATAATTGACAAAAATAGTTAATATAAAATAAATATTAATATATAAAAAATAAACATAAGTATATACGAATAAATAATAAAACTAAACATACTAAAATTAATAAACAATGCATAAACATAAATAATATGCGTAAATAAATAAATTGTTGAAGTATAAAAAACTGACACAAATTGTAAGGAAAGTAAGTAATAATAAACATATATATAAAAAAATGATTCATCCTAAAAGGTGAATTCATTATTTGGTATGTTAATCTTGCTTCAAAAAAGAATATTATCACTTCCTTTGAAGTCATTTAAGATACATAAATTCTTCTATCCGTTCCAAGTTTTGTTGATTTATTTGACGCGTTTTATTTCACTATTTTGTATAAAAATATAATTGATATAATTATATAAATATATATATATATATATATAATTTAAATTTAAATATGAAAATAAATAAAAAATTACAAAGCAAGTATTAATATATAAGAAATAAACTGACATATGCGAATAAATAAACTAACTAAACATATTAAAATTAATATAAAGAATGCATAAACATAAATAATACACGTAAATAAATAAATTGTTTAACAATCAACGAACTGATACCAATTTTGAGGAAAATATAAATAAATGTAAATAAGAAAATAAATAAAATAATTCACCTCAATGTTTACTCTAAATGCATATTGAATTACATGTGTTGTGATAAAATTGAATATTTAAAAAAATATTGGGACCAAATTTACATATAAGAAATAAACATATGACATATACAAAGAAATAAAAAAAAATACTAAAATTACTATAAATAATGCATAAAAATAAATAGTACACGTAAATAAATAAATTATTGAAATATACACAAATTGACACAAATTTTGAGCAAAGTAACATACAAAAAATTATTTCATCCCATTGTAAGTTTTGTTGATTTATTTAGCGTGTTTTCTTTCACTATTTTGTATAAAAATATAATTTATACAATTATATATATCAAAAAATAAAAAATTTACAGAACAAATATTAATATATAAGAAATAAACATCAGCAGCATATGCAAATAAATAAAAAACTAAACATATTAAAATTAATATAAATAATGCATAAACATAAATAATACACGTAAATAAATAAATTGTTCAAGTATCAACCAACTTAGACAAATTTTGAGGAAAGTAAGAAACGATAAACAATTATTTAAAAAAACTAATTCATAATTCATTTTAAAAGGTGAATAACTCGAATTTCATAACTTTGTATGTTAACCTCTCTTTCAAAAACAATTTTATCGTCTTCTTTGAAGTCATTTAACATACATAAATTCTTTCATTCCGCTCCAAAAACTTTTGATTTATTTTTCACGTTTTTTTCACTATTTTGTATAAAAATATAATTTATATAATTATATATATACAAATTACTAAATGTAAATGTAAATAAAAAAAAATTACAAACAAATATTAATATATAAGAAATAAATATCAGGCGAACAAATAACAAAACTAAATATACTAAAATTAATATAAACAATACATAAACATAAATAATTAAATTTTTCAAATATAGACAAATTGACCCAAATTTTGAGGAAAGTAAGTAACAATAAACAATTATGTAAAAAAAATGATTCATTTCGAATCACTCAAATTTCATTATTTTCTATGTTAACCTCTGTTTCAAAATCAATCTTATCACTTTCTTTGAAGTCATTTAACATATAAAAATTCTTTCATCCCGCTCTAAGTTTTGTTGATTCATTACTATTTTGTATAAAAATATAATTTATATAATTATATATATATATATATAAATATAAATGTAAATAAGAAAATAAATAAATTACAAAACAAATATTAATATATAAGAAATAAACATCAGCATATGGAAATAAATAAAAACTAAACATACTAAAATTAATTTAAACAATGCATAAACATAAATAATACACATAAATAAATAAATTATTCAAGTATTAACAAACTGACACAAATTTTTGTGGAAAGTAAGAAACCTTAAACAATTAGGTAAAAAGATTATTCATTATAAAAGGTGAATAACTTAAATTTCATTATTTTGTATGTTAACCTATCTTTCAAAAACAAGTTTATCACCTACTTTAAAGTCATTTAACAAACATAAATTCTTTCATTCCGCTCCAAGTTTTGTTGATTTATTTGTCACATTTTCTTTCACTATTTTGTATAAAAATATAATTTATGTAATTATATATATATATATATAAATTAATAAATGTAAATAAAAAAAATTACAAAACAAATATTAATATATAAGAAATAAATATCAGCATATGAAAACAAATAACAAAACTAATAATATATATATATATATATATATATATATATATAAATGTACCTAAATAAGAAAACAAATAAATAAAATTACAAACAAATATTAATAAACATCACCATATACGAAGAATTAAAAAAAAATAAACATACTACAATTAATATAAACAATGCATAAACATAAATAATACACGCAAATAAATAAATTGTTTAAGAATAACTAAAATCCTACCATCCCGCTCCAAGTTTATTTATTTATTTATTTCATATTTTATTTAAACATGACATTAAATATTTTAAATTTGTATATATTTTAATATTTTGAATAATTTAACAATTGTATTTAAGCATGATATTAAATATATAGGGTTTCATATTTTTAGCAATTTTAAATAATTTAGAAATTTAATTTATTTCATATTTTTATTTAAGTAAACCAATAAATAATTTAGCTTTTGAATTTATTTATGATTTTCAAAATTTTATAAATTTTAATTATTTTATATTATTATTTAAGTAGGAAATACAATAATTTAGGATTTTGAAAAACTTGGAAATTTTATTAATTTTAGATTTTTGTTAAAATTAATAATTTAAGAATGTCATAAAGCTTTTCTGGATTCATATTAATTTAGGATTTTGAAAAACTTATAAATTTTATTTATTTTAAATTTTTATTTATGCAGGACATAAAATAATTTAAGATTTTTAAAAACTTAGAAATTTTTATTTGTTTGAGATTTTTATTTAAGTGTATTACATAAAATAAGTTATAATTTGTATTTATTTTGGATTTTGAGTAATTTAGAAATTTTCTTTATTTCACATTTTTACTTAAGTAGAAAATTTAACAATTTAGGATTTATATTTATTTAGAAGTTGGAATAATTTAGAAATTTTATTTATCACAAATTTTTATTTAAGTAAGACATTAAATAATTTAGATTTGTATTTAATTAAGATTTTGAATAATTTATGAATTTCATTTATTTCAAATTTTATTTACGTATGACATTAAATAATTTAGGTAAGTATATATTTAGGATTTTGAATAATTTTGGAATTTAATTTATTTTGGATTTTTATTTAAGTACAACATTAAGAACACATATTGGTAAGTTGGCTTGTGTAAGTATTTTTTGAGAAGGCTTATTCAACTTTATACAAACAAACATCATTGAAACAATGTCAAATGTAGTCAAATTTAATGCAGTCAAATTGGCACCACATGATTTTCCAAAATCCACTTTCTATTTTTTTTATTAAATTTTACAAATTACAGTTTTTACATTTGCCTTAATTTTAGGTTGATTTGATATTGATATTACAGGGGAAAATGGAGGATGTGTTCTCCTTGTATGAAGGGGCTATTTCTATTGGGAAAGGAAAAGAACATTCACAAACATTGTCGATCTTGTTTGCTCTGTATTTTGGATTTGTATATTTGGTATGTCCTTAACATTTGAATGGTTATTGGTTTGACATGCAATATTCAAAGTGGACTTTCCAATTCTAACATGCAATATATTCAAATTGGACTTTATACAATACTGCATTATAAAATATTCAAATTTGAATTTCCAATTCTGGAACAAATTAGAACACTATTCGGTTAAAATATTTCTAATACGGTTAAATTAAATAAACTTGAAAAATAAAATAAAAAAAATAACATGTAATAATGAAACAAAACATAACTTGTAATGAAATAAAAGTAACATTGTCATTCGTTGAAACATATTTGTGAAACTAACTTGTTCACTAATCGCATAACTAACAACACCTTCTAATCTGTGGGTTGTACCTCAATATTAGCCTCAAAAATCAATTTGTCACCTTCACAAAATGCATGCATGTTACAAAATTCTCAAATATCAGAATTTTGCACTTAACTTCACTCTTATGTCCATGAAGAATAATATACTTTAGCCTGATTTTTCCGAATGAAATTGGCAAAAGAAACAGGAAGATCCTAAAAGCCAAGTAATATAACAAGTAAAATAAAACTTAAGATTTAAAAAATTACCAGATGGCTTGATTGACCCAGATAGTGTGATAGTGAAATGAAGATAAGGACAGTCAATGAGAGGGCAACGACTCTCGATACGATCATAAAACTTATTCACGATTGAAGAAGAAGATTTTCCCTTAAACAAAGTAGTCTTAAAACTGTTATTTCCTACATAATCAAAATATACAAAATGATTGCCACAAAGGCCATAAAATTCTCAGAATTGAGACCATCCTCCAATGATCTCAGGAATACACAAGTCCATATTATACTTAACAATATGTTTATGCCCTTCTTTATCCACCAAAAACCAAGTTGGACCAAGTTCAAACCCAAACTTGATTGCAAAAGCACGATCAACTAAACCATGATCCTTTTCAAAAGAAAAAAAAAACATGTTACTTTTTTCTGTAATGGTAATCTGAAAAAAAAAAAAATAGAAGACAACACACCTCGTCTAACATATGTTCATCGTTTGGAACTTTCCTTTGGTTTCCATTATCAATATGTCATCCAAATTTGGAAAATTTGGTATAAGTGGTGCTATAACAGATGGTAAACAAATATGTAAGCAGTAACATAGGGAATTGGCAATGAATTTAAATATTCAACAGAAACAATAAACAATAAAATTAACAGATGAACACATTATAAATGAAAATAAATCACAAATTTCAAAAATAGTAATGGTGAAAAAAGTAAAAACCAGAGAACCATAAGCAACCAAAAATGGTGAAAACATATTCATAAACATGTCAAAGGTTGCAACTTTGATCAGAATTAGAGAACCAAAGACAAAAAAAATTGAGAAAAAGCATGAGAAAACATATTGACAAACAAAAAATGAAAGGATGGCAGAGAAGATCAAAGTTTGCAACTTTGATAAAAGAACAGAGAACAAAAAAAAAATTAAGAAAGCTTTTGCATGTTAGAAAGAAAGGTTTTTTATCCGAAAAAGAGAACCAAAGACCAAAAAATATTGAGAAAAAGCATGAGAAAACATATTGACAAACAAAAAATGAAAGGATGACAGAGAAGATCAAAGTTTACAACTTTGATAAAAAATCAGAGAACCAAAAACAAAATTTAAGAAAGTTTTTGCAAGTCAGAAAGAAAGGTTTTTTTTATTAGAAAAAGAGAATCAAAGACAAAAAAAATATTGAGAAAGAGAATGAGAAAACATACTGACAAACAAAAAATGAAAGGATGGCAGAGAATAAAAAAAACATAGAAGAAAAACAAAACAAAACAAAATTGAAGAAAGCTAGAAGCTAAAAATGACAATGCAAAAGTGGGAAATTGAAAAGGTGTTTCAGATGATATCCCAGACTACAACTTATAAGTATAAATTTTAATTTTAATTATCAAATATTATTATTAATATTAATATTACAATATAATAATAATAATTTAATTTAATAATAATCATAATCATAATCATAATCTTAAAATAACTATAATAATCATAATCTTAATATAATAATAATAACCATAATATTAATATAATAAAATTTGGATGAAGTTTATTAACCTTCAAAAGAGATAATGATTACTACAATACTACTATTTTATATAACTTGTCTTAAGTTCAGTTAGGAATCTATACTTAGAAATATTTTTCATATTACTATTTGGTATAATTGCAATACTATTATTTATTATTCATTAATTCTTAGGCCTTCTAATTTATTTAATGTTCATAAAATGATTTAAATAATATTGAATGAAAATCAATGTCATTATATTTTTATTTTTATATATCTAAATGTAATGTTACGTTATTAACATGTTGTGGTTTCCAAAACACAATGCAATAGAAAATAGTTTTCAAACAATCTCAAAATATTCATATCTATACACAAAACAAAGGAAATGACCTTGAATCTAATCTAAACAGTTTACATCAAAATTTGATTTTACATTCATATAAATTTCTTTCATTAAAGTATACAAAAATGTCTTTTTACACAATCAAAGAAATTGATTTTACATTGATATAGACTTCTTTCATTAGAGTATAAAAAATATGTGTTTAAACAATTACAGAATTCTTTGATCCTTGTATCAATCCTACATCTGAAAGTTCTTTGATCCTACACATTGATCTTCAAATGCAGCCTACACAATAAGCAACAACGTGGGCGTGTTGTGGGCTTGTTCTTCAAACAGATCTTCAGACTGTTCTTCTTCAAATGCAACCTACACAATAAAGTCTAATAAACCAATATCTAAATATAAGCAGTAACCAATATGACAAATGTCAAAACCAATAACAATGGACAATTCAAATTCAAGAAGAAATTACCTTTGATAAGAATCAGACAACCAAAGACCAAAAAAAATTGAAAAAACGCATGAAAGGATGATAGAGAAGATCAAAGTTTGCAACTTTGATAAAAAAAAACAAAGAACATAAACAAAAAAAAATTGAAGAAAGCTTTTGCATGTGAGAAAGAAAGCTTTTTTTTTATCATAAACAGAGAACCAAAGACCAAAAAAAGTGAGAAAAAGCATGAGAAAACATTGACAAACAAAAAATGAAAGGATGGTTGAGATTCATAATGATGACCTTGAAATTCATAAGACTGTACTAAATCTGACCACCCATCGTTAATAACCGGAAACAACAAATTCATGTTGTAGTTCACATAATGTACTGCACCATTACTATCTTGGAGAATCCACAACTCATGAAGTTCAGTTGCAAACTCTATAGCAAAAGCACCATCCACAAAAGCAATATCCTTCAAAAAAATAGTAATAAAAGTCTATGATTAATGTTGAAAATAATTCAAAGAACAGTAATGTTGTTAACTTAAAACCTATACAAAACATACCTCCCCGAAAATGTTCATGGAGGTAAAAATTCCCTTTTTGGCCTTCTTATTATTTCATCCCAATTTGAATCTGATTCTGACATGTTCTGAAGAAAAAAAAATATTACAAAAAATGTAATCATATTATTACACATGGTAACCAAGAACATAAAAAAAAATTATATGAATAATAACATGTTCTTCCAAAAAGACCAAGTTGAGAACTTTTCTCGGAAACCTTAACAACCATGAATGCAAAAAAAAAATGTCAAACAATCTAAATAGTTGAGAACTTTCCTGAGAAACACAAAGAACAAAGAAAAAGATACCAAACCGAAAATGAAGAACATCAAAATAAATGCACAAAACAAAAAATATTTCAAAAAAATAGACTAAATAATTACCTATTACCTTTTTTCATAAACAAAAGAGAAGAAGACTAAGAACATTAAAATAACTGCAAAAATGAAAATGAATGATAAAAAAGGTAACCTTTTTATTTGAAAGAATGAAAGACGAAATGAGAAAAGAAAGTTTTTTTTGTTTGTTTATGAGAACTTATATAAAAGTTGAGACATTTCCTCAGAAACACGAATAACAAAGAAGAAGATAACAAACAGAAAACCAAGAACATCAAAATAACCGTAGAAAACACAAAATATCTCAAAAAAAATTGATTAAATAATTACCTGAAAAATTAAAAGTTGAGACCTTTCCTCAGAAACACGAAGATCAGAGAAGTTGATAACAAACAGAAATTAAAAAAACTGCAAAAAAACTGCAAAAATGAAAATGAATGATAAAAGGCTAACCTTTTATACAAAAGAATGAAAGAAGAAATGAGAAATGAAGGTTTTAATTACCTGAAAAATTAAAAGTTGAGACCTTTCCTCAGAAACACGAAAAACAGAGAAGAAGATACCAAACAGAAAACCAAGAACATCAAAATAACGATAGAAAACACACAATATCTAAATTTTTTTATTAAATAATTACCTGAAAAATTAAAAGTTGAGACCTTTCCTCAGAAACACTGAAGAACAGAGAAGTTGATAACAAACAAAAATGAAAAAAATCTGAAAAATAACTACAAAAATGAAAATGAATGATAAAAGGCTAACCTTTTATTCGGAAGAATGAAAGACGAAATGAGAAATGAAGATTTTTCAGTTCATCAGAGCTTATATAACCTCAAGAAACCTCAGAAAGCCATTTTCAAATTCAAAAATCGCGCCATAAGAAATACCCCTAAAAGAAGATATGTGGCTTCCTGGTAAGGCAATGAATGACCAGAACGTGTGCAGTGGCCAAATGGGTGAAAGTTGAGGAGAGAAAGCTGAGATTTTTGGAGGGAACAGAGAAGAGAAGGGTTTTGGAGAAGTAGAAACTGAAGAGATTGAGTGGAGGGCGCTTAGATGCGAAGAACGTGGCTTAGTGAGATGCTGACAAATGGCATCCTTTCATTGGTTCCTTGGTTCAGATATTTCTACATTTGGTAAATTTTCTTTTTGAATTTTTTGTTGTTGAATTTTGTGATTGAAACGTGGCAAATGATACCCTGTGAGTGGGTTCCATTTGTATTATTTATAGATAAGCTTCTATTAGCTGTTAAAAACATTTAATGCAAGAGCCAAATAAGTTTTGAATCAATTAAAACAGATTTAAAAGACTTAACAAATTTTGTTAAGGATTTTCAAAAATCAATCGGTTGATTTCTCGAAACAATCGGTTGATATGGTTTGACAACAAAGTCAAGCTTGTCAAATCCTTTTCAAAAACCACTAAGTGTAAAACAACCGATTGAAGCGATAAAACAACAGGTTGTTTTTTCACTTCTTTAGAAAACACTCTTTTTCAAAAGAACTTGATTAAAACAAGTTTGGATCATAACTAAGAGTGGACTAACAAATTTAAACTACCCAGAACCCACACACACAAGCAACAACAAAGCCTTCAAGCAATCCACACAGATTTGGAGACATTAAAGCCTATCTTCAACAGTTGGAAGTTGAAAGATGTGGCAAACAAAGTTGTAATCGAAATTGGGGTTCACATTTTTTGGGGTTCATTTATTGTGAGTGTGATCAAGGTTTGTGCAAATAAGTGTTCTTATCTACGATGAAACCCATGATGTCCTCCAAATCTTCCTCGAGAATATTATTTGTGATGTTGTTAGCTACACTGAGCGAGCGAGGAGAAATACTTTTACGACCATGGATATTGTTTACGCCCTGAAGAGGCAAGGTAAGACTCTCTACGGTTTTGGTGGTTGATTATCCTCTTTTAAATTAGGGTTTTAAGAGAATCAATGTAAGTTGTGGTTTCTTATTGATTGTGTGGTAAGCTGTTAGTTGTAATTGATGTTTTATTTCCTTTAATTGAAATGAAGTTGTTGTTTGATGAATTAAGAAAATTATTATTATTATATTCAATTTGTGCAATGTTATTATTATTCCAAATTAAGGATAACCTTCAAATTGGAGATGGTATTCTCAAATGTTGTGCAATAGAGTCATGGGAGGCACATTCAATTATGATGCTGGAGTTCTATCATAGAATCTTACTTCTAGCGGAAAATTCAAAGGAAGTTGGCTTTTATGTTTGGGTTCTACATCATGAATCGTCCTCTCACCTTAATGCTAGCTGATGTAATATGTTGTCTTTCTTATGTTTGTTAATATCTTTTTGCCTCATTTGAATTTGTAAAAAAATTCTTACTCAAGGATGTATTCTCAGTTTCTTACTCATTTGACTATGTTATATAGTTTATCATTGTGCTTGCGGAGTTGCTTTTATTCTAGATTCTTGTTACCTATGCATGGTGATGTGGGTTGATTTTAAGATTGCATATTTTATGGGATGCACTTTGTTTATGAGTTTTGGTTTTAAGCATAATATGGTGAGAAACTCAAAAAAGATTCTCACTCGACACGAACTTAACTAAGTGGTTAAGTAAGTGTGAAGGTTCACTTCTAGAGGGCAAATAGAAAACAAAGTTATATGGTGAAAATGATGATGAGGTCCAAAATTAAGACAATGAACAAGATAAAGAAAAAGAATGTAAAAGCTGAAATTAAAGAGTATAGAAAGACATAAAATGGAATGGAAAGTGGCATAACTAAGAATTAAAGGATGAAGGGATGAAGAACGCTTATGGAGAAATGCAATGAATCACACCACTTGGAGTGGTGGAAGACTCCAAGATGAATGGTGAAGAGCTACTACTTGAAGTGCATAAACACTCAAGATATGACCCAAAAAAGAGAGCACTTAAGTCTCACTAAACACTTCTACAAAATTTCTTTTCTATTTTAAAATTCAATATGTAAATACATGAGACAAGACACCCTTTATATAGGAGAGAGTGACTTGGGGAGCAAGAGTGAGAGGGGTAAGGGTGTTATTTTGTGAGAAACCTTCTAAAAGGTAGGTCAAAGTGGAGTGCCTCCCAAACTAGCCTACATTTTCTAGGAACTAGGTTAAGGGGCGATTTTGGAAAAAGGTTTCTAAAAGATACGTTTTTGGTGGGTTTGGTACAAGCCCAATTATACTAAGTATACCCTATTCTAGCTTATTCTTCTAATTGCACCCCCAAAGTGAGCCTAATTTATGTACATAAATTTGTCTTGTGAAAAGGCTAGAAGAAAGAACATCTGATATTCTGGTTTATATCTAGTTCTTCTTCTGTTGAGGCCTTCCTAAGGTTTGGTGGGGTCTGATCTTGTATGCTGAGATGACTGACCTAATTATGAAGTTTCTATCGTGTCCTTGGTCATCTGGTTGTCTCGTGGGGTTGTATCATGCCCCCAAGTCAGAAAGAATTTGACCTCGAATTTAAAACTACTGTAGATAACATAGTTAGTTTGTTCACTTTATAGATAGAAATATTTCTATATGTGAGTGGTGAAGCAAACTTATGTTCGTTGAATTTTAGGAGTTTGGGTGGAGTGGTTCTAGTTACATGTAATGTTTGTAGAGAATGTGTAGGGTCAAAAGGAGTTTGATGTGAAAAGCTTCTTATAAGGTGTAAACCCTTGGAAGGATTTTGAAAAAAATTCCACATTTCTCTAACAAATGTTGCATGTAATTAGAGCTATGAGTAGATAAACAAGAGAAGGAAGGAGAGTACCAAAGTGAGTCGACATTATTTATTTTTGGACGGATCAACATTACGGTTTTCACCACGTTTGGTGAGATGCTGAGCACCATTTTGTTATTTTCATCCTCTTTTTTAGTTTTTCTTTTTTGTTTCATTTTTAGTTGGTCTTTATTTACCTCTTTTGGAGATAGAGGTTTCAGTATGATCTTATGGCCTTGGAAGTGAAAAGAAATCTTATTAGTTAGGTCATCATGTAAAGTTTTCCTATCATTTTGCCATTGCCTTCCTAAAAGAATATGGGTTGCTTCCATGAGCACAACATCACATAACACGTCATCTTTATATTTGTTGGTTTAGAAATATACGAGGACTTGTTTATTAACAATTATTTCACCCTCTTCACTTAGCCATTGCAATTTGTAGAGTTGAGTATGAGAAATGATGGGTAATCCAATTTTCTCCACCACTCTTGTACTTGTAGATTTGTACAACTACCCACATCAATTATCAAGGAAAATAATTTGTCATTAATAAGGCACCAAGTATGGAAAATTTTTCCCTTTGACCTTCATCAAAAGGTTTTTGAAGTTGTCCCAAGATGCGCCTTACTACTAACAAATCACCTTCACGTGGTATTTCACACTCATCCTCACTTGGGGGTTTTTGAAGAGGAAGTGGAGCTAACTCTAGATGTTTGGGAACTATGGTCACTTACGATATCCCCCCTTTAACCATCATGGTTCTTTTTGTTGGACAATTGGCAGCTATGTGCCCAAAACCTAAACATTTGAAACATTTTGATGGCTAGGTGAACCAATTTCTCTAAAGAAGAATACTCATAATTCTACAATATCTTGAATTTCTCTCCTCAAGCCACTTACAAACCTAGCTATCTTTGACTCCTCACTTTCATGCATATTAATCTTACTCAAAGTAGTTTCCAAGTCTTTAAATTATTCATCTACCATCCTAGGTCTTTGATGAAGTCGTTGGAGCTTCAACAAGAGTTCCTTCCTATAATGAGGAGGAACAAACCGCGCATGCATGCATAACTTTAAATCACTCCATGAGACAACGGTTGACCTCTTGTTTAGCCCAATGTCCATTACAGTTTGATGCCACCATTGCATGGCATAGTCTAAAAATTCTAGAGAAGCTAACTTAGGTAACTTTACAAAGGGAAAAAAGTATTTAATGGTTGGTGTTGGTGGCGCCTTGATGTACCCAAAAATACACGAAGATGACCAAGGATGTTATACTTGAAGGGTCATCTCAACAAGCAAATAAAGACTTCATCAATAGAAGAAATGGACAAAGCCTAAAGCATTTGAAGTTCTTCTTATTAGTCTTCTCAAAATGAGGCTCAAGCCTAATTAATATCTCTTTGTAATATTTTTAGAATAGTTTTTAAAAAATAGAACATAAAAAGGAAGATGAATAGTAGTATATGGCTTAAGAAGAGTAGTACCAAAAGTCACATTTTCATGGAGCATGTGATTGGTTGGACGGCCTTTTCATTTTCCTTCCCATGCCTTTTATGCCTTTTCATGTGACTGGCCTCTACATTATAAAGAGGTGTTTGGCCTTTTGTAAAAATAATTGATATTGAATTTGGAAGTAAAGAAACTCTACTCAATTTGAGAGAGATTTGTGTGAGACTTGTTCTCCTTTTCTCTTAGTCTTATCTTGTGGGTTTTGGGAACTCTCAAGTGGCGGCATCTCACTCATCTTGGAGCCAATCATCCTTCAAGTGGTGTGACCTCTCCCATGTCTACAACCACATAAGTTTCTTCATCCTTTTCATCTTCTTCCATTTCCATGTCATATCAAAACACTAAAACATATCTTCTTGTTGTTCTTGAATTCTATTAGGTAGAACTTGTTTAGTTCTTGTTTTTGTTTGGTAGTTTGTGTTTGCTTGCTGTTCTAATTAGTTTGTGTGATCTTATGGAAGTTTCAATCGGTTCAAATACTTCCAACATCATTCTAATCGGTTCATCTCCTTTGGTGTTCTTAAAATGGGTTTCTATTTGGTTTTGTGTTCTTGAAATTGTCTAAGAATCTTGATCCTAGTTCTTGAAAGTGTCTATTCATGAGTCAACTCACATCATGTGGTATCTAGAGTTATGGTTGTGTTAACATTTTTTTTTTTAGTTGATTGGCACTTTAATTCTGATTTTGTGTTAGTTGATTATGTTTTTGAGTCTTTCTTACTGTTTTAATTGGTACAAATTAATTGTGTTTGAGTCCTTTTGATTTTTGAATCCATATATGTTTTGTCAAGTCATGTTTCTCCTCAAATTTCTCCTCAAGTCATGTTTTTTATAATTCCAGAATAGGTTTCCTCTATTTTTCCTGAATCTGTGCTGACTGAATATGTTTATGAAAATTAATTCTGTTGGAGAAAAATTATGACGTTCTGGTTCTAAGTAGTTTGAGGTGTTATAAAAAAAAAGTGGAAAAAACAGTGAATAAAAATTCAAAATACAAAAAAAATGATAAATCAAACACAATCAGTGTACAATTCTAGCACGAAAAATACGGTGATGCGGCAGTGATTTTGAAAATTTTATCACAATTAGTTGGCGTACTATTTTTGTGTGATTCTAGTGCCTGATTTGAGATAAGATCTTGAAATTTCAGTGGTTTAAATTTCAACTTCCAGTTTGCATTATCTAGTTCAACATAAATATTTAAAGTCACGCACATTTTCTACAAACATTCCAGTAGTACTGTTTTTTGGTTTTCTTCATCCAATTCTAGTACTATTCTTTAGGTTTCCTTTGTGTGCTATCTTTTCATTGAGTTCCTTATTTTTTTATTGTCTTTTTCATTCCATATTCTTTTCCAAGTTTTGTCATATCTTTTACTTCCAATTTGGTTTAGCTATTTCTTGTTTACACATTTTCTTGCTTGTATTTTCTTCTTTCCTCAAGTTTTGTGGTGATTTGTTTTTTGAATAAGTGTAGTTTGCTTTGACATCTTTCACTTGAGGCTCATCCAATCCATAAGAGAGACTTTGGTTAAGGAAATAAATATTTTCTTGGAGTGGTTGAGTGGTTTTTATTCAATTTCCACAAACCTTGTTTTCTTCCTAACTTGTTTTTCTAATTGTTTGTTACTTGTGTTTCTTGTTTGTTTGTTGTGATGGCTAATATTTCAAGTGGTACATCTTCCAAAACTAAATCATATCACAAAGCTCACTTTTTGGGAGAACTTGTGGAGATCAAGAAGCAAATTGTCCACGAAGATGAGAAACTAAGTCAACTTGCACAAAGATTAGAAGAAGCTCAAGCAAGGAAAAATCAACAAAATAAGGACAAATGGAGTTTGCACAATTTTGCCAAAAGGCACCATCAACACCAACCACAACAACAACATTCTTTTAATTTTGTAAAGTTACCTAGTTTTCATGGGTCTAATGATCCTTCTTTGTATTTAGATTAGGAAGCTAAGGTTGAACATCTTTTTCATGTGTATAAGGTCACCGAGGACCAAAAGGTTAGGTTAGCTTCCTTAGTTTTCTTAGAGTATGCCAACCAATGGTGGCATAAAATTGTAATGGACATTGGGCTAAACAAGAGATAAACCGTGGTTTCTTTGTATGATTTAAAAGCATGTATGCGCGTGAGGTTTGTTCCTCATCCTTATAGGAAGGAACACTTGTTGAAGTTCCAAAGGCTTCATCAAGGACATAGGATGGTAGATGAATACTTTAAAGATTTTGAAACAACCTTGGTTAGACTTAATATGCATGATAATGAAGAATTCAAGATAGTTAAGTTTGTAAGTGGTTTGAGAAGAGAAATTAAAGATTTTGTAGAATTACATGAGTACTCTTCTTTAAAGAAAGTGGTCCACTTAGTCATCAAGGTAAAATCACACCTTTTGAAAACAACTTTCAAACATACTCATGATGATGGTTTCTACAACTCTTCTGGGAAGGATGCAAATAAAATTTCTTCTCAAATTTCTCCTTCCAATTTTTCCAAACAAACCACTTCTTTCCAAAAAGTTTCTACCCAAAATCCTTCTACCTCTAAGTCACCCACCAAAACTTCAAAAACCAAATATTTTAAATGTTTAAGTTTTGGGCTCATAGCTGCCAATTGTCCAAATAAGAGCACCATAATGTTACAAAAGGTAACTCAAGACCACCATCAAAGAAAAATCCAAAGTGACAATGAAAGAGAAAAGGAAGGCCAAGATAAAATGGGTCTCATCCTTTCATTTCAAAGGTGTTTTTCTTCCTTTTCTTTTTCATTTCCAAAAAACTCTAAATACTTGACATCTTTGTTAAGAAAGTTTAGGGATGATCTTAACATACCTCCTAAAAATGTTCCACTTTTAAGAAGATTTTCACAAACCAATCATCTTTTCCCTAAACATTCTCTACAATCATGGCATGTTTCTAGAATTTCTCCATATGAACTCCCCAAGCTTCATGCACATAAGTTTGTTGCACATCCTAACCTTAGAAATATCTTCTCTGTGTACAAACTCACTATGTTATTTGCAGGAATTCTAAATTCAAGGTCAAATTCTCTCCAACTTGGGGGGTATGATGAGAACCAAAAATACATGAAGATGACCAAGGATGTTGTACTTGAAGGGTCATCTCAACAAGCAAAGAAAAACTTCATCACAAGGAGGAATGGATAAGGGTCAAAGCACTTAAAGTTCTTCCTATTAGTCTTCTTAAAATAATTAGCAAAATGTTGTAAATAAGTAGGCTCACATAAAGGGTCCAAATAGTAAATAATAAACAAAAGTAGAGTAGGTTTTATGTAGAACATAAAAGGAAGGTGTAGATATAGATATAAGAGTTGCTAATGTACAAAGATAACTCACACCTTCCATGTGACATAAAAAGAAGGTGTAGGTGTAGTTTTAGGAGGTGCCAAAGAAAGAAACCAAGTCAAACCTCCCTTGTCACATGTAATAGGTGTCAAACTCAAATGCTTCTCATTTGAATTTTCCCACTTTAATTTCATCCCTCTCACACTATAAATAGAGGTGCTATGCTCATGTAAATTCAGATTTGGAATTTGAAGAAAAGTTACTATGCACAAATTGTGTGAGTTGTGAGAATTGTTTCTCCTTCTACTAGTTTTATCTTGTGAGTTTGGGAAGTTCTCAAGTGGCGGCATCTTGCACTTATCTTGGATCAATCACCATCCAAGTGGCGTGTTCTTCCCTTCCATGGCTTCATTCACATAAGTTCTTCTTGCTTTCATCTTCCATTTCCATTTCCGCTCCATACTTCAATTTCTATTTGGTTATGTTGTCTTGTTCTTCAATTCTACCGATTGTTCTTGTGTTTCCTTTTCAATTCTGCACTTAATTCTTCATTTCAATCGGTTCATTTTCTTTATATTGTGTTTATATTAGGTTAAATGTGTTGTTCTTATTTTCCTTTCAATTTCCGCATTCTATTCTAGTTTCCTATTCGGTATTTTGTTGTGTAAGGAGATGTCACTCATGTTCATGAGTTTGGTTCATCATTTGGAAGGCATTGAACTCCATTGATGTTTGCTTAAGCCTCCTTATTTCGTTCTTAAAGTGTCATCAATTAATGAATCTCCTAATCAACTCACATCACGCCTAGTTCCCACACTTTGCACTCTCCCTTTGTTTTCTTCTTCTTCTTCTTCTTCTTCTTCTTCTTCTTCTTCTTCTTCACTTCCATAATGCATATGGTACCTTGTAGCCCGTCTAGGTTCCCACCTCCTTTCTCTAGCTAGTTTATCTTGAGTATCCTCTAGCCTTTGTATTCTTTGTCGCTTTTCCTCCTCCTTGTGGGTCAAGCTCCTCTTGGTATCCTCAAGCTCTCCTAAAAGACGTGTCTTTTGAGGAGATAACGGTTTTGAAGGTTCTCCCAAAGACAATTGAGCCATGATTTGAACAAATGAAAGTAAACAATTAGTGAAAACAACAACTTAATACACTCACTCACGTGTATCACTTGGCTATTTAGTAAAGGATGGAAAAAGGTTAACTTCACTCGAGAAAGGTTTTTAAATTTTTCCAAAAGGGTCTACACTTGGTAGAAACACTTCAAGTGAAAGAGGTTAAAGCTCTTAACACTTGCTCATACAAAGAACTCCAACAAAACTTTAAGAACTCTTTATAAACTTATAAACTTTCATAATTAAAAACAAGTAAGTAGAGGTAAAATTATAAGGCCTCCCAGAACACTAAAGAACACATGACTCAAGGCAAAGAGGCAAGAACAATAAAAGACGTGAAGGAACATTCAAAAAGCGAAACAATGCTATTGAATAAGGTAAATGCCGAATTTAAAAGCAAGAAAGTAAAGGGTTGAAATTAAATGAGCTTGAATGTAAAGACAAGAAATAAAGGTGCTTGAATGTAAAGACAAAGAATTAAAGATGAAAGAAAGTAAAGTGTCAATCAACTCTAAACAAGATAAGCTTAAAAACCAAAGCTCTGAATACCACATGATGTGAGTTGATTTTTAGATGTTTTCATTTATGGTGACATTTTTACTCAAGGTTGGGATTTTAGCAATTTATGGTGGGGACCTAAGGATGATTCCTACTGGACACGAACTTAACCAAGTGGTTAAGTAAGTGTGAAGGTTCACTTCACAGAGGCAAAGATGAAAAACAAGATATAATGAGGATGAGATGCAATTGTAGAATTGAAATGGGCACAAGGTAAACATCAATGGTGGACATGGCCTCCTAAATGATGCACCATACTCATGATTATGAGTGAAACCCAAGAGCAACAAATAAGAGAACTAAGAGACAAAAACATAAATGGAATGGAGAAAATGGAAGGAAATGGAATGAGAAAACTTATGGTGGTGGGTGAGAAATGTCACGCCACTTGGATGGTGGTTTTGCTCCAAGATGAGTGTGTTGGCTGCCACTTGAGAGCTTCCCAAATCACTCAAGATAAGACCTAAAACCTAAGAGGACATAAGTCTCACTAAGACCTCACACAATTTGTGCAGAGTTTCTTTACTTCATTCAAATTCAACTTGAAAAATACAATGGGTAGGCCTCTTATTTATAGGTGAAGGAGCCTTGGAAAACAAGCATGAGGGGTAAGATGGGAAAAAGGAAAAAAAGGGGCAACCTTAGGGTTTGACTAAGTCAAACTCGCACCCTAGGCTTGTCCTTCCAGAAATTAGGTCCAAACTCCTTCCTAAAGGGCTAGGAACAAGCTAAATTGATAACTACATCCCTTATTATGCTAAGGCACCTTATTATAGCCTATCTTTGCTATTTGGACCCCTAAAGTGAGCCCAAAATTATTTACAACATAGTTTATCTCTTAAGAAGACCAAAAGGAAGAACATTTGATGCTCTGGTTTATGTCCATCTCCTATGGTCGGGTCCATGAGATCCTTGGTGGGGTCTTGAATTGTTTGCTGAGATGAATGCTCGCCATGTGCTTTGTCTTTTGCTTCCTTGGTCATCTTCATAACTACTTGGTTTGTATCAACACTCCAATCTCACTAAACACTCCTGCAAAGGTTATTTTCTATTCCAAAATTCAATGTGTAAATACATGAGGCAAGGCACCCTTTATATAGGAAAGTGTGACTTGGGGAACAAGAGGGAGAGGGGTAGGGGTGTCATTTTGTGAGAAACCTTCTAGAAGGTAGGTCAAAGTGGAGTGTCTTCCAAGCTAGCCTACATCTTCTAAAAACTAGGTTAAGGGGTGATTTTGGAAAAGGGTTTCTAGAAGCTAGGTTTTTTGTGGGTTTGGCAAAAACCCAATATTATACTAAGTACACCCTATTCTAGCTTATTCTTCTAATTGCACCCCCAAAGTGAGCCTAATTTATTTACATAAACATGTCTTGTGAAAAGATTAGAAGGAAGAATATCTAATATTCTGGTTTATGTCTGGTTCTTCTTCTGTTGAGGCTCTTTTGAGGTTTGGTGGGGCTTGGTCTTATATGCTGAGATGACTAACCTAATTATGAAATTTCTGTTGTGTCATTGATCATCTACTTGTCTCATGGGGTTGTATCACACGGTCACTTAAATATCTTACAAGTTTTTATTCTTCTATTAGTTGGGTTCATTATAGTTATATTTTTTGGCATCAACTTAACTTAGTTGGATGGTTTAATGCAGTCTTTGATATCATGTTCTACATCCAGACTACTTGTATTATAGGATTAAGGAGTTGCAGAAGAATTTCAAGCTTCGCATGGTTTTATGTCGTGTTGATGTGGTCAGGCACCCATTCAAACTTCTATATCATTTATTTTAATTAATGTTTTCCAATGATCTATCTAGAAATTATATTTAACTATACCTATCATTGTATCTATAGAGAGGAAGTGACATTTCTCTATTATTTTCTTGTTGATTGCAGGAAGATGTAATAAAGCCTCTACTTGAAGTTACAAAAACATATATGCTTAATGACTGTACTCTCCTATGTGGATGAGGTACAATTGACTTTACTCTAAACTACTTGTGAAGTATGCATTGTGTCGGTTGCTGCTTTGTGCTTGTGTCATTTTCATTTAGCCCTTCTTTGATACTATTGCTTTCCAACTTATTGCTTGGTGTCACATAATTAAGGATGGCAACGCGGGGCATGCCATGCAAGTCAGCCCACAGCTCGCTAGTAAAAAACGCGGAGCGAGCTCAATTTTTCAACCCGTTGACCCGCTTTAGCCCGCCCCACATAACCCGCAGCCCGGGCGGGCTGGCCCGCAAAAAAAAAGTTTGTCTATTGACTTGGCAGTGGCAAGTTGGACAAAAAAAAAAAGGTTTTCATATTCATTCATTCTAACATTACACACTTTAGGTTTCATTTTAATTGATCTTATTTTTATTGTATTATTTTTATGAAAAATTAATTAATTCATTATCATTGTTTTAATGTATGCAGATGACGGGAAAGATTATAATTATGAAAAATTAGATGAAAGTTCTTCTAAGGCCGCATCTAATGTTATTGAAATGGAATAATATTAATATTTTTGAATTAACTATGCTTATTATAGTGATGTTTATGTTTAATGTTTTTGAATTAACTATTTTTAATGTTTTTTAAATGGAGGAATATTGATATTTGATTTTTATCTTAATTGAGTTATTGATGTTTGACTATGTTTGAAATGAAGGAAAAAAATATTGATGTTTGATAATAACAAATATAGGTTCAATTTGACAATTTTTCAAGAGCAAAAAGTAAAAAATAAAATTCATTGAATTTCTTAAAAAAAAAAAAAACCAAATGCGGGTTGGCACTTATGCCGAGCGGGGCAGAGAATCCAGTTCACGTTCATTACGGGAGGCGGGACGGGTCAAGTACAAAGCGGGCCAATGCGGGCGGACTGACCCGCTTTACCATTCCTACACATAATAAGTAAATACTTTCCTATATTGTTGTTTATCAGGGATCATAGAGTGAGATTAATTTTACATATCTACTGGTTCTTAGATTTACACTTTAACAACAGATAGTAAGAAACTATTGATCATATAATCATGTTAGGAATAAAATATTCCAAAAACATCATTTATTAGGTCCTATATTTGGGGCACGTAAGTCCAGAGGGACACATATTTATTAGTTTAATTCACAAAAGCATTTTCATCAATATATATTCTTGTATATGAATTACTACATCTATTATTACATTTTTATTGAGGGAGGATCCAATTATTTTTTATGTTCAACTTATGAAGATTTTTTTTATCCTATTTCCCATGCTTAATAGATGATTATGGTTGCATTGTTTTAGTTGAATGGATATGTTGGTTGAATAGGCAGTGTAAAAAGGCTCTAACTGAGCTAAATTGCAATATGAAAGATTCCAACAAACAAATAATGTAGCACTAAAGGCAAGGTGTAAGTAAAGTCAGGGGTCTTCATTGGGATTAATCTCATCACTCAACATAGAACCCATAAGAAGAGATCCAAATGCTACAACCCCACGACCAAATCCCTTGAGCTTGCCATCATGGCATAAATCAGTGGTGGTATAAAGCTTGAATTTGCACATACACACAAAACTATGCTCTATTTAGTTTTGTTCTAATTCTACTCAGAGAACAAAGGATTTATTTTTAATTGTGGGTGAGTGATAAATTTTATCGGGTTTTTGATCATGATGGGATTATTTTTTTTGGATTTTACCAAAATGGGGTCTGTTTAAAAAAATTACAAATTTAGGCAAGTCGTGTCAATTTGGCACGACTTCATATACACAAGTCGTCCCAATTTGACACGACTCTGTCATGTCATATTAAAGTTGTGCCAACTTGGCACGACTTCTGCCCTGTCATACTGAAGTGGTGCCACACGACTTCTGCCATGTCATAATTTTTTTTATTTTCTTTTAATTTTATTATTTATATATTGGGTAGTAAGTTATGTAATGTTAAAAATTAATTTGATACATAATTCTCTAAGAGTGTCAGTTTTAAGGAACAAAAAATTGGATAATCGTGTATGGATCATGTTTGATGGTAATGTAATACAATAACTTGATTATTTGATTAATTAAAAAATGAAGAAAATTGTTATTGAATTTGGAAATAAATAGATAAATGAAAATTTATTGTATTTGAAAAATAAATAAAGAATTATTGTTGTGAATTAACAAAATAAATAGCTTGATAAGTAATGATTATTAGCTGACTTGACCCATGTCGCCACTTATAATCATTACACGATTTTTTAATTATTAAATAAATTGATTTTTTAATTAATCAAATAATCAAGTTATTGTATTACATTACCATCAAACATGATCCATACACGATTATCCAATTTTTTGTTCCTTAAAATTAACAATCTTAGAAAATTATGTGTCAAATTAATTTTTAACATTACATAACATATTACCCAATATAAACAATAAAATTAAAAAAAAAATTATGACGTGGCAGAAGTCGTGCCAAGTTGACACAACTTCAGTATGACATGGCAGAAGTCATGCCAAGTTGACACGACTTCAATATAACATGACAGAGTGTGTTTAATTGGAACGATTTGTGCAAATGAAGTCGTGCCAAATTGGCACGACTTGCCTAAATTTGTAATTTTTTTAAAACATACCCCATTTTGGTAAAAAGCAAAAAAAATAACCCCATAATGGTCAAAAAGCCAATTTTATCTGCAAAATATTAATGTTAAAATGCATTTGAGTATACCCAGATCTAAAAAAAAAGGTTTTCAATACTTTTAGATATGAAAAAAAAAAGTATAGTTACATATGGATTTTTACATTAATAATTATATACATATATTTTCGTATGTAATTTTTCGATATAATTACATACAAAAGTATTTGTATGTAAATCTAAAGATAATTACATACAGATATAGATTATGAATTCGTATGTAATAGTTACCTATGATAGTTTTACATACAAATTTTTTTTCGTATGTAACTATGTTTTATATATAGATTTAGTGTCTTACATACGGATTAGTGGTGTATGTAATACCAAATTTTCTTGTAGTGAATGAGCACAACAATATTCTTACAAAGCTATTAGAGCACAATAATATTTTGACAACATTTTAGCACTTGCAAATTGTTGCTCTAAATCCTTGTTCTTCTCTTCATAGGATAACTTTATATAAGTGTTGAAAAAAAAGAGTCATTGCACATCTTGTTTTGACCGCTAAGCGGCTTCAAACTCACTTGAGTGTCTTCTTTAAGATGCATTAAATGTAGTTCATGCATGCATTAAATGCTCTTCTCTTCTTTAAGCACCATCCCAATAGCTTGATGTACCTATCTCTCCCTATACATAATGCTTTTACTTGAATTTGTGTAAAACATAAAGTTATATGACGCATATAGACTTTTTCAGGATTGACAAAGCAAACATTTAGGAGTTGTTGAAGTAAAACATATTTAGCTAATGTTCTAAAAAATCGTTGATATGACATGTTTTCTCGAATCTTCTTGTTCAAATGAAAGAAAATACACATTCTCTATAACATAAAATAAACATATAAATATTAATGAAATATTATGTTAACTTAAGACTATGTACATACCGTCTTAGCAGACACATTATTTATCTAATATAAAATAAAATTGCACAATATTGTATCTTATGACAAATAAAACACTTACGTCTTATATAATCTATTATTGAAAAAATATTTATGTCTTACATGAGCATATTTTATGATCACTTAATTAAAATAATAAATAAAGGATGACCATATTTTATATATAATTATTATGATCACTTAATTAAAATAATAGATACAAAATATTTATGAAAGTATTAATGAACACATTTCAAAATATTAGACCATCCTCTTTGAAATAGATATCCTCATGTGAAAATTTTGAAAGAAAACTTCCATTCTAAAGTTGATATTCTATTTTAAAAATATCATTTGTAAAAAAAATACAAGGATAACCCTATTATATCTTCTCCTTAATATTCTTCAAATTTTCATCTTAAATCACATTAACTAAATTAATATCTTACAAGATAAATTATCTTTAATCCCAATACGCTATAATATAATTAGAATAACATATAGTTATCTATTTTATTAGAAAAAATCTTAAAAATAATAAATATTGTTATAATACAATATAATATGATATATCTAAAAGCAGCACAACTTTATGAACATCTCTATAATCTTCTCAAGATTCTCATTTTGGTTACGAGAATTTTATGTTTTAGATTTTGATACACATGTCCAATAAAGAGTATTGAACAAATGTTTTTAAGTAGAAGAATCAAAATTGAAAAACCCATAACCTATATTTTAATTTTGATTTATATGTAATATTTATATTTATCTATTTATTTAATTTGAATTTAGGAATTATCCTAAAAGGGTAGAAAAGAAAAAAAAATCTTACTTAAAATAACAGCGTCAAGAAATACGGTAGTCCAACATTTTACTAGAAGAAAAGAGAGGTGCGAAATCCGCGCATGAAAAAAAAAAATCTACGCTTTTGTTTATATAAATAAAAACTGTTAATTCTCCTTTCTCTCTCCAACTGGTTTTGGTTTTAGTCATCGCAGTGAGGAGGGGCTTGAGGTTCGGGTCCGAGAACTCGTGATCTGATTTATAATTTGGAGACCCTTTTGAAAAAAGAGGACTTCCTTTGCTGTAATTCTCTTCGTTCTCCATCTGAATATTCTCTATGTCATTGCTTGTGCCGTTTTTAGTTTATTGGTATGGTTTTTAGGTTCAAAGTTTTTGTTTTTCTCGATGCATCTATGGTAGGTTGATCGTTCTATTTATTCAGATCATACCCTTTTGGAATTTTGTTTTGACGTCTTTTCTCCATTCTGGGATTCGGATTTGCACGTTGGGTTTGATCAGATAAGAAGGGGGATTTTTCCTGGGAAATTGTGTTCTTTGTTAAATCGTGTTCTGTAGCTTTGTTGACCGTGGCTTGTTTCGTTTGCATGTTTGAGATGAAGGTGGTAATCTTTAGATCCCTTTGTTCATTTAACGTGATTGTCTGTCTACAATCGAATTGAGGGAATTTATGTGAGTGCTGATGTCTTCAGTTTTCGTGTGCTTTCGTTCAGCATATATGTCTTTTTATATGTGTATTTGGTTGTTTTTTTTTTATAATGGTGATGTACGGTCAATGTTTCTCAAATTTTTCTTTTTGATTTGTGATTTAGCATTTGTATACCTGGTTATTGAGCCTTTTGATCAAATATTGAACTGTATCATGAATTTTCCCCTTATTGCTATGGAATTATTAGGTTCGTTGGATTTTGTGAGGCTGTCTTGTAGTTGGAACCATGGCGGTTGAGGTTGTGGGATTTGAGATGGTTCAAGGCCCAGTGGAGAATGGTGCTGAAGGAGGAAAACCTGTTTTACATGAGAAGGAGAATGGAAAGCTGGAAAAAGATGTAGGAGCTGTGGAGGCCATCAAATTTGGGTCACATGGAGATGAATCGGCAAAAGGGAATGATGTTTCTGAGGCGAATGTGCCGAGAGATGCTGCCGAAGAGTGGCCTGCACCTAAGCAGATTCATTCTTATTATTTTGTCAGGTGGAGGCCTTATGAGGATCCAACCATAAAGTCTAAAATTGATTTGCTTGACAAAGAGATTAGCAAGAAAAATCAAGGCCGGTTTCAGATCACTGAAGCACTGAAGGCAAAGCGGGTAAGTTGAGAAGAATTCATCTGGGTTGCTTGATGAAAAGTATCATTATGTAATTGTGGTGTAAAAGAACTAATTGTCATTCTTTGCGACTCAAGCAGCAAACAACACAACCAGTAGCAAACAATTGTTTTCAAAATTATATTGAAAATTTATGCAGAAAATGTAACTGTAATTTAAACATTTATTTTGCCCATTGATGGTAGTCCATTTGGTGCCAGCAAGCATAGGAAATAGTTGTGGAACAAAGTTCACTGGAAAAATTACGAGAAAAAAATTAATGGGGCTTGCATTCTTTCCATGAGGTTATTTTTGCAGAATGAAATGAAAAGATGTGATGATTCTTTCTCAATGAAGATCTGACATAATTATATATTCATTGCAGTCAGAACGAGCTGAGTTGATTTCTCAAATCAAGTCTCTAAGAGGTGATAGTAGGCAATTTCAGAGTATTGTGGATGAGAAAATAAAAGAGATCGAACCTTTGCAGCAAGCACTGGGCAAGCTGCGCAATACAAATAATGCGGGTCGGGGTGGTTTGTGTTCATCTGAGGAAGAACTTAATACTGTTGTATGTTATGAGTCTGAGTTCTTTTCAGTCCATAGTTCATCAATTTGTCTAGTTATCCCCACATCTATTCTCCATTACTCAGTACTCCTTTGTGGTTGACGGATGCAGATATATAGTTTGCAGTACCGCATACAGCATGAGAGCATTCCGTTGACTGAGGAAAAACAACTCCTCCGAGAAATCAAACAGCTTGAGGGGACAAGGGAGAAAGTTATTGCCAATGCTGCAATGAGAACCAAGTTACAGGAGTCTATGGGGCAGAAAGAAGCCATTCAAGATCAGGTCAAGGTAAGGTGGTTTTATTTGTTTATGCTAATGAATTCCCCCCTGTTAAAACTATTTTTAGTAAATGTGTATTATTATTATTCAAAAGGTTCTTGAGAAATTAACTTCCATTGCAGCTTATAGGTGGGGATTTGGATGGAGTGAAGAAAGAGAGAGAAGCGATTCGGTCCAAAATCAAGCAAATCGACGATGCCCTGAAAGCCATTGACAAGGATATTCAGTCTCTACAGGAGGAACTGACAGCTGTATCTCAGAAAAGGGACAAATCTTTTGAGAGCATGCAGCAGCTGAAAAGACAGCGTGAGGAGGGGGTATGTTTCACTTTAAAATAAGCAATCCAGTGTGATTTCTTTAGGAAAAGCTTGGTAAACTGGGTGGAAAATCAAAAAGAAGAATATATGGAAAATGAAAAAGAAGAATATATGGAATGCGAAAGAGGATGAAATGTTATTTTAATTTCATCTGGTGTTTAGGTAGAGAAGGTGGAGAATGGGATGTTGGAAATAATTTTGTTGAACCTTGTTTTTCCGTTCCCATCTCATTTGTATGGATAAATGTTTGAAGATTGAATGAAACCTGTGCTAAACTAATTTGTTTATTTCAATGCTATGTAGCTTTGTGGAATAATATCTGAATTTGCATTAATATTTACTTGTTCAGAATTCCTATTTCTATCGAAGTCGTACAGTTCTGAACAAAGCACGGGATCTGGCTGCCAAGAAAGATATTAATGCTCTTGATGAAGTTTCGCAGACAGAGGTCTGTCCTCATAATATTGGTTCTTATTAACTATCCAATTTTGGGTGATCCATTGCACTTTAACAACCTTCTGATAACTTTTTCCTGCTTTTTTGACTGACGGTTGTGATTGAATCTTATATTTCCCCCTTGATTCCAGGTTGAGACATTTATGGCACTGTGGAACAGTGACAAAGCATTTAGGAATGATTATGAAAAAAGAATTTTGGCCTCATTGGATATGCGTCAGTTAAGCCGGGATGGACGGATGAGGAACCCAGATGAAAAGCCAATACTGGAGGAACCAAAGCCTGCTGAAGCTGAAGCAATACCAAAAACTGTTCCAAAACAGCCAAAGGAGGAGCCTAAGCCTTCTCCACAAGAAACTTTGCCTGCTCAGAAAGAATCCAAAAACAAAGGGAGAGATTTGAAATCCAAACCAGACATTAAGGATTCAGCAGTAACTGATGAATATGAATTTGAAAATCCCAAAAAGGCAACCCCTACCAACGAGCCTGAAATTGATCCTGCAAAGCTGAAAGAGATGAAGCGTGATGAGGAAATTTTGAAAGCAAAGCAGGCTCTGGAAAGAAAGAAGAAGTTAGCTGACAAAGCTGCAGCCAAAGCAGCAATCAGAGCACAAAAGGAAGCTGAGAAGAAGCTTAAGGTGATTTGATTGTTCATTTCTTTTTGTCATTCTGTAGTTATACATTTTCCAAAACCTGAAACCCGTTTTTATAGGACCGTGAGAAGAAAGCAAAGAAGAAAGCTTCGGGTGCTGGAGTTGTTGCCAACCCTGAAGATGAACCAAAAGATGATGTTGTTGAGGCTACTGAACCAGAAAAGGTTAACGATGACATTCAAGCCACTGCTCCTGTGAAGGAAAAGGTCCAAAGGGAGAGTGGTATCAGGTCCAGGAACCGAGCAAGAGGCCCAGATTCTGTTCCAAAAGTTATTCTTAAGCGGAAGAAGTCTAACAATTACTGGGTGTGGGTTGCAGTTGCTGCTTTGTTAGTTCTCCTTTTGGCGGTGCTTGGATACATCTATCTTTTCTGAGATGTTTAGATGTAGAAGCTGTGAAAAAACAATTTTCTAAGCTGGGTGGCTAGGTTTGTGAGGTAGCATAAGTTATATTCATGTTCTATACACCCTCTTGGGAGAAATAGATCAAACACACTTTGTTGTGCTTAGTTCCTGCGTTGGGGAGAAGTTGCATGCATACTTTTTAGCTTGACTTTGTACTTTTCAAATTTTGTTCAGTTTTCATGAGATGTTACCGGAAACTTTAATCTGTTTCTATAGTTAATTGGTCACAGGAACTTCCTATGATATACTGAACTTTATGATGAGAGATTTTACATATTGGTTGAAACATGACTTGAGATGTGATGGTACAATGAGAATGAATGTCTTTACTAAGCTACAAGAGGTCCAATATGAAATAATCAATGACTTAAGAACACTCAGGTAGAAGTTCAAAAGTGTAGGATAAATAGCAAAGTTCATAACCTATTAAAGTAGGTTACTTGTGCCTGTTAGTAGTTGTGTTAAGGCTACCATGTCTCATTTTAGGTAAATTACACTTTGTACACAGGTGCTGTTTATAGTTTTATATTTATTTAGATCTGAATGAAAATTTTCAGACTGGAGAACTTTCCGCAATATAGCAAATAGCATCCAAATGGATTTTGAGCGCACTGCTTTTTTTAACTTTGTGAGCAAAGTGCATGTTTGGATAATAGTTGAAATATATTTTTTATGCTAAAAGTACATTTTAGATAAAGATATTGTTTAGTCTAGAATAGAAGTGCTTTTGAAAGAGATTAACCGAACCCTAAACATGCTCAAAGTCACTTTCAACCACGATGAGTCACTCTATAAGAAGTATGTTTACGGATATCTATACTATACAGAATGGAAACTTTCGCCACGTGCACCGTCACAATTTTTTTTAAAATAATTTAAAATGAAATTATTTATAATTTTGTCAAAAGAAGAAATCTTTAAACAGACGTGGCTAATGCAAGAGTAGACATGTGGCAAAGCCATCACAAGACATGTGTCATCTACATCCAAAGACTTCTCATCCACGTTTTGTCTTTCTACACTCAAAAGACTTCTGATCCATGCTGTCTCTCTGAAACACTAATCTACATTTTCTTTGATTTTCTTCTTTGTAGAATCCTACACCCAATTTTTTTTTATCCACGCTTTGTTTTTTTTGAAATACTAATTCACATTTTCTCTATTTTTTCTTCTCCTATCTTTTGTCTCTACTCACACTTTGTCAAATCATCCATGCTATAAGAACCCTAAACCTGTGTTTGAAATGACGTCAACTGTGAGTGTTTATACCTAGTAATTACTGTAGATTTGGAAACGTGACAATCCTCACGTGTCACAATCCATAAAAAAAAACATAGATTATAGTATTTAACTATATTACTTTTAATTTTTTAAAACATTTTATGTAAAAAGAAGTTAAAAAAAATTAACACGTTACATTATAATGTATAATCAATTATAAACATAATCGTTATATTAAATATTAAATAAATTTATATTATAAAATATTTAATCCAAACAACATCATTTTCTTCGCACTCTCATCTCAAATCACTCTAAATTTATTTCTTCAAATCCTCACACATCATCTCCCTAATCCAAACATATCATAAATGTTTCTCTCTATCTCAAGAATGTTGTACTTTCCCTTATGTTGTATACTCTACTCTATAAACCTTAAGCATTGTCTTTCTCCATCTTGATAAGGTCACACCCAATCAATAAGTTCTTTTGCTGAGATTTTTTGTTCCAATATTTGAATTTGAATTTGAAAGCGTAAGTGGACATCTTTGCCTGCCATCAAAGCTTCCCTAAGGTTGATATTTTAGGCACATTACATGTTCGATACTAATTAATAATTTCTTTTATTTTGTAAGGTCAAAGGTTATATTTGAATTTGAATTTTAAATAATTAATTTTGTCATTATGAGGGTCCTTAAGGCTTATATATGGGTTCAATTGCAAGTTCAATTATGGAAAAGGATAAAATAAGAAGCAGAGCAATTTTGAGAGTGAAAGACCTCAAGAGAGAAAAAGTTGTTGCAAGTATGACAATTTTTTTTTTCTTTAAGATTTTTTGTTTTTTTGTTCTTATTTAGCTGCAATTTGTTTTTAAATTCATAATAATGAATTCTTCTATATATGTCACTACATTTTTCTTGAGATGGTTTGATTAGTTTTCACTTTGAACATATTGAAATGTATATAATTAATTTAGAAATAGTATATGTCTTTTTCTTGCTAATTTACAAATTAAGAAAGCTTTGAGAGAAGTCAAGGTACAAGTTAATCATGGATAGAATATTAGACATCACAAAATTACTAGAGTCACAAAAGAGCTCGTCAGAGGCTTAATGTAAGGAACTTTTGCTTTGATTTCCATTTTAATTGTTGCTTTGTGTACTGGTCGGTACCGAACGAACCAGTCATTCGATGTTGGTAACCGACTGACTGCCTTCAAATACATCTAAGGCACTCAATAAATGACAATTGCGACAGTTATGGAAATTCCCTACAAATCAGGGTCATATCCCGTCGAATCCGAGTAACACCCCGAAAAATCAGCTAACACAGATCACTCACGCCGCCTACGATCACTCACGCCGCCTCCAATTGCTCGCTCGCACGCCTGCGACTCCACTTCCGCACCGCTGCCAGACCGCACCATTGCTGCAGGTGCTGCCGCCACTCCTTCTCCACCACACAAGGCAAGTTTTTTTTCTACAAATTAATTGGAGATTTTTGTGTATGTGGTTTGAAATTTTGGTATAAATTGGGGATTTGTGTTTATTTCTTTTGAATTTTTTTATGTAAATTGGGGATTTGTGTTTATTTGGTTTGAAATTTTGATATAAATTGGGTATTTGGGTTTATCTGCATATAAATTAGGGATTCTATATTTTCCAACAGGATCTCAATTTGCAAATTGATTGTAATGGATGAAGAATGTAATATGCCTATTTATGAGTTTGAATTGGAGGAAGATGATAATACTGAGAAACAATCTAAAATTGTTGAACCTGAAAAAAAGAAAAGGGATAAGACTAGCACATCTAATTGTTGGAGGTATTTTACTAGGATTAAGGAGGGAAAGGATGGAAAAGAAAGGGCAAAGTACAATAGTTGCAACAAAATATATATAACTTGTGGAAGAAAATATAGGACTTTTCATTTAAATCGTCACATTATGAAATGTGTTAAAAGAAAATCTGAAGATGTGGCAAAAAAAAAATAGATCAAGTTGTACATCAGGAATTGTTGTCTAGTCTAGTTATTAGCCACGATTTGCCTTACAAATTTTTTGAGTATCCCGAACTTAGGACTTGGATAAACTACTTGTGTCCTTATGCAATTATGATTTCTAGAAACACTGTTAAGGCTGATATTGGGAGAATGTATATGAAAGAAAAAATAATTCTTAAGGAATTGATTGCTTCCATTCCTAGTAGGATATGCTTAACTTCTGATTTATGGACATCTATTAATATTGAGGGTTTCATATCATTGACTTCACATTTTGTTGACCTGAATCGGAAGTTAAATACCAAGCTACTAAACTTTTGTCATATGCCTCCCCCTTACACAGGTTTTGAGTTGTCTAAGAAAATTAATGATTTTTTACAAAATTGGGGACTAGAGAAAAAGATGTTTTCTATGACTTTGGATAATGCTTCTGCTAATGATGTTCTCCAAAAAACTTTAAAAAGACAACTTATTTTGTAAAATGGTTTGATATGTGGTGGTGAATTCTTTCATGTCCATTGTTGTGCACACATATTGAATTTAATTGTTCAAGAAGGATTAAAGGTGCTTGGTGATGCTTTGGACCAAATTAGAAATAGCATCAAGTATGTGAAGGGTTCGGAAAGTAGAATGGTGAAATTTAAACAATGCTTTGAAAGGTTTAGTGATATTGATGCATCATCTGGGTTGTGTCTTGATGTCCCTACAAGATGGAACTCCACTTATTTGATGATTAATAGTGCTCTTAAATATCAACGTGTTTTTGGAAGCTTGCATTTGGTTGATGAATCTTATAAATATTGCCCTACAGAGGAAGAGTGGGAGAGAGCTGGAAAAATTTGCAAGTTCTTGTTACCCTTTTATGAAATCACTAACTTGATTTCTGCTACAAGTTATCCTACTTCCAACTTGTATTTTTTACAATTTTGGAAAATTCAATGTTTATTGATGAAAAATGTGAAGGATGAAGATGTACTAATTAAGAACATGGCTAAATTGATGATAGTAAAGTTTGAGAAATATTGGGATGAATATAGCGTTGTAATTGCATTTGGTGCAACTTTAGACCCAAGGATGAAGTTAGAAACATTGGGATTTTGCTTTGAAAAAATTGATTCACTTACTTGGGAACTAAAATTGGAAAAGATCAAGGAAAAAATTTACAAACTTTTTGCTGAATATTCTACCAAAGGTTTCACAACATCATCAAGTGTTCAAAAGCAAAAGCAAGGACAATCTTCATTCTCATCATCTATGTCTAAACCAAGTCTTTTTTATGTAAGTTATTTACTTTAATAATACTTATTAATGCACTTTAATTCATTTTTAATTTTTTTTACAGCAATCCATTATACTAACTTATTACATCATTATAGGAATTAAAAATGCGCAAGCTTCAAGTAGCTAATAAAGCAGGAAGGTCACAACTTGACACTTATTTGGATGAACCAACTTTGGATTTTGACTATTTAGAGCATATGGATGTGTTAGATTGGTGGAAAAATAATAGTTAACATTTTTCTGATCTTGCTTTAATGGCTAGAGATTTGTTGAGCAACCCTATAACCACAGTTGCATCAGAATCTACATTTAGCATTGGTTCTCGAATTCTTAACAAGTATAGAAATCGACTTTGGCCTGAAAACGTGGAAGCAATCATTTGTACTTCTAGTTGAAAGCATGAATTTTCTGAAGGTAATTCGATTATTTTAATTTATCTTATTTTTATGAAAATTTAATTAATTAATTGTCATTGTTTTAATGTATGCAGATGACGGGGAAGATTATAATTATGAAAAAATGGATGAAAGTTCTTCTAAAGCAGCATCCAATGTTATTGAAATGGAAGAATGTCAATAATGTTTATGTTTAATGTTTTTGAATTAATGTTTATGTTTATGTTTAATGTTTTTGAATTAGGTATTTTTAATGTTTTGGAAGTGGAAGAATAGTGATATTTGATATTTATCTTAATGTTTAATGTTTTGATGTTTGACTATGTTTGAAAAGGAAGAAAAAAAATTAGGTTTGGTAGTAACAAATATATAGGTTTAATTTGACAATTTTTTAAGAACAAAATGTAAAAAAAAAATTTAATTTTTTTAAAAAAAGAACGTGAGTCAGCTCTTATGCGGGGCGGGTCGGGAATTCAAGCCCGCAATAACTTTGCGGGGCGGGCCAACCCGATCCGCATTTTTGCGGGCCAATGCGGGGTGGGTTGGCCCGCTTTGCCACCCATAAGTTAAACATTAATTAACAATGATGATTTATTTGCTTGGACAACCTCATATATGCTCGGAGTAAGCTCAAGCATCATTACACATCGACTCTTAGTATACAAGGAAGCAAGACTAATCACCCAGAAGAAAAGAAAAATGGGTGAAGAAAAGTGCAATGTCGCACGAAAATAAGTTGATAAATTGGTCAAAGTTGGCTTCATCAAGAAAGCACATTACACCACATGGTTAGAAAATGTACTCATGGTTAAAAATCAAATGGTAAATGGAGGATGTGTACTGAATAGACCGACCTGAACAAAGTCTACCCAAAGGATTCTTATCCTTTACCAAACATCGATCGCCTAGTTGATAGAGCGACCGATCATCTCATTTTTGTTAGAATGTATGGCTTTAAACTAGAGGGGGGGGGGTGAATGGTTTAAATAGGATTTTCGCAAACCTTTTAGTCTAGAATGAAATTCCTTTGAGAAAACTTGATTCAGAATCCAGTTAGCCAAAAACACAAAGCAATTTAATACAGCACCAGAAAAACAATCGGTTGTTTCGCAGAAAGAATCGGTTGTTTATACCAGTTGACAAATATACAAACAGAAATCAAAGAGTTTAAGGGAGAGAGAGAGATTGCACAAACTGTTTATACTGGTTGACAACCTCAAGAGCACACAACACTTCTTGGCCAACCACACCAGAGTTTACACAAAGTACAAAAGGATTACACTTGTTACAGAATGAACTGAAATAAATACAAATGAAATCCTATTCCACTCTCTTGATCAAAGCAAGCTCAAAGCAATCTTTGTGTTCTTATGTTCTTATCTTCATCCATTGTCAATTCGGTTTTCATTATGTTCTTCCGATTCCTTCCATGCTCTTTTACATTTCGCCCTTCATCATCAATCACCATATTCTTGTATTTTTCCTTTGCCCTCTAGAAGTGAACTTTCACACTTACTTAACCACTTGGTTAAGTTTGTTTCCAGTGGGGATCTTCTTTGGGTTCTCACCATATAATTGCTAAAAATTATCAATCTAAAATGGAATCATCTAAAATCAACTCACATCATAGTATGACAGGGTTGACTTATATAACAGGTCAAGTTAGTTATCTTTCAAACAACTTATCCATTAATATGAACCTCTTTTGACTTTAACCACCTGAATAACTTCAATTATATAGTTTTATTATCTCAGGAGAGTCAGGATATCTCCTTCTAGAGGAATCCCTAATCAATGCACATCCTAAACAATCTTAACAATGTATTTTCTTTCCTAAAAATACTATGTCTTGATATAAATTCATATTCTAAATCTCACAATATCCAAAACCACACAATTACATCATACGAAAGTGTAGAATTTCAAACCACTCAAAATTTCATCCAATAATCACATAAATATCTAATTAATGAATTTTTCAATTAAATATACATAAAATCAAAGTCTACATAATTTATAAGTAGAAACTATACAGAAAGAAAGAAACCAACCTTTTAAAGCTAATATAAAAAAAATCAGTAATACTTTTTACAAAGAGTCTAACTTGAGCAAGAATCAACCCGAGAGCACCTAAATTTTCATTTTATTCTCGCTTAAGCGAGAATTATCTCGCTCAGGCGAGATAATTCTGCATATTTGTTAGGATATTTCTGCATAAACATGTTATATTTGTTATATTTTAAACCAACATTTCATTCAATTCATAAATCTATAACTCTACACATTACATTGGCATTTCCTACTCAGAATTATACCAACACTCTCATTGCGTCATTGAACTATTATATCAATCTATACATATATATATATATATATATATATGATTTCTAAACCAAAATCATTTAAAATCAAACAACCAATTCTCATCAAACATTCCATTTGAATTTGAATTGAGTCAACAAACTATTCAATACATTTATTAACTCATTCAATTATAAACTCATATACATTCTACAAGAAGGACCTTAGCAAAAGAAGAACTGAACATAGGCCAGAGTATCAGATGTTCTTTCTTATGGTCTTCTTAAAAGACAAGTGTATGTAAATAAATTGGTCTCACTTTGGGGGTCCAAATAGAAGAATAAGCTAGAGTAGGGTGTGCTTAGTAATTTAAGTAGAGTGTGATTAGTAATTTGTGTTTGTGCCAAGCCCACCTTTCATGACATGTGCACCTAGGTTTAGGGTTTCTTTGACCTACATTCTTGAAGGTTTCTCACAATTGACACCCCTACCCCTTTATCTTGCTCTTCAGGACACTCTCTCCTATAAATAAAGTGTCTTGCCTCGTGTTATTACACTTGAATTTGAATTAAGAAGAGGAACTTTGTTTTAGTGATTAGTGAGTTTTGTCTCCTAAATTATCTTGGGTTGTATCTTGAGAGCAGTGCACCTCAAGTGGCGGCTCCTCACCATTCATCTTGGAAGCTCCCACCCTTCCAAGTGGCGTGACTCCTTACTCCATTTTCCATAAGCTTTCTTCATCTCTTCACATATTCATTTCTTTTCTTTGCGCCACTTTCCATTCCATTTTATATCTTTCTCTACTCTTTAATTTCGGCCTTTACATTTTTTTTTCTTTATCTTGTTTCTTGTTTTAATTTCGCGCCTCATCATCATTTTCACCATATAATAATGTTTTCTCTTTGACCTCTAGAAGTGAACCTTCACACATACTTAACCACTTGGTTAAGTTCGTGTCCAGTGGGAATCTTCATTGGGTTTCTCACCATAACTGTTAATCTCAAAAAGCCTAAACAAAAGTGAAACCTTTAAAATGTGCCAATCTAAAATCAACTCACACCAGACGTTGAGTATCATTGGCGTATAATAATGTTGCATGTTCCCAAACTTCTAAACATGTCTCATAGGTTCGAAAAATTTGTTTTAAAGATGAGTGAATGGTAAATTTGATAACAATGCATAATTGAGCATCAATTTTCAACAAACGGGAAACCTCATTTTTAGCAACACTGGGACGAATAAGATGATCAACATAACCTTGACTCTTAATCCATAATTTAATATTTGAGGTCCAAGTGTCATAATTGGTTCCATCATAATTAGTATATATAGACGGATCAGGCATAGTGACAGTGGAAGAAGCTATAGATGACAAGGACAAATCCAGTCACTAACCAATTGGCAAGAGCAACAACGATGGCGGCTCCGATGAAACTCTGACGGTGGCTTCGATGGCAGTTCTGGCGTCAAGGAGGCGGTGGGATGATGATTGAAAAATACTAGTGAACAGTGGGTTCACAAAAAAAAAATTGAATCATAACCCTATGCTCTAGATACCATATTAAAATAAAAGGAAATAAGAATATGATAAATCTCTTGTGTATATTGAACACATAGTATTATGTTTATATAGAAAAAAAAAATATGGGTTAACTCCATTACAAAAATAGAAATATCTAACAATATATATAATATCTAATAAAATTAAATTCTTAAATCGTTTAAAATCTTAATAAATACAAATCCTAAATTATTTAATGTCCTACTCAAATGAAAATCTGAAATAAATTAAATTTTCAAATTATTCAAAATTTTAAATAAATACAAATCTAAATTATTTTATGTCCTACTTAAATAAAAATATAAAATATAAATTTTAAATTATTTAATGTCCTAGCTACATAAAATTCTAAAATAAATAAAATTCCTAAATTATTCATATTCTTAAATAAATACAAATCTTAAATCATTTAATGTCTTACTTAAATAAAAATATGAAATAAATAAAATATTAAAATTATTTAAATTTCTAAATAAATAAAAATGCTAAATTATTTAATGTTCTACTTAAATACAAATTGGAAATAAATAAGAATTATAAATTATTTAAAATCCTAAATAAATACAAATCCTAAATTAGTTAATGTCCTACTTAAATAAAAATATGAAATAAATAAATTTTTAAATTATTCAAAATCTTAAGTAAATACAAATCCTAAATTATTTAATGTCCTACTTAAATAAAAAAAATTTAGATTATTCAAAAATTTTAAATAAATACTATATCCTAAATTATTCAATGTCCATTCTTAAATAAAAATCTAAAATAAATATAATTTCTAAATTATTCAAAATCCTAAATAAATACAAGGTTTAATGACTATTTTGGTACCAATTGTCTTTTTAAGAAATGTAATTTTGTTCCCACATTTAAAAAAAAATCAATTTGGTCACAAAGTTTTTAAAAATGATTCAATTTGGTCACAACACATAATTCAATATGCAGTGACAACAAACTTTCTAAAGGAGTGAGGACGAAATTGTATTTTTCTAAAAAAAAATTACTATCATGGTGAACTTTGTTTATTCCCTTTCGATCATTGAGATTTGTTCCAATATTTGAATTTTAAAAATAATAAATTATTTTTAAATATTTTGCATCAATTACTTTTTTATAAATTTTAATAATTTTATTGTATCTTGTTTTTTTTTAATTATTCTTATTATTATTACTCATTTACAAATTGTGTGTTTGGTTTAATTGGAAACTGAAAAGTTTATGCCATTGTAAGATGATAAGTTGTTGAGTTATCAAACAGTGAAATATGTTCACTCTCTTCTAATGATCGATGTTTATTCCAATATTTGCACTGAAAAAACAATAAATTTATTTCTAAATATTTTGCATCAATTATCCTTTTACAATATTTAATTGTTTTATTGTATCATAATTTTTAAATATTTTTATTATTACTCATTTAAGAATTGTGTGTTTGGTTTTATTAGAAATTGAAAAGTTTCCTTTCGTGTTCAATGATAATTTGTCGAGTTACCAAAATGTCATATTTCTTCACTCTCTTTTTATTATTGAGGTATGTTCCAATATTAGAATTGAAATAAATTCATTTTTAAATACTTTTTGCATCAATTACCTTTTTATAGTATTTATTTATTTTTTGTATAGTGTTTTTAAATTATTATTAATATTACTCATTTATGAATTGTGTGTTTAGTTTTATTAGAAATTGAAAAGTTTACTATGGTGTTCAATGATAATTTACCAGAGTTACCACAATGTCATATTTGTTCACTCTCTTTCCATTAATGAGGTATGTTCCAATAGTTGAATTGAAAAAAAATGGTAAATTCATTTTTAAATACTTTTTTACATCAATTACCTTTTCATAGTATTTAATTAATTTTTTTGTATAGTGTTTTTTAATTATTATTATTACTCATTTATGAATTGTGTGCATTGTTTTATTGGAAACTAAAACGTTTTGTGCAGTGTTAAATGATAATTTATTGACTTACCAAAAGGTGAACTTTGTTCACTTTCCTTTAATGATTGAAAAATATTCCAATATTAAATTTAATAAACAATAAATTTGTTTTTAAATATTTTGCATCAATTACTATTTTACAATATTTAATTATTTTATTGTATCATATTTTTTAATTATTATTATTATTGATTTTGTAATTGTGTGTTTTGTTTTATTAGAAACACAACATCTTCCTTCCATGTTAATTGATAAATTTTTGAGTTACCAAAATGTCAAATTTGCTCACTATCTTTCAATTGCTGAGAGATGTTCCGTTATTTGATTTTTAAAAATAATAAATTTGTTTTTAAATATTTTTGTATCAATTACCAAAGTCTTTAATTGTTGGACCACGTTAAACTAATATTAAAAAGGTTGAGACCAAATTGAATTTTTTAAAAAAACCTTGGGATCATACTATTTTTTTTTTTTTAAAAAAAAAGACGAAATTGATTTTTTTAAAAAAATTATTGAGACTAAAAAGGTCATTAAAGTAAAATATTTTTGCTTTAATTACCCTTTTATCTTATTTAATTATTTTATTGTATCATGTTTTTTTTTAATTATTATTACTAATTTATGAAATATGTGCTTGGTTTTATTGAAAATTAAAAAGTTTCATTGGTGCTAAATGATAATTTACTTAAGTTACCAAAGGTCAAATATGTTTACTCTCATACAATCATTCAGATATATTCCGATATTTGAATTTAAAAACAATAAATTTGTATTGAAATAATTTTCATCAATTATCCTTTTACAATATTTAATTGTTTTATTGTGTCGTGTTTTTTTAATTATTTCTATTATTATTACTCATTTACAAATTGTATGTTTGATTTTATTGGAAATTGAAAAGTTTCGTATAGTGTTAAACGATGATCTGTTGAATTATCAAAAAGTCAAATTTGTTCACTCTCTTTCCATCGTTGAGATCTGTGTCAATATTTAAATTTAAAAAATAGTAAAAATAAATAAATATTTTTACATCAATTATCCATTTATAGTATTTAATATTTTATTGTATTGTATTCTTTTAATTATTATTATTATTACTCATCTACAAATTGTGTGTTTGGTTTTATTGGAAACTGTACTGGACCAAATAGGTCAGCTCGACACCTGCCATAAACAGGACAACTTAACTCTTGGGCCAAGTTGGTGGGTCATGTGATTGGGCCCAGATGTATATGTCAGTCCCTTTTCGTATAACCCTTCATGCATAAGGCCTAGGCGGCTAGCAAGGGACAATTATGGACTTAGGGGTGCACTTAATGTGCATAGGGTCTAGCTCAAGTAAAACATTTTCTTTTAAACCTAAGCCCATGTGTGTTAGGACACGTAAAGGTTAGGTTGCATGTATGCAAAAGAGGAGTGTAGCGCCACGCTGTGGGCGCCTACGTAGACAGATTTACAATATTTAATTATTTTATTGTATCATATTTTTTAATTATTATTATTATTGATTTTGTAATTGTGTGTTTTGTTTTATTAGAAACACAACATCTTCCTTCCATGTTAATTGATAAATTTTTGAGTTACCAAAATGTCAAATTTGCTCACTATCTTTCAATTGCTGAGAGATGTTCCGTTATTTGATTTTTAAAAATAATAAATTTGTTTTTAAATATTTTTGTATCAATTACCAAAGTCTTTAATTGTTGGACCACGTTAAACTAATATTAAAAAGGTTGAGACCAAATTGAATTTTTTAAAAAAACCTTGGGATCATACTATTTTTTTTTTTAAAAAAAAAGACGAAATTGATTTTTTTAAAAAAATTATTGAGACTAAAAAGGTCATTAAAGTAAAATATTTTTGCTTTAATTACCCTTTTATCTTATTTAATTATTTTATTGTATCATGTTTTTTTTTAATTATTATTACTAATTTATGAAATATGTGCTTGGTTTTATTGAAAATTAAAAAGTTTCATTGGTGCTAAATGATAATTTACTTAAGTTACCAAAGGTCAAATATGTTTACTCTCATACAATCATTCAGATATATTCCGATATTTGAATTTAAAAACAATAAATTTGTATTGAAATAATTTTCATCAATTATCCTTTTACAATATTTAATTGTTTTATTGTGTCGTGTTTTTTTAATTATTTCTATTATTATTACTCATTTACAAATTGTATGTTTGATTTTATTGGAAATTGAAAAGTTTCGTATAGTGTTAAACGATGATCTGTTGAATTATCAAAAAGTCAAATTTGTTCACTCTCTTTCCATCGTTGAGATCTGTGTCAATATTTAAATTTAAAAAATAGTAAAAATAAATAAATATTTTTACATCAATTATCCATTTATAGTATTTAATATTTTATTGTATTGTATTCTTTTAATTATTATTATTATTACTCATCTACAAATTGTGTGTTTGGTTTTATTGGAAACTGTACTGGACCAAATAGGTCAGCTCGACACCTGCCATAAACAGGACAACTTAACTCTTGGGCCAAGTTGGTGGGTCATGTGATTGGGCCCAGATGTATATGTCAGTCCCTTTTCGTATAACCCTTCATGCATAAGGCCTAGGCGGCTAGCAAGGGACAATTATGGACTTAGGGGTGCACTTAATGTGCATAGGGTCTAGCTCAAGTAAAACATTTTCTTTTAAACCTAAGCCCATGTGTGTTAGGACACGTAAAGGTTAGGTTGCATGTATGCAAAAGAGGAGTGTAGCGCCACGCTGTGGGCGCCTACGTAGACAGATTGGACCCCTGATGCTGGTACATGAGTTGGTACCCAGGTGGTTATTCTGTTATTATTTTATGCACTCCCTAGAGGAAAGATTTCGTTCTGTTGCAGCACCATGAGGGTATGCCCTTGAGCAGAATATTTTCCTGTTGAGTATGCTTTCAATTGAGATTATATTCTCGTGATACAAAGCTGTTACAAGAGGTAAACTATAAAATGGACTTGAGATCCCAGGTTAAGGTACGTTGTTTATAAGACTGAAACTGACTACTTCTTGTTTCTTATAAGTCATGTACTGACTTGGTCGTCAGAGTGAAATCAACAGGTTAGGCCCCCTCTGTTTCAGCGGAGCTACGTGATCGGAGTTAGAGCTTGTGATCGGAGTCAACCGGTAAGAACATAAACTTTTCTAAAAAGTTTTATTCAATGTTAAATGATAATTTGTTGAATTACCAAAAGGTTAAATATTTTCACTCTCTTTCAATTATCGAGGTCTTTCCAATATTTGAATTTTAAAAACAAACATTTTAAAACTGTACTGGCCAGACCTCAAACATCGACATCAGAGATCGACATCGGTAATCGACGGTCTAGCCACGATGATGGGCCATGTAAGCAGGGCCCCAGGAATGGTATGTGTTGAAACCTAGATACAAAAAGGACCTAATTCATGGGAGAGTCCATGCATGTGATGTGTATAGCACATTCGGGTGCAACACAAGTAAGTATTCCTTGAAGACGCCTAAGCCCACGAGCGCTAAGGTTTCTAGGGAAAGTTGCATGCATAGCACGTGAAGAATTAGGGCACCTACAAAACGGATGAACCCCATAGAGTTGGTACATGAGTTGGTACCCTGTCGGCCATACCGTTAGACTTTGCATTCCAAAAGAGGAAGGTTTTGCGTCGCTGTTGTGTTAAGATTGCATAACAATGCGACATGATGTCTTCTGAGTAACCCTAATTTTACTAGAAGAGAGGTTCTAGTGGGACAGGGAAGTTAACCTAAAAAAAGCCTATAAAAGGGAGTTGAGATCCCTGGTAAAGGTACGTCGTTTATAAGACTGGAACCTTTTTACTCATTCATTGTTTCTTAGCCCAATACTGACTTGATCGTCGGAGTGTAATCAACAGGTAGGCCCCCCTCTGTTTCAACGGAGCCGCTCTCTAACATCCAGGTGTGAGCACAAAAACCGCCAGGAATAGGAGGAGTGACCGCCTGCCTCTGAAGTCAACGACGACTAAGTCAACCGGCAAGAACAAAAACATTTTGCATCAATTACCATTTTACAGTATTTAATTGTTTTACTGTATTGTGTTTTTAATTATTATTATGATTATTCTTATTATCACTACTTATTTATGGATTTGTGTTTGATTTTATTGAAAACTGAGTTTGTGTAGTGTTAAATAATAATTGGTTGAGTTATCAAAATGTTAGATTTTGTTCACTCTCTTTTAACCATTGATATCCATTCTAGTAAAGTTAAAGAATATTATAGATTTATGATAATATTTACTTTTTTATTGGTAAATGTTTTGTTCGATCGGTTTCAAATACAAGTTAATAATAGTCTTCATGTTAAGGTTCGAAAATTATAAACTCATGTTATGATGTTTCTAATGATATGAGTCCTAAAATTCAAATTGAATATAATGATATAAAAAACAAACATATTGATTAATAAATAAAATATTTTCCAAACAACAAAAAATTATGATAATACATATTACTATTATTATAATACATATTACTTTGTTTGAAAAAATTATTATAATAATTATTATTACTTATATTATTTATTATTATTCTAAAATTGTATAATAGTAAATTTTCATATATATTATACATGTTATTTGTTATTATTTTAAATCTTTTGATTTTTATCAAATCAAATTTATATAATAAATAATGTTATATTTTTAAAATAAATCGCAATCGTTATAGGGTTAAAATAATAGTATTTGTAGAAACTTATGTCATAAACATTAGTTCAACTTTGTACAAAATTGTCATATAATTTCTTTAATTTTTTATTTTTAACTTGTGCATATAAAATTTCTAATTATTTTATCTCAATATATACATAAATTAATTTTAACTTATAAATAAATTTATTTTCTTTTGTTTTTCTCATTTTTTTTTTAAATGTTTAAAAACTTGTGAATTGACTTTGTAGAACGGACAAGTATTTTTTTAAATGAATGGATTTTTGCTGAGAAAAAAAATGAATGGATTTGTTAAGGTATTCTTCAATTCTAAATGTTATTTCCCATTTTTCAACTTGTGCATATAAATTTTCTAATTTTTTTTATCTCAATATATACATAAATTAATTTTAACTTATAAATAAATTTATTTTGTTTTGTTTTTCTCATATTCTTTTAAATGTTTAAAAACTTGTGAACTGAATATGTAGAACGTTCAAGTACTTTTTAAATGAATGGATTTGTTAAGGTTTTCTTCAATTCTAAATGTTATTTCCCATTTATCTAGTATAAAAATCTTTCTGTTTTAAGTTCAACATTAGTATATTCCTTTTTAATTTGTAATATTATAACACTCCAGACAATACATCTAATTATTACAAAATTATAACTTATAAAAATATAAATATTAACAATATAAAGTTCAAAACAACATTTGAAAGCCCTATAAAACCTCCTACACCTGTATGATCATTTGTTCGTGTATACAGTACTGTCATTGCAGTTCATAACACAACAAGAAAAACAAAGGTAAGCTAGTGAAAATAAAGTTTTATAATATACACAATCAAATTAAAAGAGAAAACCAAATTACATGGATCAATTTCTCAATTATTCAATCTTCTTCAAATCCCAACATAAAACAATCACATAGATCTCACATGGATCTACACATCCAAAATATTCTACAAACAGAATAACAATTGATGCCTTCCGGAAGACCCGTATTAAGTAAGTCCTATCAGAGACTAACACCTGATCCAAAAATTACCAGCGAATCCAAGATAAAGAATCAGGGTAAGTTCAATACAACCCAAGTCCTGCATTATATGTCACGGTGTACAGGAACTCCCCCATCACCTTCTCATCACCTGATATCTTAGTCTATGTGACTTAGATAATCAGTGAAGCTCGAAGATCTTTATTACCACATAGACATCAATACTTAATACGCACACAAACATCAGTCCATACATTATCCCAAATGTATGAATTCAATTCCATACCATTTTCATCATTCATATATGATACATACCATTCAATCACATAACATTAAAAATTCATAACATTTAAGAACCTTTCTAACATTAAAAACAATATTTAATTTCCAAACTATCAAAATCTAATATTTATACATGTTCACACAACATAAAATAAAATCAAACATTTTGTTGTAAAACCGTAAATATTGCGAAATGAAAAACAAAGTGTGTGCAAAAACGAAAAAACAGAGTGTGTGAGAAAACCCTAGCGATTTTTGTTACCGTTGGAGGAGATCTCGAAAGTGCAGCGGAGACTGGATCTGCACCGAGATTGTCGCGCGTTGTTGCCCCCTCCACCCACGAATCGTAGCCGCACGACCGGGAACCTTCACGCCTACTGCTAGTCTTGCGGAATCTTAAGAACATTGCAAGAGACGTGGGTTGTTAGTTCCTCCATTCCCGTGGGTCTTCCCCAATCTCCGACAGCGGTCATGGCTCAACAAGGGTTTGAAGATGTGACAGTTTTGGGTTTCTCCATATATAAATACCGTATCCCTTTGCTTCAGAATACACATCTCTCACTCACCTTCTTCCTCTTCCTCAACCCACCACCATCGTGCACCTGTCCTCTTCACTCACCTTTTCATCTTCTTCTTTCTCTCTCTTGATTTATTATTTTACTTTATAATTATTTTTCTGGTTTATTGAGTTTTTACTCTTTTAAGAGTAAATTGCTAGTTCTAATCCTCGGAAATTTCTGGGAAGTTCCTGATGTATTCTGGGGGACTTGCGCAATACACCGCGGATAAGTTCTTACGGACAGTGATCGCTCACGCCTCAGGAAATCAATTTTGTTCATGTTTAAAGTCTCATTTACTACAATCGTAAGGACTTATGGATGAAAATATGGACGACAACAACAGCGCTGCTCCGAAAACGTGAAATGTTGTTTCCCCAACACAAACCAGTTTTGCAAAACCATTTCCGGATGTCTCGAAAGTTGAAGTCTTCATTGGTCAGAATTTTCGACGTTGGCAAGAATGTGTGTCCACCTTATTGGACATGTACGAAGTTGCTTTTGCACTTACAACTTCTAAACCCGACTCAAGCACAACCGCGAAACAAGTTGATGATTGGATCCATGCAAATAAGGTATGTTGTCACACCTTACTCAGTGTGTTATCTAAAGATCTGTTCGGTGTTTATGCTTCTTACAAGGAAGCAAAAGATATTTGGGATTCTCTTATCCTCAAATACACTGCCGAAGACATCGTCAAACAAAGGTTCGTGATTGGAAACTACTACTGTTGGGAGATCATCGAAGGCAAAGACATCAAAATCCAGATAAACGAATATCACAAGCTGCTTGAAGATATCAAAGCTGAAAGCATAGCCTTGCCAGATGAATTTGTTTCTGAACTCTTGATCGAAAAGCTTCTGCAATCTTGGACGAATTACAAACAACAACTAAAGCACAAACACAAACAAATGTCATTATCAGATCTGATCACCCACATCATCATTGAAGACACAAACAGGAAGGAGTGCGCTGCTACAAAGGCCAAAACTTTGTTTGCCAAAACAAACGTGGTAGAAGACAAACCAGCTCTAAAAAGGTACGACAAAAAATCTGATCATAAAAAGAAATATAATAATAAATTCTCTCGTCCCAATGGAACTAACCTCACTTTCAATAAAAAGGGTAATTGCTTTGTTTGTGAAAATCCAGGTCATCATGCACCTCAGTGCAGACATAGGGCCAAAAACGACTATCCTCCTAAGGAAAATCTAGTCGAATGGGAAGATACAATTGTGGTAGTCGTTTCACAAGTAAATCTTGTGACAAATGTGAGCAAATGGGTGGTAGACTTTGGGGCTACCAGACACATCTATGCAAACAGAAATGTGTTTACCTCTTACACAAGTGTGGGGGGTGGAGAAGAACAAGTTTATCTCAGTGATTCCAGGACAACTCATGTCCTAGGAAAATGAAAGGTTCTTCTGAAGCTCACATCTGGTAAAACTCTGGCTTTGAGTGATGTGCTACATATGCCATCAATTAGAGTTAATTTGATCTTTGTAGCATTGCTAAACAAAGTTGGGGTTAAAGTGTCATGTGATCTGACAAGATTGTTATGACAAAAAAAAAATGTTTTTGTGGGGAAGAGATATTGTGATCAAGGTCTTTTTGTATTGAACATTTATGAAGTTATGAATGAATCTGAATCTTCTGCTTATATTGTTGATTTGTATGATATATGACATGTTAGATTAGGACATGTGAATTATTCGTATGTTATGAAATTGCAATGACTAGGATTAATCAACATGTATGGCAAACAAAATAGTAAATGTGATATATGTGTAGAATCTAAAATAACGAAGAAAACATGTCACTCTGTAGAACGTCAAGCTGAACTTCTTGGTTTAATTCATATCGATCTTGCAGATTTAAAACAAACCATGTCTAGAGGTGGTAAAAATTATTTTGTAACATTTATAGATGACTTTTCTAGATACACCAAAGTGTATTTAATTAAACATAAGGATGCAACTTTTGACACGTTATTAACGGCGGAAGTAGAAGATGAATTAAATAAGAGAATTAAAAGAATTAGATCAGATAGAGGTGATGAATATGTTTCATTTAATGATTATTGTGTTAAAGAAGATATTATTCATGAAATAACCCCACCGTATTGACCTGAATCTAATGGAGTAGCTAAAAAGAAAAATAGGACTCTTAAAGAAATGATGAATGTCATGCTTATTAGTTCTAATGCTCCTGATAATTTGTGGGGTGAATCTCTGCTTACCGCGTGTTTCTTGCAAAATAGGATACCACATAGGAAAACTGGTAAAACACCTATATGAATGTCAAGTGGGGCCGCTTGCATGAGATCTTGGCAAGAGCTCTATAACACTCATGAATACCGGGCACGCGCATGGCCTAGTAGCGCAACACAACAATAACAACAAGTAATGCAGGGGTGTATTGTGATTGATAAACCTCTAACATATACTAAGTGTCTTGGTTCATATAGCTTGCTATACCAACTACATTATGTGTTAAGTTCATTAATCTAAGACTGATCCATTAATCTAATGCATTACATCTTAGATGAACCCAAAATCTTTTTCTTTCTTTTTTTCAATGTTTTATCTTTTGCAATAAGTGATAGATTGTTGTAAAACCGTAAATATTGTGAAATGAAAAACAGAGTGTGTGTAGAAACGGAAAAACAGAGTGTGTGAGGAAGTTAGTAACTGTCCTGTCCTGAATGTTTGAAATACCAAATTCAAACAGTAAGACACAGGAATTTTGTATTCAATAATTCAGGACATATACTAACTCCCTTTAATTGTGTCTGCAATTGGTAAACCTCATAATCTTATACCTTCATTACCTGTTGTTTTAATTTTGAGGTGCATTATGTTTGTAACTCAATGTGGATATGAATTTATATAACTGAATGGACAAAGGGGTTTCATGAATTTTATATGCATGCCTTTTGTAATTTGGCAAGGATGTTCCCTCTTGTTGCACTGATCATGTAGAACTCGATACACATGTACACCTCCTATAATGTAATACAACTTTAGCTGTGATGTTTTTGGCAGTCTGGGGAATATGTACTTACTTGGATGAAAATTGATGGTTTTGATCTGGCTTGACCTGGTGATGAGTGGTAAAAGATTTCAAGAAATGAGTGGTAACATATATGACTTCATTGGGTTTTAAAAGCAGGCTTGTTAAAACAGTGTAATGTAGGTTGGTTTGGTGAAGACTGAAGAGTGCCAACATGTTGGTAGGCGTGTTGATCTCAGAAAAATAGGCCTTGTGTGCTCACGAAAATATTGACTATTGATTACCTGGGAAAGGCTTCTGCGAACCAATTTTAAGGTATTATTATTGATTGATTAGTGCTTAGAAAAGAGGTGTAACGGGTGATAACAAAGAACTTTGATACTCTTTTTTATTTGCATGGATGTTTGATGTTGATTCTGTGTCAAAAATAGATGCCCTTGGACCATTGCATGTCTTAAAATCCTACCCTATATATCATTATTTAATCCCTAACATGGTTGTTGTCCATTTGTTGTAGGCTAGACGGGCATCACTAAAGCGGGAGACTCTCCATACAGATTTTCTAACCCCTCCAGTGCTAAAGGAATCTATGTTAGTTTTGGAAAAATTAGCAGATGTGAAAGCAATTTCTCAAGGAGGTTATGCTCAGGTAAAAATATCCAGATAAATGCTTTCCAGTCCTTCGATACTAAAATTATCTGAATTTGTGTGTTGACATAAGACTTGTATTCTCTCTAGGCTGAACGTTGTCGGATTTCTGTTGGACATCCAGAAGAACTGACTAGTGATCCAGATATTATTTCAGCATTAAGGTTAAATCTTCTAATTTCATTGTCAAGCTCACTAGATCCATTATTGATGTTTCTAGAAGTGTTTGCTAATATTTACATAAAATTACTTTTTTCAGCATTAAAGGGAACTTCCAGTTTGAACCTTGCTCACATGGTGACTTCCTTGGCTCAATCCTTGGTACAGGAATTGTCAGGGAGAAACTTGGGGATATTATATTGCAGGTATTTCTTTAATTAAATTTATTTCAGGAAGGTTCTGTTTAAAAGTTTGCTCTGTCCACAGCTGAGTGCTAAGGTTTTTGTATAGACATTATTAGCTTCTGATGGACTTGTACATCATAATCTGCAATTTGTTACATGACATTTTCATCGTATGGGTTTTTCAATTTGCTGATTTTGCTCTAACTTCTTGTGTTCTCTTGGCCTGTACATACTAAAAGATTTTTGTCTAATGCTGCTTTGATCTCTAAAGTTAATGACTTCTCTTTGTTGTTTGATGAGTCAATATTTCTATTATCTTCCTAATTAGATCAATGGAGTGTATTTAATAGAAAGATTGTTCTTACAATGAATCAAATCATGTGTCAAAAAGAAAAAGAGTCAAATCTGTAAAGAAAACAACAATATTAACAAGTGTGACCTCTGTAGTTCTATTTAATTTGACTGGCTAGATTGCAAGTTAAGTTTATAAACATGACCTGGATTACATTTTCTTATTTGCATTCATTCTGAGTTTTATTTTACCATTTTGTGCTGTTTGACTCTAGTGTGCATGTACAGCAGCCCACACATATTTTAGGAAACTTAGACTTTGTTTACCTCTCTTATCAAGGGAGAACAGGGTGCACAGATAGTTGCTGTGCCAGAACTGGTTGAATTTCTCATGTCAACCTTGGTTAAGGTAATATTATTACACATAATGCTCTCTGCAATTTACTTTTCTAGATAAATATCTAATTATCAGAACAAGGAATAGTTGTGATTGTAATAGTAAATATTTGAATGCCATTGATGTGGATATGAACGTTGTTTCCAAATTACTGGGGTACAAGAATTTAAAAAATCTATGGTTCTAGGATGGAGAATATTAAAATATAAAATAATATAGAAATATTTATATTCATATAGATAATATTGCTTAAGTTCATTTATAAGAATAAAATGTCCATTCCAAAAATTTATAGGCTAACAAATAAGTTCAAATATTTTGGTGTGTTTCAGGGCCAATTTTTTATGTTTGTTTTTGTTTTAGGATCTAATCCAATACAATTTAGAAATAATAAACTAACAAGATATTAGAGAAGTCTTAAATAGCAAGGAGTATTTTGGCCAAATGTTACCGAATTCGGCATATTAACTTTAGATTCGGCATGGTAGCAAATGCAAGTTCTGTGCTTTCTTGTGTGATCATGCGAGTTACAGCTTGTCTTTTGGTTCTGAAAATTAAGAATAAAAATAAAATCCTAAACCTGGCTCTGGAAGTGAATATTGCAGGTAAATTTTTTATTAATGGAATTCAGTTACCTATGTTATGGTGTTATGGATAGTTTAGGCATGTTCATTTTGAGCAGTGTCTGTATTGCATAATTATTACTATTTATATTCCGACTGCTTTCTTGTTACTCAGGTTCGTAATGTTCCTGTAACTTGCACCAAGATACTATTGATTTCTCTTGATTATGAACCACCAAGGTGCAGTATTGAACTGGGCTCAACTTCACATAACATTTTCCAGTTAGACTTCACTGATTTTGTGTAGTGTGCAGAACAAAATCATTCAAAACTATAGAAGCATCGCTAAGAGTTGATGCTCTTGCTAGCGCTGGATTTAAGATTTCACGTTCAAAACTAGTTAACATGATCAGGTTGGTAATCTCTGACTTATGTAATATCTGATCTGTCAATTAACTGTAAATTGCTGATTGCCTACAATACACTTATGAACATTGCAAAAGTTATGCATACATTGAATGTCTCTGAATTTTTTTATTAGCTATAACCAGACCAGTTGCATAGCTTACTCTTCCCCTTTCTTTCAATGTTGCCAATATCCAGAAATGTACTCATTTTCTTGCTCATAAAACTGCTTGACTTCAGTAGCTATTTTGGCATATAACCTATGTGTATAGTCAATATAGCTATTTGTATATTAACGAAATATGGACATTGTGGCAAATGAACATTTTGCATGGCTTTCTCTTGATGACAAGACCTTGTTTACATATGATAACTTTGTTGTACATATGCTTGTAGCAATGGTGATGTGTGTGTCAACTGGATCCCTGTTACTACCAAAGGAACCACACTCAAGAGTGGAGATATTATATCAGTTAGTGGAAAGGGAAGATTAAAGGTAACTTGCCAAAGCTTAAAATAATTACTGGATTATCAGAATGACTTTGGATATATGATATGACATTAAGCCTTTTAGATAGGAGAAATAAACTCCACAAAGAAAGGGAAGTTTGCAGTGGAGCTCATTCTGTATTTGTAGAAGTTCAGAAGACATTTTGTGGGAACTGGGAAGCTTTCCTTTAGCCTCATGTAAGTAAAACTGAAGAGAGGCAAAAGTTGTATAGCATTCAACTTCTAATATTGTGGTTTCCACCATTTCAAGACTATTGATGTTTACCTTAAGCCCAGAGAAAGGATACCTGTGATTTGTATTTGATAGTGATTTTATTCAGTAATATCACCCCAAACTAGCTTTTATGACAAATATCAACAGAAGCTTCATCGGCTACAAAAGCCTCTAACTTGGTCATAAACAATAATTTCTTGTTGCGAATTGAGACCATTTCTTAGCAAGGAATTCTTCCATTTGCTGATAATTTTACTAGAGTCATGTCATGTGGGCAATCCATCTTTCAAACGCTTAATAATGTGTTAGAGATGAAATTTAAAGAAAATTTATGGTAAAGTATGTTGTTTGATTAAGAAATTGAAATTCTAAAATTATTAGGATAATATTGGTGTTCGATTATGATTTTTTTTTATTAATTTTGGTAAGATTTATTTTTTATTTAAATTGTTAAGATTATTTTTCTTGTAATCCATTGTTATTTTGTACTATTATTAGACGAACTTTGATATAAAAATAACATCAAACATGATTGACTAAAAGAGATTAAAATAAAATTAATTCAGATATTTTATCCAAATAAAACTTTTAAAAACCAAACAATCTGAGAAACGAAAAACACGGCCAAGGGTCAAAATATAAAACCTTTTCTTCTCAACGTGCAGGGCTAACAGTGTAATATTTGTTTAGTAAAATAAAATGAAAAGTAAACTAGAAATCTAAGAATCAAATCTCACTGTGAATGAAATTAATTTACCAATCCTTAATTAACTTGTTCAAAAATTTATGTAAGATTTTAAATTTAAATTTTGTAAATAAAATGATTTGGTTGAAAAAAATAGATCCAATTGAATATAATAGAATTTATTTATTGATAAAACCAGTAAACACTTTACACATATTTTTACCACCTCAACTCAACACCTAGAGCGTGAGATTAATTTGTTAAGATTTTTAGCGAAAACCATAATATAAAGTTTTGAAATAAAAATTAAAATAAATATCAAATTTCTATTTTTTTTAAAAAAAAAACCTCCACTCAGAATTACGTTTACCGATCCACATTTGTAATCAAATTCCAATTTAATCCATACCATATACAAAACATTTTTTCATGCTCCTGGGCACATTAATTTTTATTATCACGCAAAAAACATTTAAATCTAGGAAATTTGTTGTTCCATAATAAAAGATAGTCCCTTCAAAGTTATCACAAAAAGTTGTGTTCGCTGCATGAACAATGTCCATTATATTGCCTAAAAATGGAAAAGATTCAATTAGAATAAATCATATGACTCATTAATTCCAAATCTGCCCAGTTATTTGTAGGATTGCAAGACAACCATGATTTACCCAATCTTAATGTAAATGACCCTAAAGCTGCCGTAAAAGACAAGTAAAAAATCATCCTCGGATTGTTCCTTAAAAATCTCATTTTGCCATCTATACTCAAAGAAAACATGAATGCAGAAGTGATCTTTAATGAGTATATCCACATCCCCAAGCACAGCAACCAATGGTTTCAAAGTATCAGTATCTTCGTCTTCTCGGGGCAATGTAAGTTGGGAAAGGAAGTAGATATATGTCAGGTTTTGATGGCTCGGATCCTCTATATTAGCTCTTTCAAGCTGATCATCCTATTTTATAACATAGCTTAGGATTCCACCTATACATGGCGACTCTTTTTAATATGCGATGCTCTAAGTTGGTTCAAGTGGATGTATCAAATTACTAAATACTAGAGAACGTTTGAAAAGCCATGCAATCAGGTTTTATGCCTCACTCCAAAAATGATCTTTAACTGTTTCATCTTTGGCCTTATTCTGGAAATCAAACGTGAATTAGTCGTGCTCCAACCTACTTCCATCACCCAAGCCACGGGTCTTGCCAAACTCTTGGAATCCAAGAAGAATGACACCAAGCGTTTTATCCGCTCCTTGACCATTCTACCTCAGCCATCCCAACACTTGTTACCCCCACCTCGCCCCCCTTTTCTTCACCAGCTATACCATCCACATCGTCATCTTTTCCTATAATTTTTTTTCAGCCCAACTTCAAGAATGAAGATCGGCAGACCTATGTTACAATTGTGATGAGAAATTTTTTCCTAGCTACAAATGTGTAACCAAACGTTTTTTGCTGTTACTAGGAGACAAATGCACCTCAAATACATCACCAAATACTCTTTCCACCTTAGACAATGACCAAGAACCCGTGGACTCCTCTCACATCCACCTATGTCTTCAAGCTTTATCCGGCACACCTTCAACCTACACATTTAAGTTCCAAGGATACATTGCCAGTCTCCTAGTCATCATCTTAATCGACACTGGCAGCTCTCTTAACATCCTCCATCGTCTTGCCTTAATTCTTAACCTTTGTATCCTCCCAATCACATCCTTCTCCATAATGGTTGGCAATGGTGACAAAATACATTGCTCATCCATATGCCCCAACGTCACCATTTCTATTCAACAACATTGTTTCTCCATGCCCTTCTACTTAATCCCTATTGAGGTGCTGATGTAGTCCTTGGCATGGACTGGTTACACTCTCTTGGACCCCTACAAGCAGATTTCTCTACACCTTAACTCTCTTTCAACCACAATGGCCTTCCCATCATTCTGCAAGGTACCGCCAAACTTTTAGATAACCATGTTTTGGCCACCAATATTTGTCACCTTTTACACACAAATTTCGTAGCATCTTTTCACCTCTTAGTTTTCCAACCGGACCCTCCTTCTCATTCTCCACCTCCATCTAATATCCACCCTCATGTTTCCAACCTCCTTCATGCTTACCAATCAGTTTTTACCACTCCCCACGGCCTACCCCCCGCCCCCACTGCCTACCAACCACCAAATACCCTTACTACCAAATTCCCCACCAGTAAATATCAAGCCCTACCACTACCCACATGCCCACAAACATACCATGACATCAGTCATCCAAGAAATGTTAGAGGCAGGTATCATTCGCCCAAGAAAAAGCCCTTTCTCTTCACTGGTTATTCTTATTTAAAAAAAGATGGTTCATGGCATTTTTATGTTGATTACAGAGCTTTGAATGCCATTACAGTGAAAGATAGATTTCCAATTCCAACTATTTATGAATTGCTGGATGAGCTAACAAAAGCTAGGGTCTTTACTAAGTTGGATTTAAGGTCTGGATATCACCATATCAGAATACAGTCCACTGATTGCCATAAAACAGCTTTTCGAACCTTTGATGGTCATTATGAGTTTTTAGTTATGCCATTTGGACTTTCTAATGCCCCTTCTACCTCCTAAGACCGCATCTAAGGCAATTTGTGCTATTTTTTTTATGACATCTTTATCTGCAGTAAATCCATGCTAGAGCATATCCAACACCTCACCATTACTCTCCAATTACTTCAAGACGACAACTTTTTTGTCAAAGAATCTAAGTGCATGTTTGCAACGTCTAGGGTTTCCTATTTGGGCCATATCATTCAAGCAGAGATTGTTGCCCCTGACCCAGACAAGATTCAGGCCATCCTTCTTTGGACCAAACCTACCTCCCTCACCACTCTCCGCGCTTTTTTGGGAATTACTGGGTTTTATCGCAAATTCTTACGCAGTTATGCCACTCTTGCCTCTCCACTCACGAATTTACTAATATTTAAAGTTTTTACATGGAATGAAGAGGCCCAAAAGACCTTTTTACAATTTAAGAAATTCTTAACTATAGCCCCTGTTCTACATCTTCCATATCTCTCTCTTCTGTTTGTGGTTGAAACGGATGCCTCCAATTCTGCCATAGGCGTGGTTCTCTCCCAAGCTGGTCATCCTATTGCTTTCTTCAGCAAGAAGCTATGTCCCAAAATGCAGAATAATTTAGTGTATGTCAAAGAAATGCTCGCAATCACTAAGGCAGTAAAAAAATGGAGACACTATTTAATTGACACTCATTTCCAAATTACCACAGATCAACAAAGTCTCAAGAGGTTACTTACCAAGGCATTTTCTACACTAAAGCAACAAAAATGGGCCACCAAACTCATTGGTTACAGTTTTGATATTCTGTACCACCCAGGGCGTCACAGTCAAACAACTGATTTCCTCTCTCGGCCACCCACTTCAGTTATTTTGGCCATCCCCTCCCCAATCCCAGAAATACTCATGCAATTAAAAAATATTACTAGTGAAATTAGGGAAACAAGAAGTGTAAAAAGTCATTGCTTCTCAAAACAGTGCACATACCTTTCAAAACGACCTTTTGTATCACGACCGAAGACTATATGTGCCATCCATAGAATATCTGCGCACCACCATACTTCACGAGTTCCATGCCACCCCCTCTGGTGGACACTCAGATGTTAAAGCCACCATGGCTCGCCTAGTTGTGTCCTTCTATTGGCCAGGGATGTATAGAGATGTCAAATCGTTCATCAAACAATATCTCCCTTGCCAACAAAATAAACCAGTTAACACCAAACCCTTAGGTCTTCTACAACCCATTCCCCCACTAACCCAAATTTGGGATGAGCTCACCACAAATTTCATAACAAATTTACCCTCGTCTTTTGGCCACACGGTGATATGGGTCGTATATGACTGTTTGTCCAAATCTGGCCACTTTATAGCACTCCCCACCTCCTTCACCTCATCCCAATTGGCTAACCGTTTTTCTGTTGATATTTGCAGGTTGCACGACATTCCCAAATCCATCATCTTCGATAGAGACCCACTCTTCCTCAACAATTTTTGGAAGCATCTTTTTCACCTACAAGGCACCAAACTAAAATTTAGCACAACCTATCATCCTCAAACAGATGGTCAAATGGAAGTCATAAACAAAGGATTAGAAATTTATCTTTGTTGCTTTGTAAGTGACCATCCGAGGACATGGTACTAGTACTTAAACCTTGCTGAGTTCTGGTATAACTCGTCCTACCACACTGCAATCAATACTACACCTTTCCAAGCGCTTTATGGGCAACCTCCACCGTCCATACCAGACTACGTTCCTGGCATAACAACGGAACCGGCTATCGCCACCACCTTACAAGAGCGTACATAGATAATGCATCAATTGAAGACCATCCTCACTCACACTCAACGTCGCATGGCCCAAATCACAAACAAATCACGACGACATCACATTTTCAACGTTAACGATTGGGTGCTACTGTGATGACAAGCATACAGACAATTGTCCCTCTCTTCTGAGCCTCACCACAAACTCACTCGAAAATATTATGGTCTATATCGCATCACCAAACGCATAGGAGAGGTTGCTTACGAACTCGCCCTCCCTTCCTCATCTAAATTCCACCCGGTCTTCCTCATTGCATTACTTAAACCATACCACAACCACAAAAACCCCACCCCTTACCACCCCAACAACACCACTTCCATTTTCCTCCACCTCCCAACACTCTTTATGACTCAGAAATCAACCAACAACACTGAGAAAATAACTTAAACCATTCAAACTCTTTACTTCCTCCTCACATAGCATCCTCACCTGATGAGGACCTGAGAGATAGCACACCCACTGACCAAGCCCAACCTTCTAGAAAGATGACTCAGAGCATGACCCAAGACTCATGGCTAGGTTAGGACCCACCACTAGCAGATGCTTCAGAGCCCAATATTCCTTAGAGGATCACAAGGAGTAGAGCCCAAGCCATGGAAGTTGAGCATCAACCAGTGTCTTTATTTTTAATTTCAGTAGAGTAGGGTCCATTTAGCATAATAAGGGGGTGTAGTTATCATTTTAGCTTATGCCTAGTCCTTTAGGGAAGGAATGTAGCCCTAGCTTCTAGAATTCTCGAAACAAGGCTAAGGGGTGGCATTGACCTAGGTCAAACCCCTAGGTCGCCCCTTCCATGTTCCCTTTATGCCCCTCCATCATCTTGTTTCCCAAGGCACCCATTCCTATAAATAGGGTGTCTTGCCTCATGTTATGACACATTGAATTTTGGAATTGAAAGGAAACTTTACACAAATTGTGAGTGAGACTTGTGTTCTCTCTGCATTGGTTTTATCTTGTGAGAGTGAGAGCTCTTCAAGTGGCGACCCTCATCACTTATCTTGGATATCCCACACACTCCAAGTGACGTGTTCATCCATTACCATATCCATAAGCATTCCTTTCCTTCATCTTTTCATTTCTTTTCCTTTACGCCATCTATCTTCCTTGGTGTTCTTTTCTTTGTTTCATTTTGCTTTCGATCATCTTCATTTTAATTGCTTCCTTTTATGTTCTTTCTTTTTCCGCAAACATCATCATCCTCACCACATCTTGTATTTTTCCTTGTTCCTTTAGAAGTGAACCTTCACACTTACTTAACACCTGGTTAAGTTCGTGTCCAATGGGGATCTTCTCTAGGTTTCACACCTTAATTGTTAAAATCCAAATCATAAACAAAGTGTCACCATTAAAATGGACAACTCTAAAATCAACTCACATCATGTGGTATTTAGAGCATGGTTATTTTGAGCTTATTTGTTTTGAGTTGATTTCGGCACTTTACTTCTTGCACCTTTAAATTCTTGCTTTTACATTCAAGCAATTTCAATTCAACCTTTACTTTCTTGTCATTTACATTTCGGCAATCTTTATTCATTAGCACTTTAAATTCCACTTTTGAATTGCTTTTGTGTCTTTTTTGTTTCTTACCTTTTTTTTGCTTGAGTCATATGTTCTTAGTATTCTAGGAGTCTTTAAATTCTTTCTACTTATTTTTGCTTTTAATTATGAAGAACTAAAAGAAACTAGAAATTTGTTTGAGTAAAAGTTGATTTAGTTCCAAACAAAGAATTCAAGTGATCATATAAATTGAATCCCAATCTTTTTGTGAAAATTGGAAGTGAATGAAAATATGCATGCCAAGATTATGGACATCTTAAATCCATAAACCAAAACCAAGGAAAAAAAAGTTGAGCAATTCACTTTCCTTTTCAAGAACAACATTGCTAAAAGTCCATTCTTTTTATTTGGCAAATTGTTTTCACATTTGTGAAATTTTATCCTTCTTGCTTTTACAATTTCTACGTAGATTAAAACTTCGTAGTTAAAAGTTTAAGTAAGTGTATTTGAGTCTTCTTTTGTGCTTTTCTTGCTTGTCTTCTTAAAAGTTTTGTCATTATCTTATCTCCATTTTTGGTTTAGCTTTCTTGATTTTTAATCTTTTCTTGCTTGTCATTAAAACTTTCTTAAGTTTTGTTGTGGGATCTTTGGTGAGCAAGTGTAAGGACTTTGTCCTTTTTCATTTGAAGTGCTTGTAACCCAAGTATAGATCTTTGGTTGAGAGAAAAATTTATTTCTTGAGTGCTTTACTTATTGTCCTCTTTTCTACACAACCTAGTGATACAAATGAGTAGAGGATTATTAATCTTTTTCACTAATTGTTTGTTTTCTTTGTGCAAATTTTATGGCTCATTTGTCCTCAGGGGAATCCTCCAAGCCACAATCTGATGGAAGACCAACCTAAAACACCAACCTAGGTAAATTTAGGGTTTCTAAAAAACCTCTAAATTAACCAAGGTCGGTCTAGAAAGCCCATAGAGGGGGTGAGCATACAACACTAGTCACACCCCTCCCATGTGCTTCATTAGGTGCTACTTTTGGGAGGGAATTCATTTGAATTTCCCTCCACTTTCATTTGAATTTTCAGCCCTCTAAACACTATAAATAAGAAGACTTGGATCATGTAATTGCAAGATTAATCATAGAGTGAAATTGCTGCAAAATTTGTGCCAATTTGTCACTCTTGTCTACTTCTTCTTTAGGATAGGCAAGCAGTCTTCAACCTTCACCTTCCTATTGAGATGGCCGAACCACTCACCTTCCATACATTACATGCACCTTCAAGGAGTCCACACCTCTTAGGAGATCCTTGCACGCCTCTTTCATAAGCTTCCGCCACCATCAATTAAAGTTTCATTAACATGAAGGCACTTCTTCCATCACAATCTCCCCAAAAAGATTTTCTTTTGGGAGAGCTTGCGGAAGCAAAGAGGTCATTGGCCCAAAAGGATGAAGAGATGCGACACTTAGTGAAAATATTACAAAGACTGGAAGAGGCTCAAGAGAGGTTACCTAGAGGAAGAAGATGGGACCAAAGAAGATCAAGATTGGAGAGTGCATCAATTTGAAGAAAGGCGCCACCAACATCAACCATACAAACCTTCTTTTGCTTATGTAAAATTACCAAGTTTTAATGGGGAGAGTGATCCCAATGTATATCTAGGATGGGAAGATAAGGTAGAACAAATTTTCAATGTGTATGAGGTCCAAGAGGATCAGCAGGTTAAGTTAGACTAATATTTTAAAGATTTGGAAACAACTTTGACTAAAATAAACATGCAAGAAAGTGAGGAATCAAAGATAGCTAGGTTTGTTAGTGGATTACAAAGAGAAATTCAAGATGTTGTAAAATTGTATGAGTATTCTTCCTTAGAAAAATTGGTCCACCTAGCCATCAAGGTGAAATCATAAGTTTTGGAGAAAACCCATTTAAAAAATATTCATAATGATGGCTTCTACAAATCTTCTTGGAAGGACAAAACCAAAACTTCTTAAAAAACTTTTCCTTCCAATTTTTCAAAGGACACAACTTTAAACCCTAAAGTTTCTAAGGAAAACCCTTCCACCTCTACCCCTAGGTCAGCCACCAAAACCTCAAACACCAAATGTTTTAAATGCCTAGGTTTTGGGCATATAACAACCAACTTTCCTACAAAGAGAACAATGATGGTAAAAGGGGGGTTGTTGTCAGTGTCCATAGTTCCAGATCTAGTTCCCCTGCCACTTCTAGAAGCCAGAGTGAGGATGACCTTGAGATTCCCTGTGAAGGTGATTTGTTAGAAGACGCGTGCTTGGTCAAGTTCAAAAACCTTTTGATGAAAGCCAAAGGGAAAATATCTTTCATACAAGGTCCCTTATTAATGACAAATTATGTTCATTAATAGTTGATGGGGGTAGTTGCACAAACTTGATAATCACAAGAGTGGTGGAAAAGCTTGGATTTCCCACCATCTGTCATGCAAAGCCTTATAAGCTCCAATGGCTTAGTGAAGAGGGAGAAATCATTGTTAATAAAAAAGTCCTCATAACATTCTCGATCGGTAAATATAAAGATGAGGTGTTGTGTGATGTTGTGCCAATGTAAGCAATCCACATTCTTTTAGGAAAGCCATGGCAATTTGACGGGAAAATTTTACATGATGGCCTTTCTAACAAAATTTCTTTTAACTTCCAAAGGCATAAGATCACATTTAAGAGAGAAAAAGAAAAAAATATAAAGAGTTCTAAGACCAGCCTTTTCATCACCTCAAAAGAGGTAAAAAAAAGGTAATGCTAGCTCACAAGGCTTTCTTCATAGCCTATCCTAAGAATAATCTTGAGAATGAGTTGGCAGTAGATAGTTCTAAATGCTTGGATCTTTTGGTAAAGGAGTATCAAGATGTGTTCCAAGAGCCCCTAAAGGATTACCTCCTATAAGGGGCATTAAACATCAAATTGATTTCATACCCGAGTCTTCTTTACCAAACAGACCAGCATATAGAACCAATCCAACTGAGGCCAAAGAAATTCAACAAGTTGAGGAGTTGATAAATAACGGGTGGGTGCAAGATAACATGAGTCCATGTGCTATGCCTGTAATTCTTGTCCCTAAAAAGGATGGGAGTTGGAAGATGTGTACGGATTATCGTGCAATCAATAACATAACCTCAAATATAGGCGTCCCATTCTTAGATTAGATGACTCGTTGGATGAGTTACATGGGTCTCAAATCTTCACCAAAATTGATCTTAAAAGTGGGTATAACCAAACTCGGATTAAACCGAGAGATGAATGGAAAAAACCGCTTTTAAGACCAAATTTGGGTTCTATGAGTGGTTAGTCATGTCCTTTGGCTTAACCAATACTCCAAGCACCTTCATGCGACTTATGCATCATGTTTGAAGATCTTTTATAGGCAAGTTTGTATTGGTATACTTTGATGACATCCTTATCTATAACTTGACCATAAAAGAACATAAAGAGCATGTTAGGCTAGTTTTAGAAACCCTTAGGAAGGAGAAGTTGTATGCCAATCCAGAAAAATGTGTCTTTTCCATAGACAACATAGACTTCCTAGGGTTCGTAGTTAGTTCAAAATGGGTGCATGTGGATGAGGAAAAGGTGGAAACAATTAGAAATTGGCTTAAACCCACCAATATTAGTGAGGTACGGAGCATTCATGGATTAGCTAGTTTTTATAGAAGATTTTTGAAAGACTTTAGTACCATTGTTGCACCTCTCAATGAAATAGTAAAGAAGGATGTGGTGTTTAAATGGGGCCAAGAACAAGAACATGCTTTTGAGACCTTGAAAGATAAATTAACCAAGGCACCCATTTTAACACTTCCCAACTTTACTAAGACATTTGAGATTGAATGTGATGCCTCTAATATAGGCATTGGGGCTATCCTCCTTCAAGAAGGTCACCACATAGCTTATTTTAGTGAGAAACTCATGGGGAGTCATCTCAATTACTCAACCTATGAAAAAGAGCTTTATGCTTTTGTTAGGGCCTTACAAAATTGCCAACATTATGTTTTTCCAAAAGAGTTTGTGATACATAGTGATCATGAATCTCTTAAATATTTGAAAGGACAAAGCAAGCTTAACAAGAGATATGCCAAATGGGTAGATTTTATTGAGCAATTTCCTTATGTGATCAAACATAAGCAAGGCAAGGCTAATGTGGTAGCGGATGCTCTTTCTAGAAGACACACCTTGCTAAATGTTTTGGATACTAAATACTTGGGGTCTGATCACATCAAGGAAATTTACAAGGATGACCTTGACTTTTCTCTCATCTTTCAAGAGTGCTCAAAGGGTGGACACAAAGACTTTTTCATACATGATGGTTTTCTCTTTAAAAGGAAAAGACTTTGTGTTCCCCGAGGGTCTTTGAGACATACTCTTGTTAGAGAGGCCCATGAGGGTGGTTTAACGGGACATTTTGGGGTAGAGAAAATGTTAGATACATTGCGGGAGCATTTCTTTTGGCCCCACATGCGCAAATCCGTACATAGCTTTTGTGATAAGTGCATAACGTGTAGGAAGGCTAAGTCTAAGGTGCAACCCCATAATTTATATACCCCTCTCCCCATCCCGGACATGCCTTGGGTAGACATCTCTATGAATTTCATTGTAGGTCTTCCCAAGAGATCAAATGGTATGGATTCTATCTTTGTGGTGGTGGATCACTTTTAAAAAATGGCTCATTTTATTCCATGCCACAAAGTAGATGATGTTTGTTATATTCAAAATCTCTTCTTCAAAGAAGTTGTTAGATTGCATGGGCTTCCTAAAAGTATAGTATTTGACAACGATTGTAAGTTCTTGAGTCACTTCTGGAAGACATTTTGGGGAAAACTTGGCACTAAACTCTTGTTTTCTACTACTTGCCATCCCTAAACTGATTGTCAGACATAAGTGGTCAATAGGACTTTGGCTCATGTTAAGAAGTCTTATTTCTGGGAACCCAAGGGTATGGGAAAACTTAATTCCTTATATTGAGTTTGCTTATAATCGAGTAGTTAACTCTATTACTTCTCACACCCCTTTTGAGGTTGTGTATGGGTTCAATCCCCTCACATCCTTTGACTTACTTCCTATTCCTGTACTTGATGAGGTGTTGTGCAAGGATGGTTTTGAAAAAAACATCTTTTATTAAAAACTTGCATCACCACATCAAGTGTCAAATTGAAAGGAAGGTAGGCAAGTATGCAACACAAGTGAGAACAAAGGTTGCAATGGAAGCAACTTATGGTTTGTTAGGTTTAATTTAAAATGAGATGCAAAGGGTTTCAGAGAAGAAAGAAGACTGGGTTAATTTTATATTTTAATAAAGGGGGGAATATCCCAAACTAGGTATCTTTAATGAATTTCTCAAGTGGATCAATTCTAAATATTTGTCTAGTATACCTTTCATTGGTCCTAGTTTCACTTGGAGCAATGGTCGTCAAGGTCAGAACCGGATTGATAGGAGGTTTGAAAGGGCTTTGTGTAATCTGGATTGTACTGATCAATGGCCTTCTTGTATGTATCAGGTGCTTGTGAAGAATTGTTCTAATTATTTTCCTATCCTTGTTTGCCTATCTGCTTCTTTTAGTCAACTTAGGCATGTATCCTTCCATCTTTTCAAAATGTGGCTTCAAAATCCTTCTTACTTGGATATTGTCAAAATCTCTTGGACGGAGCAGATTAGTGGTGGTTGTCCTATGTTGATTCTTCAACTCAAACCCAAAAGATTGAAAGTAGTTCTCAAAGGTTGGAACAAAACAGTGTTTGGGAATGTCCATTCTGCTGTGATTGGCAAACAACAAAATCTCTTAGAGATCCAGAAAAGGTTAGACAATGCTAATAGTCATAATAGAGATTCTCTAATCTCCCAAGAAATCACTGCTCGCAATGTCCTTGACTATGTTCTTCATTGTCAGCACCTCTTTCGGCAAAAAAAAAGCTAGGATGTTATGGTTCAAAGATGGTGATAGAAACACTTCCTTTTTTTCACAATGTGGTGAAAAGCAAGCATAATAGTACTAGTATTCATAGACTCAAAGTTGATAGCTCTTATCGGGAAGATCCCATGCTCATTGAAGGTTATATCTTAGGTTTTTATAAAGAGTTATATTCCTTTTCTAGTTCTAACATGTCTTCTGTGGGGAACATGGATGATTTTATAAATTTGTATATCCCTAATTAAATGTATGAATGATCATGAGATGAAGGAAGCTATTTTTAATCTCAATCCTAACAGTGCCCCTAGTCTTGAAGGTTTTGGAGGTATCTTCTATAACTCAAGTTGGGACATCATTGGCTTGGATGTTTGTAGGGTTGTTCATCAATTTTTTTTATGCAGGATTGGATTCTTCTTAGGATGAACAACAATGTGGTTTCACTGATTCGTAAAATTCATGGGGCTGATTGTATCAAATATTTTAGGCCGATTGTTGTCGTCAATTTCAAGTTCAAAATCATCTAAAAAAATTCTTATATATAGGCTTGCGGTTATTGCCTCTAGAATTGTTTCTCATAATGAGTCTGGGTTTCTGAAAGGGAGACAATGTATTTGTACCTCTTCTAAAGCCAATAATATTCTTTCTAGGAAAGCTAAGGGTGGGAATATGGCCTACAAGATTGATATGCATAAGGATTTTGATACTCTTAGTTGGCCTTTTCTCTTGCAAGTTCTAAAATGTTTTGGTTTCCATAATTCTTTCATTACTTGGATTCAAGATATCCTTCAATCGACTATGCTTTCTATTAGAATTAATGGGAATTTAGTAGGTTTCTTCCCTTGTAGCATAGGTGTGAGGCAAGATGATCCTTTATCCCCCTTGCTTTTTGTTGTTTGGCCGATGAGGTCTTAAGCAGAGGGATCTTGAATTTGATTGCTAAAAAGAAAATGTAGAATATGGATAGCCCTACAGGTTCTTTTGTCCCTTCACATGTTTTATATGCAAATTACATTTTTTTTCAGGGTAGATATTAAAACTATCAAGAACCCGAACCACTTCTTGGATCAATGTGGGGCTTTTCTGGTCAGTATGTGAATCACGATAAAAGTAACTTTTATACTACTACCTATTTTGCTGGTTTTAATAGAAAAAATCTTAAGATTCTCAACTGCAACCAAGGCTCTTTGCCCCTTAACTACTTGGCAGTTCCTATTCTTTTTAGTATTCCTAAAGCTAGATTTCTTCAACCCCTAGTGGATAAGGTGAAACTTAAGCTTGCTTCTTGGAAGGGTAAATCTCTTAGTATGATGGAAAGGATTCAGTTAGTCAACATTGTTGTCAATGGTGTCCTCTCTTACATTTTTAATATTTATAGATGACCTACTTCTTTGCTTAAACAAGTTTATAAATAGATTAGAAACTTTATCTGGAATAGGGATATCATGAAGAAAGGCTATACCACGGTCGGCTGGAATAAGTTGTGCTCACTTATTGTTGATGGTAGGCTTAATGTCATCAAGTTACAAACTAGGAATGATGTTTATCTTATTAAACTTGCTTGGCATTTTTCTTATAGCAATAAACCTTGGACCATTCTCTTAAAAGCAAGGTTTTTGAGCTCTAAATACCAAAAAGTTTATCCTCATAAATCTTCTTCTATTTGGTATGGTATAAAGCAATTTTATGATTTAGTTCTTGAATACACTTGCTGGACAGTTGGGACAAGTAAGAGTATTAATTTTTGGAATGATTTATGGTGCTCACCATTTTTCTTGTCTATTTTTGCAAGTATACCTTACAGGGAGAGGGTCAACTTGGTCTCTAATGTCTCTCAAGTTTGGAATGGTAATTCTTGGCGTGAATTTGTTTCTCTTCTCCCTTTTGCCATCTTTTGGAAGACATGGTCATTCTTCAAGATGATGATGTGCCTAACTAGACTTTAAAGGAGAATGGTTTCTTTTACCTGAAATATGCCCGCAAGTTCCTCTATTAGCCTGGTAACTCTTATAATTGGGGTAAGTTAATTTAGTCTCCTTTTATTTCCCCTGCTGAATCCTTAGTTCTTTGAAAAATTCTTCATTGAAGACTTCCCACTGCTAAATCTATTCAGAGTAGAGGCATTTATATATGCTCCATGTGCTTCTTATGTGAAAAGCATGAAGAATCTATTCGGCACCTCTTCTTTGAGTGTCCTACTACTATATACATTTGGAGTTGGCTTCAACAGATTTTTCCAACCACTAATTTTTCTTCAGTGGATTATCTTATTGTGTTTATCAAATCTACATGCATTCCTTTCGTTAAATTCATTTTTTTGGTTGTTGTCACTTCCATCATCTAGATGATATGGAGGATGAGAAACCATGTTCGTTTTTAGAAAAATATTCATATCTTTGATTTGATAAAAGATTCTGTTACGATTGCTGGTAATATCTCCAATAAAATTATTAGGAATGATATTTATGATTTTTCTGTCCTTGAATTTTTTGGTATCGGTACACGAAGTAGCAAAGCTCGTAATTCCATTCAAGTGGTTTGGGAATTTCCTTCTCTCGGTTGGTTTAAGGTTAATACGGATGGGGCTTCTAGGGGTTCCCCTGGTAGTGTTACTTGTGTTGAGATTTAGAAAGGCAGTATAGGCGAGTATATTGGTGGTTTTTCTGCATATCTTGGGTTCAATCTTCTTTGTATGTTGAGTTCATGGGTGCCATCCTTGCTATTGAAGAAGGCATTAAAAGAAATTACAATACTTTATGGCTTGAGAGTGATTCGTTTTTGGTTTGCACTGCTTTTTCAAGATAGTAAGCTTTTTGTTCTCTCAGAAACAGGTGAAGGAAATGTCTTTGGTGTTGTCAGAAAATCACTTTTAAAGTTTCTCATGTTTTTAGAGAAGGCAAACATTGTGCAGACAAGTTAGCTAGCTTAGGTTTCATTCATCAACTAGATTGGGTTTGGCATAATAGTCTGCCTTCTTGTACTTTTAGGAGTTTTTTCATAATAGGTGTAAAATTTTTATGTTTTGTTTGGTTTAATTTTGTCTTGTTTTCTTATGCATGAATTTTGGCCTAGTCTCCCTATACTTACTTGTATTCTCCTTTGTTTTTTTTTTTTAATAATAATTTTCTCTTCATGTGATGATAGATGATTGTTGAAATCTAAGGTGTCAACCTAGCTAAGATGTCAGTTTCCATAGTGATGCCTAACATGAAATTAAAAAAAAAAAAAGATTGGTACTTCTCTCTCTCTTGATTATTGCACCATGAATAAATCTAGAGGTTTTTTTGCTAGAGTGTTGATTGATATTGATATGCTATCTACTTTGCCTAATCAAATTTTGGTGGAAAGGTCTAGTTTTTATTTTTATCGCAGATAATGAATTTGAGAAGTTGCCTCCATTTTTCTCTTCATGCAAAATGATAAGGAATGATATTTCTAAATGCAAACCTTAATGACACAGCCAAACCACCTAATATTTTCTCCAAACCTGTTGTCGTACAATATAAACTTATGATTGTCCATACCAAAGAAATTAATGATGCCCCTAACAAGGAAGTGATTGGTGTCATAGAAAAACAAAATTATTTGATAGAGGAATAAATAAATGATGTACATGTCCATAATGCAAAGATGGTGGAAGTTGAGGGAGTTTTTATTGATCTTGATAACCTTGTTGAAGTAGTTGTTGGTCAGGTGGAGGGTTGATCTCTTGTTGGTCAAAATTTTAAGAAATTTACTGAAGATATAGGGGTTGGTTCAGGATTTTAGGATGATTATTTTTACTGATATTCCCTCTTTGGAGGATGTCCATGAATAAAATGATTTGCTATAAAAAATGACTCCTTACCTCATGAAAATTATGGTATTTAAGAAGGACTTTCTCACCTCAAATTTGTAACTAATGCAATAAGTCCTAAATTAGTTACTCCCAAACTGGTTACTTATAAAGTTGTTTCTCATAATTTAGTCTTGCATAATTGTATTGAATCTTTTTTAAGTGATGAACAATAGGCTCTAGAGTCGTGTCTGACCATCTTAACTGTGGATATAGTTAAATCTACCTCGACTGATATTTTCTTAGAAGAAGGCAATTTGGTCTCTAAGTTATGGGCTGAAAAGTTGGATAATGAAAACTCATTGAGTGAAGACGGTGAAGTGGTTCAAATCTCCAGGAGAATGGGATGTCCTCCTAAAGCTAGAGTGAAAGCTAATAAGAAAACCTCCAAAATAGGTCAACCTAAGAAAAAGTAAAGGTAATGGCATGCATCAATATCATAAGATTTTATTACTACAGTTGAATGCAAATGAGGGTTAATCTGATTGGATTTTCGGGATTCAATCGTTCCTTTTTGTTGTCTTTATGGGAGCTACACATTAGATAAGGTTATTTTGTTTGTCTTCTTGTCTTTATTTAATTTCTTTTTTTTTTAAAAAAACTCCTAATGTAGTTGCTTAAGCTACTCTTTATCTGCATGGGTTTGGTCTAGTCCCCCATGCTTTTGTTTTCTTTTTCTTTTTTTATTTTATTTTTCATGTGATGCCACATGTTTCCTAGCATGAGTTTTATAAAAAAAAATAGAACTAGCTAAAGGTAAAGGTGATACTAGACTGTTGAACCAAGTGGTGTTCAAGCTACGAAGAATCCAAAACCCTTTGAAGGATGTTGAAGGATTGTGCTTGCTGTTGCTGAGTTGTCTTAGATAGGTTTTGGGGTAGTTTGAGTTTTGTAATTCACCCTTGATCGAATCCAAAGCATAGGCATTCTCAATCTTTTAAAAGAAAAGTGTTTTTCAAACTAAGTGAAAAACAACTGAATGTTTTATACTTAGGTGTTTTTAGAAAAGACTGAAAACTGTTTTTCAAATGGTTGAGCTGTTAAAACCAAAACAACCGATTGATTCGAGGAAACAACCGATTGTTTGTTTTGGTACCATAACAGAAAAATGGTTTTTACTTTGACTGAGCTTTAAATGTTTTAATTGATTACGCTCCAGTCTTTAATGCTTTGACCAATCTTTTAAATGCAATGAATAAGTTTGTTAAGATTTGATAACAAACAATATCTTTGAATATATTCAGAAAAACAGATTTGAGTAATAACAAGTTTTTAAGTTTTTCAAAGAGTTGAGATTGCTTAGAGATTGAGATTGATCAAAGTGTGTGAGATAGGATTTCTGCTTGTATTGATTTCAGATTTGCTTCTGTAACAAGTGTAATCCTTGTATTTTGTTGAACAAGTATCTTTGTGTGTTTGTTGAGAAGTGTTGTGTGTTCTTGAGGGGATCAAGATCAGCATTCTTAGTGTTGGTGTGTTGGCCAAGAGAAGTGTGTGTCTTGAGGGGATCAAGGTCACTTTCTTGGTTATGGTGTAAGCGATCTAGGTTTGATTGCTTAGTGGAATTCCTCAGTGGTTTCTGAGAAGACTGAATGTAGCAATGGGTTTAGAGTGTTTTGAAAAACTGATTTCTTTATCAAAATATTCTTGAAGAAATTTCATTCAGGGCTTAAAAGTTTTTGAAATCCCTCTTTAAACCATTCACCCCCCCCCCCCCTCTAGTTTAAAGTCATATATTCTAACAATTGGCATCAAGAGCTTGGTTCTTGAAAGTTATTCAAGTTGATCAAAAAAAAATTTTATGGCTGGAAAACAATCTTTTGAGGAAGGTGCTTCAATCTACAAACCACATTTATTCTGTGGATTGAATTACAAGTATTGGGAAGCCAGAATGAAAATCTTTGTGGAATCTATTGATCAAGGAATTTGGGATTCAATTGAGAATGGTCCTTACATTCCAATGTTTAAAAAGAATGGTTCTTTCATTGCAAAACCTTTATCTCAATGGACCAATGATGAATGTAAAATGGCCAAGCTTGATTGTACTGCTCAAAACATAATAGCTTCTGCACTAGATACTAATGAGTTTTTCAGGATATCAAAATGCAAAACTGCTAAAGAGATGTGGGACACACTCAAGGCTGCTTATGGAAACAATGAACCAAAGGAGGCAAGGTCAAAGAGTCAAGCAAGAAGGAAAAGAAGGCAAAACAAGAAAAGCCTCAACCTCTGCTTCATGGCCAGAAAGGAGGATGACTCAAGTAGTGTTAGTTCATCTAACTCCTCAAACTCTGAAAATTATGGTCAATTACTTCAAGCCTTTCAAGAAACGCATGAAGAAGCCAACCGATTGGCCCTCTTGAACAATCGATTAAAAGAAAAGAATAGCTGGCTTGAAAACAGAGTAAGATCACTGGAAGAGGAATTAGAAAATTCAAAAACAGATTTTGAAAACCTTGAAATCATTTACAGAAATTCCTCTTGCAAGTGTAATACTCTTGCTTGAGAAAATTGCGAAAATCTTGAAAATAAGGTTCACTATCTTGTTAAAACTGTGGACAAGCTTTCTAAAGGTCAATCCAACTTTGAGAGTGTCTTAGCATCTCAAAACTGTGTCTTTGGAAAAGTTGGATTGGGTTTTAATCCACAAAACAAACAAGATAGATTTTCAAAATCATTTTCAAAAATGCCAGAAAAACAATCGATTGGACCATCAAAACAACCGATTGTTACATGCTTCTATTGCATGAAAAGAGGTCATTCTGTGAGGTTCTGTAAAATCAGAAAATCTGCTGCCCCTAGAGGCTTTATGAAGTGGATTCCTAAGTGCAATAAAGATTCAATTGATGAATATAAACAAAATGGACCCACATTCATAAGGGGACCAAATCTTTGTACTTGAAAATCTTTTTTGTAGGAAATCTTGGAGGAGAGCAAGCAACAATGGTACTTGGACAGTGGATGCTTCAAGCACATGACATGGGACAAATCAAAGTTCCTGAGCATCTCCTTTAAGCAAGAAGGGCATGTCACCTATGGGGACAACAATAAAGGAAGGATTCTTGGGAGAGGATCCATAGGAGACAAAGACATCTTGGTCATCCATGATGTGCTCTATGTAGAAGGTCTAAAGCACAATCTGTTGAGCATTAGTCAACTATGTGACAAGGGATATCAAGTGATGTTCAAGTCAAACACATGTGAAATCTGTCTACCCAACACAAAAGAGAGTGATGCCTTTTCTGCATTCAAGAAGCTAGCAAGAAGGTTACAAAATACAAAGAACTGCAACATAGGCTCTATTAGAAGTGATCATGGAGGAGAATTCCAAAATGAGAAGTTCAGCAAGTTCTGTGAGAAAATGGGAATTCTGCACAACTTCTCAGCTCCAAGAACTCCACAGCAAAATGGTGTGGTAGAGAGGAAGAACAGGTCTCTTGAAGAGCTAGCAAGGACAATGCTTAGTGAATCATCTCTTCCTAAGTACTTTTGGGCGGATGCAGTGAGCACTTCTTGTTATGTGATGAATAGAGTGCTTATTAGGCCCATTTTGAAGAAAACTCCATATGAACTCTTCAATGGAAGGAAGCCTAACATCAACCATCTCAGAGTTTTTGGCTGTAGTTGTTTCGTTCTCAACAATGGAAAGGAAAACTTGGGGAAGTTTGATGAGAAAGCGGATCTTGGCATCTTCATAGGGTATTCTCTCACAAGTCATGCATATAGAATCTACAATAAGAGGTTGATGACTGTAGAAGAATCAGTTCACGTTGTCTTTGATGAGGTAGATCACAGAAACATCCAAATCCCGAAGACCAGAGCTAAAGAGGATGAACAGAGCATCAGTTTGGAGAAGCTGTAAATCTGTGCAGAAAAACAACCGGTTGATTCGCAAAAACAACCGATTGAAATTCTGCAACAGAGTGAGTTGCCCAAAGAATGGAGGATTCCTAGAGATCTGTAAGTGGAAAACATCATAGGGCATATAAAGGAAGGTGTCTCCACACGTAGCTCCATCTCAAACTTCTGCAGGCACACAACTTTCGTCTCACAAATTGAACCAAAGTCAATTGATGAAGCTCTCAAGGATGAGAAGTGGGTTGAAGCTATGCATGAAGAATTGAATCAGTTTGCAAGGAATGAGGTATGATTTCTTATCCCTAGAACAGATGAGATGAACATTATAGGTTCGAAGTGGGTATTCAGAAACAAGTTAGATGAAGATGGTGTGATCACATGGAACAAAGCAAGGCTAGTTGTCAAAGGCTACAATCAAGAGGATGGCATTGATTATGGTGAAACCTTTGCCCCTGTTGCTAGGTTGGAGGTTGTAAGGCTGCTGCTGGCTTTTGCTTGTATGAGTGGTTTCAAACTCTTCCAAATGGATGTCAAGAGTGCTTTCTTGAATGGCTACATCAATGAGGAAGTGTATATGGATCAACCACCGCATTTTGAAGATCATAAGCATCCCAACCATGTCTTCAAGTTGAAGAAAGCTTTGTATGGACTGAAGCAAGTTCCAAGGCAGTGGTATGAGAGGCTTAGCAACTTTCTGCTATCACATGGTTATGAAAGGGGAATGGTGGACAAGACTCTCTTCATCAAAAAGTCAAATTCAGAAATAATTCTTGTACAAATCTATGTTGATGACATCATCTTTGGTGCTACACAAGATAGGTTGTGTGAAGAATTTGTGGCTGCAATGAAAGGTGAAATTGAAATGTCTATGATGGGAGAATTGTCTTTCTTTCTTGGATTGCAGGTTAAGCAAACAAAGGATGAGATCTTTCTATGTCAATCAAAGTATTGCAAGGAGATTCTCAAGAAATTTGAAATGGAAAGCTGCAAAGAAGCAAGCACTCCAATGCCATCAAGCTGCTATATGGATGCTGATTCTGCTGGAAAGAGTGTAGATCAAACCAAATACAGAGGATTGATTGGCTCTTTGCTATATCTAATAGCTAGTAGGTCGGACATCATGTTTGTCGTGTGCCTTTGTGCTAGATATCAAGCAAATCCTAAAGAGTCACACTTCAAAGATCAAAAAGAATTATGAAATATCTAAAAGGAACATCAACTGTTGGGTTATGGTATCCTTCTCACTCTCCAATTCATTTAATTGGTTATTCAGATTCTGACTTTGCAGGTTGCAAGCTAGATAGGAAGAGCACAAGTGGCACTTGCCACCTTCTTGGCTCAAGCCTAATCTCATGGCATAGCAAAAAGCAAGCATGTGTTGCTCTCTCTACTGCTGAGGCTGAGTATATCGTTGCTGGAAGCTGCTGTGCACAGATTCTATGGCTCAAACAACAGCTTGCAGACTTTGGATTAAAGATCAGCAAAGTCCCCTTGATGTGTGATAACACAAGTGCCATCAATCTTACCAAAAATCAAATTCAGCACTCAAAGACCAAACATATTGAGATAAGACATCATTTCATCAGGGATCATGTAAACAATGGGAACTGTGAAGTGAAGTTTGTGGAGACCAAACTGCAACTAGCTGACATCTTCACGAAACCACTACCAAAAGAGAGGTTTTTCTTCCTAAGAAATGAGTTAGGTATTCTTAATCTTAATAATCTCTCCTAAATCTGTGTCGTTATTGTTAAAGTCTATTTGTGAAGACAAATATGGGGAGAATTAATTGGTCTTGTGTATCCTTATCTAAAACTGTTTAATTCTGTTAAAACTCTATGATATAAAACTGTTTTCTGCTGCTGCTGATAAAAACAACCGATTGTTTCGAGTAAACAACCGATTGTTTATCAGGTTTTATGTTTTAAGTATGTGAAAAACTGACCTGCTACTGTAAGAAGCATTGTATGGTAGATATGCTATTTTTGCAGGTACTGCTTCAGATTCAATCAAGTCAAACACAAGCACCAGGGATTTGTCTTCATCAAATAGGGGGAGATTGTTGAACCAAGTGGTGTTCAATCTTTGAAGAATCCAAAACCCTTTGAAGGATGTTGAAGGGTTGTGCTTGCTGTTGCTGAGTTGTCTTAGATAGGTTTTGGGGTAGTTTGAGTTTTGTAATTCACCCTTGATCGAATCCAAAGCATGGGCATTCTCAATCTTTTAGAAGAAAAGTGTTTTTCAAACTAAGTGAAAAACAACCGATTGTTTTGTCGAAACAACCGATTGTTTTATACTTACGTGTTTTTAGAAAAGATTGAAAACTGTTTTTCAAATGGTTGAGCTGTTAAAACCAAAACAACTGATTGATTCGAGGAAACAACTGATTGTTTGTTTTGGTACCATAACAGAAAAATGGTTTTTACTTTGACTGAGCTTTAAATGTTTTAACTGATTATGCTCCAGTCTTTAATGCTTTGACCAATGTTTTAAATGCAATGAATAAGTTTATTAAGATTTGATAACAAACAATATCTTTGAATATATTTAGAAAAACATATTTGAGTAATAACAAGTTTTTAAGTTTTTCAAAGAGTTGAGATTGCTTAGAGATTGAGATTGATCAAAGTGTGTGAGATAGGATTTCTGCTTGTATTGATTTCAGATTTGCTTCTGTAACAAGTGTAATCCTTGTATTTTGTTGAACAAGTATCTTTGTGTGTTTGTTGAGAAGTGTTGTGTGTTCTTGAGGGGATCAAGATCAGCATTCTTAGTGTTGGTGTGTTGGCCAAGAGAAGTGTGTCTTGAGGGGATCAAGGTCACTTTCTTGGTTGTGGTGTAAGTGATCTAGGTTTGATTGCTTAGTGGAATTCCTCAGTGGTTTCTGAGAAGACTGGACGTAGCTCTGGGTTTAGAGTGAACCAGTATAAACATCTGTGTGCATTCTCTCTATCCTTAAACTCTTTAAATTCAATTTTGATATTTGTAAACTGGTATAAACAACCGATTGTTTCTACGAAACAACCGATTGTTTTGCTGGTGCTGTGCTTTTAGCTTTGTGTTTTGAAAAACTGATTTCTTTATCAAGATATTCTCGAAGAAATTTCATTCAAGACTTAAAAGTTTTTGAAATCCCTCTTTAAACCATTCACCCCCCTCTAGTTTAAAGTCATATATTCTAACATAGACATGTTGACTTAGCTAGAGAAATTTGAAGTGATTCAACTCTAGATGTACTTAATATACATAATATAATTATTTTATGATAATGTTGATGAATATTTCTTATCTGAGAAAGATTTTAGAGGTATTGAAGATCATGATGGTGATGATGGGTGTGGATATGATGTCATTTGATATTTTAGTTATTTAATTGTTATCACTTTAAAAACTTATTGTTTGTAATTGTATGAATTTTTTATTTAGTGTAGTTTGAACTTATATGGTAATCATGCACTACTAAAATATAAATTGTTTTAGTATTGTGAAATTAACATTTTACTATTTTACTTAATTATAATTTTGAAGTTTGATTTAATATTTTATTTGTTAACATTATATTTATTTATCATATGAAATAAACTCTTGTAAATCCATTTGTAACATTTGTAACTAGATTCTCAAATTTGATAATTTTGACAAATGTTATTACAAAAAAAAAAACCAAATATATAGAATCTATATTAACAATAAAAAAAGTTATAAACAAAATAGTTTATTTTAAAAGAATTCAGAAACTATAAGTGCATATATTATTTTTAGGTCGGAAAAAAAAAACAATAACAAAGTTGACCTAATAAAGAAGAAATATCATAAATAAATGAAGTTTACATTAGATGTTAGGATTTTTTTGGGTAGTCATTGGTTGGCGGCTAGGGTTTTGTTCTCCTACATTGGTGCTCCTCTTTTAAGTGGCTAGGGTTGTTTTTCTCCTTAGTGTTGTGATATGGGGACAGATTCTTCCGGTTTTCATATTCCATAGGGGTGTCACAAGGATCAAGGTTGTTGCTCACAAGCCAAGTTATCTTATGTGACTCAAGCACAAAAGAAGACTTTTGCAAAAGCCTTGAATAAAGCATGTCATATCCCTTTTTCACAATTGTTCAGATTGATGAAGATGTGTATCTCACATATCTTGAAGATTGTAAAAATCACCTTCATGGAAGAATAGTATTATCCAAAGGTAACAAACCTCTTAATCATATGGATGTGTGCAAGAAGTTGGATCTTGCCTGAAATCTATAGGATCTTGGGAAGTTATTTCTTTGGGAAAAGGGTTCTATGAATTTTTTTTCCTTCCCTTGAAGACATGAGAAGAGTCCTAGCAATGGGGTCTTGGAATCTAAATATGGGTATCTTAAGAGTCTTTGTTTGAACTAAAGACTTTGAGTCATCTTCCACTAAATTCACCAAAGCTCAATGTTGGGTAAGATCCATGGTCTTCCTATGGAATATTGGCAACCAAAATCAATTTTCTCTATAGCAAGAGGGATTCGTACTTCTCTTTCTCTTGATGACTACCATGAATAAATCTAGAAGTTTTTTACTAGAGTGTTGGTTGATATTGATATGTTATCTACTTTGCCTAATCAAATTTTGGTGGAAAGCTTAGTTTTTCTTTTATTGTAGATATTGAATTTGAGAAGTTTCCTCCATTTGTTCTTCACGCAAAATGATAGAGCATGATATTTCTAAATGCAAACGACATCCTGTTAACCTCAATAACACAATCAAATTGCCTATTATTTTGTTCAAACCTGTTGTTTTACAATACAAACATGTAACTATCCAGGTCTAAAAACCTAATGATGTCCCTCATAAAGAAAATTGCGGTAGAGGTACATATATATGATGTACCTATTCGTAATGCAGAAGTGGTAGAAGTTGAGGGAGTTGTTATTGATCTTGATACCCTTGTTCAAGTTGTTGTTCGCTAGGTGGAGAGTGGATCTCTTGTTGGTCAAAATTTTAAGAAATATGTTGAAGATATAGAGGTTGGTTCAGGATCTCATGATGATATTTGTGTTGATATGCCATCTTTGAAAGATGTCCATGAATCAGATGATTTGCTACAAAAAAGAACTTCTTGCCTCCTAAAAATCCAGTCTTTTAGAAGGATTATCTCATCTTAAATTTGCAACTAATACAACAAGTCCTAAATTAGTTGTTGCCAAACAGGTTACTTATAAATTTGTTTCTCAAGATTTAGTCTTGCAAAATTGTTTTGAATCTCTTTCAGGTGAGATGAATAAGAGACTCAAGAGTCATGTCTGACCATCTTGCTAGCAGATACAATTGAATCTACTTCAGCGGGTATTTTCTTAGAAGAATCCAATTTGGTCTCTTAATTCTAGACTGAAAAGATGGAAAAGGAAAAACCATTAAGTGGAGACGATGAATTAGTTCAAACCTCCAGAAGACGGAGACGTCCTATTGAAGTTGGAGTGAAAGTCAATAAGATGACCTCCAAAAGAGGTTAACCCAAGAAAAAGTAATGATAGTGATGTGCAACAATATCATAGGATTTTATTACTGCAATTGAATGCAAATGAGGGTCCATCTGAACGAATTTTCGAGATTCAATCATTCATCTTTGTTGTCTTTTTGGGAGTTATGCATTAGAGAAGGTTCTCATGTTTTCCTTTTTATCTTTTTTTTTGTTTTTTTTTTTTTGGTTTAGTCTCTCGATGTAGTTGTTTAGGCTATTCTTGAAAGTTTCTTTACTTTTTTGTTTTTATTTCACATGAGTTTGGTCTAGTCCTCATTTTTATGTTTTCTTCTTTTTAATTTTATATTAATAAAGATAATAAATAATAAAAAATGAACAAATTAATGTGTTTAAGATAAATTTTTATTATAAGAATGTAAACTCAAAAAAATTTATTAAACCTAGAAAAAATCATTAAATAAAAAAAATAATTTTAAAGACTAAAAATAATTTGTTAATAAATAGTGACTAAAATAAATATTATTTTATAAATTAAAAAACTATAAATATCTAAAATAATATCTATTATTAATAAAAAAATTATAAACTAAATTTTAAATTGATATCTAACCTTAACTATCAAAATTTTAACTACTAGTAACTAATTATTTTGATTTCTAAAATTAATTTTTATTTAATAATTTTCTTTTTATAAAAATTAATAATATTAAAGTTTCAATTTTTCTTCCTACCATCTAATCATCCGAAAGATTCTAAATTTTCTTATTTAAATAGAGTGAAATTATACTTATAATCACTCCTTTATTCTGAAAGGAATTTTTAATTTGATTATAGACATAAGACACCTAATTGGTTTCATTTACATTATATTAATTACATTTAATTGACATGCAAATTTATTCTACATGAACATATGCAACTATAATAAAAGACAACCATTTGTTATTAATTTAAATAGAGGAACAACGATAAAAAATTTATAAAAAAAAAACAGGATAAACCAAACACATAAAATCAATCACTTAACAAAATTAAAATGTGTACATTAAATATGATACTATGTAAGAATTAAATCCAATGTCTTATTCCTTATCAATGTGCTAAAAATGTGATTAAAAAAACTGCAATGCGATTTCAAATGCTGGGCAGACACTCCCTAACACAAATTTATTATTGATTAAAAGTCACAAATTTTGGTGTGTTCTTCATGTGTTTAACCAATAATAAAGCATGTTTTTGAAGATGTGTCTTGTTAGCACTTTTCATCTTTTTGTATCTCAAACACTACATAGTATATGGATCACAAAACCCCTAACCTCTTTCAATAACTTGCTTTCATGCATACCCACAAACTCCACTCCCACATGAATCACCAGGTGAACACTTCTTGTTGCACTTGCCACAGTGACTAGCATTGGACAAAACATTGGTACAAACTCCATCACAGCATCTTTGTCCTAGCTTGCACTTGTTGCCACACACCTTGCAGTTGTTCTTGTCACTAAGAACATTGCGACAATGCTTCTTGCAGCAGAAAAGTAGGTCCCTCCCCTTGTTTGCTCGAACCCCATTGCAGATGTTATTAGTCTCAAGATTACACTGTCTTCCTTTCTTTATTATGGTGGCCAAGAATCTGCTTCTTGGTCCCAGATGGGGTATTCGGGTGTCAAGAACATACTCTTCTTCCTCCTCTTCGTTTATGTCCTCATGATCTTCATCTACATCAGTTGAAGAAGCAAAGTGAGAATCATGCAGGGTGGAAAAAATTAGCAGAATGAGAACTGTTGTGAGCTTTAGGATTGCGTTGGCCATAGTGAAGAATATGAGTTTAGGTTGATAGTTGCTATAACTAGAGCTTGTGATGATTATGGGAATATCTTTGCAATTTAAACTTTGGTTTCTCGTGAAATACTCCATGATCTTAGGGGACGAAAACTTGTTGCTTGTAATTGCAAGGTTGAATGAGAGAAAGATTCATCTAAATTCTCGTTTGGAGCATAATTGATGTGCAAGCATGATCCTGCTGTTTAATTAATCTAAAATAATGGAACAAGTTAACCTGTTTTGCTGATGTTTCAAGAAAGCTTCAAAAGTTAAAGACAAAAAAGTGAAGATGCAAAATTAAGTGTAGGTGTAGGAGTATCAGATTTTAATTAGTGTTAAACACAATTTAGATATATATACATTGTTACCTTGTATAATTAGGATTTTTCAGATGAATATTTAACCTTAATTTGTTATAATTTCTTTTAATACTACTACTATATATACAATAATACAATACAGCAGCATGTCATAATCTTTTTTTTTTTTCAATTTTAATGGGAATCATATTTTTCAAGAATTTATGTTTCAAAGAAGTTATAACTTCTAGAAACATTATAAACGTGTGTTTAATTTATTAAAAAGATTATTTGAAACATTAACATGCGTATGGCTTTAAGGCCTTTTCACTTTTTATTTGAATTTTAGATTTTTCATCCCTTTTTTATGAGAACATTGTATTCAAAAACGCACTAAACATTTAATATATATTAGATAAAAAAAATAAAACCTTCTCAATCATGAGAAAAAGAATCACTTCTTTATTTTGAACAAGAAGTTTGAAACAAACCTAATAGGATACTACTACTATAATTAAAATTTAAAGAAACATGAAGAAAAATATTAGACAATAGAATAGTTTATACCTACTATTAGGGATGAAGAAGTGGAACCCATATTAGTACAAATATTTATTTGTAAAATTTATGATCTTAAGGTTATACTTTTTTAATAGTATATTTAAATATTTTTTGACACATTTGAGTAATTTAATAGTAAAATTTTAATTTTTTTTACTATTTGGTCTAAATTGAAAAAAATGTTATTATAAACAATGATAAAAGTAGAAAGAAAAAAAAAACATTTTATATTTTTGCACCATATGATTATTTTATGTGTGGGATACATATCGTGATCAACTTCTTTTTATATTTTTTAAGTTTTTAGTTATCTATTCTACATTATCTCTATTTTCTTATAAATTATAATATTACACACATATACATACACATATATATATATATATTACTATAAATATGTTTTATTGGTCTTTGAATCAAAGAAATAAATGGTCTTATTTTTCATATGGGATGTGTTATATCCTAATTGGTACAATGAAAACAAATAGTAAATTATTTTGTTAAAAAATTATAAAATTTTGATTTTATATATAGTGGAGATGTCTTTGAAAAAATTATCCGAAATTAAATTGTAGTTTATAACAAATACCTTTGATGAGATATCGTATCTAAACACAAAATATGATTAAATATTGACAAAAACATTATTAATACATAAATAAATATTTGAAAAGTGAGATATACCAATAAACATACAAAAATCATATGTTAAATCTTATCCTAATAGTAACATGAAGTCTTGATCATATTAAATAAATATTTACTACATATGTTCATCTTCTTTTCATTGAAGATATTAGGAAAATACTACAGTAAACTTACATATTTTAATAATTACTTGTTAATTATATGAGGAATTCTATGGAGCTGAATATGAGTAATTTATTTTATTTTTAGTTTTGCTAAAAGGGGTTTTATAATACCTACTTATTTGTGATCTCTACCTACTATGGTTGACAATGAGATGTAACATAGTTGCATGTGTAGAGGATCCTCTTTTCCGGCGATAAGTGCGTGGAGGCCATTGCTGCTTATACAATTGTCAACCATCAACATCATAGTTAAACTTTCTTCAAATGAATCAGGACCGTTGAAAAGGTTGAATCTGTGAAAACTATAGCAAACATAGAGTTGACCTTGACTTTACTTTCATCTTCTGGGTTGTTGCATTGCCCTTATTAGTTGTGTTGAGTGTTGATTCTTCAAACTTTTCAAAACCATGGACTTGCAAAAGGGAATTTAGCAAATTGCCCTTAATTATGTTACCATAACATTGGTTATCTCAATTAATTAAATTATTATAGCTTGATTAATAGTTTATCAGTTTATCATGGTGACATCATTATTACCAAACACAATGTAATAGATGAAAAAATAAGGTGAGAACATTTTTGTAAGCAGAGTGTTGTAATAACCTTTTTTTTTTTTTTCTTATAAATCTTCTGATGTTGGTATACAAATTTGCTCTTTCACTTTCTAATCCTTCCAACTTTTTCTACAAAAGACTTTTAAAAATATATTCTAAAAGGGCAATGTGGTATTACACTAAGATTAGACGGTGTAGTTTTTTTTCAATTTTTCACATTTCTTTAACTCACTAAAATATTATATATTCCTTTTCACTTATTAAATTACTCAAAATGTTTCTCTCTTAAGTTAAATGAGTGTTTCAAATTGTCCACCACAAACTCTTTAACTTAACACCTTCCTCTATAATCCAAGGCCATTTCCTTTATTTTCCTTTTGTTTGTGAATATTGTTTCAGCTTTTGTGAGCTGGGATTGTTGGGTGTATTTTTCTCGATTATGTACTCCATTTGAAAAAGTTCATGTACTAGTGTTAATGTTATTTCAAAAGTTAAATGTACAAATTTGTAATTGTAATTATGGTGTGTAGTTTCTTTTCAAACTCTAGGAAAGATCTAGATTCCTAGATCTAGATGTTAAATGTTTGAAATTAGATATTTTTCCATATTATTTTAAAAATATACGTTATTTTAATTTAATTTTGAAACCAAGATTTTGAAAAAACATTAATATCAAAATATTAGATATGGAAAATATTAATAATGTAAGATTTTATAATATTATTGTACAGTCGACAAAATTGAGTTCTTATTGGACCTTTTGAGATATCGGACTCTCGACTTTTCGATCCAATAGATATCATAAGAATTATTAATGATTGATTAAATTTAATCACCCCTTGAAATCATGATTAAGGGTACGTGGGTCTACATGGGTCTAGCTTAGTTGAAGAGTAAAGCAAAAACTATAAAGAGGTAAACACCCTTACGGCAAAAGATAATAAACAATTGACTTTAACATATAGTCTTGATATAAAATTTAATCTCACTTGAGTGTCAGGGTATAATTGTAGTTATTTTTTCAAGGACTCGAAGACCGTGAGACCAAAAAGGCTGAAGACGTGAGACCCATAGACGACAACCTAGAAGACTGATAAGTGTCATATTTTAGTAATATTTCATATTAAAATACAGGTACTTATGGATATTTACTAAAAAAATAACTATAATTTAACCCTTAATTTATGAATTTAAACATGTTTCCATATTTTGTGATTATAATATAAATAAGAACGATTTATTCTCACATTTGTGTTAATTTCATAATTATAGGGGAAAATGAAGATGAAAGGGCTAAAGGAGAATATACAAAATAAAAAAGGGAAAATTGCACTCCAACATTCACCCAAACTCGCCTAAGCCAAAAGCCTTCCAGAGAAACTCGCCCAAGCGAGCTCAATCTCGCCCAAGCGAGACCACCCCAAAGTGGTTTGGCTTTTTCTCGTCCAACTCGCCCAAACGAGCCCAATCACACCCAGAAGAGAAGTCACCTAACCTAAGCCCAACTAGGTTAAATATGAGTCATGAGGCACAACCCTAAAGATCATGGGGAGAATAGGAGGTGATAGAAAATCCTAGAGAAGGCAATCTTCAAGAAAAAGCATCCTACATCTTCTTTTCTTGCTTTCCATGCTTGTAATGTCCAACATGAATGGCTAATTCTACCATTTGGATTGGAAGTAATTTGTTCAAACTCTTATGTATTCAGGTGATATTTAAATATAATATTATGTTCTTGATTGATGATTGGTATTGTCATTTTATTCGTAAGGCTTGTTTACCGTGATTTTGATCCTTAGATTTGATTGAAAAGTACTTCTAAGTTTCTGACCTAAATGATAATGCTTAACATATTTGAATGTTAGGAATAGATTTGAAATGTTAATTTCTATCAACTCTAATCATAAGGATAAGGAGTTTTTATAAATATGCGAGGAATCGATATTTAGGAGACTCTCTTAATAAGTTTATATGTTAGAAATCGATAAAAATGAATTTTATATGGGCATCAACATCAACCAAATGACAAAATATTATTATCTTTTTCAAAATAAAAAAAGTGAGAAGGATGAAACTCAATCCCAATTTTCCCAATTGAATCAACAACTCTTTGCTTTATTTACGATTCTAGCAATCATACACAACAAACATCCTGCAAACTTTTTCTTATTGTTTTCTATTTAGTGAATCTTATACTTGATAATTCAATTGTTCCTTGTGGGTTCGATATCCGTCCTTAGGAAAAAATTATTACTTATGACAGTACACTTGCAATAAAATAGTTATCAAAGACCTCGTGTAAGGGATAATCGGTCTTGTAAGAACAATTACTATATAAATTATTGGTTTAATGACCTTTTTGGTCTCTATATTTAGGATAAAAAATTAATTTACTACAGTGATTTTTAAAAAAGTCAATTTGGTCACAAGGTTTTAAAAAAAATGCAATTTGGTCCCTTCTATTGAATTTCCACTAATGGTGTTAACCATGATGTGGCACACAATGTGGGACAATTGTACATGGGTGAAATCCACGTGTTCGTCACTCTCACTGTAACAACCCTATGCCTATGCACCGTCGATGTAGCCCTTGTCATCGGTTGGCTTGTTGATACAACCCAATTAGCCAAGCAGATGACTAAGGACACAAGAGACACTTCACACTTTGATCAGTCATCTCAGTATACAAGACAACGCTCCACCAAATATCGGAAGGACCTCAGCAGAAGAAGAATTGGGCATAAACTAGAGCATCAGATGTTCTTTCTTATAGTCTTCTTACAAGATAAAATGTTTGTAAATAAATCGGGCTCACTTTGGGGGTTCCAAATAGAAGAATAAACTAGAGTGGGGTATGTGTAGTAATTTGAGTAGGGTGTACTTAGTAATTTGAGTAGGGTGTGCTTAGTAATTTGAGTAAGGTGTGCTTAGTAATTTGGACTTGTGTCAAACCCACCTTTCATGACAAGTTCTTCTAGGTTTAGGGTTTCTTTGACCTATCTTCTAGAAGGCTTCTCACAAATGACACTTTTACCCCTCTATCTTGTTCTCCAAGACACTCACCTATAAATAGACTGTCTTGCCTCATGTATTGACACATTGAATTTTTAATAGAAAAGAAACTTTGTTAGAGTGTTGAGTTAGTCTTTAGTGCTCTCTTTTTGTGGGTCTTATTTTGGGTGTTTGTGCACTTCAAGTGGCGACTTTTAACCACTCATCTTGGAATAATCCATCCTCCGAGTGGTGTGATTCCTTGCCCCTTCTTCATAAGCTTTCTTCATCCCTTCATCTTTTCTCTTTTGTTTTCTTCTTATTGCGCCACCTTTCATTCCTCTTTATATTCTTATGCTATTCTTTTAATTTTCGGTCTTCATCTAGTTATATCTTGTGTTAATTTATTTCCGCAAACTATCATCATCATCTTCACCATAGTTGTGTTTTTCTCTTTGCCCTCTAGAAGTGAACCTTCACACTTACTTAACCACTTGGTTAAATTAGTGGAAATCTTCTTTGGGTTTTTCACCATAATTGATAATCTCAAAAAGCTTAAAGAAAAGTGAAACCTAAAAAATGTGGCAATCTAAAATCAACTCACATCACTTGTCGAAGTCGTGGAAGAGCGCCATAACTATGTCGACGTTCTTCTCCTTCTGTAAAAAATCTAATAACCCATTCTTCCCCTATTCCTCATTCTCTATGGGTGTTACAAAGTCTGAACTTCGATCTTCTCTAAAGGACTCGTACCTTTTTCTCTTTGGGCAACCACAAAGTGGTCAGGTTATCATCGTCGGTGTCGAGTGGCAAGAGGTCAAGATTGAAGGGGAGCAGTTGATACAACCCAATTAGCCAAGCAGATGACCAAGGACACAAGAGACACTTCAAACTTTGATCAGTCATCTCAGCATACAAGACAAGGCCCCACCAAATATCGGAAAGACCTTAGCAGAAGAAGAATTAGGCATAGACTATAACATCATATGTTCTTTCTTCTAGTCTTCTTACAAGACAAATGTTTGTAAAAAAATTGGACTAACTTTGCGCGTCCAAATAGAAGAATAAACTAGAATAGGGTGTGCTTAGTAATTTGAGTACGATGTGCTTAGTAATTTAAGTAGGGTGTGCTTAGTAATTTGAGTAGGGTGTGCCAAGCCCACCTTTCATGACAAGTGCTTCTAGGTTTAGGATTTCTTTGACCTACCTGTTAGAATATGTGGCCTTAAACAAGAGGGGGGTGAATTGTTTATGAAAGATTTTCGAAAACTTTGAAGGTATAATGAAAGCCAATGAAGAATCACATAGAAAGAAACTAAGGAAAGCAATGCACAAAGTTGTTTTAGTTGATTTCCAGAAAATTAACCGGTTGATTTTGTGATTCAACCGATTGTTTTTATCAACACTTAATAAAAACAACTTAAAACAGATATATGTGAGATCAGAGAAAGAGAGAGTCACATAAATAGATTTATATTGGTTCACTCTTAGACCAAGAGCTACATCCAGTCCCCGGAAACCATTGGGTAATCCACTATGCAATCAAAACCATATTACAAACACCACACACCAAAGAAGTGACCTTGAACCCCTCAAGAAACACACTACCTTTGGCAAACCACACCAAGAGTGTTGATCTTGAACACCTCAACAACACACAACCCTCCCTGGCAACACAAATACAAAAATACAGTAATAAAGGAAGAAGGGAATAGAATACACCTGGGTATTACAAAGCTTAAAGTTCAAAATTACAACCCAATCCTATTCCACACACTTAAAAATGATCCAAAGCTCTTTCAAATCTCGGAAAAATTATTTTTGATAAACTCTTTTTCTTACTCCAAGATTAGAAGCATCAAACCACCTTTATATAGACCAACCAAGTGGTCAAAAACATTTAATAAAGGAGCCAAGGTAGTTAGGATCATTTAAAACATATTAAAACTACTTAACAGAATTTTGTTTAAGGTTTTCAGAAAAACAATCGATTGTTTTGTCGAAACAATCGGTTGAATTGACTTGACAGCAAAGTCAAGCTTTTCAAAACCTTTTCAAAAAACCTCTAAGCTAAAACAACCTGTTGTTTCAAAATTTCAACCTGTTGAAATTTCAACAACATCTTAGAAAACTCATCTTTTCAAAAGGTTAACGATTCAAATGAACTTGGATCATCTTAAAGAATGAATTAACAAGTTTCAAACAACTAGACAACACACACATACCCAGCAGCAAGGTCTTCAAGCTTTCCTCTTGGATTTGGAGACATCAAAGCATCTTGTTCAACACTACCTTTTAGAAGGCTTCTAAAAAATGACACCCCTACCCTCTATCTTGTTCTCCAAGACACTCTCTCCTATAAATAGAATGTCTTGCCTCATGTATTTGACACATTGAAGTTTTAAGTAAAGAAATTCTACTTGAGTGAATTTGTGAGTCTGAGTACTCTGAGTTTTCTTCGTCTTATTTTGGGTGGGTAATATCTCAAGTGGCGTCTCTAGCATCACTCATCTTGAAGTCCCTCTACTCCAAGTGGCATGACTTCCCTTCTAATCCATAAGCTTTCTTCATCTCTTCCTCCTTTTACTTTCTTTTAACGCCATCCATTCACTTCCTTTGTCTTTTAATTGATGGTTCTCTTCATCATGTTGTCTTAGTTTATGCCCCTCTTTGCATCATCCACGCCATATATTTGTGTTTTTCTCTTTGCCCTTCCGAAGTGAACCTTCACACTTACTTAACCATTTGGTTAAGTTTGTGTCCAGTGGGAATCTTCTTACGATTCTCACCTTAAATTGCTAAATCCAAAAATCCTAAACAAAAGTGAAACCTTTAAAATGTGCAATCTAAAATCAACTTACATCAGTAGTTGCCAGAACGAGGAAGTGAGAACATAGTGCTCGTCCTCGATGATGGAGGAAGAAGAGTAGCAATCGATGTGGCAATCGCCAAGAGGAGGGACAACAATGGACTTACGAGGGTGGAGAGTGGAAGAGGAAGGAACCCTAGGCCTATGGAAGGATCGGGTCACAAATTCGTAGTTCTGCACATCATGCTCTGCGGAATTGAACGTCCCAAGCCAAATGCGCAAATTTTTCCAGGAATCTTTATTCTCAATCATGAATCGCCCCCACAGGCGCTTCCTGACACCACGGAAGCGCGTCTCCTTGGGCGGTGGCTCTCCCTTAACGCATCTTTTACTATAATAGTTTGTATGAAGTAGATGGTCGGCGGTGAGGGTTGAGTTGATAGCGCAACGGCAGAGCCGATGCAGTTAGGAACGGAGGCGGTGTGACATTCTCTTTAATCGTAGACCCTAAAAGTTTGTGCATACATGTACGTACTAGGTGTCCTAACTGCACAATCCACGTGTACAAAGCAATGACATTATGTCCGTCACATCATAAGTAGTTAATGACGTTGGAGAAAATTTAAAAAAAAGACCAAATTATATTTTTTTTTAAATATTGAGACCAAATTATTTTTTTTAAATCACGATATTAAATTAAATTTTTACCTAAATGTAGGGATAAAAAAGTCATTAAACCTAAGTTATTCAATCTTCTATTATTAAAGTTTTTTTTAATATTAGTTCCTTATATCTTAATCTTATTTTTTTAAAATGAATTTATATATATGTATGTTAAATAAAGTATACCCTTATCTTAATTATACATGATTTTTGTATAATAATTTTTACAATTTTTTTATTATATTTTCCTCTCTATTTTATATAATATTTTGTAAGAACTTATTTTTGTGTGAAATAATTTAAAGGTATTTTATTTAATGTGTGAGGTTTGCGGGATTTAGCTTTATGGTTATGGTATTATAATATTTGTTTCAAAATGAGGGTGAGGTAGAAAATTTGAGTGGAGATTATAATAAACTATTTGAATTTTATGTTTACTTATGCATCTAACATATATTATATGTTTTCGGAAAAACTTAAATTTTTGTAAAATATTTTAGAATATAATAATAACTTGTATTAGAACATAATTGGTTTTTTTTGTTAGGTATAATATTGTGTTTTCATATATAATTAATTATTATATGTTATAATTAATTATCATAATTAAAAATAATAAATTATATTAAATAATAATTTATTATTTAAAGTTTGATTCAACATAAGTTTCACATATAATTAGTTATAACTAGATTAGAAATAATTCATTAGATTATTCTTATTAAATTTTCTTATCAATTATTATTATTAAATATAATCAATTAGATTAGTTTTCTATCAATTTATATAAACATTTTCCTTGTCAAATAGTAGTAGGTCTTATACAGTTACAAATAATTTATGTTTGTATTCAAGAAATCTCCAATAACAAAAATGTGTTTTCCTTCATAAAATTTTGAGGAAGTTTTGACTTGAAGATACTAGGTAATAGAATTCCACAAACTCTAATTCTTATTATTTTGAACTCACATAAATTGATTTATTTGCTTTCGATTCTTAGTATGATTTTATATACACCTAGGTTTAGTGTAGTAAATTTCTACATGATTTGGTAATGTTCTTGTTAGATTTTTAAGAAGGTTGTACATCTTAATTGATTACATTTTTGCATGTGAGATGTGTTTATGATAAGATATTCAGGGTAGGGAAACAATCTCACTAAAATTATGGTGATTCAAATTAAATATTAATTTATGAAGAAACGAACCTATATAAAATAATTAGTGTTCTTTTTCTTATTATTTTTATTATTTCTCTTATTTTGTGTTCAATTATCTTAAATTGCAATAATTCTCAATCCGAGGTGTTGCAAGAAAGTTTCTTGAAGCTCTATTAATCAAATAAAAAGTTTTTTAACAATAGTCTACTTTCTAATGTGTAAGATACTTTTTCTTACAATATTCATTTAAAGTTTTAAAGACAGTGTGAAAAATGAAGTTGTTTGGAGGTAAGGAAAATGACTAAAAATGAATTGAAAGTTTATAGATGAGGTGATTGATGTAAGTAAAAAAATATTAATTTTTTAATTTAATCATTTATTAAAATGTCTTTAGATTTATTTTTGAAGGTTAATTTTTAAATAACCTACAATCATTAAGAATTTTCAAATTTATTTTGCTTAAACAAATACATTTTGTCATTAATAAAAAAAATCAAATTAAATATTTAGTTTTGTTGTAAATTTAATATTTCAGTTAAAAAAATTGACAAGATAAATAAAACTAACAAAATTTTAATATTTTGGGTTTACAAATCTTAGGTTAATGTAGTGATATTTAAACAACCTTCAAAAAAATTAAATATTTTCATAAGAGTAATCATCATTAACCATATATACCACAATTTCATAAGAGTAATCATCTTAACCATATATACCACTATGATTGTGTGACATTGAGTAATTTTAAATCATGAAATTGTGAATTTAGGTGCAGAGACAATGAAAAATTAGTGCATAATGACTTAGCATAACCAGTTATGGTTGGTTACATAAGTGCTTATGCTAAGATATATAATTAATTATAATCTATTATGCTGAGACACATAATAGATTATGTTGAGGTACATAATCGTTGATATTGTGATGAAAACTCATCTAGCCACAACGTCCACAAAATACGGAGGATGAAGACCTAGAGTTTTGGTCAAAGACTTATTAGCACATATGGGCCTAATTGAATTTTTGTCTATCTTCTTGTAGGTCCAATAAAGAGGAGAACTCTAGAGTCTTTGTCAGTAGATTACAAGAAGACCGAGCTAACTTCAACAGAGACAAGTCATCTTCATTTTGAGTCAAACTTTATTTTAAAATAAATGTATAAAGTATTTTAAGATTTCATCGGTTATATATTGGGCCTAATGACATAGAATAATTGAGATAAGTAAAGTAGAATAAAATTGAGCCTTGTTTTTTGGTCAAGTGTAGAATATGATATCATAAAGGCAATTACTTCTTGCATCATATAATTGCACTCGATTTCAGTGTGAAATGATGAAAATACCCTTAAATAAAATGGGGGTACATATAAAACTACATTCTAGACCCGTTTTCTAGAATATGTTTTCAAATTTATTTTTTCTAAAACAAATTTTTTGTATTGCGAAATTGTTTATCCATAATGGAATTTTGATTTTTGAATTCTATTATGAATTTTTATTTTTGAAACACAATAGTATCTTCCAAATTTGCTTTTCTAGAATGTATTATTTTTAATTACGGATTTTCATTTTCAAAATGAAGGAATTTTCATAAATTTTAAAGTATGTAGAGTGTAGGTTCAAAAAGGTTGGTGTAGGAACAATTTGCCTATCATAAATCATTTAGGGTTACATTTAGGTTTTATGAAGTCCAATGTAAACCTTAGAGGTCCAAAGGGAGAGAATGACCCATCAAGGAGTTGCACACACAAGGAGAACTCATTCTTCACATGGGAGATGCATGGAGAGTATGACTAACCACAAGACATTCTCTCATTGGCTCTTCTGGATCTAGGACTTTATTTTGAATTTGAATTTTTTAAATTTGTCTTCTTTTGGATTTACCCTAACACTATAAATAAGTGTATTCAACTCATATATTTTTCAACTTGATTGAGAATTGTTATGTTGTCCAATTTTGGTCATAGTTAACTCTAGACTCTTTCATGCTTTGTTTGGATTGAGGTGGGAATTTGTCGGGAGGGGAGGGAGTGGATTAGAGAGGATTAGAGGGGATGTGTGAGAATGTGTGAGGTTGTTTGGATTGAGAGATGATAGAGTGGATTTGTGAGGATGATTTATTGAAATTTGTGAGTGATGTGATAGTTAGGAGATAATTTAGAAATTATTTTAAAGGTGTAAAATATAAATTTACAAATTATCCATAGCATTAAAAAATATTTTAATAATGAGTTATGGTATATTTTTTTTTGTGTAAGTTTGATTTTTGTGTAAGTTTGAGTTAATTATTTTTTTCTAATATATAATATTTATAATTACTCTTATTTTGTAATAAAAAATAATTTTGTGTTAAATTCAAATAAATTTATTAAATATATTAAAATTTATGAAAGTAATATTTATTGTTATATACATTTGTTATTTTATATAATTATATATATTTTTTTATATTATCATTTTATTTTATTATTTTTATTATTTATAATTATATGTTTATGTAATATTTAAATTTGTATATTATATATTGTATATATATAATTATATTAATAATTATAATAATAATAAAATAAATAATACTATTAATATTTTTAATAATTATATATTTTAAAAATAATGTACAATTTAAACATAGTAGCACGATAAAATTCACATATTTTCAAAAATATTATGAAATATTAACTACCAACATTAAAAAAATTATATTTTATTTTTTATGTATAATTTTTTCTTTCAATTTGTATCCAATAAAAAAAGGAAAATAAAATAACAATTTTCGTTTATCATTAATAAACATTAGATTAACATGAAATAGTCGGTGATTACAATAAATAAATAAAGTCATTAAACTAGAATCTTAAATGATGTTGTGTCATGGAAATTTAAAAAAATTACAAACATAATAATATCCAATAACGCATTAAATTTAACTGACAATCAAAATAAGTTCAACATAAAAAATAATAATAACAAAATAAAAATACAATTAATGTTCTTCATTGAGTTTAAGCTGGTGAAGTGTATCTTCGATTCGGTCCAAACGTGTGTGGATAATGTTGATATTTTCCTGTATATTTTGAATTCCCCTCGAAATTTGTATTAACATCGCCGAATCATGGGGGATTTTGGGTTGAGGATGACCGCCTGCAACATGTTCTTGAGGCAGTGGAATGTCTTCGTGTTCTTGTTCATGTTCATCGTCAAGCCTTCCAAGTTGTCACACACCATTGACCTCAAAGATATTCATTTTCTTCATGGTTTTTTTTCTCGAAGAAGTTATTCCACCCTAACATGATTGATGACTCTCCCGTCAAGTTCATGCCTTATAACAACATGAGGTGTGTGATTAAACAACCATATGGAAGAGGCATATCATTGTCACAATATTTTATCATATTTTGCATGATATAATGAGGCCAATTAATCATTACATTACTTTTTATGCACCATAACATGAAAACATCTTCATGAACCAACTGTGAGAAGTTGCTCCCCCGAGGACACAACATGTGCACTCATGTGTAATGAAGTAGTCTATCATTCATAGTCAAACTACCTACGTTTCTTATATTTTGGTCGTACACCTCTTCTATTGTCATGGTTAATAGGGCTTGTTGACGATCAAAATGTATGTCCTCAGGGATGGTACCAGGGGTTAACAAGAGACCATCATATTTCAGATTCGTCACGTTCATCCAATCCCTATGTCTAATTATAATCTTGTGGGTGCCAATCTGAATAGCAAGGTAACCCTGTGTCGTTAGATGGAGATTTGAATAAAAAACCCTAACCATATCCTCATAATATGGTAGTCTTATACTAAGAAAGTTTTGTAATCCTTGGAAGTTCAAATATTCTTGAAACTGAAAACCAGATGTGGCAAAAAATGGGAAATCTAAGACTTTTGGAGGTATGACTGGTCTTCCATGAAAATTTTCCTCAAATGCAACCATCTAATGTTTCATTTGGAAATACCAGGAATAATCTAAAACATCTTCCCTCCTTTGTAATGGGATCATAGGAACTTCATCATCATTTCGTTCGCTTTTACCCTTACCCTTAGCCATTTTTTGCCTCTTCGTGGATGAAGATGCCATCGATAAAGAGATTAAAACCTATGATGAAAATGTTACGAAACAATAAAAAAAATAATAGTATATTAGAAAATATCCTCACACATAAATTTCAAAATGAAAAACAGTTCAACAATAATAATATTAGAAGCCAAATAAGAAGTACAATGTTTGTCTTGAATTAAAAGTAGATGCAATTAAATTACAAATTGAAGAACATAAAAATATAATTAAACATAATTTATTGACGCCGAGTCATGATCTTAAACAATTTTGCCATTCTTCGCTCTTTCGGCATACCAAATACTCGCATCGCAATAGCTGGATTTTCATAGAGAAAGTCATAGCATTGGTCCATGACTACTTCATCGTGAATATTTAGATCAATTAGCATGGACCAAATATCCGAAGGCGAGTATTGATACAAACTCTGACGACGATCATTTTGTACGTGTTCACCATAATAGTCATTTCATCGTTTGATTTCCGCAGCGATTTCTTGTGATGAAGTGGCTTGTACACGAGCAATGACTAATACCTCATCAACGGCATCGTTACCACGGTTCATGGAAACGACACAATTTTGCAGGTTCGTATTCAACATATTGAATTGATTCTCAATTACATCCACCATGGGGCATTTTCTCTTTGATCCCCTAGATGACGATGTCCCACCGGATGGTTGAGAGGGCGCAAATGGAGTATTACTTGGACTGTCTATTGATTGAACATGCGCTACAGGTGAACATGGAAGTTTGTGGTCTGCAACATTAAACTCTAGCAGCTCAGGTATGTAGTCCATGTTATGATTGCCTAGGTCCACACTTAAATTTTCCGTGTGCACCTGTCTAGATGCCAATCGGGTTGTCCTTTGACCACTTCCAGTGGCCTTGTCGTTTGACCACAACTCCTCCATAAGATTGTAGTGTCGAATGGATTTGGCACGCCACTTATCAGCAGATGGTTTCACCTACAAAAAGTTGGGTGTTATTATAATAACAAATTATGGGATATTGTCATCTTTAATTATTGGATATTGTCATCTTTAATTACTTTACCTGAATCAAGTTTTCCCAGACTTCGTCCTCGGCCTCGAAACATTTTGTGGCTTGGTTCCAACCAAAATCACTAAGACCACTAAATAGGTCGTGGACCTCCCGCCACCTATCCTTCAAGCATTTTTGTCGGTTCTTTACATTATTTTTCGTAATGGCAGGGAGTCTGACCTCGTGTAATGCAAGTACAATGTTATTATATCCCTGAGTCGTTCAACTGTCATCGATTCTCGACCATCGTCGTGCCTCGTCCACCATGGCATTAAGCAGGATAAAATCCATATTTGTGGTCCACTTTGTTGTCTGTGTGAACCCAATGGATGAACTTAGCTTAACAAATTTACTGTGATCCATCTAACCAAGCATTATGAAAGTTATGACCAAATAGAGTAAGCATAATATAAAACAACATTTAGTACAGTATCAATTGTTTACATAATCTTGCCACATTTCATTTGCTATAGTGTCCCTAACGTGTGAACCTAGTTTATGATCATCGTCACGGACTTGAGAAGCTGAAACTTGTATATCTTGTTGCAACAATTCACGATCCACTTCTTCTATTAAAGAGTCATCATTGTCCACCCCGCGGAGAAATTTATGCAAAATACAACAAGCTAAAATAATATTTGTCATGGTATGCAAATCGTAATGGCTCGGTCCCACTAGCTATAATTGGGAAACGTTTTTTCATGACACCAAATGTCCTTTCAATTACATTTATAAGCAGCGAATGACGATGATTAAACAATTCTCTTGAATCTTGTGATCCTCTTCGAGAATACTCTTTCAAGTGGTATCTAACCCCATGATAAGGTGTTAAAATTTGTGGTTTTAACATAAAACCTGCATCGCCAAGATAATATTTTCCTACAAACATTCCAAGGAAACATCCATTAGTTATGTATATTATCACCTTTGTATCTATTGTTATGAATTCTCAAACACCTTAAACTTGCCTTCTGGAATAACCAAAGGATCCTCTCCTATGAAAGTCTCCTTCAATATTCTCGAATCTGAGGTTGTTCCTTCCCACCCGGCTAGAACATATGTGAATTTCATATCCAAATCACAAGCTGCGAATACGTTTTGAGTTGGCCAATCTTTTCTTCCTCGAAAACGAGGTGCATCAACACGTGGGACCTTCACACATACATGAGTGCCATCAATGGTCCCTAAACAATCCTATGGTAACCAAAATTTCAGGTCTAAAAAAATACAAATACAAAAGACATTATGAGAATTGTAAAGGAAATTTGTAATAAACAAACCTTAAAGTACGGGAAAAGTCGATTGATGTGTAAGATTTGGGGTTGGGCATCAATACCATCTGCTTGCTCTATGAATTGTGCTTCCAGCATCAAAATTGCATTTAATATGTTGTGAAAGTGACGAGAAATTGTTTATCCGGACCGATGGAAAAAATGAAACACTTCGATCTTGATGTTATTCAATAATATGAAGAAATTTAGCAACTTGTTCTTCAATTGTTGAACGATATGCATCCTTAACAACTTCGGTTGCCCTAATCCATTCACATAATTGAATGAGTGTTTCTAGTCCCATGCGAATAATGTCACGAGAACATTCGGTGTGCACCAAATACTCCATCAATTCTTGTCTGTGACGCTCTTTTCTTGGTTCAAACTCAGTAATAGAGTTCGTTGTATCACTTAACATACGCAAAAAAATTCAAACCAAAAGCAATGATGCAAAGGATCATCATTGATACAAGTTGAGTATTTCTTTTCAATTGTTCTTGTATTTTTGAAATTAGATTCATGTTCGCACGAGTAAGATCATTATAAATTGCAATTGTATATTCAAATTCTTACATGTCTTTGTCGTCCCAAAGTGGTTTTCAATTGTTCTCGTCATCAATGTAATCTTGACCTTGTCATTGACAACCATAAAATAGTTTATGGATACACGTGAAATAGTTTATGTTACCAATAACTCTAACCACTTTAAGTTGAAATTACTGTAATAGCGTTAGGGTTAGGATTAAGATTATGATTAGGGTTATGTGAAGAATACTAATAGTGATAAGATGTACTTTAATTCTTATAATTAAATTTATACATAACTAATACCACTACTAATAATAAAAAGAAGTAAACACATAATAATAAAAAATGTAAAATAATAAACATATAATAATAAAAAACATAAAAACAGTAAACACAAAAAACACATAATAAAAAAATATAAATATAATTGTAAAAATTAGATACAATAAATACATAAAATAAAATAAAAATAAAAAGTAAAGACATAATAATAAAAAATATAAAAACATTAAAAAAATAATAAAAAATATAAAAGCAGTAAACACATAATATAAAAGAATATAAATACATTTATAAAAATAAAAAAAAATTGTAAACACATAATAAAAAAATTAAATACATTTATAAAAATTAAAAACAGTAAACACATAATTAAAAAGTAAAAAAATGTAAATATATTTATAAAAATTAGAAACAACTATCACATAAAAAATTAAACAAAACACTAAAAACCTAAGAAAAAAATTTAAATACAATTACTAATATTAAAAACAGTAAACACATAAAATAAAACTAAACAAATTCTTGTTTTTAAAAAATTAAAAACAATAAACACATAATAACAAAATATATATATATATATATATATATATATATATATATATATTTATAAAAATAAATAATAAATACATAAAATAAAACAAAAAGAAAGTGTAGATCCATTTATAAAAATTAAATACAGTAAACACATAATAAAAAAACAAATAAAAGTCTAAATATATTTATAAAAATTGAAAACAGTACATACGTAAAAAAAAATAAACAACACAGTAAAAATCTAAAAAAATGCAAATACAATTATTAAGATTAAAAACAGTAAACATATAAAAAACATTAAACAGTATCTTGTTAATTAAAACAATAAATGGCTCAATTCCCTATCTAGCACCATTTACATTTTTATTTCCCTAACTAACACCCTTTTGTTTTTATTTCCCTATCTAGCATTCTTTTGTTTTTATTTTCCTATCTAGCACTCTTTTGTTTTTTATTTTCCTATCTAGCACCATTTCAAAAATAAATAAATAAAAAATAATTTTTTTTTTATAATTTTAATTTTGAATGCATTAAAAAATAAATATTTTTAATGTTTAAAATAGTTAGAAATATAATTAATGAATAAATAAATGAGTTTTTACAAAATAAAAAAAAAGTAATAAATTTAAAATGTTTAGTTTAAAATTATTTTTTTAAGAATGAAGAAAATAAAAAATTAAACCCTACAACAACATAAAAGTTGAATCTATAAACATAAATTAGTATTTATTTTTATTATTATTGATGATGTAATCATGTTAATTTCAAGTAAAAATACAGGACATAATTATAAAAAAAAGTCAATTGGTATTAATTAATAGTGGACACACAAATAATATTGAAGTGTCTACCTTAAATGCAAAATCGTAAAAAAAAACTAATGCAAATGTTACACTTAATGTTTAAAAATGAGAAGAAAAAATGCAAAAATAAATAAGTCTATAAAATAAAAATAAAAAACAGAAATAAATAAAGAATGACAGAAAAAAAAATAACTAAAAACATAAAAGATATAAAATAAAGACAAAACAAAATAAGATAAAGATAAAATATATAAAAAAAATCCAAATAAGATAAATATAAGAGATATAAGGCGATACTAAATAAGTATATGTTGATCATAAAAAGGAAAATAAATAAAAGATGATCATTCATTTAATATTTTCTTCAATGGTACATTAAATAGTTTGTGCGAAATGAAACATAATTAATAACGAGAAGTGCACAATCCAGTAATGTTAGGACATGTTCTTTATGTGTGTCCTGGTGTTTGACAATATGAACATTTTTTTTATTCGTTGTTCTCTTATGTCCATATCAGCCTTTATTCAATTTAGTTTTTTTTTTTATAATTATGTCTTGTATTTTTTACTTGAAATTAACATAATTACATTATTAATAATAATAAAAATAAATATTAATTTATATTTATAGATTCAAATTTTATGTTGTTGTAGAGTGTATTTTTTTTATTTTTTTCATTTTAAAAAAAATAATTTTTAAACTAAACATTTTAAATTTATTACTTTTTTTTATTTTGTAAAAACTCATTTTATTCATTAATTATATTTTTAACTATTTTAAACATTAAAAATATTTATTTTTTAATGCATTCAAAATTAAAATTATCAATTATTTTTAATTTATTATTTATTTATTTATTTTTGAAAGGGAAATAAAAAATAAAAGGATGTTAGATAGGGAAATAAAAACAAAAGGGTGCTAGATAGGGAAATAAAAACAAAAAGGTGCTAGATGGGGAAATAAAAGTGTAAATGGTGCTAGATAGAGAATTTATCCAACAATAAATACATAATAACAATATATATATATAAATATTTATAAAATTAAAAACAATAAAAATAAAAAACTAAACAGTAAACACAAAATAATAAAAAATATAAAAACAGTAAAAAAAATAAGAAGAAGAAAATATAAATAAATTTTTAAAATTTAAAAACAATAAACACATAAAAAAATTAAATACATTTATAAAAATTAAAAATGATAAATACATTAAAAAAATAAACAAAACAGTAAATACCTAAAAAAAATTGTAAACAACAATTATTAAAATTAAAAATAATAAACACATAACATAAAACACATAACATAAAAAAAACGTAATAATAAAAAAAAATTAAAAAATTAAACACCTAATAATATTAAAAATAAAAACACTAAAATAATAAAATAAAAAACTACACAGTAAACACAATAATAAAAACTGTAAAATCAATAAACACATAATAATAAAGAAAAATAAATACATTCAGAAAAATGAAAAACCATAACCACATAATAATGAAAAATAACTACATTCATGAAAATCTGTAAACAAGAAAATAAACTAAACAATAAATACATACAATAGAATATAAATATATTTATTAAAAATAAGAAAAATAAATATATAAAAAATAAATGTGAATATATTTTTAAAAATTAAAAACAGTAATCGCACATCATAAAAAATACTATAAATATATTTTAAAAAAATTAAAAACTTACTTGGAGGTGAATAGCATTGGAAAGAAGAAGCACGGGAAGAGAAGCAATGTGATGAAGAGAATCTGGAAAAAAAAAAAACAGAATCCAACATTTTTCTCACACAAGGAAGAATTGATTTTCCTTCTACCTTTAAAAGCCACATAATTGATTCTCCCAAATCACTTCTATAGAAAATTGATTTTGCATCTTTTGAAAAAATATAAAATCGATTATGCACCATTCAACCATATAAAAAATCGATTTTACAACATGTACAAAGATAGAAAAATCGATTCTACATAGATAAGAAAATCGATTCCACATCATCTACAATGATAGGAAATTGATTTTGGAAAATTCAAAAAAATGGAGACAAACCAGTGCCCAAACCAGTGAGTTTTATCTTGCTCAAACCTCTTCTTTCTCGTTTGTTCTTCGTTCTGGGCACAACACAACAATCAAACCTAATCTCATTTATAGCAAACACAACTTCACTTTCACATTCACGGGTCTACCATTTTGGTCAAGATTCTTCCTGCAATTGGTAGCACTGGACAATCTAATGAAAAGAAAAGTCATTGACTCAGAATTGCACCACAGTGTAAATTCATTCACATGTACACAAAGTTTTTGAAGGGTATGAAAGTAAAATGTTATATGTATGGTCTTTGCCACCTGTAATTCTCCCAAATCTTCTCACTTTTGTGAGGAAGAGAAAAGTTTCTCACTCCGCTCTCCCATCCGCGCCCACGCCTTCAAATAAATGGATCCAAACATGAATTTCACCTACTCACTCACCCCTCCCTCCTTAATCACACCCGGACACAAATAGTGCCTCCGAGTAAGTTAGTTTCTTCCCTCACTTTGCATCTCCACCAATTCCACTTCAAATCACCAAAAATTCTTTCTTATCTCCTTACTTCCGCATCATTGTTTGACCATCTCCAAAGAAAACATAAATAAAAAAAGAATGCTAGAAGAAGTGAAGTCAATATACACCAACGTCATAATTGTTGTTGAAGGTAACACATCGTTGTTACCATGTTTACACAATGAAAAGCACAATCTCAAACAATGAGTAAAACACTCATACCCACCACAAATTCCTCTTTACATGTCCTCCTCCCCTTCTTTTTCACTCTTTCCACTCAGACCCATGTACTTCCTTTTCTGCTTCCACAATAATCCATGAATCCAAACACTATGAATTAAACTATACCACTTTTTATCCAGCCCATTTATTCGAGAACCTAAGTAGACTTAAGCCTAATACAAGAAGAATTACCACTTCATAAAATAATAATGATATTTGTGTACTATTATTTATATATCAGATTATTATATTTAAAGTTAAAATTAATTTGAATAATATGACTTGAATTTTAAAAGTTATTTTATTTTAATTTTTTATATTTAGTTTAATTTAATTTTTTTATAAACAACCAAAATATCCTATTGACTTATTTTTGGTACCTCTATCGACAGCTAAAATTTTTATCTTATGAAGCTTATCTTCACCAAGCAATAACTGAACAAACCTAATATGAAAAAAGGGATACTCCCTCTTCCTCTCTGGTCAGCATCAATTTGTTCAACAATCAAGACCAAAACCCCACCCAGATTTATCTAATTAAGCATTTTACCACGATATATACATACAGAACTTTCCATATTTCAACAGAATTTATTTACTTCAGGAATGTCTTGTAACCAAAAATTATTACTCAAAGTATTCCATTCCAGCTTTAACTGTTTTACCATCAGTCCCCACAGGATGTTGAGATAGACACTAGGCAGCCTTTCAAAAGTCACAGCCCAAAAAATGGAATACCTCACTGATCACTGCTACTAGGCTATCCTCCTAATGAATCTAATGATAACACTAAACATAACTGCAGGACAATTTGCATAACAATTATATAGGCTCTTTGGTAGTACGCTGGTATAAAGTAGTACCAAACTCTAATTCAAAACTAAAGTCCAGTGAGACAAGCTTGAATATCAAATACCAAATAAACCCAAATTCAGTTAAAAAGAAACACTTCAGCAGTATTAAAATCAACAGTTTTAAATGATTTCTCAAATAAGAGATAAACACTTATGACTTTTAATAACTACGGTAAATGGTATAAGTCGGCACCAATTAAGTAGAGAAAAAATTAATACAAGTAAATGATAACATATACAATCTTGAAATTTGCATTTTCCAAATTAATCAGCCAATCCACTAATTGGTGTTGGTGTTGGGGAGGAGAAGGAGAAAAAAGTGGCAGACAGCCCATGCTTATTTATAAATTTTTACTCATTTCAGTGGCATGAGCATCAACAGCATGGAGTAAGCCTGCATTCCTTACATACAATGCACATTGAAGTGTGTAAATAACAAAAGAGATAATGCGTCAAGAGGATGTCAGTTTGAGGGAGATGCAGCTCGATCTGATTCAATCATGGATTTAATATAGAATTCACCAGCCTTGTATGAAGACCTCACCATGGGCCCAGATGCCACATATCGAAAGCCCTTCGTACAAAGTAGAATCAGTTCGTCATTATACCACATGATCAAGCTATAATTCAATACCATATGCAGCTTTTATAATATTACAGTTTTTGCACAAATCATCATGATGCTGGATGCAAAAACTAAAAGGAGAGAAATGTTCCATGATTGCACCGCTTGGTGATGAACAGAAATAGAATGTCAGATAAAGATTGCTACTGGCAGGTCCGCTGGGTCAGGGGTGTGCTAACTCCGAAGAGTAAATAACGAAATGACAAACTTGAACTTTCCATGGATTAACAGATATGATTATTTTACAAAAACTGAATAGGCAAAATGATTTTAGATGCTCCAAATTTTGAGACGAATAAATACAGGCAAGAAGCTCAGGTGTAAATAAGTTTTATGCCACTCAAATATCTACTACACCGAGAGAACATATAACAACAAAAAGTACTATTATTGTAACTGATATTTAATATTAGATTGCATGAATGCCAGCAAAATTGATGATAATAATTACAGTTGAAATTATTGAATTTTTGGTAGAGGGACGAAAAGGAAAAGAGACTGAATGAGGAGTTACAATAAGATGGTAAAATACACTAATTCTTTTTTTATGCCAACACTACATCATTATCCTAACTAAATAAGGAGTCAAATCATGAAATATAAGGACACCTGGAAATCAAGGAAATAGGAAAACTAATATTTTAATCTTTCCAAAACAAAAAGGAAAACTAATCTAAAGATATAATCTCTAAGGTACTCTAAAATATTTTGATACAACATTGGTATTACGAGATATTCAACATATATTCTAACAATTACTTTGGTAACCAATTAATTATGCGATATAAATGCTGTCTTTTTCAACAGCTCCTAGGCAGTCACTAAAGAAATGAGTATTTCTCCAAAACAAAGTAAGTTAAATCCAAACACATGAATAAAGGTCTTACCATTTCCATGCCAAGAGTCTGATACTTATTAAAGGCCTCTGGTGTAACATATTCAGACACCGGCATATGACGCTTTGAAGGTCTCATGTACTGCCCAAATGTCATCACGTCAACTCCAGCCGCTCTCACCTTCTCCATTGTCTTCACAACCTGGTCAGGTGTTTCCCCACAACCTAACATTATTGAAGTCTTAGTGAGTGTTCCAGCAGAAGCATATTCCTTGGCCATCATTAGAACATCTAAGGACTGCTTAAAATTAGCACGATGATCCCGTACAACATTCTGTAGCTCTTCAACTGTCTCAATGTTATGTGCAAAGACATCTAATCCTGATTTAGCAACTTTCTCTACACAGTCAGCATCTCCTCGAAAATCTGGAACTGTTACAACAATAGTGCAAAAATCATCAATGGAAGGAAGAAATTTGAGTTAATACTTAAGAAGGTTTTTAATTAAGCATAGTACCCTGAATAAACAATTCATCTCAATAAATATATACTAAGATTGAAACCTGATATTCAAAATCAAACCTTATTCTCAATGACCGGTGAACAAGATTTTTTATAATTCTATTAAAAGCCATACTGTAAGCATATCACATTTTTCAATAATAAAAATACTGTCTATGAAATTCAGCAATCGACACTTCAAGGGGAATTAGCACTATAGGTACCACCTGATCCACCTTGCAACCTAATATCCTATAGTTGAAACAAAAGTTAACAAAAGATTGCCTTCCTTTCATACCATTATCCACTAACTATAACTGCAAACCATACAGATGCTTAACTTTTTAAATAGAACTAGGTGCCCACCTATCGGGATTATAGAACCAGATGCCATAGTATTTTCAGTAACTAGAAATGTTCAAATACATACCTAGGGCTTCTATCAGCATATTAGGCTTCAGTGCCTTCAGCTTCTGCACTGTTTCAGTAAAATGACCACTCCCTTGATCAGGTAAATCGTCACGGTCAACACTTGTTATAACCACATAATCTAGACCCCATGACGCAATTGCTTCAGCCACATTGGTAGGCTCATCAGGGTCAGGAGGTGGAGGAGTCCTCGATGTCTTAACATTACAAAATCTGAAAATTAACAAGAAATAATTAGATGCAAGTCTTGTGGAAAAAACTAATCCATATACAACTATAATGAGTCTTGGGTAATCATATTAACCTTCCCAAAGTTAGTTCTTATTACATCCTATACTTCTTTGGGAAATTACAGCTACCGTTCTTACCTAGTTTTTTTAATTAGAATAAATGTTGTAGAAATTGTACATCAGGTAGGAGCAACTTCTCAAATATAAAAGGGTATGCATTATAAAAGTACACAGCAATGACAGTGTGTACTTTCCCGAACAAAAGGATGCAATGTACAAACTTAACAAACAGTACCAGTAAGAGAAGTCAGTGTATCACCCCATAGTACAGTGATAGTTATCGGTTAGACAAATAAAAGTTTAAAATTTTAACATCAAATTTTGTTATACATCCAAACCAAATTTAAAGAAAATAGTGCCTACTCTAGTGATTGATTGCTACTCGACCTATTGAGACACTGGTTACCGAGCCATTATCGGATGTATTGGAAAGCTCACTAATGCTATGACCAAAATAGTATATACAAGTGTGGGACAGCTCTCACTTCATGAGCTAGCTTTTTGATTTGAGAACAAATTCTAAGATGTACATGTAATTATTACAATCTCAATCGACTATACGTGCTAAGCCATTAAACAACTCAACCTCAAAAACATGCTTATTACTTAAAGCAATTCCAGCATTCCCTAGAATTCATAACATGAGCACAGAACTGCTCCATATCATTTTTGCTACTCCAATGGCGAGTTGTACCTGCTCTACTTATCAATCAAACCGAAACACCAACTCTACCTAATTATCCAAATCTACAACGCACTTCCTCAAAGCCACTTTCAAAAACAAATAAATGCTCCATTCACCAAATAAAGAAATAGTTAAACACAGAAAAGAAAGCGAAACGATTGGATTATAACCTGCAACCTCGAGTACAAGTGTCACCGAGAATCATGATAGTTGCCGTAGCAGTGCCGGTCTCGCCGCCGGACCAGCACTCGCCCAAATTAGGGCAACGAGCCTCCTCGCAAACAGTGTGAAGCTTCAATTCGCGGAGCTTCTTCTTGATCTGCACGTACTTCTCGCCGCCGGGAACGGCCTCCTTCATCCACCTCGGCTTCGGAATCGGCTTCTTCTTAGTCCCGACCTCTACCGAGTACGCGCTCTCCGATCTCAGCGAGATGAAGTCCGATAGCGACGGTGATTCCTCCTCCAGCCGCGCCCGGAGCCCCGCCAGAGTCTGCGGGATTTGCGACGGCGCCACCGGAGTGGTAGCGGATGATGAACAGAAGAGTCTCGCGGCGCATTTGATGTTTGCACCAAGGCTTCTAATCCGTGAATACATCATCATCTACCTCTGTCTCGCACAGTCACACATCGCTTAACGCAGATAGAGAGAAACATGAGGACGAAGACTCACGTGACACGCACACTCACATATACTTAGTTTTGTCAAATGCATGCTGGCTGTTTCTTCTTACACCCTAATAAATGTCTTCCTGCACCTCATATTTTTTAACAAGACTGTTTTACCCTTTTAAAAATAAATTTTGCATTGCTCTTTCCAGAATATTTCTGGAACATATTTTTCGAAACATATTTTCTTAATTCCAGATTTATCAATTCAGAAATAAAAAAATTTATTTTGGAAAAAATATTTCAAAATGATTTTTTTTTTCTGGAGTTCTTATTCCAGAAACATCCTTTAAAAAATTATTTTCTCTTACAGAATTTTTATCCTGAATCACCCAAAACTGTGAAAGGGTAATTTCGGTATTTCAAATGATAAAGTTGCAAGAAGAAAAATGTAGGAGTGCAAGAAGAAACTCATACTTTATTACTTGTGTTAATGGGTTGGGCTAGATGACACTGGGTTGCCAATTTAGAAAGGTCATTTTCTTTCTCCACCTACCTATACCTTCATGCCTACTTTATGCACTTTCATACTTTTTATGAAAAATTTAATTTATCCTTAATGAAAGTTACATTTCGAGAATTGTAAAATTTAAAAGGTATTTTATGGATTCTTAAATGCCTTTCAAACTTTAAAATTCGAAATATAAATATATTTATATTTTATAAATTCTACAATTCAAAATATAAAATTATATTTTGAATTGTAGAGTTTAGAAGGTATTTTGAGAATTAAAAAAATAGATTTTGAACTCTACAATTTGTAATATAAATTTATATTATAAATTTTAGATTACAAATTGTACAATTTAAAATATAAAGTCATATTTTGAATTGTATAATTTGGAAGGTATATGACTTATACAATTCAGAAATAAAAAAAAAAAACTTAACATTTTTTACCGAAGGGTAATTTTGAATGTAAAATAATTATAGAGGTGCAAGAAGAAACTATGGAGGTGCAAGAAGAATACACCTTTAGAAAGAGAAAATGCCCAATTGTATTTGCAAGTTCGGTCATTATTCTAAATGCCAAAGTGTTGGTAAATTCTCCATGCACTTTCATTAGTTCTTCCTACACCTCTATATATTTTTTTAAATACCAAATATACTCTCCTTTTTTTAAATGAATATTGGATTGGCTAATCTAAAACCTCAAAGTGGGTCCAGTATTGTGTATTGGATTGTACAATCTGATTTGTAAATTTAAAACACAAATTGGACATATCCGGTTTGAGATTTTGGATTGGTCAATCCAATATTCATTTCAAAAGAAGTATATTGTCGATTGAAACAGGGTCTACGATTTATATGAAGAAAGAGGAGGTGCATAATATTAAGCAGATGCTAGTGTCTAGTTCTAGTAGTAGCAGTAAGAAGAAGAAGTCTTGTGCTTTGGAATTTGAGGAGCTAAAGAAGCATTTTGATATTCCCATTAATAAAGTTGTGTTTCAAATGAATGTGGGGTTAACCATGTATTCCAAGTAATCAAGTTTGAATTATTTTTCTCTAGAACAGTTTTGATCCATGTTTCACATTGTTGGAAGTGTAAAGTGTTTGCTTTCAACTTGTGGTTATACTAACATCTCCTTTCATTATATGCGAAGAACCTTTTATTGGGAAAGATGCTTGAAAAATTGATTTAATAAGATTTAATGGCATATATCTTACCTATTAGCGTATAATTGAAGGATCATAGAACTGAATCCAGTTTTATACCATACTTTTTGAGATGTTATTGTACCGACCCGTCCTCGGGCGTTGACCAAAGTTAACACATAATGGGACCCATCAGGGGCGCAATGAGGTAAGAAAAGGAGGTTGATCAGGCCTCAGGCGTTGACCGGCCTCGGACCAAGAAGTGCTCATATCTGAGTGGTGCCACCCCCCGATACCCATGGGTAGGAACGACCGTGGAGGGGGCGGCATAGTAGGAGGCGGCACGGTAGGGGCGTGGAGGCCTCGGGCGGGCCTCGGTACCCTGAAGAGTAATAATAGACGAGAAAGGTGGTTTCCAAGCCACACCCCCAGTTCTAGCAGGGAGATACCTAACTCACGGTGTATATGTGCATGAGACATGAGGTCGCGGCAGTACGCGCCACCGTTAGAGAACCACTGGGACAGAGACGACCCATGGGAGGGCCACGTCCCAGGGGGTAATCTGAATGCATAGCACGTGAGGACGGCAGAAACACTCCCAGGGCGAGTGACCAAGATCTTGGGCGCATGAGTTGGCACCCAAGCAGTCACCCCCCACGCAAGATGCACACCGAGAGGGAAGCCTTATACGCTGGGATTTCCCTAAGTTAGGGCTACAACTTCGTAAGGCTGCACCTACAGATAGGCTTAATGTCAGAAGGAAACACGTGGCAGAAGCACCAGAAAGGTATATAAGCTCTCGCTGCTAACAGACTAAGGTATGTTTTTACACATTTTCATACTTTACACAAGGAATCTGAGAACGGGAGAGAATTCAATTACGATTTGTACCGCCCTGGTAGTCGGAAGGGATGACGTGGCATCCAGCTACAGTATAGGCGTGTTGACAAGGCGCCAGGTTGGCAGAAGGGAAGGAAGTCGGGGGGCTCGTGAAGTCGCCAGTTATTAAGTTGGCGTGTTCCGATCTCCAGCATACCAGAATCGGCGATCACCGGGTTAAAGATGAAGTCGCCAGATGTAAACTCAGGCGACCTAGTGATTGGAGATCGCCAGAGCAAGCACATCGCCAGAGATGAAGGTGGTGCAGATTATGAAGGCGGCCGACGAGACCACAGGGAAGGTGTACGAAGGCACCCTAACTCACCAGTTCCAGTAGAGATCGCACTCCCAAGTTAGCTATGCACTGGGCAGTACCATGCATAAGTAACTTAGCCAAAAGAGAGTCAGAAGCAGCGCCCAAGTCAAGGAGGCTCCAGATGATGGCACGTGTACGACTGGATGCGAGCCACGTGTCCAGCTGCGTAACTGCTAGGAGAGAGAAAGTGGCCAGGTATTTAAGGGTTTCCCAACGAACTTTCGAGGTACGCACGTTCAGATTATACTCTTTACGCTTGCGAGTTCTTGAGCATACTGTGAGAGAGAACATTGCACGGTTCCTTGAGAGTTCTTGAGTGTTCTTGCTCTTAGTATTTGGTGGTTCGGTCACTGACTTGAGCGTTGGAGTGCGATCGGCCGCAGCGGCGCCGCTCTGTTCTTTTGCAGGTTCTTGAGGTGGATCTTGGCGGAGGACGGAGGTTGAAGCGGTGCACACGTCGATCCAAGTTTGACGAGGCAAGTTCCAACGTTCTGGTCAACAGGTAGGATCATCAGGCGCCCACCGTGGGGCCGTGTAAAACCTGTTCCCATCCACAGCGTGAGTTCTTGAAGGTTTTCGTAGTTTTCTGCGTGGTTGTGTGCTGGTGCAACCACTGTTCGCTGTTCGTTTGAGATTTGTTCGGTGATTTCGCGTTTTCCACCGTTCGTTCGGGTTTTTGTTCGGTGAAGTGAGGTTTTCTGCTGTTTACGCGAGATTTGTTCGGTGAAGTTTGAGTTCTTTGGCTCGTTGTGTTATCCGTAGGAGAAGCGGTGGTTTCTGGTGGAGTTGTAGGTTTCTTTGGAGGATTCGCGGTGTTCTTGAGTTTTTGCGAAGTTTTGCGAGGTTCTGACCGATTGATCGCTGAATCAATCGTAGCTGAAGTAAGTGTTGTTCGCTGCATTCTGTGATTCGCCAAGTTTCATGAGAAAAATGAGAAGCAATCGTTCAAGTCCAGTTGCGCCCGTCGCTGCTGAAGGCGCCGCCGCCATGACCATGGCGCAGATGGTAGAGATTATGCGCTCGTTGCAGGCAACTGTGGAAGCCTCGCGCATAGAACAGGCGAGAATGCATGAGGACCTGGCCGCCTCTCGGGCCAGGAATGATGAGCTTAGCAAGGTGACTGAGGAGCTGCGTCAAGCTCTTGAGGAGCAGCAAGGGCGTTCTATTGCTGAAGAGGTCGCGCCGTCGTCGCCACCTCGTGTTTTTCCTATGCCTTTCGATCAGGCGATTACTGACACGCCTATTCTTGCGAGTGTGGTTCCTGTTAAGGCTGTTTTCACCGGCGTGGAGGATCCTGAAGCTCATCTCACCACGTTCCATACGCAGATGATGCTGTCAGGGGGATCAGACGCCGTGTATTGCAAGATGTTCGTGAGCACGCTCCAGGGAACGGCGCTGGAATGGTTTGTGAGCCTGCCTAACGGTCACATAACCAGTTTTCAACAGTTCTCGAAGATTTTTGTCGAGCAGTACATCGTGAATAAGGCACCGCCCAGGGTGTCTTACGATTTGTTTGATATAAGGCAGTATCAGGGAGAGTCCCTCAGGGACTACCTAAATCGCTTTGGGGCGCAGATGGTCAGATCGTCGGCCAAAGATGAAGAAATGCTAGTCTATGCATTTAAGAAGGGCGTGCTGCCGGGACCATTCTGCGAGGCATTGATCAGGGCACACCCCGCCACGTTTGCTGAGGTTAGGCGACTTGCGGTGGCCCACATCGCCGACGAGAGCGAAGTCGCCGAGAAGAGAGGAAGCGTGGCCCCCACTAGGCCACGCGCCCAGACCAGGATCCAGCCACAGAGGGTGCTGGAGACAGCGGCGGCCAGGAGGGATCAGAGGACTCGCCATCCCTATGATCCAAGGAAGAACAAGGGCAGAGGCCAAGGACGCCAGCAACCAGCACGCCGGGAATACAATCGCCCGCCTAAGCACAAGTTTGTCATGGGATTGGCGGATCTGATCGCCATTCCCAATATATCCGCTAGGTTGAAGGCGCCAGAAAAGGTGGGCGACAAGGTGCTGGGACCAAAGCCAGACGCCTGGTGTGAGTTTCACCAGGGCTTTGGCCATACAGTGGACTCGTGCCTGGCATTAGGGTATCAGCTCGACGATCTGGTTAAGAGCAGGTTCCTAAATGACTATTTGCTGGATAGAGGGACGGGGGGCGCGTCGAGCTCCCAACCAGCAGGTGCTGAGGCTCAGCAGCACGAGATGCCTACGCACGGAGAAATCCACACCATTGCAGGGGGTTTCTCAGGAGGTGGATGCACTGCATCACAGAGGAAGAGGTACGCGAGGTCTGTGATGACGGTGGATATGTTTGAAGACCACTCGCCGGAAGTGGATATTACATTCACCAAGCAAGATCTCAGGGATGTTGTGCCTCATGACAACGATCCCATAGTAATTTCGTTGATAACAGCGGGAAGAAAGGTCCACAGGGTGCTGGTGGACCAAGGAAGCTCGGCAGACGTGATGTTTTGGCCGACTTTCACGCAGCTGGAGCTGCCCCTTGACCAGCTGAGGCCCTATGGAGGGTGCTTGTATGGTTTTGTTGGTGACCAGGTGGAGGTCAGGGGGTACATAGAGTTGAGGACAACGTTTACAGATGTGGCGGGTTCAAGAACGGAAAAAATCAAATATCTTGTTGTAAACGCTCCTTCAGCATACAACATCCTGTTGGGAAGACCCACGCTCAACAGGATAGGTGCCATACCGTCGACCCGGCACATGAAGGTGAAGTTGCCGTCTATGGAGGGGGTGGTGATCACCATTAAATCCGATCAGAAAGAAGCAAAAAAGTGCTATGAGAATAGCCTGAAAAACAAGAGATCGGTGAGTTACGTAACGACCACCCCGCCTCCCGGTGTGAAGCCCAGATCGGCGGTAACAGAAGAGATCGCCGGAAGAGACGTGGAGATGGTGGATGCTGAGCTGGGGGAGGGGAACGCTGGTCTAGAGGAGGAAGAGGCCAGGAATCGCCAGGGCGGTGATCGCCAGAGAAACCAGACCAAAACCCGTCGAGCAGTGGCTCGAGAGAGAAATCGGGGGAAAGATCTTCAAGCTGGGAAGATCCCTGGAGGTTGAGCTCCAGGACCAGATCGCCAAGGTGATTGAGTGGCATCTAGACGCGTTTGCATGGTCCGCTTCGGACATGCCCGGGATCGATCCCGACTTCTTGTGCCATCATCTGGCGATGGACAACTTGGTAAGACCAGTGCGACAAAGAAGAAGAAAGTTCAACGAGGAGAGGAGGCAGGCGATTAGGGACGAAACACAGAAACTCCTCGCTGCAGGCCACATCAGGGAAGTCCAGTACCCTGAGTGGCTGGCAAATGTCGTGCTGGTGAAGAAGAGTAATGGGAAATGGCGCATGTGCGTCGATTTCACCGATCTGAATAAAGCTTGTCCGAAGGACTCATATCCTTTGCCAAGCATAGACGCCCTGGTAGATAGTGCTGCAGGGTGCAAGTTGTTGAGCTTCCTGGATGCCTTCTCGGGGTATAATCAGATCAAGATGCATCCCATGGATGAAGAGAAGACAGCCTTCATGACGGAGAGATCGTGCTACTGCTACAAAGTGATGCCATTTGGGCTGAAGAACGCGGGGGCCACGTACCAAAGGTTGATGGATCGAGTACTTGCACCGATGCTGGGAAGGAACGTGCAAGCGTACGTCGATGACATGGTCGTGACCTCGCCAGAAAAAAGCAAGCACGTTGCGGACTTGGAGGAGTTGTTCACGACGATCACCAAGTTTAAATTGAAGCTGAATCCAGAGAAATGCATTTTCGGCGTGGAGGCTGGAAAGTTTTTGGGTTTCCTCTTAACTGAAAGAGGCATAGAGGCCAACCCTGATAAGTGTGCCGCCATCTTGGCGATGAGGAGCCCAACTACGGTGAAAGAGGTTTAACAGCTAACAGGTCGGATGACAGCCCTGTCTCGCTTCGTGTCAGCTAGCGGAGAAAAGGGCCATCCCTATTTTCAGTGCCTAAGGAGGAATAACAAGTTTGCTTGGACGAAGGAGTGCGAGGAAGCCTTCGTCAAGCTGAAGGAATATCTGGCGAGCCCGCTGGTTCTGTGTAAACCGCTGGTGGAAACCCCTCTCAGGTTGTATTTTGCTGTAACTGAGAGGGCGGTGAGTGCGGTGCTCGCCCAGGATCAGGATCAGGCTCAGAAGCCTATTTATTTTGTTAGTAAGGTGTTGCAGGGCCCCGAAACGAGATATCAGGCCCTGGAAAAGGCTGCGCTGGCTGTGGTATTTTCGGCGAGGAGGTTGCGCCACTATTTCCATAGTTTCACCATACTGGTGATGACTGACCTGCCCATCCAGAAGGTCTTGAAGAAGCCTGACGTTGCGGGAAGGATGGTGAAGTGGGCGGTAGAATTGTCAGAGTTTGATATTAAATATGAGCCTCGAGGCCCGATCAAGGGGCAAATCTTTGCGGATTTCGTGGTCGAGCTCTCATCTGAGGCGACACGAGTTGAAGGGGATGACTTCCGTTGGGTACTCTCGGTGGATGGATCGTCAAACCAGCAGGGTAGCGGTGCTGGAGTCATCTTGGAAGGACCCAACGGCGTGCTAATCGAACAATCTTTGAGGTTTGCCTTCAAAGCCAGCAACAATCAAGCAGAATATGAGGCGCTGATCGCCGGGATTTTGCTGGCCAAAGAGATGGGAGCCAGGGTGTTGATGGCTAAGAGTGACTCGCTGCTAGTCACGGGGCAAGTAACAAGCGAGTTCCAGGCTAAAGATCCACAAATGGCAGCTTACCTGGAGTATGTGCAGGAATTGAAGAGTTCCTTTGCCTCCTTTGAAGTAGTGCATGTGCCCAGAGAGCAGAATGCCCGAGCTGACTTGCTAGCTAAGCTCGCCAGTTCAGGCAAGGGGGGTAGGCAGAGGACGGTGATTCAAGAAACTCTGAAGACGCCGATAACATTTGTAGCAGATCACCTGGTTCTTCAGATAAGCAAGTCGACGGAGAAAGCAGCGAGAAGTCATAAGTCCCTGACGCAAGAAACTTTGAGATCGCCGAGAATTAGAGCATGTCGAGGAGAGAAGGTGAACATGACGCAGGTCTACGCTATCCATGAGCCAGACACCTGGATAACACAGTACAAGTGGTGCCTGGCAGATGGCCTTCTCCCACTGGATCTGACAGAGGCTAGGAAGGTAAAGAAAAATTCTAGCAAGTACACATTAATTGATGGCGATCTGTACAGGTTTGGGTTCACTCACCCACTCCTGGAATGCGTACATGGCGAGAAGTGCACGAGAATCATGGCAGAGCTCCACGAAGGTATATGCGGAAGCCACGTCGGGGGTCGAGCTCTGGCCGCAAGGACTCTCCGTGCAGGGTACTACTGGCCATCGATGAGAGAAGACTGCAAGAAGTATGCCCAATGTTGCAAACAATGCCAACAGCACGCCGATTGGCACAAGGCGCCTCCCGAGGAGTTGAAGTCGATCTACAGCCCTTGGTCGTTTCATACTTGGGGAATCGACATCCTGGGACCTTTCCCGCTGGCGATCAGGTAGATGAAGTACTTGGTGGTGGCGATTGAGTATTTCACCAAGTGGATCGAAGCAGAACCAGTGGCCCAGATCACCGCACACAAGATCGAAGGTTTCGTGTGGAAGAACATTGTGTGCCGATTTGGAGTGCCCAAGCGCCTGGTGTCGGACAATGGGACTCAGTTTGCAAGCCACTTGTTGAAGAAGCTGTGCGAAGGGGTGGGAATTCGACAAGTGTTTGCATCCATCGAGCACCCTCAGAAGAATGGCCAGGTGGAGTCAGCTAATCGGGTGTTGCTGAGAGGTTTGAAGAGAAGGCTAGAGAAAGCCAAAGGAAGTTGGGCTGAGGAGGTACCCCGCATAGTCTGGGCGTACCACACCACCGAGCAGTCAGGAACCCATGAGACCCCGTTTAGCTTGGTCTATGGGTGTGATGCAATGATTCCAGTAGAGATCCAGGAGAGCTCGCCGAGATTCCAGAACTTCGTAGAGGAAGACTCGAATGAAGAGAGAAGGCTGAACCTGGATCAGCTGGATGAGGTCAGGGAAGAGGCGAGATTGAAGGCTGAAGCGGTGAAAAGAAGGATTGAACGAAGATACAACTCAAAGGTGATGCCAAGACAGTTTAGAGAAGGCGACCTGGTGATGAGGAAAGCCCACCAGTACGAGATGGAGAATAAACTGTCGCCCAAGTGGACAGGGCCGTTCAGAATAACCGAGGCGCTCAGGAACGGCGCCTACCGCTTAGAGACATTGGAAGGAGGGGCGATTCCTCGCACTTGGAACGCCACACACCTTAAGTTATATTACAGTTGAAAACTTTGTAAGTAAAGATAAACACGAAGTTACATTGCAATGTTTCTGTTAAAACAGTTTAAAGGGGGCACTCTTTTTTCCCTAAGGAGGGTTTTTAACGAGGCCACCCAATAAAGAAGAAGTTTTCAAAAAGTTCAAGTTGTTTCAGATTGCATGCCTGTTGTTTTTAGAAAGTTTTGAAGAAAGACCTTGTCGCTTATACGTGACTTAAGGCAAGTTAAAGATATGTTGCATGCTTTCTAAAAGGTTTTAAGTCCTCATCGTCTTTCGGCGATCGGAGGCACCAGTTAAAGTTTAAGTCCTCATCGTCTTTCAGCGATCGGAGGCACTAGTTAAAAGTTAAAGTCCTCATCGTCTTTCGGCGATCGGAAGCACCAGTTAAAAGACCTCAACGCCCACGCGCGTTCTGAGGCGAGATAAAGACCTCCTCGCCGTCGAGCGAGTGCAGGCGAGGAAGAGTGAAAAGTCCTCAGTGTTTCTGGGGGCGAGAAGATGTAACCCCTGGGACAATGTAGAGGCACCAGTGAAAAGTCCTCAGTGTTTCTGGGGGCGAGAAGATGTAACCCCTGGGGCAATGTAGAGGCACCAGTGAAAAGTCCTCAGTGCTTCTGGGGGGGGAGGAGATGTAACCCCTGGGGCAATGTAGAGGCACGATTTAAAGACCTTCTCGCCTATGAGCGAGTTCAGGCGAGTTAAAAGACCTTCTCGCCTATGAGCGAGTTCAGGCGAGCTTAAAGACCTTCTCGCCTATGAGCGAGTTCAGGCGAGTTAAAAGACCTTCTCGCCTATGAGCGAGTTCAGGCAAGAAAAAATCCTTCTCGTCTCGAACGAGTTCAGGTATGGTGTAGAGGGCGGAAGAAGTTTGGAAGGTGGCTAAGGTAGGTTCGAAGAGAGCGCCTAGCCACCCGGTCTCTTGTTCGGAGGCTCAAGGAGGTAGAGAAGGATCCGAAAGGCGCCTCTACCCCCAGATAAAAAAACAATGGCCAAGGTATGAAGCCAGAAAGAAGCTGATATCGCCAAGTGAGTCTTTGGCGACCAGGAAAAGTTCAAACAGTGGCAAGAAAGTTAAAGACCCGTTTTGATGAAGCAGATCGGGTGAAGCAATGTTTTAAGTCAGTGGTTGAGTTAAAGTTCGTTGCTTGAAGAGTGATTTTGCGCTAAGGTTCATTGCCTTAAGATTACAAGTTGTTAAAGTGATTATTATTTGAAGTTGAAGTGGTTCGAAGCAGTTAAGTATAAGATCGTGCCTACGAAATCGCTAAGCCATTTCTTTGAAGCAAACTACGCAAGGAAAGTTAAAGCAGACAAAGAAGTTGCAGGAAGAAATACAAAGGCAATTTCATTAAGTAAATATCAGTTCGGGGTACATAAACAGGAAAAGAAAAAAGTTCATTACAAAATACAAAGAGAAAGCATAAAGGTGGTGGATGGAGGAAATTGATCAGTCTTCAGCGGGAACCACCTTCCCATCCACCACCTCGTTGTTGAGGGACACCATGCTGAGATCCAGATCAGGGTATAAGCAGGCGAACTGTTCCCGTGCAGCTTCGAATCCAGCAGCCAGAATTTGGGCAGAACTCAGATTAAGCTCTTCAATCTGTTTCTTGAGTTCTTCAGTTTGTTCCTTCAGCCCCTTGTTCTGCTGCTCCAGCTCGTCAGCTTGCTTCTTGAGTTGTTCAATGGTCCCTTGAGCTTGAAGAAGGTCTTCAGAAACCTTCTTGGATTCTGCCTGCACTTGGCCCAATTCAGCAGCGATCTTCCCCTTTTCTTTGTTGGCTTCGGCAAGCTCAGCCATGGCGTCGTCCCTCGCCTTCTCCACCTTTCCAAGGAAGACCTCCCGGTTGGCTGACCTTTGCTCCAGTTTCTTCACCTTGGCGGTGTCAGTTTTTATGAGACCCTCCAGGTCAGCCACCTTGACGCGATAAGGCACCATCTTGCTCTCCAGCTCGATTTTTTCTTGAGCCAAGAGTTGTACCTTATGGCGGAGGTCGGTAGCTTCCTTGCGCGCCAACCGGAGCTCAGTGCTCATCGCATCTTCTACTCGGGAGTGTTCAATCTCCGCGAGTGTCAGATTGAAGGACAACTTCTCCACCTCAACCCTCATAGTGCTATTCTCAGTTCGAAGGTTGAAGAGGTCGTCCTGGAGCTTCCTGGTGGAGCTCTCCACAGCTCTAGATATAATGGTGGGGAAGTCTTCCGCCATCATCTTCAGTTTAGCAGAGAAAGGCTCCCACATCCTCTTAACCTCAATGGAGAGACCTGCCTGTGGAGGCGCCGGTTGGGCCTGTTGTTGGCTCTCGCCGCCACCTTCTTTAGTTGGTTGATCAGCGGGTGCTTCTTGGCGTGGTGGCGACGTCGGGGATTCAGTAATTAGAATTGGAGAGTTATGAGCAACTTCATCCCTGATTGGAGCAACGTCTGTGGCTGAGGCATTTGAAGGAGGACCCCCTCCAGCTGTTGCACAAGGCGTGGAGGCGCTCGGGGGGTCCTCCATGAAGTTTGGCTCGGGGGCCTCAACCGCAGGTGGCGCAGATGCCAATGGAATGGCTTGGACTGGTGAAGCAGGAGCTGGTGGAGGTGGCAATGATGGAGGAGGAGCAGGCGTAGACGGCGATGTTGATGTTGGAAGAGGGGGTGGGGCAGGTGGAGAAGAAGGTGCCACCCTCTTCCTCTTCGTGACAAGGCCATCTTCGGTTACCTCGTCGTCTTCCTCTTCCTCCTCATGGACTATTTGGGGAGCTTTCCTCTTGGGTCTCCTAAGGACAAGCTTTTTCCGTTGATTGGCGGGTTGGGCCTCAGAGGAAGTTGGGCCCCTGGGTGGCGATCTGCCTTGAGCAGCGGCGATCTCCACCACAGAGTTTGGCACGGTTTGGGAACCCGATGCCAACCCGTGGGTTCGGGCGAGCGCCCTCAGTTCAGCGAGCTTGCCCTGGCCCAACATATTATCTGCATAGAGCAAAAATGCATGGGTTAGTTCAGAGAGAAAATAAATGCATAAGGCAATATGCAGCAAAGCAGATAAAGGGTGCAGAAAAATAAAACCAAAGTCTTGCGCACAACGCACAAGACGCCCAGAAACAGTTAACAGAAGTAGTATTAGAACAAGAACTTAAACGTTCTAACCTATTCGAATTTCGAGTTGGTCCTCGAAGAACTCGAAACAGATGAGTGTGGTGGTGAGGAAGGTGATGTTGGCGTCCGCCACACTCTTCCAGAAGAAACAGAGATCTCTGTCCAAAGCGCCCATGCTATCAGGACTTCTGGGTCTCCTGAAGCAGCTTTTGGACTCTTTGTTCCCCTTGTTTACCCAGTACAAGGGGAAACCGTCGAGCAAGGAAGCGTCCTTGTCATTGGGGCGTATCTGGACGAACTTGCCCTTCCAGTCTTTATAGGATTGCTGGAAGATGGAGAGAATCGACCTCCCAGCAATCCCGTTCAAGCTAACCCACAGGCGATCTCCTGGGTGCTTGGCTTCAAAAAGGAACAAGAGGACATCCACAGATGCTGGCAACCCCAGGTGGTCGCACATGACTTGGAACACCCGCACAAACGCCCAACTGTTGGGATGAAGCTGGGCGGCGGCGATGTTGAGCTCGGTGAGAAGCTCCCTCTCAAAGCGAGTGAAGGGAAACCTGAGTTTCACCTTCTTGAACAAAGTTGTGTAAACAAAGCAGAAGGGCCCATCATTGTTTGCCAGCGCAAACTGGCAGGTCGGAGGGGCAAGGTAGCACTGTCATCTTCTCGTCGTGCTCCTTGTGGAATGATTGGTGAGGCTCATCCCCCTTCGTCAATCGCAAAACTGCCCCAGCAGTGTTCACAGAAGACGTTTCCATTAACAGGGTCGAGTTGGCCCAGGGATAGAGTTTTTTGAAGTCTGGTAGGGGAACGGAGGCTCCTCCGGTGACAGGCGGAGTCGCCTGGGCCAGGTTGGGGCAGGAAGGTGCAGGCCTCTCAGCCTGAGAAGACGAAGCGCCGCGTGCTCGCGGTGGGTCGTGTGCTTGTGAGGAAGGGTTTCGTGATGAAGGAGGAGGATTTGGGGTGATCTTTGAACGAGTCATTGTTGAAGCTGCAAAGGAAGAAGAAAAGGAGAAATGATCAGGGTTCACAAAGGCTGACTCGATCATGGAAGAAGGGTGAAAAACGAACGAACGTAGGTTCGTTGTGACGTTGACGGGGCCCTAAGTTACGAAGAAGGAGAAATAGAAAAAACAACCCACAACGTATGCACCAGACAGTTAAAGGATGATGCGAATCGGTTAAAATGCAGGAAAAATCAGCAGAAGGAGGAAAGGAAGTACCTTTTTATGATCGGAGGAGCGATGAAGGAAGTTGTTGATTCGCGAAGTTGAAGAACGTTGAGAGCTTTTTTGCAGAAGAAAGTTGGAGCGTTTGAGAATACGAAGAAAGTGATGGAACAGTGGAGCGAAAAAGGGTTTAAGGGTTTTTCGAAATGGGTTTGGGAAGCGCAAACGTTAACTGAAGGCAACCGTTGATGAAGCCGCGTGTCGAGCGATGGGTGAGGGGTTTGGTGGAGCGTCAGATAAGCAGAAAGTACAACCGCTTGGAATTCTGCGTCAGTGCCACGTAGATGACGTGACTCTTCTAGTCTTTTCGCTGGACAAGTCTTCGCTTAAGACTGGGGGGCTTGTGTATCGCCCTGGTAGTCGGAAGTGATGACGTGGCATCCAGCTACAGTATAGGCGTGTTGACAAGGCGCCAGGTTGGCAGAAGGGAAGGAAGTCGGGGGGCTCGTGAAGTCGCCAGTTATTAAGTTGGCTTGTTCCGATCTCCAGCATACCAGAATCGGCGATCACCGGGTTAAAGATGAAGTCGCCAGATGTAAACTCAGGCGACCTAGTGATTGGAGATCGCCAGAGCAAGCACATCGCCAGAGATGAAGGTGGTGCAGATTATGAAGGCGGCCGGCGAGACCACAGGGAAGGTGTACGAAGGCACCCTAACTCACCAGTTCCAGTAGAGATCGCACTCCCAAGTTAGATATGCACTGGGCAGTACCATGCATAAGTAACTTAGCCAAAAGAGAGTCAGAAGCAGCGCCCAAGTCAAGGAGGCTCCAGATGATGGCACGTGTACGACTGGATGCGAGCCACGTGTCCAGCTGCGTAACTGCCAGGAGAGAGAAAGTGGCCAGGTATTTAAGGGTTTCCCAACGAACTTTCGAGGTACGCACGTTCAGATTATACTCTTTACGCTTGCGAGTTCTTGAGCATACTGTGAGAGAGAACATTGCACGGTTCCTTGAGAGTTCTTGAGTGTTCTTGCTCTTAGTATTTGGTGGTTCGGTCACTGACTTGAGCGTTGGAGTGCGATCGGCCGCCGCGGCGCCGCTCTGTTCTTTTGCAGGTTCTTGAGGTGGATCTTGGCGGAGGACGGAGGTTGAAGCGGTGCACACGTCGATCCAAGTTTGACGGGGCAAGTTCCAACGTTCTGGTCAACAGGCAGGATCACGATTCAGTTACGCGCTTCCTTGAGCACGGTGTTTGTGGTGCTCTGTTACGGAGGTGCAACGGTGTTTTCTGCCAGTACTGACTTGAGCGTCGGAGTGCAAACGGCCGCGAGGGCGCCCATTTGTCTCTCTGTTTTAGGTATCGACAGTGGTGAAAGGTGAAGATTGGAACGAAGACAAAGGATTCCTTGGTACGTAGTGCGTAGCTACGCACGAAGGTAATCTAGTCAACTGGTAGGAACATTTGGCGCCCACCGTGGGGCCGATTTAAAACAACAGTCCCACCGAAAGAAGGTTCGAGTTTCAGTAGCGATAGTGAAGTTCGTGGAGGTTGTCCAAGATTCTTGAAAGATTCATCTGGAATCCTCAAGATTTGTTTAGTTTCACCGAAGAAAGTCCCAAGTGTTGAACCAAGTGGTGTTCAATGTTTTGAAGAATCCAAATCCTTTGAAGGATGATCAAGCCTCTGCTTTGCTTGATGCTGCTGTGCTGGTTTTAGCTTTGTTCTGGGGTAGTTTAAATATTGTAATCAACCCTTAGATTAAATCTCAAAGCAATTAGCATCTCAATTTTAACAAAGCAAAATGTTTTTCAAACTAAGTTGAAACAACCGATTGTTTTGTCGAAACAACCGATTGTTTACACTTAGGTGTTTTGAGAAAGTTTCAAAACTGTTTTTGAATGGTGAATTTTGTTAAGTAACAAAACAACCGATTGATTCGAGGAAACAATCGATTGTTTGTTTTGAAACCATAACGGAAAAACTGTTTTCTTTGACTGAGCTTTAAATGCATTAACTGAATACGCTCCAGTCATTAAAAGCTTTGACCAATCTGTTTTAAATGCAATTAAGAGTTTGTTAAGATTTGATAACAAACTATATTCTTAGATATATTCTGAAAAACTGTTTTTTATGTTTTAAGAATCTTGAAACAAAGTTTTGATCTAAGAGTTTTTCAAAGAGTTCTGAGATTGCTTAAGTGTTGAGAGATTGATCAAGGTGCTGAATAGGATTCTGCTTGTATTGATTTCAGATATTCATCTGTAATAAGTGTAATCTTTGTAAACTGCTGAACAATTCGTGTGTGTGTTTTGCTGAGATTGGCTGTGTGTTCTTGAGGTGTTCAAGATCAGCAATCTTAGTGTTGGCCAAGGAGAGTGTGTTTCTTGAGGTGTTCAAGGTCATTCTCTTGGTTGTGGTGTAAGTGATCAAGTGGTGATTGCTTAGTGGATATCCTCAGGATTTCTGAGAAAACTGGATGTAGCTTTTGTTTGGAGTGAACCAGTATAAAAAACTGTGTACAATCTCTCTATCCCTAACTCTTTAATTTCAGTTTGTTTGTTGTTTGCTGGTATAAACAACCGATTGTTTCGAAGAAACAACCGATTGTTTTTTCTAGTATTACAGTTTTGCTTGCTGTTTTGGCTAACTGAATTGCTGAATCAATTGGTTTCTGAAATAAGTTCATTCTAGCTTTGAAAAGTTTGCGAAAACCCCTTTAAACAGTTCACCCCCCCTCTAGTTTAAAGCCATCTTTTCTAACAATTGGCATCAAGAGCTTGGTTCTTGAAAGTCATTCAAGTTGATCCTAAAATCTTTCAAAATGGCTGATAGACTACCGTTTGGGGAAGGTGCCTCAATAAACAGACCACCCTTGTTTTGTGGTTTGAATTACCAGTTTTGGAAAGTTAGAATGAAAATATTTATGGAATCTCTTGATGTACCGCCCTGGTAGTCGGGAGTAATGACGTGGCGTCGAGCTATTATATAGGCGTGTTGGATGGGGCACCTGTCTGACATAAGGGAAGGAAGTCGGGGGCTCGTGTAGTCGCCAGTTATTAAGTTGGCGTGCTCCGATCTCCAGCACATCGGAACCGGTGGTCACCGAGTTGAAGATGAAGTCGCCAGGTATGAGCCCAGGCGACCAAGTGATTAGAGATCGCCGAAATAAGGACATCGCCGAAGAGGAAGGCAGGTGGTGCAGATCATGAAGGCGGCCGGCGAGACCACAGGGAAGGTGTGTACGAAGGCACCCGAACTCGCCACCCAGAAGAGATCAGGCTCTAAGGCAACTATGCACTGAGTAGTATCATGCATAAGTAACTTAGCCAAAGGAGAGTCAGAAGTAGCGCCCAAGTCAAGGATGCTCCAGATGAAGGCACGTGTATAGCTGGATGCGAGCCACGTGTCCAGATGTGTAACTGCCAGGAGAGAGAAAGTGCCCAGGTATATAAGAGTTTCCAATGAACTTCTGAGGTACGCACGTTCAGATTGTCTTCTTTACGCTTGCAAATCTTGAGTATACTGAGAGAGAACATTGCACGGTTCCTTCAGAGTTCTTGAGTTTTACTCTTAAGTAATTGGTGGTTCAGTCGCTGACTTGGGCGTCGGAGCGCGATCGGCCGCAGCGGCGCCGTTTCGTCCTTTGCAGGTTCTTGAGGTGGATCGCGGCGAAGGACGGAGGCTGACACGGCGCATACGTCGATCCAAGTTTGACGAGGCAAAGCTCCAGCGTTTGGGTCAACAGGCAGGATCATCAGGCGCCCACCGTGGGGACGTGTAAAACCTATTCCCATCCGCAGCGTGAGTTCTTGGAGGTTTCTGCAGTTTTTGTGTGGTTGTGTGCTGGTGCAACCATTGTCCGCTGTTCATCTAGGTTCTGTTCGGTAATTTCGCGTTTTTCCACCGTTCGTTTGGGTTTTTGTTCGGTGAGGTGAAGTTTTCAGCTGATTGCGCGAGTTTCGATCGGTGAGATCTGAGTTCTTTGGCTCGTTTGGTTTTTCGTGGAAGAAGCGTTGGTTTTTGGTGGAGTTGCGGTTTTCTGTGGAGGTTCGCTGTGTTTTTGAGGTTTCTTTCGAAGTTTCGCGAAGTTCTGACCGATTGATCGCTGAATCGATCGTTGTTGAAGAAGGTGTTGTTCATTGCTCTCTGTGATTCGTCAAGTTTTCATGAGAAAAATGAGAAGCAACCGTTCAAGTCCAGTTGCGCCCGTTGCTGCTGAAGGCGCCATGACTATGGCGCAGATGGTGGAAATCATGCGCTCGCTGCAGGCGAATGTGGAAGCCTCGCGTATAGAGCAGGCAAGAATGCACGAGGACCTGGTCGCCTCTCGGGCCAGGAATGATGAGCTTAGCAGACTGACTGAAGAACTGCGTCAAGCTCTTCAGGAGCAGCGAGGGCGTCCAGTCGCTGAAGAAGTCGCGCCGTCAACGCCGCCTCGCGTTTTTCCTATGCCTTTCGCTCAGGCGATTACCGACACGCCTATCCCTGCAAGTGTGGTACCTGTGAAGGCTGTTTTTACCGGCGTGGAGGATCTTGAGGCACATCTCACCACGTTCCATACGCAGATGATGCTGTCAGGAGGATCAGACGCCGTGTACTGCAAGATGTTTGTGAGCACACTCCAGGGAACGGCGCTGGAATGGTTTGTGAGTCTGCCTACAGGTCACATAACCAACTTCCAACAGTTTTCAAAGATCTTCGTCGAGCAGTACATCGTGAACAAGGCACCGCCCAGGGTGTCTTACGATTTGTTCGACATAAGGCAGTATCAGGGAGAGTCCCTCAGGGACTACCTGAATCGTTTTGGGGCGCAGATGGTCCGATCGCCGGCCAAGGACGAAGAGATGCTGGTCTACGCATTTAAGAAGGGCGTGCTGCCGGGACCATTCTGCGAGGCATTGATCAGGGCTCACCCCGCCACATTTGCTGAGGTCAGGCGACTTGCTGTGGCTCACATCGCCGATGAAAGTGAAGTCGCTGAGAAGAGGGGAAGCGTGGCCCCCGCTAGGCCACGCGCCCAGACCAGGATCCAGCCACAGAGGGTGCTAGAGACAGCGGCGGCCAGGAGGGATCAGAGGACTCGCCATCCTTATGATCCAAGGAAAAACAAGGGCAGGGGCCCAGGGCGCCCTCAACCAGCACGCCGGGAGTACAATCGCCCGCCAAAGCACAAGTTTGTCATGGGATTGGCGGACCTGATCGCCATTCCCAATATATCAGCTAGGCTGAAGGCGCCCGAGAAGGTGGGCGACAAGGTGCTGGGACCAAAGCCAGACGCCTGGTGTGAGTTCCACCAGGGCTTTGGCCACACCGTGGATTCGTGCTTGGCTTTAGGATACCAGCTCGACGATCTGGTCAAGAGCGGGTTCCTAAACGACTACTTGCTGGACAGAAGGACGGGGGGCGCGTCGAGCTCCCAACCAGCAGGTGGTGAGGCTCAGCAGCACGAGATGCCTACCCACGGGGAAATCCACACCATCGCAGGAGGTTTCTCGGGTGGTGGATGCACCGCGTCACAGAGGAAGAAGTATGCGAGGTCTGTGATGACGGTGGATATGTTTGAAGACCACTTGCCGGATGTGGACATTACGTTCACAAAGCAAGATCTTCGGGACGTTGTGCCTCATGACAACGACCCCATAGTCATCTCGCTGATCACAGCAGGAAGGAAGGTCCACAGGGTTCTGGTGGACCAAGGAAGCTCGGCAGACGTGATGTGCTGGCCGACTTTCACGCAGTTGGAGCTACCCCTTGACCAGCTGAGGCCCTATGGAGGGTGTTTGTATGGTTTCGCTGGTGACCAGGTGGAGGTCAGGGGGTACATTGAGTTGAGGACTACGTTTACAGATGAGGCGGGTTCGAGAACAGAGAAAATCAAGTACCTTGTCGTGAACGCTCCTTCAGCATACAACATTCTGCTGGGAAGGCCCACGCTCAACAGAATAGGCGCTATACCGTCGACCCGGCACATGAAGGTGAAGTTGCCGTCTATGGAGGGGGTGGTGATTACCATCAAATCCGACCAGAAAGAAGCGAAGAAGTGCTATGAGAATAGCCTGAAGAACAAGAGGTCGGTGAGTTACGTGACAACCACCCCGCCTCCTGGTGTGAAGCCCAGACCGACGGTAATAGAAGAGACCGCCGGAAGTGACGTGGTGACGGTGGATGCTGAGCTGGGGGAGGGGAACGCCGGTCTAGAGGAAGAAGAGGCGAGGAATCGCCCTGAGGAAGCGAGGGAGCTGGGAATCGCCAGGGCGGTGATCGCCAGAGAAACCAGGCCAAAACCCGTCGAGCAGTGGCTCGAGAGAGAGATCGGAGGAAAGGTCTTCAAGCTGGGAAGATCTCTGGAGGTTGAGCTCCAGGACCAGATCGCCAAGGTGATAGAACGACATCTGGATGCGTTTGCATGGTCCGCTTCGGACATGCCCGGGATCGATCCCGACTTCTTGTGCCATCATTTGGCGATGGACAATCAGGTCAGACCGGTACGCCAGAGGAGAAGGAAGTTCAACGAGGAGAGGAGGCAGGTGATTAGAGACGAAACACAGAAACTCCTCGCTGCAGGCCATATCAGGGAGGTGCAGTACCCTGATTGGCTGGCCAATGTCGTACTGGTGAAGAAGAGTAATGGGAAATGGCGCATGTGCGTCGACTTCACTGATCTGAACAAGGCTTGCCCAAAGGACTCGTATCCTTTACCAAGCATAGACGCCCTGATGGACAGTGCTGCAGGGTGTAAGTTGTTGAGTTTCCTGGATGCCTTCTCGGGGTATAACCAGATCAAGATGCATCCCATGGATGAAGAGAAGACTGCCTTCATGACTGAGAGATCGTGCTACTGCTACAAGGTGATGCCTTTTGGGCTGAAGAACGCGGGGGCCACGTACCAGAGGTTGATGGATCGAGTACTTGCACCAATGCTGGGAAGGAATGTGCAAGCGTACATGGATGACATGGTCGTGACCTCGCCAGAGAAAAGCAAGCACGTTGAGGACTTGGAGGAGTTGTTCACTACGATCGCCAAGTTTAGGTTGAAGCTGAATCCCGAGAAGTGCATCTTTTGGCGTGGAGGCTGGAAAGTTCTTGGGATTCCTCTTAACTGAAAGAGGAATAGAGGCCAACCCTGACAAGTGTGCCGCCATCTTGGCGATGAGGAGCCCGGCCACCGTGAAGGAAGTACAACAGCTTACAGGTCGGATGGCCGCCATGTCTCGCTTCGTGTCGGCTAGCGGAGAGAAGGGCCATCCATATTTCCAGTGTTTAAGGCGGAATAACAAGTTTGCCTGGACGAAGGAGTGTGAAGAAGCCTTCGTCAAGCTTAAGGAGTATCTGGCGAGCCCGCCGGTTTTGTGTAAACCGCTGGTGGGAACCCCTCTCAGGTTGTATTTTGCTGTAACTGAGAGGGCGGTGAGTGCGGTGCTCGCCCAGGACCAAGATCAGGCTCAAAAGCCCATTTATTTCGTTAGTAAGGTGTTGCAGGGCCCCGAAACGAGATATCAGGCCCTGGAGAAGGCTGCACTGGCAGTAGTCTTTTCGGCAAGAAGGTTACGCCACTATTTCCATAGCTTCACGATACTGGTGATGACCGACCTGCCCATCCAGAAGGTCTTGAAGAAGCTAGATGTTGCGAGGAGGATGGTGAAGTGGGCAGTGGAGCTGTCGGAGTTTGATATTAAATATGAGCCCCGAGGTCCGATCAAGGGGCAGATCTTCGCGGACTTCGTGGTCGAGCTCTCGTCTGAAGCGACACGAGTTGAAGGGGATGATTTCCGTTGGGTGCTTTCAGTGGACGGATCGTCGAACCAGCAAGGTAGCGGTGCTGGAGTCATCTTGGAGGGACCCAACGGCGTGCTGATCGAACAATCTTTGAGGTTTGCCTTTAAGGCCAGCAACAATCAAGCAGAATATGAGGCGCTGATCGCCGGTATCTTGCTGGCTAAGGAGATGGGAGCCAGGGTGCTGATGGCTAAGAGTGACTCGCTGTTAGTCACGACACAAGTAACAGGCGAGTTCCAGGCTAAAGATCCACAAATGGCGGCTTACCTGGAGTATGTACAGGAATTGAAGAGTTCCTTTGTCTCCTTTGAAGTGGTGCATGTGCCCAGGGAGCAGAATGCCCGAGCCGACTTGCTAGCTAAGCTCGCCAGTTCGGGCAAGCGGGGTAGGCAGAGGACGGTGATTCAAGAAACTCTGAAGACGCCTAGAGCATTTGTGGCAGATCACCTAGTTCTTCAGATAAGCAAATCGACGGAGAAAGCGGCAAGGAGTCACAGGTCTTTGACTCAAGAAACCTTGAGATCACCGAGAATAAGAGCATGTTGGGGGGAGAGGGTGAACATGACGCAGGTCTGTGCTACGCATGAGCCAGACACCTGGGTAACGCAGTACAAGCGATGCCTGGCGGATGGCCTTCTCCCGCTGGATCCGACGGAGGCTAGGAAGATAAAGAAGAATTCTAGCAAGTTCACAATGATTGATGGCGAGCTGTATAGGTTTGGGTTCACTCACCCACTCCTGGAATGTGTGCATGGCGAGAAATGTACAAGAATTATGGCAGAGCTCCATGAAGGGATATGTGGAAGCCACGTCGGGGGTCGAGCTCTGGCCGCAAGGACTCTCCGTGCAGGTTACTACTGGCCAACAATGAGAGAAGATTGCAAGAGGTATGCGCAGTGCTGCAAGCAATGCCAGCAGCACGCCGATTGGCACAAGGCGCCTCCCGAAGAGTTGAAGTCGATTCACAGCCCTTGGCCGTTTCATACATGGGGAATCGACATCCTGGGACCATTCCCGCTGGCGATCAGGCAGATGAAGTACTTGGTGGTGGCGATTGAATATTTCACCAAGTGGATCAAAGCAGAACCAGTGGCCCAGATCACCGCACACAAGATCGAGGGTTTCGTGTGGAAGAACATTGTGTGCCGGTTTGGTGTGCCCAAGCGCCTGGTGTCGGACAATGGGACTCAGTTTGCAAGTCACCTGTTGAAGAAGCTGTGCGAAGGGGTGGGAATTCAACAAGTATTTGCATTCGTCGAGCACCCTCAGACGAATGGCCAAGTAGAGTCAACCAATCGGGTGTTGCTAAGAGGTTTGAAGAGAAGGCTAGAGAAAGCCAAAGGAAGTTGGGCTGAGGAGGTACCCCGTATAGTCTGTGCGTACCACACCACCGAGCAGTCAGGAACCCATGAGACCCCGTTCAGCCTGGTTTATGGATGCGACGCAATGATTCCAGTAGAAATCCAAGAGAGCTCGTCGAGATTCCAGAACTTTGTAGCGGAAGACTCGAATGAGGAAAGAAGGTTGAATCTGGATTTGCTGGATGAGGTCAGGGAGGAGGCGAGATTGAAAGCTGAGGCGGTGAAGAGAAGGATTGAACGAAGATATAACTCGAAGGTGATGCCAAGACAGTTCAGAGAGGGCGACTTGGTGATGAGGAAGGTCCACCAGTACGAGATGGAGAATAAGCTGTCGCCTAAGTGGACGGGACCGTTCAGAATAACCGAGGCGCTCGGGAACGGCGCCTACCGCTTAGAAACTTTGGAAGGAGGGGCGATTCCTCGCACTTGGAACGCCACGCACCTCAAGTTATATTACAGTTAAGAACTTTGTAAGTAAAAACAAACACGAAGAGCTTTACAATGTTTCTGTTAAAACAGTTTGGAGGGGGCACTCTTTTTTCCCTAAGGAGGGTTTTTAATGAGGCCGCCCAATAAAGAAGAGTTTTCAAAGTTTAAAGTGTTTTAGATTGCATGCTTGTTGTTTTCCGAAAGTTTTGAAGAAAGACCTTATCACTTATATGTGATTTAAGGCGAGTTGAAGTTATGTTGCATGCTTTCTAAAAAGTTTCTAAGTCCCCATCGTTTTTCGGCGATTGGCGGCCTCAGTTAAAGTTAAAGTCCTCATCGTCTTTCGGCGATCAGAGGCACCAGTTAAAAGACCTCAACGCCCTCGCGTGTCCTGAGGCGAGATAAAGACCTCCTCGCCGTCGAGCGAGTGCAGGCGAGGAAGAGTAAAAAGTCCTCAATGCTCCCAGAGGAGAGAAGATGTAGCCTCTGGGGCAATGTAGAGGCACCAGTAAAAGTCCTCAGTGCTTCCAGAGGAGAGAAGATGTAGCCTCTGGGGCAATGTAGAGGCACCAGCAAAAAGTCCTCAGTGTTTTTGGGGGAGAGAAGATGTAACCCCTGGGGCAATGTAGAGGCACGAGATAAAGACCTCCTCGCCGTCGAGCGAGTGCAGGCGAGGAAGAGTAAAAGTCCTCAATGCTTCCAGAGGAGAGAAGATGTAGCCTCTGGGGCAATGTAGAGGCACCAGCAAAAAGTCCTCAGTGTTTCTGGGGGAGAGAAGATGTAACCCCTGGGGCAATGTAGAGGCACGAGATAAAGACCTTCTCGCCGATGAGCGAGTTCAGGCGAGTTAAAGACCTTCTCGCCGATGAACGAGTTCAGGCAAGATAAAATCCTTCTCGTCTCGAACGAGTTCAGGTATGGTGTAAAGGGTGGAAGAAGTTTGGAAGGTGGCTAAGGTAGGTTCGAAGAGAACGCCTAGCCACCCGGTCTTTTGTTCTGAAGCCCAGGGAGATAGAGAAGGATCCGAAAGGTGCCTCTACCCCCAGATAAAGGAACAATGGCCAAGTTGTGAAGGCAAGAGGAAGCTGGTATCGCCAAGAATCTTTGGCGACCAGGAGAAATTCAAGCGATGGCGAGAGAGCCAAGGCCCGTTTTGATAAGGCAGATCAGATGAGCTGTGTCTTAAGCCAGTAGTTGGGTTGAAGTTCGTTATTTGAAGAACGATTTCACGCTAAGGTTCATTACCTTGAGGTTACAAGTTGTTAGAGTGTTATTGTTCGAAGGCTGATGGTTCGAGGCGGATAGTATACAATTGCGCTTACGAAGTTACTAAGTTAATTTGTCTAAAGAGATTTGTGCAAGGAAGATAAAGTTAACAAGAAGAGAGTATAAAAAGAAGCGGAAAATGTCATAGCATAAGTAACACCAGTTCAGAATACATGTACAAGAAAAGGGAAAGTTTATTACAAGTAAGTATATCTAAAGGAGAAAGCATAGGAATCGTGGATGGAGGGAAGCAGTCAGTCTTCAGAAGGAACAATCTTCCCGTCCACCACTTCGTTGTTGAGAGACACCATGGAGAGGTCCAGATCGGGGTATTGGCAGGCGAACTGTTCCAAGGCGGCATCGAATCCAGCAGCGAGAATTTGGGCGGAGCTCAGCTCCAGTTCTTCAATCTGCTTCTTGAGCCCCTCATTCTGTTGCTTCAGCTCTTCAGCTCCCTCCCGAGCTTGAAGAAGGTCTTCAGTAACCTTCTTGTTCTCCGCCTGCGCTTGGATCAGCTCTGCGGCGACCTTCCCATTTTCCTCTCTGGCCTCGACGAGTTTGGCCATGGTGTCGTCTCTCTCCTTTTCGACTTTTCCCAAGAAGACCTCCCGATCTGCTGACCTTTTCTCGAGGTTTTTCACCTTGGCGGCATCTGCTTTGATCGACGCCTCCAGGTCAGCCACCTTGACGCGATAAGGGACCAACTTGCTCTCCAACTCGATCTTTTCTTGAGCTAAGAGCTGCACCTTATGGCGTAGATCGGTGGCCTCCTTGCGTGCCGCCCGGAGCTCGGTGCTCATGGCATCCTCCACTCGGGAGTGATCGATCTCCGCGAGCATAAGATTGCAGGATAACTTCTCCGCCTCGATCCTGATTAGGCGATTCTCCTCTTGGAGCACGGAGATGTCATCCTGGAGCTTCTTGCTGGAACTCTCCACAGCTTTGGATATGATGGAGGGGAAGTCCTCCGCCATCATCTTGAGTTTCGCTGAGAAGGGTTCCCACACCCGTTTTACCTCAAGGGAGAGGTTTGCTCGTGGGGGCGCCAGGGGAGCTTGTTGTTGGTTCTCGCCACCACCTTCTTGAGTTGGTTGTTGAATGGGAGCTTCTTGGCGTGGTGGCGACGGCGGGGATTCGGTGATGATGATAGGCGAGTTGTGAGCACCTTCATCCCCGCCTGGTGCAGCTCCAGTAGTTGAGGCATTTGAAGGAGGACCCCCTCCAGCAGATACGTATGGCGTGGAGGCGCTCGGGGGGTTCTCCATAAAGTTGGGCTCAGCAGCCTCAACCACAGGAAGAGCAGCTGCCAGGGGAACTGCTTGGACTGGCGATATGGGAGCAGTGTTGGAGGTGGAGCCGGCGTGGAAGGTGGTGTTGACGTTGGAAGAGGAGGTGGAGCAGGTGGTGAAGAAGGCGCCACCCTCTTCCTCTTGGTGATAAGGCCATCTTCGGTTGCCTCATCGTCTTCTTCTTCATCCTCTTGGACCACCTGAGGGGTTTTCCTCTTTGGCTTCCTGAGGATGAGCTTTTTGCGTTGTTGGGCGGGCTGGGCCTCGGAAGGAGCTGGGCCTTTGGGGGGCGATCTGCCCTGGGCAGCGGGGATCTCCACCACTGAATTTGGCACGGTCTGGGAACCCGACGCCAACCCATGGGCTCGGGCGAGCGCCCTCAATTCAGCCAGTTTTCCCTTGGCCAACATACGATCTGCATAATACAAAGGTACATGGGTTAGCTCAGAGAGAAAGATAAACACATAAGTCAGTATGCAACAAAAGCAGATAAGTGGTGCAGAAAATAAAACCAAAGTCTTGTGCACAACAGACAAGACGCCCAGAAACAGTTAGCAGAAGTATCGCCAAGAGTAATGACTTAGACACTGAGGTGAGCTCTAACCTATGCGAACCTCGAGTTGATCTTCGAAGAACTCGAAGGAGATGAGCGCAGTGGTGAGGAAGGTGATATTGGCGTCTGCCACGCTCTTCCAGAAGAGGCACAAATCCTTGTCCAAAGCACCCATGCTGTCAGGACTTCTTGGGCTCCTGAAGCTTCCCTTGGCGTCTTTGTTTCCCTTGTTTACCCAGTACAAGGGAAACCCGTCGAGCATCGAGGCATCCTGGTCGTTTTGGCGTATTTGAATGAACTTCCCCTTCCAATCCTTATAAGATTGCTGGAAGATAGAAAGGATCGACCTCCCAGCAATCCCGTTCAGACTCACCCAAAAGCGATCTCCTGGGTGTTTGGCTTCAAAAAGGAAGAGGAAAACATCCACTGACGCTGGTAGTCCCAGATGTGCACAAATGATCTGGAACGCCCAGCTGTTGGGGTGAAGCTGGGCGGGGGCGATATCGAGCTCGGTTAGCAGCTCTCGCTCGAAACGAGTGAAGGGAAGTCGGAGCTTCACCTTCTTGAAAAACGTTGTGTAGAGGAAGCAGAACGACTCGCCACCGCTCGCTTTGTCGTCAGCACAGATCGGCTCCTCAGGGTGGCAAGGCAGCATAGTCACATTGCTATCGTGCTCCTTGTGAAAGGAAAGATCCGACTGGTCCCCTTTCCTTAGTCGGAGTACCGCCGTTTCAGAGTTTATCGAAGAAGTTTCTTTCAGCAGTGCCGAGCTGGCCCAGGGGTAAAGTTTTTTATAATCTGGAGTGGGGGCGGAGGCTCCTCCGGCGACCGGTGGAGTAGCCTGAGCCAGGTCAGGACGAGAGGTTGCAGGCCTCTCAGCCTGGGAAGAAGAAGCACCAGGTGCTCGTGGTGGGTTGTGAGCTTGAGATGAAGGGTTTCGTGACGAGGGAGGAGGATTCGCGGTGGTCTTTGTTCGAGCCATCGCGGAAACTGCAAAGGAAAAAGAAAAGGAAAGGTGAGCAGGGTTCGCAGAGGCTGACTCGATCGTGAAAGAAGGGTGAAAAACGAACGAATGAAGGTTCGTTGTAACGAAGACGAAGCCCTAAGTTACGAGAAGGGAGAAATAGAAGAAACAGCCCACAGCGTATGCACCAGACAGTTAATGGATGATGCAAATCGGTTAAAATGTAGGAAAAATCAGCAGAAGAAGTAAAGGGAGTACCTTTTTATGATCGGAGGAACGATGAAGAAAGTTGAGGATTCAGGAGGTTGAGGAGCGTTGTGAGTTTTTGCAGAAGAAGCTTGAAGCGTTTGAGAAAGCAAAGAAGTGATGGAACAGTAAGAGTGAAATGGGTTTAAGGGTTTTTCGAATGGGTTTTGGAAGCGCAAACGACAGTTAAAGGTAACCGTTGATAGAGCCACGTGTCGAGCGATTGGAAGAGTGTTTGGTGGAGCGTCAGGAAAGCAGAAAGTACAAACGTTTGGAATTCTGCGCCAGCGCCACGTAGATCGGTAGTGACGTGACTCCTTTAGTCTTTTCGCTGGACAAGTCTTCGCTTAAGACTGGGGGGCTTGTGTACCGCCCTGGTAGTCGGGAGTAATGACGTGGCGTCGAGCTATTATATAGGCGTGTTGGATGGGGCACCTGTCTGATAGAAGGGAAGGAAGTCGGGGGCTCGTGTAGTCGCCAGTTATTAAGTTGGCGTGCTCCGATCTCCAGCACACCGGAACCGGCGGTCACCGAGTTGAAGATGAAGTCGCCAGGTATGAGCCCAGGCGACCAAGTGATTAGAGATTGCCGAAATAAGGACATCGCCGAAGAGGAAGGCAGGTGGTGCAGATCATGAAGGCGGCCGGCGAGACCACAGGGAAGGTGTGTACGAAGGCACCCGAACTCGCCACCCAGAAGAGATCACGCTCCAAGGCAACTCTGCACTGAGTAGTATCATGCATAAGTAACTTAGCCAAAGGAGGGTCAGAAGTAGCGCCCAAGTCAAGGATGCTCCAGATGAAGGCACGTGTACAGCTGGATGCGAGCCACGTGTCCAGATGTGTAACTGCCAGGAGAGAGAAAGTGCCCAGGTATATAAGAGTTTCCAACGAACTTCTGAGGTACGCACGTTCAGATTGTCTTCTTTATGCTTGTGAATCTTGAGTATACTGAGAGAGAACATTGCACGGTTCCTTCAGAGTTCTTGAGTTTTACTCTTAAGTAATTGGTGGTTCAGTCGCTGACTTGGGCGTCGGAGCGCGATCGGCCGCAGCGGCGCCGTTTCGTCTTTTGCAGGTTCTTGAGGTGGATCGCGGCGAAGGACGGAGGCTGACACGGCGCATACGTCGATCCAAGTTTGACGAGGCCAAGCTCCAGCGTTTTGGTCAACAGGCAGGATCACTTGACAAAGGAATTTGGGATGCAATTGAAAATGGCCCTTTTATCCCAAAGTTTGAAAAAGATGGTTCTGTCATTGAGAAGCCATGGTCTCAATGGACTGATGCAGAAAGTAAAAAGGCCAAATTCGATTGCATTGCCAAAAATATTATAACCTCTGCTTTAAATTCTGATGAGTTTTTCAGGGTCTCACAATGCAAATCATCAAAAGAAATGTGGGATACTTTGGAAGTCACTCATGAAGGAACAAATGAGGTGAAAAGAGCTAGAAAGCATGCTCTCATCCAAGAGTATGAGATGTTTAGAATGCTTAAAGGTGAAACCATAGGTGAAGTGCAGAAAAGGTTTACACACATCATCAATCACCTTATGAGCCTAGACAAGACGTTTGATAAAGAAGAGCTGAACATCAAGATCTTGAAATGTCTTGATAGAGCATGGCAACCAAAGGTAACTGCTATTTCCGAATCTAAAGATCTAACATCATTAAGTGTTGCCTCTTTGTTTGGAAAGCTTAGGGAACATGAGCTAGAGATGAATAGACTCAATGTTCAAGAGAGTGAAGATAAGCACACAAGGAGCATAGCCTTGAAAGCATCCAAACATAAGGGAAAGCAAGATTCAAGTGATGATAGTGATGAGGAAAATCTTAGTTTGCTGTCAAGAAAATTCAGCAAATTCCTAAAAAGAAACCGCAACAAAGACAACAACAAGGATAGGTATGGAAACAAGAAACCCAATGAATTTAATTCAAATAACTATACTTGTTTTGGTTGTGGTGAGCAAGGTCACATAAAGGCAGATTGTCCCAACAAGAGCAAAGAGAAAAAGACAAGCTACAAGGAGAAGAAAGGCAAGACAAAAGAGCCTACATAGCTTGGGATGAAAATGAGGTGTCATCATCAAGTTCTTCATCAAGTGAAGATGAAAAAGCCAACATATGCTTAGTTGCTGAGGATGATGATGATGATTCTTGCAGTTCAAGTGAGGTAAGTTCATGTGCTTCCTTAAATGAACAAAACTATAGTGAATTGCTTGAAGCTTTTCAAGAAACACATGATGAAGCTAATAGATTGGTTCTTTCAAACAACCGATTGAAAGATCTTAACAATGGGCTTGAAAAGAAAGTTAAATCACTTGAAGAGGAACTGAGAAAAGCAAAAAGTGATTTTGAAAAATTGGAAAATCATTTGAAAAATGCCTCTTGCAAGTGTGATACTCTCAATTGCACAAATTGTGAAAATCTTGAGAAAAAGGTTCACTATCTTGTTGAAACTGTGGACAAGCTTTCAAAGGGGAAGTCAAACTTTGAGAATGTCCTAGCATCTCAAAGCTGTGTTTTTGGAAATGCTTGTTTAGGCTTCAATCCACAGAACAAGCAAGATAGGTTTTCAAAAAGCTTTTTAAGAAAATCTGAAAAACAACCGATTGTTAAGACGAAACAACCGGTTGTTACATGCTTTTACTGCATGAAGAAAGGCCACTCTGTTAGATTTTGCAAAATTAGAAAATATTATGTTCCTAAAGGTTTTATGAAATGGATTCCTAAGGGATGTGATGTTTCTAACAGCAAAGAAAAGCCAAATGGACCCAAATTTGTAAGGGGACCAAATCTTGCAACTTGAATTTGTTTATGCAGGAAAAATGAAGAGAAAAGGAAGAATTGAGCCTTTTGATCAAGCTGTTGAAAAGCCATCTTTTCTAACACCAAGATTTCCAGAAACAGTTCAAGATTCTCTAAGAAACAGTGAAGAACTGGGACTACTAGGCAGAGTTCAACAGCGCACACGGAAAGTGATGGCATGACCTTGCAGCAGGTCATGGAGGTGATGCAAGGCCTTCAGGAGGCGATGGCGGCGTCGAGGGCGGAGCAAGAACGCATTCAGTTGGATCTTGCGGCGTCGCAGGCAAGAAATGAAGAGTTGTGCCGTGCGAACAAAGAGTTGCGCCGCGAGATGCACAACCACCCTGGGAATCGTGAAGCAGAGGATCGCAAGTGCTTCATACCACCCAGGGAGTTCCCCATGCCTTTCTCGCAGTTCATCATGGAGGCAGTGATTCCTCCCACGTTCGTAGGCCCGAAGGTTACGTTCACTGGGATGGAAGATCCAGAGGCGCACCTCACTGCGTTCCACACGTAGATGATGCTTGTCGGCGGTTCTGACGCCGTGAGGTGCAAGCTATTCATGAGCATGCTGGTAGGAATGGCAATGGACTGGTTCATCAGCCTATCAGACGGCCACGTGACCTCATTTGCGCAACTATCACAGCTGTTCAGGGAGCAGTATATCGCGAACCGGGCTCCCTCGCCGGTGTCATATGATCTCTTCGACGTGAAGCAATACCAGGGGGAGACGTTGAAGGAATACATCAACCGTTTTGGGGCACACGTGGTGAAGGTTGGCACCACTGAAGAGTTGATGGTCGTGTATGCGTTCAGGAAGGGAATCTGCCCTGGGACATTCTGCGAGTCGCTCATCAGAAATCACCCTAAAACTTTCTCAGAAATCAGGCGTCGTGCGGTGGAGCACATCGCAACAGAGGGAGAGGTATGTGAGAAACGTGCGAGTGTTGCACCCGCACACCCTAGAGCACCGTCGCGCGCACAGCTCGCGCGGGTGAATGAGGCCGCGACAGGGAAAAGAGGCCAGGAGAGGAAGCGCCCCTACGAGACGAGGAAACCCTAGGCCAGGGGACGCTCAGGGGAGAATAGGCCAGTTAGGCACAACTTTGTGGTGGAGCTGAAAGACCTTATTGTTGTGCTCAACATAGCAGATAGGTTGAGGGTCCCCGCGAAGACAGACAAGGTGTTGGGACCACACAAGGACGCGTGGTGTGAGTTTCATCAGGCATTCGGGCATCCGATCACCAACTGCTTGGCTTTGGGTCATCAGTTGGACGAGCTCGTAAAGAGCGGGTTCTTGAATGACTATCTGGTGGGGTCATCCGAAGCCGTGGCCTTAGCAGCACCAGTAGAAGACCAAGCCCATGAGATGCCTATCCATGGGGAAGTTCACACCATTTCTGGTGGTTTCTCGAGTGGAGGATGCACTGCCTCTCAACGCAAGAGGTACGTACGGTCAGTGAATTCGGTGGCAGAGCAGGAGGCGGACGACTCACTGGACATCGACCTTGCATTCACGAAGGCTGATCTTCGCGATGTCGTCCCCCACGATAATGATCCCGTGGTGATCTCGGTTGTGACCGCGGGAAGGAGAGTGCACCGAGTGCTCGTGGACCAGGGCAGCTCGGCGGACGTAATGTTCTGGTCCATGTTCAACAAGTTACAACTGTCCCCTAATCTGCTGAGGCCATACACAAGGTGCTTGTATGGCTTCGCAGGGGACCAAGTGGAGGTGCGTGGCTATCTAAAGCTGAGGACGACTTTTACGGATGGCAAGACGTCGCGCACCGAGAACATAAGGTATCTGGTTGTGAACGCCAATTCGGCGTACAACATTTTGCTGGGGAGGCCAGCTTTGAACAGACTGAGGGGGGTGTCATCTACACGACACATGAAGCTGAAACTGCTCGATCTTAGTGGCAGAGTGATTGTGATTAAATCCGATCAGAAGGAAGCAAAGAAGTGCTATGAAAATAGCCTGAAAAGAAAGAGAGGCATGTTCATGGTGGTGGAGCGCCCGCATGGGGAGGAGACACCCATGGAGGCAATACCCATGGAGGAGACGCCCACGGAGGCATTGCCAATGGAGGAGGCGCCCGCGGAGGCAGTACCATGGAGGAGATGCCCGCAGAGGCATTGCCCATGGGGGAAGCGCCTACCGAGGCGGTACCTGGAAGGGAGGTCCGCGAGGGCGTAGCTCGCGCAGAGAACGCTCGGGATAGGCGTGATGTGAATGTAACTACAAGAACACATGATTCTTGACATTCTTAGGATCAACTTGAGCTGGATTTGAAAGAAACTTTACTTTAGAATTGGATCAATGTTCTAATTCAAGAACTCACCAAAACTTAGCACCAACCAAGACTCATATGGAAGTCCATGTTTTGTCAAATTGAATCAAAACACAAGGAATGAAGAACAAGAATTAAAACTGGACAGAAGTTAAAAGCTAGCTACTGTACCAAACAGAATGAAGAACACAAAGCTGGAAACACAAAATTAAACGGTAGAAAAAGAAGTAAAACTCTAGGAATCAAAAACTGCCGAATGGAAAATTGAAGAAAAGTGAAGAAGAACACTTATAGGAAGATGCTTGCTGGATTTTGAGGATTGGAAGAAGCCATTCACGCCACTTGGAACCTTGACCCAAGATAAGTGATGGAGTGCCACCACTTGAAGCTCACCATAGCTCACAAGATAAGGCAAAGAAGAGGAAGACTCAAAACTCACAAATTCTCTCCAAATTTGAGTATAGTCTCTCTACTATAAAATTCCAATCTGAATTGTGAAGGACCTAAGCCCTCCTTTTATAGGAGTAAGGGCTGGTCATTTACATAGCTTATTCCCTAAGCTACCCAAAAAACTCCTAAGATCACACCCCCCTTACTAAGCTCACTCCCCAAGCTTCTAGAATTTGCTAAACTAAAGCCTAAAGATGCTTTTACAAAAGAGGTGTCTCATGTTTCCCTCTAAGCACCTTTCTAAATATTATTCTATATTATTTACAATTTAAAAGAAACTATAAAGAGAGATATTTAATATGAAGCCTATTATTTGAGAGTTTGTAGACTTCTTTATCTTTAGGCTTGATCTTCTCTTTGACTTCTTTTAATTTGTGAGAAGACTAGAAGGAAGAACTTCAAATGTGTAGGTGAAAATCCTCTTCCTTCATTAATAAAATCCTCTCCTAGTGGATATCCATCAAGGCGTCCTGAACCGGTCGAGAACGTGGTGGAGAGGCAAATTGGTGGCAAGACTTTTAAACTTGGACGATTGCTGAGTAGAGAAGAGCAGGACCAGGTGGTGGAAATAATCTCACGTCACCTGGACGCCTTTGCATGGTCCGCCTCGAATATGCTAGGCATCGACCCGGATTTCTTATGCTATCATCTCACCATGGACCCCAAGGTCCGACCTGTGCGCCAGAGAAGGAGGAAGTTTAACGAGGAAAGGCGCCTCGTTGTGCAGGAAGAAACCAAAATGCTGCTAAGTGTTGGCCACATCAGGGAGATCCAGTATCCTGAGTGGCTGGCCAACGTGGTTTTAGTAAAGAAGGCAAACAGGCAGGTGGAGTCTGCCAACAGAATCCTACTAAGGGGGTTGAAGAGGAGGCTTGAGAAAGCCAAAGGAACTTGGGCAGAGGAGGTGCCCAGGATAGTATGGTCTTATCACACCACGCCCCAAACTTCCACCATGGAGACGCCATTCAGCTTAGTATACGGATCGGATGCGATGATCCCAGTAGAGATTCATGAGAGCTCGCTGCCTTTCTAGAGCTTTGTGGCTGAAGAGTCCAACGAGGAGATGAGGGTGTGATATGAATGCAATAACAAGAATACATGATTCTTTGACATTCTTAGGAGCAACTTGAGTTGGTCATGAAATGGCACTTTACTTAGAATTGGATCAATGTTCTAATTCAAGAACTCACCAAGACTTTGCACCAAACCAAAGCTCATATGGAAGTCCATATATTGTCAAATGGAATCAAACAACAAGAATTGAAGAACAACAAATGGAAACCGAACAGAATTTTAAAAGAATGCTATTGCACCGAACAGAATTGGAAACTAAGCTAGAAAACACAAATTTAATCGGTGAAAATGAAAGGAAACACTAAGCATTAAGCAACTACCGAATGAAATTGACAAGGAATGAAAGGAAGAACACTTATGGAGTGAAGCTTGCTGGATTGAGACTTGGAAAATGTAGTCACGCCACTTGGAGCCTTGTTCCAAGATAAGTGATAGAATGCCGCCACTTGAAGCTCACCATTGGCACACAAGGTAAGGCAAAGGAAGAAGAAGACACAAGACTCACAATTTCTCTTTAAATTTGAGTATAGTCTCTCTACTTCTAATTTCCAAATCTGAATTGTACAAGCTAAGCACCTTTATTTATAGCCTAGAGGTGCTGAAAAATAGGTGGGAAATTTCAAATAAAACTCATTTGAAATTCCCACCAAAAACAAGTCACATGGGAGGTGTGACCTTTTTCTACTATGACACCTCCTAAAAACTACACCTACACCCCCTACTAAGTCACATGGACAAAGTGACTCTCTCTAATACATTCACACCTATTTATTTAATATCCACACCTCCTACAAGAGTCATTCAAATGATGCTCTTTTTTTTAATGCTTGGTCTTGCCCCTCATGGTTTGGACTTGGGCTTCTTGGGCTTGGGCCTTCTTGGGTTTGGGCCTTCTTGGGCTTGGGCTTTGGGCTTGGGCCTCATCTTTTGCAAAGATTAATAAGAAGAACTTTAAATGCTTTGGCCCTTGTCCATTTCTTCTATTGATAACATCTTTTTGATTCTCATCAGGGTGAATCTAGATCTGTTGGACGAAGCCAGAGAAGAAGCAAGAATAAAGGCTGAGGTCGTGAAGAGAAGAGTATAGCACTAGTATAGCTCCAAGGTGAAGCCACGGCAGTTCCAAGTGGCTGACTTGGTCATGCGGAAGGCTCATCCATATGAGTTGGAAAACAAGTTGTCCCCCAAGTGGACCGGGCCCTTCAGGGTAACCGAAGCTCGGGGGAACGGGTCGTATAAGCTTGAGACTTTGGAGGGAGGCCCCATTCCGCGCACTTGGAACGCAACGAACTTGAAGTTTTATTTCAGTTAAAAACTCTATGTAAGTGTACAGTTTAAGGGGACACTTTTTTTCCCTTTCGGGGGTTTTTTTAATGAGGTCACCCAAGTAAAAATCAGTTTGAGCATACATTGTCTTAAGTTTTCCAAGGCATACATTTCATTCTTTCTCACACCCTTCATGACCACAATGGACCCCTTCATCACCTTTAAACCCACTTTTCACCTTTACAACCCTCTTTTCACCTTGAAAACATATCTCTTCTTTTCAAGTTCACCAAGCGATATAAGATTTCTCTTCAAATTAGGTATATACCTAGCTTCTTTAAGCATTCTCCCAATTCCTTCATTATCCAATTCCAGTTATCTTACATGACTTGTTATCACCAAGGAGAAATATAGCTACTTCACCAGACGTAGATGGTCTATTAGACCATTTACCAGACCCAGAAGATCTATCAATATTTCCATTGTTTTGTCTAAAAGGACAATATTTTCTTATGAGGCCTTCCTTCTTACAGTGATGACATCTAAAAGAATTTACTACCTTCCCATCATGAGTCTTAAACTTAGATCTCCATCTAGTCTTCCCTCCATTTTCACGATTATACGATCTTACTTTTGTTGTTAGGCCATCTCCAAAATTTCACGTTTTCACATCAAACTTCTCATTCAACTCCTTTGAGTTTAAAGTAGTGTGAACCTCCTCGAGAGAGAAGCTTTGTCTTCATCATCAATTTGAACATCAATGTTCTCAAGATCAAGTATCAATTTATTAAATTCGTCCAATTTTTTAGTAATAACCTTGTCATTACTTGATGGAGGACCATCCCAGTCACCAAGACAATCAGGCTTAAAAGAGAGGAAATTTTTATCTGAGGCTACTTTTCTAGAGATTCCTCCTTCGTAACCTTGTAAAAATTGTATAGAGTAGATAGGATTTTAAATTCAATCTTTAATTTTTGTATAGGATTTTGGGCCTTAAAAGGCCAAGAGGGGACATCCATTTGGCATCCTACATGTCGCCACCCAAGCATCCATGTAGGTTACTTCCTTCCTTCCTTTCTCCAAAGGTGACCATTCAACTCCTTGTAGATGCATGCACATGGGGCTCCTCTTCCATGTCTTTTCCTCTCCTTTGTGGCACTTGTATTCGTGTTATTGAAAAGTTCCTTCAAGACATGCTGATACAAACCAAAGCAACCAGCGGATGACTAAGGACAAATCAAGCACCTCATAAAAATGTCAGGCATCTCAGTATACAAAGTCGGGCCCCACCAAACCTCGAGAAAGCATCAGCAAAAGAAGAAACTATAAACCAGAATATCATAAGTTCTTCCTTCTGGTCTTTTCCACAAGAGAAAAGTTATGTAAATAAATTGGGCTCACTTTAGGGGTCCAAATAGCAAATATAGGCTAAAATAAGGTACCTTTAGCATAATAGGGGGTGTGAGTAGCATTTTAGCTTGTTCTTAGCCCTTTTGGAAGACATTTTGGCCTAGTTTCTAGAAGGACAAGCCTAGGATGCGGGTTTGACTTAGTCAAACCCTAAGGCTATCCATTTTTTTCCCTTTTCCCATCCTACCTCTTTAGCTTATTCTCCAAAGCTTCTTCACCTATAAATAGGATGCCTACCTAGTGTATTTTTCAAGTTGAAATTAATAAAAGAAAAGTTACTCTGCACAAGTCTTTAGTCTTATTTTGTGAGTTTTTTAAAGCTCTCAAGTGGTGGCTTCCAACACTTATCTTGGAGTAAATTCATCCACCAAGTGGCGTGCTGCCATTCTCAACTCCATTCTCATAAGCTTCCTTATTCCTTCATCTTTTCCTTCCATTTGTCATTCCATTTTACTCTTAAATATGTTCTTGTTTGATTTCCTTATGTCTATTCAACTATTGTGTCTTAATCTTGTTTTCCATGCTTAATTCCGCACCTATTCTTGGCATCATATTCATCTTACCAATGTCTTTTCCTTTTTCCTTTGAGAAATGCACCTTCGCATCTACTTAACCACTTGGTTAAGTTAATGTTCAGTGAGAATTTTCCTAAGGTTTTCACTCATAAATGCCTAAAAATCTCAATCCTAAAAGTAAAGTGTCACCTAAATGAAAACTGATAAAATTAACTCACATCACATGGATTGCCACCAATTGAGAGGATTTCAAGTTTTCGCTTGTCACTCCATGAATGGATTTTTTTTTATAACTTCAATGGTCATCTTAGGAAACCCAATGCACTATAAATAGAGAGCTTCTCTTGTAAACTTCTTAGACTTGATTTGAGTAATGAATTTATGCCGGTTTGGTTTTAGAATTCCTATAAGGTCTCTCATTTCTCTTGCTCACACTCTCTAATTGAGTAGCCTTAAAGATAGCTAAAAGGTTTGTCAAACCTCCTTTCTAGCACCATTCTCCAATAACACGCATTGTTCCAAACCCATTGTTGACCCATTTCTATTCAATTCTTGATGTGAGTTGGTTAGGAGATTCATCAATTTGTGACACTTTAAGAACATGATGAGGAATAGACAAGGTGAAAACAAGGTGCAACACAATAAGGAGGCTTAAGGAAACATCAATGGAGTTCAATGCCTTCCAAATGATGAACCAAACTCATGAACATGAGTGTCATCTCCTTACACAACAACATAAAACAGAAACTATAAGGAAAAACAAGATCAACACATTTAACTGAATATAAACACAATAGAAAACAAATGAACCGATTGAAATGGAGAATCAAGTGCAGAATTGAAAAGGAAACACAAGAACAATCGGTAGAATTGAAGAACAAGACAACATAACCGAATAGAATTTGAATAAAGGTGCGGAAATGGAAATGGAAGATGAAAGGAAGAAGAAATTATGTGAATGAAGCCATGGAAGGGAAGAACACACCACTTGGATGGTGATTGATCCAAGATAAGTGCAAGATGTCGCCACTTTAGAAGGATCCAAGGAGCCAAAACAAAAACACTTTAGAAGGATCCAAAGAGAAATCCATCAGTTGGTAATCAGAGCTTCAGTTTCATCAACAAAAATAAAAAAAAGAAAGATAAGAAGAAATTTGTCTAGCTAATGATGTTAAAAAAATTCTTGTGGGAGGCAGCCTAATAATCTCCTCTTTATGTTATTTCTTGTCTGTGTTACATTTTGTTTGTGTGATTTCTTTAGGAAACATGAGAAGGCTAAAAATGGGAAAATGATTTGAAGCAATCAAGATGAAGTGCTTGAAAGTGTTAACAAGAGAAAAAGGAGATTGGCTCAATAAGGACACATGCCAAGAAATTATGCAGATCATTTTTGAAAAATTTGGAAAAAATGTATGTTTGCATAATTCAATCAGCCCATTCATAAACGCGTAAGCGAATTGATCATAAAATATTTTCCTCCAACTAAAGACAATTCGTTGATTTTAGACAAAATGCTTAAGCCAATATCTCATCATAAATGAAGACTTATTGTGTAAAGCAATTCACTAAAGCCAAAATCCAAAGCGTTTAAGTGAAATATCATTATAAGAAAATTTTGCCATCGGTTCTGAATCCGCTAATGCCAATAGGAATATACTCAAAGAAAACTATTGATGGAGATCCATCCAGATAAAGTCACCCACCGGAACTTAAGCTCAAAGAAGAGACACAGAAAAATATATTTAATACTTTAAAGCTTTGTATAAAGTTGTAAATAATGGATTAGGGAATTTCCTTTGTTTGACCTTGTATTATGGGTCACAATAGAATAGGAAGAAACCCTAAACCTAAGAAACCATAGGTACAAGGGAAAGCTTCTAAAAACCCTAACTTGTTAAACAAGCTAGGGTTTGGAGAAGCTTGGGCGACAAGGCTCAAACCCTAATCCTAACTTGCCATGCAAGCTAGACTTTGGATAACCTCATGCACATGCCACCTTCCCTCTCCCATGGCTATAAATAAGGCATGTCTATCTTATAAATATAGACTTGGTTTTGGAGTAATGAAACTCTGGCCATTTGAGATTCAATTACTCTTTCTAGTCTCAACTTTGATCCTTGCCAGTGTTCAAGATAACCTAGCTAGGGCACCATGAAGAAGAACCTCAACTTCTTCACGTTTCCCTGAGAAAGTCCTTTTGCATTTCCTTCACCAATCTAATATCAATCCTTTCGTTGCCATTTCAATCACTTCTTTCATCAAAATAAAAAACAAGAGCATGGAAGCCTCACTCACTTCCATCAACTATGCTTACAAGGTATGCATTTCAATTAACTCAAGCAAAACCTAATGGAGGACCATCTTTACTTCCAAGCCACCATACTCTCAGCTAAGAGCAAAAGATCAATCATAAAAGTATATAGAAAAAATATTTGTCTTAGTTTGTATAAATTTGTAAATAGTAGAATAGTCTTTCTTCTAGCTTTGTATTTCTGAGCCAATTTTAGAATAGATTGAAAATAAATCCAATGCACTCTAGAAACCTTCACTTAACATTTAAGAAAAGGTTTCTATAGCACCTAAGGATTTTCTCTTTAACCTTCACCTTATTTAAGTTTAACTTAACTAAGGTGAAGGCATCCAAGACGCACATTTTAGAGCTTCTCTAGCCTATAAATAAAGGGTTGCTCTCATGTAATCTTTAGACTTGAATGAACGAAACGTGTTTTCAAATTTTTTAGTAAGACTCTCTCTAATTCTCTCTTTACTAGATGCTTTCTAGCCTAGTGAAAACTCAAGGGAGTTTGGCTAACCTCTTTCTTGGCCTTTTCACCTAAAACACCACGCCTATTCCCATTCTTCTCCAACCATTTTGGTGCAACCTTCATCTTCTCTCAAGACTTTTGTTTCCTTCACAATCATTTTGCACAACACAAGAACATGAGTGCATCACGTGGATCAGAGCAAGGCAATCACGAATCAAATAAGCTTTAAACCCAAATTTGTTTTGGCAGAGTCCTTATGTTCTTGTGCGTTCGATTTTGTTTTTAGTTTATTCTTCACTTGTTCTTCATTGTTTTCAATTTCCACCAATTTTAAAAATTGTTTTCCACCATTTATTTTGAGTTTCAACTGTTCAATATCATGTTGCACAATTTTTTCTTCAAGTTCTTCATTGTTCTTGGGTTGTTCTTTGTTTTTCCTTCACTTTAATCAGTTGGTTTTGTGTTTCTAGTTATTTTCACCAATTAATGTTCTTTATTTTAATTGTAAATGGTTTAGTTTAATTTATTTTGATGTTTTCTTATTTCATTTTGTTCTACATGTTATCCGCATGAAAACCCATTCAAAAACCCTATGTTCTTGTGATTTTGATCTTATTTTTTGTGTTGTTTCTTTGTTTTAATTTATGTTTGATTCAGTATAAGTGAGCAATTAGGTGTTGTTTTGTGTTTTTAATCTTTGCATGACAATACATTTCGATTTTTCTTAATCTTGTCATATAATTCAAGTTTTCAACCATTATATAAGTGTTTGTTAAAATAATTCGTAGAATGCACACAAAGTGTTTGTGTCATTAAATAGTAGTATAAGCCTTTGAACCTTTTTGTTTTGTGTTCTTTGAGTTCTTGTTGTACTATTTGTTCATTAATACGCTCCTAATTCCTCTAATTCCATTGTGTCTGGTGGTATTATTCTTCTTTCATTTGGATTCCTAGGTTTCTTCTTTTTCTAGATTTGTGAAATTTTACCCTCTGTTTTCCAATTTTTTTCTGAGTTCATATTGCGTTAAAAAAAATATGAACAAATTTACTTATGCTATTAGTATACAATTAAAAAGACACGTCCAAAACCAAAATTTTAAAAAGTTATAAACAAAAAAAGTCATGACATTCTGTTTACAGAAAAACATTTTTTCCAATGTTGATTGCGCTCAGTATGAGTTTTATTATGCATTATTCCTTGGGTTTTTTATCTGATTTTTTTTACAAGACCTTCCTTATTGTGTTGGTGAGTTGTGGTTAAAATTTGAGATTCAAATTAGTTCTACAAAATTTGCAATAAAGTTTTTCATTCATCTCTACCAGCGTTGAAAAAAGGGTTAGTTTTGAAAACCTAACGTCTTGTTATTTGTCAAACTGTTTTATTTTTTTTTCTAACTAAATATTCATCCGTTTGACCTTAAATTTATTGATTTTCATTAAAAAAAATTGTTTACGTTATTACATAAAAATTTCATTCGCAGATTCTTTTTGAAAAATCTTTCATAAGTTTTGGACTAGTTAGTGCCATTCGTATTCTAGATTTTGTTTTGTGATCTATTCTAGAGTTATTCTCATGTTCCATTTGTTTTTTCTACCTTTTTTTCTTAGCCTTAATTGTTGTTTGCCAATTTTTTGGATTTCCATTATTGTTGTTTCATAATAGCTTTACTAATTTTATATTTTATTTCTTTTATTTTCTTGGACTCAATATTGGTGAAAGGTGTTGGTGTATCGATTTGTGGTGTTGTGGAAGAGAACGTTTGGGCTACTTCTTTGAGAGTGATCACTTTTCCTTGAGAATATATATCCAAAAATAGGAAAGGACAAAGAGAATTCAAAGGAAATTTTTTCATTACTCATCCACACAAGAAGCTTCATTCACCAAAGCATTTTTATCAAGTTTATTGCCCTAGTTTTCTTGAATTTTTGTATCACAGAATTTTCTTTATTTTCTTTTTTACTTTTGAGTTCTTTAAGAAATCCCAATAAAAATTATAATAATTAAACATGAATTAGTGTACAAGTGTGTTAGTGGGCCTTTAGTGTAATCTTCCCTTTCACCTTAGAATTCGTCTAGCTTTACTTTCCTTTGCATTTTCTTCTTGCTTTAATTTTTTGTACTACTTTCCTTCCTTTTTCTTTCTTTTAAGTCTCTGTGATACATAGGATTTTATCTTTCTTGATATTTGTAGATCTTGATTTGATATTAGGTTCATTTTATTGCATTCACACACTCACCTTTTAGGTTTTAAAAGTGTTTTGCAGTTCTTTGAGGGAACTTTTCTTAGGACTATCTGGGTAAGCCTTGGATAGAATAGTTTTGGTACTTAAGTAATCCATTGTGACTCATCTCACTTTCCTAGAGTGGACTTGGAGCAAACTCATTTTGATTCCTTGATTTACTTCAAAAAATTAAAAATATTTTTTTAAATCTTTGGTCACTCAAGTTGATTTGTAAATCTTTGTGAAAACCATTTTTGATAAATTCAACAATGGGTGATCCATCTCATCAATCTAGTGTTCATGGAAATCTTAATCCTCTAGATCCTATTGATGTTCATGAAACACTAGCTAAATAAACAAATAAAATTCTTTTTATTGATCCTCTTGTGTCTCCACCTCCAAATAAAAGTCGTAGACATTCTTCTATTCCTTCTACTTTAATAGATAATAATTCTTTTTTTCAAGAGAAATATTTCATGGTCAAAAGACTAATTGGTAACCATTCTAGTAATTTGGAACACTCACAATGGGAGAATCTTGATACAATCCAAGTAGTCAAGAAGATGACCAAGGACTAAAGAGACAATTCACAGTCATCTCAGCAATCAAGTCAATACCCTACCAAAGATCAGACGAACCTCACCAGAAGAAGAACTGGGCATAGACCAGAACACCAAATATTCTTTCTTCTGGTCTTTTTAAAAGACAAAAACATGTTTGTAGATAAATTGAGCTCACTTTGGGGGTCCAAATACTAAAATAGGCTAGAGTAGGTTCACATAGCATAAAAGGGAGTGTACTTAGTGAAATTGGCTTGTACGAAACCCACTTTTTCAAGACAAGGCAACAAGAATTAAGGTTTTTAACCTACCTTCTAGAAGATGTGTCTAAAGGTGTAGTTTTGACCATGGTCAACACCCTAGGCAGCCCCTCTCCCTTTGTCCATTTTACCCTTCCCCATCTTGCCTACCAAGGCACCCATTCCTATAAATAGGGTGTCTTGCCTCATGTATTCACAACTTGATTTTGAATAGTAAAGAAACTCTCAAGAGTGATTTTGTGAGACTTGTGAGCTTTCATGTTGAGTCTTATCTTGGGTGGGTAATATCTGAAGTGATGGCTCAAGTTATCTGGGTCTTAACTTAGGTGGGTAATATCTCAAGTGGTGGCTCTTGCATCACTCATCTTGGAGTCCCTCTACTCCAAGTGGCGTGACTTCCTTTCTCCCTCCCCATAAGATCTTTTCACCCTTCCTCGTTTATCTTTTATTTACGTCTCCTTCTATTCCATACATGTCTTCTTCTAATCTTTAATTATGTTCTTTACTTTGTTCTTCTTCTTTAATTGTTCCTTGTCTCTAATTCCGATGCATCATTTGTCACCTTATAATCGTCTTTTCTCTTTGCCCTTCTAAAGTGAACCTTCACACTTACTTAACCACTTGGTTAAGTTCGTGTCCAGTAGGAATCTTCTTAGGGTTCTCACCATAATTGCTAAATCAAAAATATTAAACAATGAGCAACCAATAAAATGTGCAATCCTAAAATCAACTCACATCATGTGGTATATTCAGAGCATGGTTATTTTGTGCTTTTTTTCTTTAATTTGATTTTGACCCTTTAAATTCTAGCATATTTAAATTCTTGCTTTTACCTTTAAGCAATTTCAATTACGCCTTTAAATTCTTGTCATCTACAATTCCTCCCTACCAGTGCTGAAAGAAAAGTTCACTTATGTGACCTAGTGCTTCGTTGTATTTCAAACTATTTGTTTTTTTTTCTAATTGAACAATCATCTGTTTCACCTGAAATTTGTTGTATTTTGTCCCAAATTGTGTTGAGGTTTTTACATAAAAATTTCATCAAAAATATAATTCTCGAACATATTTCACAAATCTTGGATTTTTTAGTGCTAGTCTACTTTAGATTTTTGTTTTGTAATCCATTCTTAGGTTCCTTTTATTTTGGGCTAGCTTTTCATCTTACCTTTAATTGTTGTTTGTATTTTTTTGTTTTTTTGGATTTCCATTGTTGGTTGTCAAATTAAATTCCATTTGGTTTAGCTTTCCAAATTTTTCTTTTCTTTTTTTTTGTTTCATGGGATCATTCTTGGTAAAGGTTTTGGTGTTTCAACTATTGGTGTTGAGGAATAGGACTCTTGGGCTACTTATTTGAGGGTGATACTTTGTATTGATAATCTTTATAAAGGAAGGGAAGGAAACAAGATCATTGTATAAGAGGCTTCTCTTATTGTATGATGCGAGTTGATTTTAGGATTGCACATTTTATGGGTTGAGCTTTGTTTGTGAGTTTTTGTTTTAAGCAGAATATGGTGAGAAATCCAAAGAAAATTCCTACTGGACACGAACTTAACCAAGTGGTTAAGTAAGTGTGAAGGTTCACTTCTAGAGGGCAAAGAGAAAACACAATTACATGGTGTTGATGATGAAGAGGTGCGAAATTAAAGAGAATATTAGGGAAATAAAGAAGATGGAAACCGAATACAAAAAGATGAAGACAAGAACATAAAGGAATTGAAATTTAAATATGGAAGGAAAGAGAAGCTTAGGATGATGAAGGTTTGGTCATGCCATTTGGAGGGGGAGGAGACTCCAAGATGAGTGGTGAAGATACGCCACCTGAAGTGTACTACACTCAAGATAAGACCGAAATTCTAGGAGACTCGGCTCACTAAACACTCTAACAGACTTTCTTTTCTATTCAAAATTCAATGTATGAAATTGTACCGACCAGTTCTCGGGCGTCGTTGACCGCTAGTGATGTTGCGTCCACGTAAGTGGGGTCCCACGAGCAGCGTTGGTCAGTGTCTCGCGAGGCACGTGCGCTAAGCAACCAAAGAATGGTCAGACATCGGTCACCAGGATGTACCGACGTACCACTGAGTGGTGTGGAAAGGTCGGGCATCGGGACTCAAACAACAGAGCTGGGCCACGAGAGGTGGATCCCAAGCTACGTACCAGTTATCAGTAAGGGAGAAGCCTAGGTCACGAGAGTCCATGCGTGTGGAGTGGATGTCGTGTTTAGGCGTAACACAAGTATAGAGCCACTGGAAAGATACGACTTGTGAGGGTCACATTCTAGGGGTCGAGCTGCATGCATGGCGCGCGGACAACTAGGACGCTCCCAGGATGGGCGACACCAAAGATCAGGTGCACGAGGAGGGATCCAGGTGGTCGTCCCGTTAGAGGTTGCACTCCAGTGAGGGAACCCCACGCGCTAGGTTATCCTAAGAGTTGGTAATGGCAGTGCTGGGCCCACCCCCTCAGAAAGCCCATTTTGGGTAAAGTGGAAACCCTAGTTTCAGCCTATATAAAGGGAAGTAACAAACTTAGTAAGGTACGCTATTCATTTACACCGCTTAACACACACTGTCTTACGTTAAAACAATTTTGGTGTTTCGTAGCCCTAAGATTGACTTGAGCATCGGAGTGCAAATGACCTCTAGGGCGCCCTTTGTCGTTTGTGTTTTCAAGCATTCAAAAGGAAGGGAAAGCACGTGCAAACGCATGGATTCTTGAGCGTGAGAGTGACGTAGATGCACAAAGATGTTTTTGGTCAATCGGCAGGAACATTTGGCACCCACTGTGGGGCACGATACAAAAAATTGTCCCACCAGTAAGAACCAGAGAGATCCAGGAGATGAGAAGTACGAGGCAAGCACATGTTGCACCAAACGGGGGCGAAGGCCTCACCCTGCAACAGGTTATGGAAACGATGCAGGCCCTTCAAGAAGAAGTGGTTGCGTCAAGAGCAAATCAAGAATGCATCCAGGCTGATTTGGCTACTTCACAGGAAACAAACGAAGAACTGCGCCGTTCAAATGAGGAACTGCGCAGGGATCTGCAAAATCACGCAGGCGAACGTGAGGAGGAAGATCAAGAACCTGTGACGCCACCCAGGGAGTTCCCGATGCCGTTCTCACAAGAAATCATGGATGCCGTGATACCAGCCACACTTATAGGGCCCAAAGTTACCTTCACTGGTACGAAGGACCCGGAAGCCCATCTCACGGCTTTCCATACGCAGATGATGCTGGTTGGGGGCTCCGATGCGGGGAGATGCAAGTTGTTCATGAGCACCCTAGTGGGAACAACGATGGATTGGTTCATCAGCCTCCCTGATGGCCACGTGACGTCGTTCCCACAACTTACGAAGCTGTTCAGGGCGCAGTACATCGCGAATCGGGCTCCACCATCTATCTCTTATTATCTCTTTGACATAAGACAATATCAGGGAGAGTCTTTGAAGGAGTTCCTCCACCGCTTTGGAGCACAGGTAGTGAGGTTGAACCTCAAGGACGAAAGGATGATGGTGCACGCGTTCAGGAAGGGCATGGTGCCAGGGCCCTTCAGCGAATCGCTCATCAGAAATCGTCCCACGACCTTCGCCGAGATAAGGCGCCGCACGGTGGCGCATATTGCGGCGGATGGGGAAGTTAACAAGAAGCGCACGTGTGTGCCCCCCACGCGCTCGCGTGCCTCGGGTTGACCTCAAACCCTAAGGGTGCATGAGGAAATGACAGAAAAGAAGGCCCCCGTGAAGTAGCAACCTTACCCAACAAGAAAGCGTCAAACCAGGGGGCGTGAAAGGGAGAACGTGCCACCAAGGCATGACTTCGTGGTAGAGTTGAAGGACCTCATCGTTATTCCCAACATAGCGGAGAGGTTGAAGGTACTCCCCAAGACTGACAAGAAGCTTGGGCCCAACAAGAACGCCTGGTGTGAGTTCCACCAACCGTTCGACCACCCCAAACGCAACTGTTTGGCACTGGGCCACCAGCTAGATGAGTTAGTGAAGAACGGTTTCTTGAGGGATTACTTGTAGGAAAAGCAGGGTGCCAAGGACGTGGCAATGACAGGGGGTGACCAGGGGCATGAAGTCCCTGTGCATGGTGAGATTCACACCATCGTGGGAGGTTTTTCGGGAGGAGGTTGCATCGCTTCTCAGCGGAGGAGGTACGCACAGGCGGTGATGTCGGTAGAAGCACAAAGGGCCGACGACGCTTTTAATGTCGACCTTGTCTTCACCAAGGCCGACCTCCAAGACGTTGTTCCCCATGACAACGACCCGGTGGTAATCTCAGTGGTGACCGCGGGAAGGAAGGTGCACCGAGTGCTAGTGGATCAAGGAAGCTCGGCAGACATAATGTTCTGGACGACTTTTAACAAGCTGCAACTGTCTCCTGACATGTTAAGGCCCTATACTGACTGCTTGTACAGTTTCGCAAGAGACCAGGTGGAGGTGCGTGGATACTTAGAGTTGAGAACCACCTTCACGGATGGTAACACGTCCCGTACGGAGAACATTAGGTATCTCATCGTCAATGCCCCCTTCGCTTAAACGTGCTGCTGGGTAGACCTACGCTGAATAGGCTGGGGGCGGTGCCGTCGACGAGGCACATGAAGATGAAGCTTTCGGACTTGGCGGGAAAGGTGATTATCATCAAGTCAGACCAGAAGGAGGCCAAGAGGTGTTATGAGAATAGCCTCAAAACGAAGAGAGGGGTATTCATTGTAACTACGCGCCCTCCACACTTAGAGGAGGTCGCCCCGCCCGAGATCAATAACATCGAAATAGCCCGGGCCGAGGCAGAGATCACCCGCTCAAAGATCGCCCGGGAGAGCCGACCTGAGCCGGTTGGCGATGCAGGGGAAAGAGAGATTGGAGGAAAGGTCTCCAAGCTTGGCAACACCCTTGACCAAACAGTGCAGCATCGGAGTGTCAAGGTTTGACCTGCCTACCGGAGGAAAGAGGAACGACACCTAGCTGACTTAGAAGAGTTATTCGCGATGATAGATAAGTACAGGCTGAAACCGGACCCCGAGAAGCGTATGTTCGGAATAGAAGCAGGGAAGTTTCTGGGTTTCTTGCTCACCGAGCGCGGTATGGAAGTGAACCCAAAAGGGTGTGCACCGACGAGGCGCATGGCTATCCTGTCTAGATTTGCATCAGCCAGAGGAGAGGGCGGCCTCCCTTACCAAGAGTGTAAAGAGGCGTTCATCAGGCTGAAGGAGTACTTGGCCAACCCTCCAGTCCTGTGCAAACCGCAGCCAAGCACGCCACTCAGTTTTCATTTAGCGGTGATCGACCAGACGATCAGTTTCGTCCTTGTTCGAAAACAGGACCAATTTCAAAAACTCATATGTTTTGTGAGCAAAGTGTGTTAAAGGCCTGAGGAAAGATACCAGGTACTAGAGAAGGCAACCCTGGTGGTCCCATGCCAGCTCTTCCCCACAAGGGTTGGTCCTTTCAGAGTAACAGAGGTCCTTGGGGACAAAGCATACAAACTTGAGATGCTGGAAGGAGGCACGGTTCTTCGCCCATGGAATGCGGTCGACTTCAAGTTTTGTTTCAGTTAAGCAATAACATTGTACATTGTATTAGGGGACGCTCTTTTTCCCTTATAAGGGCTTTTAATGAGGTCACCCAATAAATTTCGATTGAAAATATTTTCTCGAGTTTTATACAATGCAGTTAAGAACTTGTTTTCCTTGCGTTAGAGGTCTCGTGAGTGGAAAGGTAGGTCGTAGAGAATGCCTCCCCCCTCGAGTGAGAACGCCAAGGTTGAACGAAATAGTTCACCAGATAAATCCTCCTCGCCCTTGAGCGAAGCCGAGGTCAGTTAAGAACTTGTTTTCCTTGCGTTAGAGGTCTCGTGAGTGGAAAGGTAGGTTCATAGAGAACGCCTCCCCCCTCGAGTGAGAACGCCAAGGTTAAATGAAATAGTTCACCAGATAAATCCTCCTCGCCCTTGAGTGAAGCCGAGGTCAGTTAAGAACTTGCTTTCCTTGCGTTAGAGGTCTCGTGAGTGGAAAGGTAGGTTCGTAGAGAACGCCTCCCCCCTCGAGTGAGAACGCCAAGGTTGAACGAAATAGTTCACCAAATAAATCCTCCTCGCCTTTGAGCGAAGCCGAGGTCAGTTAAGAACTTGCTTTCCTTGCGTTAGAGGTCTCGTGAGTGGAAAGGTAGGTTTGTAGAGAACGCCTCCCCCCTCGAGTGAGAACGCCAAGGTTGAACGAAATAGTTTACCAGATAAATCCTCCTCGCCCTTGAGCGAAGCTGAGGTTAGTTAAGAAAGTTTTTCCATTACGTTAGAGGCCTCGTGAGTGAAAGGACAGATTCGTAGAGAACGCCTCCCCCCTCGAATGAGAACACCAAGGTAGAACGGTCTAGTTCACAGTTAAACCCCTCCCTTTTTTTTCTCTTAGCTTATACAGCAAGGGCAGGGTACCAAAGGCGCTAATAGAAGCATTGCGGTGCCAAGCACCACGAGCAGATTTTAGTCAAATCAAGATTAGGGAAGTTAAAGTAACTAAACATCCGAGCAAGTAAGTTACTAGCGGGCAGTAAACTGTTTGTTTGGCAACCAAGTACAAGCTAAAAGGGAAGAGTCCTTAGAACGATATGCCCATTTACGACACGGTTTGATGATGCGAAGGGTGAAGCGTCCATCTCGGGAAGCACGCAGGCAACCTGAGCAAGGGCGTCCTCGAACCTCGCGTCATAAGCATCAACAACATTCCCGGTCAGTTCAGCCTCGACTTCTTCAAACCTCTGGGCTTGTTGGAGGAGCTCGGCCTCAACACGACCCAATTGCACTTCTTGATTAGTGCACCTTTCTTCATCTTGGATTTGGAAGCTTCAACCACCTTTTCCAGCTCGATGGCCCGGGTTCGCAAGGGCAGGATTTTTGCCTCCAACTCGACAGCCTCGTGGCTCTTGTCATGAAGTTATTTGGAGAGATCCTTTTCAGCTTGGCGGAGGCTAGTCAACTCCTGCTTCAGTGCGGCCTCGCGGGTAGCAAACGTACGAGCCAGCAGGGTTGTTTCTTCATTAGCTTTGGCCTCTACCAGCGCCACCCTCGCCTCAGTCCTAGTTATGAGGGCGTTGGATTGAGCAAGAAGAGCCCCAAAGTTGAGACCCAGCCTTTCCCTTGCCACGGTTTCATCCGAGTCCTCCGTCACCCCTACCTGGAAGCCTTTGAGGGCATGTTGCAAGACAATGGGCAGTTCGGGGGCGTATGGGACTGCAAGGACGCTCTCACCACCATCTTCGAGCACGAAGAGGTTAGGGGGCGAGGAAGCACTTGGCGTTTGGTCTCAAAGCGATGCCCGGCGACTAGCGGTGGAGGAGCGTGAGGTCGTTGCCGTCGTAGACCTGAGCCTCTTGAAGACTGGCCCCTCAGCAGAGTCCTCATCAGATTCAATCTCCACTACCTTTCTCTCGCAGGGAAGTGGAGCGGGTGATGCTTGGGTGGCGACAAGGGGGACCGCAACAGTAGAAGTGGAAGGAGTAGGGGAGGGCGCAGCAGTGGCCGAGGCAAGGGCGTGAGGGCTAGAGGTGCCCACACCCCCAGACACCCCTTGACGACGAGTAAGGATACCAGCCAGACTGGCCCGTTTCTCCTCGCTCAGCACCATCCCTACGTGTAAATTTCATAATACAAGAGGTTAGGAATCCAGAACACGGAGGGTAAATATACGAATATAAAGAGGCAAAATGTGCAAGTATAATAGTACGATAAACAGGCACATCCATGCAAGACAAGGTGAAAACAAACCAATATAGCCCTTGAGGGCCTCAACATCATACTCATGTTTGATTAGTTGGACAGTGTTGAACACCGTTCCCAGGCTAGCAAGGACCTGACAGAATTCGCGATCGTAAGGAGTTAGTTCCTCGAGAGTCCTGGGTTTCTTGAACCCTAACTTCCTCATCCAGTAGAGTGGGAAGTCGTCGAGGAGAGTGCGGTCGTGGTCAGCGCAACACACTCTAAAGAACATTCCCTTGAAGCCTTTATAAGATTGTTGGAACAACGTGAGGAGAACTCTCCCTGCCACACCATTGAAGCTCACCGAGAGGTTCTTCCCTGGACTTTTAGCCTCGAAAAAATGGAGGAAGACATCCACGAAGGGAGGATGCCCAAAGTGGTTGCACATAATTGAGAAGGCTCTCACGAAAGCCCAGCTGTTTGGATGCAGCTGAGCGGGGGCCACGTTGATTTCTGCCAACAAGGCCCTCTCGAAGCCGGTGAAGGGGAGATGCAACTTAGTCCGTTTGAAAACGGTTTGGTACAGGAAAAAGTAAGGCTCCCCATTGTCAGTCCGTTCGTCGGAGCAAACGGGTTCGCCCTTAGCGCAGGGCCGAACGGAAATATAAGCGTCGCTCTCCCGCGTGAAGACACACCTTACACACTCAGGCTCTCCGTCCATGTGTTTCCTCACGTCCTCGCTAGAGGTGAGGGTGGAGGTCTCAGCGAGATGCTCCATAGAAGCCCAAGGGTACAAGACTTTGTAATTTACTTGGGGTGGAGGGTTGGATGTCGTTTTCGTTCGAGCCATGTCTAAGAAAGCTAGAGTACAAGAAAAAGAAGGAAATGAAGGTTCAGAAAGGGGCTATGGCATAACTCAGTGAAAACCCAGGAAAACCCCACACTCAAAGAGGACCCGAAAGAACGAAGGAACGGAGAACGACAGAGAGAGTTTAAATGCAAGGAGAATAAACAATCACGGGCAGTTATCAAGCATCAAAATCGACAGATAAGTGCGATCAATAGTTAAAGTTCGTACCTTTTGATCAGGTAGGATGAAGGTTCTAGAATTTGTAAAGGGAAACACGAGAGCGCTCGAAGAAGAAGACGAAGCAATCAAAGGGTGTGTCAGAGAATGATGGAACAGTGATTGGAAGCGTGTGTTTTCGCATACTTAACGTAAACAAAGAAGCGCAAGCGACGTTAAGCCCTGGTCGTTGATCAAAACATGTGTGCGTATTTAAGGCAGGCTTAGGGAGGCATCATTTCGGCGTGCTATTCACGTCTTGTCATACAGAGCCACGTAGTTCACCAAGGGCGAGAACTTAGTCTCTTTGCTGAACAAGTTACAGCTCGAGATTGGGGGGCTTGTGTACCGACCAGTTCTAGGGCGTCGTTGACCGCTAGTGATGTTGCAGCCACGTAAGCGGGGTCCCACGAGCAGCGTGGGTCAGTGTCTCACGAGGTACGTGTGCTAAGCAACCAAAGAGTGGTCAGACATCGATCACCAGGATGTACCGACGTACCACTGAGCGGTGTGGAGAGGTCGGGCATCAGAACTCAAATAGTAGAGCTAGGCCACGGGAGGTGGATCACAAGCTACGTACCAGTTATCAGTAAGGGAGAAGCCTAGGTCACGGGAGTCCATGCGTGTGGAGTGGATGACGCGTTCAGGCGTAACACAAGTATAGAGCCACTGGAAAGATACGACCTGTGAGGGTCACATTCCAGGGGTCGAGTTGCATGAATGGTGCGCGGACAGCTAGGGCGCTCCCAAGACGGGCAACCCCAGGGATCAAGTGCACAAGGAGGCATCCAGGTGGTCGTCCCGTCAAAGGTTGCACTCTAGTGAGGGAACCCCACGCGCTAGGTTATCCTAAGAGTGGGTAACGGCAGTGCTGGGCCCACCCCCTCAGAAAGCCCATTTTGGGTAAAGTGGAAACCCTAGTTTCAGCCTATATAAAGGGAAGTAACAAACTTAGTAAGGTACGCTATTCATTTGCGCTGCTTAACACACAGTCTTACATTAAAACAATTTTGGTGTTTCTTAGCCCTAAGATTGACTTGAGCGTCAAAGTGCAAACGACCTTTAGGGCACCCTTTGTCTTTTGTGTTTTCAGGCATTCAAACGGAAGGGAAAACACGTGCAAACGCAGGGATTCTTGGGCATGAGAGTGATGTAGACGCACAAAGACGTTTTTGGTCAATCGACAAGAACAAAAATAGATGAGGCAAGATACTCTATTCATAGAAAAGAGTGTCTTAGAGAGCAAGATAGTGGGGTAAGGTAGTAATTTGTGAGAAACCTTAAACCTAGGTGCACATGTCATGAAAGGTGGGCTTGGCACAAGCCCCAATTACTAAGCACACCCTACTCTAGCTTATTCGTCTATTGGCACCCCTAAAGTGAGCCCAATTTATTTTACATAAATTTGTCTTGTGAAGACTAGATGGAAGAACAATTGATATTTTGGTCAATGTTTGGTTCTTCTTTTGCTGAGGCTTTCTTGAGGCCTGGTCTTGTATGCTGAGATGAAAAACCTACTTGTGAAGTTTCTGTTGTGTCATTGGTCATCTGCTTGTCAAGTTAGGTTGTATCTGTAAGAATGTGTGGCTTTAAACTAGAGGGGGTGAATGGTTTAAAGAGGGTTTTCGCAAAATTTTTAGTCTAGAATGAAATTTCTTTGAGAAACCTTGAATCAGAATTCAGTTTGCAAAAACCACAAAGCAATTTAGCACAGCACCAGAAAAACAATCGGTTGTTTCGTAGAAACAATCGGTTGTTTATACCAGTTCACAATATAAACTGAAATTAAAGAGTTCAAATGATAGAGAGATTGTACACACAAAGTTATACTGGTTCACTCTTAAACCAAAAGCTACATCCAGTCTTCCCAGAAACCACTGGGAATCCACTAAGCAATCAACCCTAGATTACTTACAACACCACCAAAGAAGTGACCTTGATCCCCTCAAGTTACACACTTTTTTTGGCTTAGCACAAACACCACTAAGAATGCTGATCTTGACAACCCCAAGAACACACACCACTTCTCAGCTTCACACACAAAGTTTCTTCAAAGTACAAAAGGATTACTCTTGTTATAGAAAGATCTGAAATCAATACAAGATGAAAATCCTATTCCACACTCTCTTGATCCAAGCAATCTCAAATCAAAACTTCAACTCTTCAAAAGCAAAATCAGTGAAAAACTCAAATTTGTTTTTCTTTGATTTAATCTCAGTTCTTGTTTGTTACACAAACATAACAAACTATTTATTGCTTTCAAAGATTGGTCAAAGCACTTAAAACTGGAGCGTAATCAGTTATAAAATCATTTAATGCTCAGTCAAAGCACAAAACAGTTTTCTGTTATGGTCCCAAAACAAACAATCGGTTGAATGCTCGAATCAATCGGTTGTTTTGGTTTGACAACAAGTCAACCATCAAAAACAATTGGTTGTTTCGACAAAACAACAGGTTGTTTTTCACTTAGTTTGAAAAACACTTTCAATTAAAAGGTTTAAGAATGCTTAAGCTTTGGATTCAATCAAGAGTGGATTTACACATAAAATCTACCCCAGATCCTATTCTAAAACACCTCTGCAACAGCAAGCACATCCAGCTTTCCATCAAACTTCAAAAGGGTTTGGATTCTTCAAAGCTTGAACACACTTGATTCAACAATGTCCCTCTATTTGATGAAGACAAATCCCTAGTTGCTTGTGTTGGATTTGATTGAATCTGAAGCAGTTCCTGCAAGACAAAGTTTAAGCAAAGCACAATATCTCTAATAGAGGGTTAGAGCAAAAACATAAACAGTAGCATTAACACCAACAGAAATAAGGCTTACTTAAACACTCATACACAACATAGAGTTTGCAGAAATATAAAAGATAATGAAAGACAACACAACATAAAATCTCCCCCTATTTCTCTTCACAAATAGACAAAAAGAAGAGATAAAAACATAATTGTTCCAGATTATACAGAATTGAAAAACAGAAGCACTTAAACTGATACAAGACCAAAAACAAACGGTTGTTTCGTGAATTCAACCAGTTGTTTTTTCCTTTAATCATCCTTGCCATACTGGAGTTCAAAAATCTGATTCTGAATAGCTTCTATCTGTTCATCCAAGGACATAAACCGAGTATCCATGTTGTTGAATCTGTTGTCTATACTCTGGAAGTTGCTTACACACAAATCATGTAGATTTCTTTGGTTCTCGGCAAAACCATCAAGCCTATTTACCATGTATCTTTCAAAAGAAGACATGGATGGCATTTCATCTCCTTGATTTCCTGCACTGGTTCCAGCACCTAGAATGATTTCAGGTTGTTCCTCATGGTGAAAATCCATGTCAGCAGCTTGATCTTCTTCATCAAAATCAGCAGCTGCAGCACTTGATGAAGCACCATGATCTCCTTCTTTGCTCACCCATTTCCCATTTATTTTGGTGAATCCCATCTTGCTAAGAGAGCCATTGTTCATCTTTTGTGTTGACTTAATCAGCTCAGATGTCTCATCCTCAAGATTCACTTCAAAATAGAGCAATAATTTAGAGATTAAAACAGCATAAGGATAGTGATAATCACTTAATCTCATGGCTTTTTGCATGTGTTCTTTGATGATGTGGATCCAGTTGATTTTGATCTTCTTCATGATGCAGTAGATGTATACAAGGTCTTCTTCTGTTAGGACAGAATGGTTGCTCCCCCTTGGAGTAAGAATCCAAGTTACAATAAGAGCAAGCACCCTTTCATCTAGCTTTAAGCCTCCAACCGAACAAGTTCTCATTTGGGCATTTTGATTCTTCAAGCAACTCTTGTAGTATTGGACTTTGTTAAAATCCTCCACTACTCCAAGATTTCCCTTGTTGATTCTTAGTCCAGCATATTTCAGACCAGCAACAGCAGTCCACACATCATAAGTGATCTCCATGTCAACTCCCTTCACATGAGAAACAAGGTTGTTTCCCTCAAACTTGAGATTAGTGTAGAACACCCGAATCAAATCAGGGTATATGTTTCCCTTCATCTCCAAGAACCTTCTTAGAGATTGATCTTTGAGCATCTTCCTCACATTATCTAGCTTTTGGCTTTTCAGCCAATCAAAGGAAACAACTTTGGGGTTGTTGATCACCTTTGGGCTAGTTTCAAACCTATACCTTTCAATGAGCTCATTGTCTTCAGAAAACCAGCCCTCTAATCTCCCTCCTAACCTTACAACTCTTGTTTTGACCCTCTTTGAAGTAGGAGGAGTTGATTCCATGACAGCAGAAAAAAAAGGGCAAAGAAGACTCACACAAAGAGAGCAGGAGATGTTGCAAGAGATGGCTCAATTGATTGTTCTTGTGAGAGAGAACAGCTGCAACTGAATTTAAAGAAACACAGAACCAAACTGCATTCAATGATGTGAGTGGGTTTCAGTCTTCAGATAGAAAAGACTTGACCAAGACCTGCACAGAAAACGTCAGAAAAAGCAGAAAATCGCATGTTCATCACATGTGATCTTTGACTAGTCATAAAGGCTCTTAAATTTTCAAGATTTTGGAATATATTCCTTTATGACATGTTGTAACTTCCTCCAGAATGTAATGAGCTTTCAACACTGCTTTATTGACTAAGGATTCTTTCATAATTGAGATCTGCAACAGACAGAATTCAAAAAAAGAATTAAATCCATTCTTTCACAGTGTTGTCAGAGAGGAAACAATCGGTTGTTTTTCTGCAGTAGCAAAACAGATTTTGAATTTTAAGAATTTCCAGATAGAATTCAGTGTAGATGAAATTAAGCATTTAACTAGATATATTAAGCATGAATATGAATTTTTAAAGGAATTAAAGATAGAGATAAGGAAGGTCTTATCATTTATGATGTTCCTTCAATGAGTCATATGACTTTGATCAAGAAGCCTCTTTTGACTATTTAGAACCTTGGACCGATACACAACATTGATTCAGCTTCAATATTGATCTTTTCCTTCCAAAAACCTGATCAGATGACTGAGTGCCTCATGTTTCTCTAGATTCCCTGCATAAACATGAATTCAAGCAACAAGGTTTGGTCCCCTTACAAATGTGGGTCCATTTCGTTTACTTTTATCATATGAAACCTCACAACCTTTAGGAATCCATTTCATAAAGCCTCTGGGAACAGAAAATTTCCTTATTTTGTAGAATCTAACATCATGGTCTTTCTTCATGCAATAAAAGCATGTAACAACCGGTTGTTTCGATTTAACAATCGGTTGTTTTACTGGTTGTTTTGGAAAATTCTTTGAAAACTTATCTTGCTTGTTTTGTGGATTAAAACCTAATCCAGCTCTTCCAAAAACATAGTTTTGAGATGCTAAGACATTCTCAAAGCTGGATTTTCCTTTTGAAAGCTTATCCATAGTACTCACAAGATAATGTACTTTCCTTTCAAGATTTTCACAATTTTCACAAATGAGAGTGTCACACTTGCAAGAAGACTTTTTGCAATGAGTTTCTAGATTTTCAAAATCACTTTTTGATTTTTCCAGCTCTTCTTCAAGTGCCCTAACTCTCTTTTCAAGCCAGTTGTTAAGCTCTTTCAATCGGTTGTTTGAAAGAACCAATCTATTAGCTTCATCATGTGTTTCTTGAAAAGCTTCAAGCAATTCACTATAATTTTCAACATTTAGAGAAGCACATGAGCTTACATCACTTGAACTGCATGACTCATCATCCCCTTCTGCAATCAAGCATATTTTTTTTTTTATCAGCAATGAATAAATAAAATTAAAGGGGATACTTCAGGGGTATCCCAACCCATATACAGTAACCACAAGTGGACTTCCTATATCATCCACAAAAGAAACTCTCCTTTATGGTTGGAGCAGAACAACCTTAAAGTGAGAAAAACATACCCAAAAATATAACCAACAGGTTACCTCAAAGCAACATTCAACCTTACCGAAACACCCAGAACCGAGGCCATCTACATTCACCTCACCACACGACGAGTTACCCATGCACGGAATAACTCGCCATGTAACTTAATCTGGTGAGCACCAAGTGCCACGAGGAGCACAATCTCTGCAAAATCGCCTGCCACCAATGCTTCTCGCCATGTATGCTTTGACCTAAGGAAACCCTGCTCTCGAGGAGGATCCACTCGGGAAATCCCCTCGTCGACGGCCGAGCTGTTCCCTTCATCTCATTGCTCTTGTTGAGGTTAACAGACATCTTTATCGAACCAACACGTCTGAACTTTCTCACCTAAACTCCAATAGCTTCAAATAGCTTTCTGGAAAACCCGACGATGTGTCTACCTCGGCGATTTCCAGTATCTGATCTTCTGTTCTTCGAATACGACGACAATGATGCACAACTTCAGCGACCACCGACTACGCACTCATGGAGATCGCCGCGTCATCGACCGGCGATCATGTTGACCTTTGCATAACTTCGGCGACCACCGACTACACACATATGGAGAACGCCGCTTCATCGACCGACGATCATGTTGACCTTTCGACGACCACCGACTACGCACGCATGGAGATCGCCATTTCATCGACCGACGATCATGTTGACCTTTGCATAACTTCGACGACCACCGACTACGCACGCATGGAGATCGCCGTTTCATCGACCGGCGATCATGTTGACCTTGTATAACTTCGGCGACCACCGACTACACACATATTGAGAACGCCACTTCGTCGACCGACGATCATGTTGACCTTTGCATAACTTCGACGACCACCGACTACGCACGCATGGAGATCGCCGTTTCATCGATCGGCGATCATGTTGACCTTTGCATAACTTCGACGACCACCGACTACGCACGCATGGATATCGCCGTTTCATCGACCGGCAATCATGTTGACCTTGTATAACTTCGGCAACCACCGACTACACATATGGAGAACGCCGATTCATCGACCGGCGATCATGATATCCTTCCCCATTTATTTGTAACTTCTAATGCAGATAAGGGGGTTCAACATCCAATACCATGTCCTTCTTCCTCCAATGGCAGAAACTAGTGTGCTAAGGACCCCTGCATCTGCTGCAAAACTGTGCCTACTTATAACCTCTAATGCATAACATTGGGTTAAGAACCCAGTCGACATATGAGTAGCTAAAGGACTGCACGTTATATTTTATCCAGAGCCAAGATTTAAGTTGTGCCTTCTGAAACACCTCTTCCGCATCAACTACCCCTTGCTTGAAGACAATGAGATTCCTTTGATCCCAAATACATCTAATGACAGTTGCCCATACGCCTTTCCATATCAGATTTTGTTTATTACTGATATGGCTCAGACAAAAGCTAGTGAAGTGCAGATTTAAGACATTTTGTTGAACAAAAGATATACCTATCCACTTGAGGCACATCAACCACACCCTGATGAGGCAAGATACTCTATTCATAGAAAAGAGTGTCTTAGAGAGCAAGATAGTGGGGTAAGGTAGTAATTTGTGAGAAACCTTAAACCTAGGTGTACATGTCATGAAAGGTGGGCTTGGCACAAGCCCCAATTACTAAGCACACCCTACTCTAGCTTATTCGTCTATTGGCACCCCTAAAGTGAGCCCAATTTATTTTACATAAATTTGTCTTGTGAAGACTAGATGGAAGAACAATTGATATTTTGGTCAATGTTTGGTTCTTCTTTTGCTGAGGCTTTCTTGAGGCCTGGTCTTGTATGCTGAGATGAAAAACCTACTTGTGAAGTTTCTGTTGTGTCATTGGTCATCTGCTTGTCAAGTTGGGTTATATCTGTAAGAATGTGTGGCTTTAAACTAGAGGGGGTGAATGGTTTAAAGAGGGTTTTCGCAAAATTTTTAGTCTAGAATGAAATTTCTTTGAGAAACCTTGAATCAGAATTCAGTTTGCAAAAACCACAAAGCAATTTAGCACAGCACCAGAAAAACAATCGGTTGTTTCGTAGAAACAATCGGTTGTTTATACCAGTTCACAATATAAACTGAAATTAAAGAGTTCAAATGATAGAGAGATTGTACACACAAAGTTATACTGGTTCACTCTTAAACCAAAAGCTACATCCAGTCTTCCCAGAAACCACTGGGAATCCACTAAGCAATCAACCCTAGATTACTTACAACACCACCAAAGAAGTGACCTTGATCCCCTCAAGACACACACTTCCTTTGGCTTAGCACAAACACCACTAAGAATGTTGATCTTGACAACCCCAAGAACACACACCACTTCTCAGCTTCACACACAAAGTTTCTTCAAAGTACAAAAGGATTACTCTTGTTATAGAAAGATCTGAAATCAATACAAGATGAAAATCCTATTCCACACTCTCTTGATCCAAGCAATCTCAAAGCAAAACTTCAACTCTTCAAAAGCAAAATCAGTGAAAAACTCAAATTTGTTTTTCTTTGATTTAATCTCAGTTCTTGTTTGTTACACAAACATAACAAACTATTTATTGCTTTCAAAGACTGGTCAAGACATTTAAAACTGGAGCGTAATGAGTTATAAAATCATGTAATGCTCAGTCAAAGATCAAAACAGTTTTCTGTTATGGTCCTAAAACAAACAATCGGTTGAATGCTTGAATCAATCGGTTGTTTTGGTTTGAAAGCAAGTCAACCATCAAAAACAGTTTTCAACCTTTCTAAAAACACCTAAGTATAAAACAATCGGTTGTTTCGACAAAACAACAGGTTTTTTTTTCACTTAGTTTGAAAAACACTTTCAATTAAAAGGTTTAAGAATACTTAAGCTAATCAAGAGTGGATTTACACAGAAAATCTACCCCAGATCCTATTCTAAAACACCTTTGCAATAGCAAGCACAGCCAGCCTTCCATCAAACTTCAAAAGGGTTTGGATTCTTCAAAGCTTCAACACACTTGATTCAACAGTATCATGCCCCCCAAGTTGAAAAGAATTTGACCTCGAATTTAGAACTCCTGTAAATAACATAGTTAGTTTGTTCACATGAAAGTGTTTGTTGTGTCATTGGTCATCTGCTTGTCAAGTTGGGTTGTATCATGCCCCCCAAGTTGGAAAGAATTCGACCTCGAATTTAGAACTCTTGTAAATAACATATTTAGTTTGTTCACATGAAAGATAGAAACATTTATGGAACTGGTTTGTGAATCAAACTTATGTCCATGAAGCTTTGTGAGCTCGCATGAATGAGTTCTATATACAGGCGATGTTTTTAGAGAATATTTTGGGAGGAAATGTTTTGTTTGTGAAAATCCTCTTAGAAGGTGAAAACCCATAGGAGGTTTATGAAATCCCTAAACTTCTTTATCAAAGATGTCGAGTATTTAGAATGATTAGGCAATGAAAAAGATAAGGAAGAAGAATACCTTTGAGGTGTAGTTTGTATTTTTGTACAGGTCAACATTATTGTTTTTACTGCGTGAGGTGAGGTGATGATACCCGTTTTATCTTTTCTTTCTTTATATTTTTCATTTTCTCTTTTGGTTTTCATTTTGACTTGATCCTCAATAACTTTTTTGGGAGAGAGGAGTTTTAAGATAATCTTATATGACCTTGGTATTGAAAGAAATCTTATTAATATGGCCATCATGTAAAATTTTCTTATCAAATTGCCAACGCCTTCCCAATAGAATATGTGATGCTTCTATTGGCACACCATCACATATAACCTCCTCTTTATACTTTCCTATAGCAAAATTTATGAGGATTTTTTTATTAACCATAATTTCACCCTCTTCACTAAACCATTGTAGTTTATAGGGCTTTGTATGAGACATAGTGGGTAATCCAAGCTTCTCCACTACTCTTATACTTTCCACATTTTATCATGGAACATAACTTGTTGATATAGCAGCGGATGTGGAAAATATTTTCTCTTTGGGTTTTATCAAAAGGTTTTTAAATAGTCCCCAACATTCGCCTTCACAAGGTATCTCACATTTATTTACACTAGGGGTTTTTGAAGGGGTAGGAGAGTTAGACCTAGAAGATCGATCACTATTATCACTTACTATTATCCCCCCTTTTACCATCATGGTTCTTTTTTTAGGGCAATTGTTTGCGATATGACCAAAACCTAAACATTTAAAACATTTTTTTATTTGAGGTTTTGGTTCGCGATTTAGGCCTAGAAGGAGAATGATTGTCTTTAGAATTTTGTGGGTTGCATTCTTTAGAGTAATTGGAAGGACTATCATGTTTTGGAAATTTATTTTTATCCTTCTAAGATGAGTTGTAAAAGTCATCATTATGAGTATGTTTGAATGTTGTTTTCTTTAAAAGTTGTGGTTCAACCTTGATGACTAGGTGAACCAACACTACAAAAAAAATCACTTTTAATAACCACCAAATTTAGTCGCTAAAAGCACTATAATCGGCACTATAATCGGTCGTTAAACGCATCTGCGACCAAAACAGTCACCAAATAAAGATGTAAGCGAAAATCCTAGTCGCAAAGCCTTTAGCGACCAAATTATAAAGTGGTCGCTAATTTGAAACCAAAATTTCGGTGGCTAAATCGGTCGCATGAAATTTGATCACCAAAATTTTGAAACTAAATTAGCAACCGAAATTTCGGTTACTAAATCCGCCACAGATAAATTTAGTCACCAAAAATTCGGAAACTAAATTAGCAACCGAAATTTTGGTGGCTAAATCGGTCGCAGAAAATTTGGTCACCAAAATTTAGAACCCAAATTAGCTACCCAAATTTCGGTGACTAAAATAGAAGGTGATAGCGACCTCCTTTTTCGGTCGCTAAAAATCTTTTGGTGGCTAAATGGAGACCCCTATAGTGACATATTTGATTTTGGTGGCTACACAACTAAAACTGTTGAAAACTAGTTAAAATAGTCAAATCTATTATATAATTCAACATACAACTATATTCAAATCTCCTTTATGATGCCCACTGGTAGTAGGATCTGAAGAGCATGATGTGGGATTATTCATTTGAATGTGTTGCAGGATGAGTTCCATCTACTCATCTTATTTGTACATGTGTTCACTTTGCTCTTCATGAGTTTTCATCAATAGCTTCATCTTTTCATCAATAGTATCCATTGATGATCAGGTGAAAGAAAATGACGATGATAGTCGAAAAATGATATCTTGTGCCTATGACTAAGATAGAATGCCTTTGTTCTTTCCATACATATAGGGCAAGCAAATCTACCAGAAGTCATCCAACCCCAAAACATGCCGTAAGCTGGAAAGTCATTAATTGTCCGCATCAAAGCTGCTTTCATCATAAAATTTTGCCTTAGTGACACATCATAAGTCCATATTGTAGAACATGGGAGCTTTGATGTTTCAAATCTTGGTGAAGGTTGAAGTTATGCTGCTTTTGGTTTGGGCTTAGTCTAGGTTGTTTAGAATCCTTGTAAAGATCATTTCTAGTCCCTTGCACAAGCTTGCTCAATCTGTTTTAAAAGAGAAAAATGTTTTTCTAAGCAAAGAGAAAAACAATAGGTTGAAATCTCGAAATAATCAATTATTACTTAGCTTGTTTGAAGGTTTTAAAACTGTTTTTGACTTGGTTAAATAACTGCCTAACCAATTCAACCGGTTAAAACGACTTTTCAACCGGTTGATTGTGACATTTCATAACAGCTTTTTGAAAACCTGTTAATCTGTTTTGGAAGTGAATCAAAAATGTTTTGGCTCATAAATGTTGCCTAGAACAACTTGTTTTGAGGGCTATAAATATGGATTTTATTTTTAAAACAAAAAACACAAGTTAGATATCAAATACAGTGAGATTGAGATTGATTTTGAAAGAATTTTTTCAAAAGTTTGCAAGATTGTTGAATAGTTGTGCACTATTTCAAGGTTTGATCATAGGAGCTTTCTGATTCCTGTAAACTCAGGTGTAATTTGTTCCTTTCATGATTCTTGTATTTGTTCTTTTATAAACTTGTAAAGTGTGTGGAAATCCTGTAAAGTCAGAGGGTGTTCTGACTAAAGGTATGTAGCAAATAAGGGGAGTGGTTCTTGTGGTTTCAAGATCACCTCTTTGTAGTTGTCTGAATTGTAATTTGTGATTGGTTACTAGTGGAATCCAGTGGTTGTTCTGGGAACTGGATGTAGCTCAAGGTTGAGTGAACCAGTATAAAATTGGCTGAGTAAATCTTTCTCTCTCTCTCACTCCTTATAAATTGTTTGTTTTAATTCTACCTTTGTTGATGCCATAAACAACTGGTTAAAACGAAGTTTCAACCGATTGAAATTCTGCAAATAGTTTCTTTTACATTGTTTGATTGCTTTCCTTAATTGCTTAATCTATAAATTGTGTTAAAGCTTCATTCTTATTCAATCTTTGTGAAAATCTTTGATAAACAATTCACCCCCCTCTTGTTTAAGCCATTAATTCTAACAAATATCCCTTCAGTCCACAAGGTGCATAAGTCATCTATAAGTGGTTGCAAGAACACATAAATCTTATGTTTTGGATTTGAAGGACCTGGAACTAAGATTGTCAAAAACTTAAACTCCTTCTTCATGCACATGGAAGGCGGAAGGTTGTATGGGGTTAGGATAACTGGCCAACAAGAATAACTTTTTCCATATTGACCAAAAGGATTAAACCCATCTGCACATAAACCTAATCTGACATTTCTTGGGTCTTGAATAAAATCTGGATGCATTCTATCAAAATGCTTCCAAGCTTCTCCATCAAATGGATGAGACAAAATAGACAGGTCCCTTTGATTCTCATTATGCCATCTCATGTGAGGTGCAGTTGCCATTGAAGAGTATAACCTTCTAAGTCTAGGAATGATGGGAAAGTACCACATTTTCTTAACAACAATTTTCTTTTCAATTCCCCTCATAGTGACAGTCTTGTATCGCTCCATTCCACAAATAAAGCAATTATTTATAACAATATGCATCCTCTTGGACAACAATCAATTCTCGTACAACCCAAACCCAATTTTTCCACCGACTTCTTAGCTTGGAAAAAATTATTAACCATTCGATGATCTTTGGGCATAGTCTCCCCCATAAGTTGGACCATTCTATTGAAAAATCCTTCAGACATATTATAATCAGAATTCAAGCTTAGAGCTTCTAAAGAAGCTGACAATTCTGAGTGATTCTCACATCCTTCCCACAAGGGTGCTTGTGCAGTAGCAAGCATGTTAAAAAAAATTTGAGTTTCAAGATCAGGATTTTCCTCCATGTACTCAGATCCAGTAACACTCTCTGGTAGCATGCAATGTGCATTTGAGGGCCCCACATGATCCATTATCATTTGATGGAAACGACCTAATTCTTCTCTTTGTTCACAAGTTCAATAACATGAACTGGCAACATCCACTGGGGGAGATTGTGGCAATTCTTCACCATGATTTGTCCACCAATAATAATTAGGCATGAATCTCTCTTGATAAAGATCCCACCCAACTTGATCAACATACTTGAAAACTTTACAACTACATTTAATCCAAGGACATCTTAACATTTCACCTTATTCTTGAAACTTTTCTTGACTAATAACATATTGTAGGAACTCATACACTCCTTCTCTAAATTCCTCTGTCAAATGTTTGTTTCTGTCCAATCTTTTATACATCCACTTTCTACCTTCGGGGATTTCCATTAATGCAATATGACTACAATAAATTTCTAATGTATACACTTGTTTTAAGAGAGAGAAAACATGACACTGAATGGAGAAAGTAAAAAATGCAAATATGAAAGTATTGGGTTGACATGAAGAGAAGCATACCTTTGTTAGTTCACTTTGTAACTGATCTTGGAAGGCGCTACTACTATTTATATAAAGGTGTTGTTATCTATATATTTTCTTGTAGACAAGAGAGGTGAAGAAAGTCATATTGAATCAAAATGTCATTAAAATAAGTAAAAATGGCTTCAGCGTAATCATAAAAGTTTAGTGACCATATAGTCATAATGCAAGTTAATTGTTCATGGTGAAAAATTAAATTGAATTAGTTCATACATTTAAAATAATAGTTTATGACATTGAAGCAGATGATATCTTGTTAAGAAAATGTAACTGAAAAAGAAAGTGTAAAGAAAAGAACTAAACTTGTTTAACACAAATTATTGGGAGCAACATGGAGTAGTGACTATTTTAGTAATTATTGTGTGTTTCCTTGCAGCATATCAGTTGTTTTCCTATAAATTTGACAGATATCAATAAAAAAAAGTCCCGCGATATATAAAGTTCTAATAATAACATCAGCCATATATTAAGATATGATAGACAAATAATATAGGGATGAAGATTTGGTACCATCTCTGTTTTCAATTTCATGCTAAAAAGATCAATTTAGATTGCATATATGAGCTATAATACCATATATTTATATTTATTATTATTATTATTATTATTATTATTATTATTATTATTATTATTATTATTATTATTATTATTATTATTATTATTATTATTTATTGGTTAAAAGATTATCTTATCATCTCTTAAAAACAAATTAGCACCTCTTTTCATGAGCCTGCAGTTTGGTGATTGAATGACATAGTAGAATTAGGTATTGGAATAATTAATCATATTTATAGACACAATCAACATGAAAATTTGATACCAATAGCTAAAGCCATTATGCACGTGTGATTTTCATCTCCTCGTGCATTATGCAGTTTTAAAAAGATGAGTGTGAATTAAAGAAATAGATAATGTATGAGGTGAAGTAGTGGAAGAGAGAGAATAGAAGTGGAAGAATGAAGTAGGAGGAAGCAAGGTGGCGATGCAGAGACCTTCAGACAACATTACAAAAGAAACAAGAAAAACTAAAGCCTACGACGATAACTTGTTTGATCTATTAACAAACCATATTTCAAAAAGCGTTCAAGAAGCCACAGGTGCATACCCTTTCGTCACTTTGCTCTATTTTATTTGAAGGAGAGGATTTTCTACAACTTCTGATTCCTTTGCAAGACTTAGTAACAACAAGAGCGGGTATGAAAGCATGGTTGAAGAAGATACTGTGGCTAAACACAAATTTCACCATATTCAGCAACAAGAGGTTACCATCCAAGGCTCGAGGATAAAATTCATGAAAGCAATCAAACTACCTTACCTCCACTCTCACCTCCGCTCGCACCTTCGTTTGCACCTCCGCTCGCAACTCCGCTTGTCGCTGTTCGCACCTCCGTTCGCGCCTCTGTTTTCCTTTGCTCGCCTCCACTCACACCTTTGTTTAACTATTTGCGGCGACACCCTACACCTGCAGCTTCCCCCTCCTCCTCCTCTCACACCTTCGTTCGCACCACGACCACCACCTGCACCTTCCTCCTCCTTCTCCAAAGGCTCTGTGTTTTCTGAAAATTTACCCACTTCAATGCCCTAAAGCGAACACTAACTCTCTAAAACATGAAGAAGAACACAGTGAGAGAACTTTTTTAAAACAATAATAATATTAGTAGTAGTGGTGGTGGTGGTAGTAGTAATAGTTGTGCTAGTAACGGTAGTAGTGGTAGTAGTTGTAGCAGTGGTAACAATGGTAGCAGTTGTAGTAGTCGTAGCATTTGTAGCATTGGTAGCAGTGGTAGCAGTTGTAGCAGTCGCAGCAGTCGTAGCAGTAGTAGCAGTCATAGCAGTCGTAGCAGTAGTAGTAGTCGTAACATTCGTAGAAGTAGTAGCAGTAGTAGTAGGGTTTAGGGTTTAGCGACTACAAACAAATCGGTGGCTAAAAAATAAACAAATTTGGTGGCTAATTCAGTGGCAAAAATAAACAATTATATTAGCGGCCAAAGGAAAATCAGTGGCTAAATAATAAACATATTTGGTGCCTAATTCGGTGGCAGAAAATAAGCCATATTCATGAAAGCAATCAAACTACCTTACCTCCATTCTCACCTTCGGTCACACCTCTATTCGCTCCTCTGTTTGCCTCTACTCGCCTCCGCTCGCACCTTTGTTTGCCTCTGTTTGCGGCAACGCCCTACACCTGCAACTTCCTCCTCCTCCTCCTCTCGCACCTTCGTTCACACCACGACCACCACCTGCAGGTTCCTCCTCCTTCTCCAAAGACTCTGTGTTTTATGAAAATTTAGTCACTTCAATGCCCTAAAAGCGAACAATAACTCTCTAAAGCTTGAAGAAGAACACAGTGAGAGCACTTTCTTAAAACAATAATAATAATATTAGTAGTAGTAGTAATAGTAGTGGTAGTTGTAGAAGTGGTAACAGACGTAGCAATCATATCAGCTGTAGCAGTCGTAACAGTCGTAGTAGTCGTAGCAGTAATAGCAGTACTAGCAGTCGTAGTAGTTGTAGTTGTCGTAGCAGTAGTAGCACTAGTAGCAGTAGTAGGGTTTAGGGTTTAGCGACCACAAACAAATCGGTGGCTAAAAAATTAACAAATTTGGTGGCTGATTTGGTGGCAAAAATAAACAATTATATTAGCGACCAAAGGAAAATCAGTGGCTAAACAATAAACATATTCAGTGCCTAATTCGACGACAGAAAATAAGCAATATTATTTAGCGACCGAATTAAAATCAGTGGCTAATTCGGTCGCAGATATACTTTTCCCAATTCATTCAAAACAGTCACAACTTTAGCGACCGATGATTTTGTCACTCTCTTGTTTCGTCGCTAATTCGGTCGCAAAACTAACTAACATCATTAATAATTCAGTTGGTCGCTATTTTGGTCGCAGATTTGACACTATGGGTATTCGGTGGCTATTTTGGTTGTAAATTACGACTACTTCTTTTCGGTCGCTGAATTAAGTGACTAAATTGTTATTTTTTTGTAGTGCAAATTTTCGAAATATGTATACTCAAAGTTCAACAATATTTCAAATTTCTCTTCGTAATCCACTTACAAATCTAGCAATCTTTGACTCTTCAATTTTATGCATATTAATCTTAGTCAAAGTTACTTCTAAATCTTTGAAGTATTCATTTACACTCCATTCAAGGCTTGAGGATAAAATTCATGAAAGCAATCAAACTACCTTCCCTCCATTCTCACCTTCGCTCGCACCTCTGTTTGCGGCGATGCGCTACACTTGCAGCTTCCTCCTCCTCCTCTCGCACTTTCGTTCGCACCACAACCACCACCTACAGCTTCCTCCTCCTTCTGCAAAGGCTTTGTGTTTTATGAAAATTCACCACTTCAATGCTCTAAAAGCGAACACTAACTTTCTAAGCTTAAAGAATAACACAGTGAGAGAACTTTTTTAAAACAATAATAATAATATTTGTGGTGGTAGTGGTGGTAGTAGTAATAGTAGTGGTAGTAGTAGTAATAGTAGTGGTAGTAGTGTTAATAGTCGTAGTAGTGGTAGCAGTTGTAGTTTTCGTAGCAGTCATAACAGTTGTAGCAGTCGTAGTAGTGGTAGCATTTGTAGCAGTCGTCACAATCGCAGCAATAGTAGCAGTAGTAACACTAGTAGAAGTCGTAGTAGTCGTAGCAGTAGTAGTCGTAGCAGTAGTAGCAGTCGTAGCACTAGTAACAATAGTAGAAGTAGTAGCAGTAGTAGCAATAGTAGTAGGTTTAGAGTTTGCGACCACAAACAAATCGGTGGGTAAAAAATAAACAAATTTTGTGGCTGATTCAGTGGCAAAAATAAACAATTATATTAGCGACCAAAGGAAAATCGATGGTTAAACAATAAACATATTCAGTTCCGAATTCGGTGGCAAAAAAAAACAATAATATTTAGTGACGAATTAAAATTGGTGACTAATTTGGTCGCATATATATTTTTCCCAATTTATTCAAAACAGCCACCACTTTAGCGATCAATGATTTTGTCACTCTCATGTTCAGTCGTTGATTCGGTCGCAAAACTAACTAACATCATTAATAATTCAGTTGTTATTTATTTTGGTCGCAGATTTGACACTACGGGTATTCGGTGACTATTTCGGTTGCAAATTACGACCACTTATTTTCGGTCGCTGAATTCGGTGACTAAATTGTTATTTTATTGTAGTGAAATTTTCTAAAGCTGTATACTCATAACGTTCTACAACATTTCAAATTTCTCTTCGTAATCCACTTACAAATTTAGCAATCTTTAACTCTTCTATTTTATGCATATTAATCTTAGTCAAAGTTACTTATAAATCTTTGAAGTATTCAACTACACTCCATTCAAGGCTTGAGGATAAAATTCATGAAAGCAATCAAACTACCTTCCCTCCATTCTCACCTCCGTTTGCCTACGTTCGCACCTCTGCTCGCACTTCTGTTTGCCTCTTTTTGCGGCGACGTCCTACACCTACATCTTCCTCCTCCTTCTCCTCTCGCACCTTCGTTCGCACCACGACCACCACCTGCAGCTTCCTCCTCCTTCTCCAAAAGCTCTTTGTTTTATGAAAATCCACCCACTTCAATGCCCTAAAAGTGAACAGTAACTCTCTGAAGCTTGAAAAAGAACACAGTGAGAGAACATTTTTAAAACATTAATAATAATATTAGTAGTAGTAGAAGTGGTGGTGGTAGTAGTGCTAGTAATGTTAGTAGTGGTAGTAGTCATAGCAGTGGTAGCAATTGTAGCAGTCGTAACATTTGTTGCAGTGGTAGCACTAGCAGCAGTTGTTGCAGTGGTAGCACTAGCAGCAGTTGTTGCAGTCACACCAGTCGTAGGAGTCATAGGAGTCGTAGCACTCATACTAGTTGATGAGAATCAAATAAAGGAGGCTTTTATTAATGGAGGAAGAGGACATCCACCCTCACATTTGAAGTTCTTCCTTCTAGTCTTCTCAAAATTAAAAGAAGACATAAAATAAAGATGAGGCCCAAGCCCAAAGCCCAAGCCCAAGCCCAAGAAGGCCAAAGCCCAAAGAGCCCAAGTCCATCCCATGAGGGGCAAGGCCAAGCTTTGAAATACTCTTGTATAGTTTTAGGAGGTGTGGTTATTAAATAAAGGAGTGTGAAAATGTAAAATAAAGTCACATTACCCATGTGACTTAGGAGAGTGGTGTAGGTGTAGTTTTTGGGAGGTGTCATAGTAGAAAAAGGTCACACCTCCCATGTGACTTGTTTTTTGTGGGAATTTCAAATGAGTTTATTTGAAATTTCCCACCTATTTTTCAGCACCTTAGGCTATAAATAGAGGTGCTTCCTTTGTAAAATTCAGATTGGAATTAATCTAAGAAAACTCTACTCAAATTTTGAGTGACCTTTGGACAGCTTTTGGAGCCTTCTTCTCTAGTCTTATCTTGATGGATCAATGGAGTCCTCAAGTGGCGGCATCACTCTCATCTAGGAGCATTCCACACTTCTAGTGGCGAGATCATCCATCCTCCTTCCATCTTCATGAGCATTCTCTTCTCCTTCCTTTCTTCTTCTTCAATTGTTCATGTTGCCTTGTGTTCTTGAGTTGTTTAGTTTCGGTTTTTCTATTTTCCAGCACTATGTTCTGTTTTTGTTTTTAATTTCTGTTTTTGGTTCGGTTCATTTGATCAATTGTTCAATTTTGTTCGGTCAATTCCAGTTTTAATCTCTTTGTTGATTCAATTTGACAATATTTGGTTCATCCAAATGAGTTTGGGATTTGGTACTAGTTATTGGTGAGTTCTTGTCTTAGAACAATGATCCAACTCTAAGAAAAGTGCCTCTATATTTTCCAGCTCAAGGTGATTCCTAAGAATGTCAAGAATCTTGTTCTATGTGGCTATTGGAATCACATCACTAGTCGTAGCAGTAATAACAGTCGTAGCACTAGTAGCAGTCGTAGAAATCGTAGCAGTAGTAGTATAGTTTAGGGTTTAGCGACCACATACAAATCGGTGGCTAAAAAATAAACAAATTTTGTGGTTGATTCGGTGACAAAAATAAACAATTATACTAGCTACCAAATGAAAATCGGTGGCACAAAATAAGCAATAATATTTAGCGATCAAATTAAAATTGGTGCATAATTCGATCACAGATATATTTTTCTCAATTTATTCAAAATAGCCACCACTTTAGCGACCAATGATTTTTTCACTCTCATGTTCAGTCGTTGATTCAATTGCAAAACTAACTATCATCATTAATAATTCCGTTGGTCGCAATTTTGGTCACATATTTGACACTACGGGTATTCGGTGGCTATTTCGGTTGCAAATTACAACCACTTATTTTCGGTCGCTGAATTCGGTGACAAAATTGTTATTTTCTTGGAGTGAAATATTCTAAAGCTGTATACTCATAAAATTCTGCAACATTTCAAATTTATCTTCGTAATCCACTTACAAATCTAGAAATCTTTGACTTTTCAATTTTATGCATATTAATCTTAGCCAAAGTTAATTATAAATCTTTGAAGTATTCATCTACACTCCATTCAAAGCCTGAGGATAAAATTCATGAAAGCAATCAAACTACCTTCCCTCCATTCTCACCTCCGCTCGCAACTCCGCTTGTCGCCGTTCTCACCTTCGTTTGCCTCTGCTCGCACTTATGTATGCCTCTTTTTGCGGCGACGCCCTACACCTGCATCTTCCTCTTCCTTTTCCTCTCGCACCACGACCACTACTTGCAGCTTCCTCCTCCTTCTCCAAAAGCTCTGTGTTTTATGAAAATTCACCCACTTCAATGCTCTAAAAGAGAACACTAACTCTCTGAAGCTTGAAGAAGAACACAGTGAGAGAACTTTTTTAAAACATTAATAATAATATTAGTAGTAGTGGTGGTGGTAGTGTTAGTAATGTTAGTAGTGGTAGTAGTCGTAGCAGTGGTAGCTGATGTAGCAGTCGTAACAGTTGTAGCAGTGGTAGCACTAGCAGTAGTTGTTGCAGTCGCACCAGGTGTAGGAGTCGTAGCAGTCATACTAGTCGTAGCAGTAATAGCAATCATAGCACTAGTAGCAGTCGTAGAAATAGTAGCAGTAGTAGTAGGGTTTAGAGTTTAGCGACCACAAACAAATCGGTGGCTAAAAAATAAACAAATTTTGTGATTGAATAGGTGGCAAAAATAAACAATTATATTAGCCACCAAAGGAAAATCAGTGGTAGAAAAAAATCAATAATATTTAGCGACCGACTTAAAATCGATGCCTAATTCGGTCGCAGATATATTTTTCCCAATTTATTCAAAACAGTTACCACTTTAGCTACCAATGATTTTTTCACTCTCATGTTCAGTCGTTGATTCAGTTGCAAAACTAACTAACATCATTAATAATTCAGTTGGTTGCAATTTTGGTCACATAATTGACACTACGGGTATTCGGTGGCTATTTCGATTGCAAATTACGACCACTTATTTTTTGTCGCTGAATTCGGTGACTAAATTGTTATTTTCTTGGAGTGAAATTTTCAAAAGTTGTATACTCATAAAGTTCTACAACATTTCAAATTTATCTTCGTAATCCACTTACAAATCTAGCAATCTTTGACTCTTTTATTTTATGCATATTAATCTTAGTCAAAGTTACTTATAAATCTTTTAAGTATTCAACTACACTCCATTCAAGGCTTGAGGATAAAATTCATGAAAGCAATCAAACTACCTTCCCTCCATTCTCACCTCCGCTCCCACCTCCGTTCACACCTCCGCTCGCAACTCCACTTGTCGTCGTTCTCACCTTTGTTTGCCACTGCTCGCACTTCTATCTGCCTCTTTTTGCGGCAACGCCCTACACCTGCATCTTCCTCCTCCTTCTCTTCTCGCACCTTCGTTCGCACCACGACCACCACCTGCAGCTTCCTCCTCCTTCTCCAAAAGTTGTGTGTTTTATGAAAATTCCCCCACTTCAATGCCCTAAAAGCGAACACTAACTCTCTGAAGCTTGAAGAAGAACACAGTGAGAAGACTTTTTTAAAACATTAATAATAATATTAGTAGTGGTGGTGGTGGTGGTAGTGTTAGTAATGTTAGTAGTGGTAGTAGTCGTAGCAGTTGTAGCAGTCATAACAGTTGTAGCAATGGTAACACTAGCAGCAGTTGTTGCATTCGCACCTGTTGTAGGACTCGTAGCAGTCATACTAGTCGTAGCAGTAATAGCAATCATAGCACTAGTAGCAGTTGTAGAAATCGTAGCAGTAGTAGTTGGGTTTAGAGTTTAGCGACCACAAACAAATCGGTAGCTTAAAAATAAATAAAAAAATTGTGATTGATTAGGTGGCAAAAATAAACAATTATATTAGCCACCAAAGGAAAATCGGTGGCAGAAAATAAACAATAATATTTAGCGACCGAAATAAAATCGGTGCCTAATTCGATTGCAGATATATTTTTCCCAATTTATTCAAAACAGCTACCACTTTAGCTACCAATGATTTTTTCACTCTCATGTTCAATCATTGATTCAATTGCAAAACTAACTAACATCATTAATAATTCGGTTGGTTGCAATTTTGGTCGCATATTTGACACTACGGGTATTCGATGGTTATTTCGGTTGCAAATTACGACCACTTATTTTCGGTCGCTGAATTCGGTGACTAAATTATTATTTTCTTGAAGTGAAATTTTCTAAAGCTGTATACTCATAAAGTTCTACAACATTTCAAATTTATCTTCGTAATCCACATACAAATCTAGCAATCTTTGACTCTTCTATTTTATGCATATTAATCTTAGTCAAAGTTACTTATAAATCTTTGAAGTATTCAACTACACACCGTTCAAGGCTTGAGGATAAAATTCATGAAAGAAATCAAACTACCTTCCCTCCATTCTCACCTCCGCTCACACCTCCGTTCGCACCTCCGCTCGCAACTCCGCTTGCCGCTGTTCTCACCTTCGTTTGCCTCCTCTAGCCTCCGGTTGCACTTCTGTTTGCCTCTGATGTGAATGCAATAACAAGAATACATGATTCTTTGACATTCTTAGGATCAACTTGAGTTGGTCACAAATGGCACCTTACTTTAGAATTGGATCAATGTTCTAATTCAAGAACTCACCAAGACTTTGCACCAACCAAAGCTCATATGGAAGTCCATATATTGTCAAATGGAATCAAAACACAAGGAATGAAGAACAAGAATTGAAAACTGGACAGAATTGAGAAACTAAGCTACTGAACCGAACCAAAATAAAGAAACAAAGCTGGAAAAACAGAATTAAACGGTGCAAATGAAAGGAAAGACTAGGAAATTAAAAAACTGCCGAATGAAATTGAAAGAACATGAAGGAAGAAGAACACTTATAGAAGAAGCTTGCTGGATTTTGAGAATTGGAAGACACTTCACGCCACTTGGTTCCTTGACCCAAGATAAGTGATGGAATGCCGCCACTTGAAGCTCACCATAGCTCACAAGATAAGGCAAAGGAAGAAGAAGACTCAAGACTCACAATTTCTCTCCAAATTTGAGTATAGTCTCTCTACTATAAAATTTCAATCTGAATTTTACAAAGGCAAGCACCTTATTTATAGCCTAAGAGGTGCTGAAAAATAGGTGGGAAAATTCAAATGAAACTCATTTGAAATTCCCACAAAAAACAAGTCACATGGGAGGTGTGACCTTTTTCTACTATGACACCTCCTAAAAACTACACCTACACCCCCTACTAAGTCACATGGACAATATGACTCTCTCTAATACATTCACACCTATTTATTTAACATCCACACCTCCTACAAGAGTCATTCAAATGATGCTCTTTTATTTAATGCTTGGCTTTGCCCCTCATGGTTTGGACTTGGGCTTCTTGGGCTTGGGCCTTCTTGGGCTTGGGCTTTGGGCTTGGGCCTCATGTTTTGCAAAGACTAATAAGAAGAACTTTAAATGCTTTGGCCCTTGTCCATTTCTTCTATTGATAACATCTTTTTTATTCTCATCAGCCTCTTTTTGCGGCGACGCCCTACACCTGCATCTTCCTCCTCCTTCTCCTCTCGCACCACGACCACCACCTGCAGCTTCCTCCTCTTTCTCCAAAAGCTCTGTGTTTTATGAAAATTCACCCACTTCAATGCCCTAAAAGTGAACAGTAACTCTCTGAAGCTTGAAAAAGAACACAGTGAGAGAACTTTTTTTAAACATTAATATTAATATTAGTAGTAGTAGTGGTGGTGGTGGTAGTAGTGCTAGTAATGTTAGTAGTGGTAGTAGTCGTAGCAGTGGTAGCAGCTGTAGCAGTCGTAACAGTTGTAGCAGTGGTAGCACAAGCAGCAGTTGTTGCAGTCGCACCAGTCGTATGAGTCGTAGCAGTCATACTAGTCGTAGTAGTAATAGCAGTCATAGCACTAGTAGCAGTCGTAGAAATCGTAGCAGTAGTAGTATGGTTTAGGGTTTAGCGACCACAAACAAATCGGTGGCTAAAAAATAAACAAATTTTGTGGTTGATTTGGTGGAAAAAATAAATAATTATATTAGCGACCAAAGGAAAATCAGTGGCAGAAAATAAGCAATAATATGTACCGACCGAATTAAAATCGGTGCCTAATTCGATCACAGATATATTTTTCCCAATTTATTCAAAACATCCACCACTTTAGCAACCAATATTTTTCCACTCTCATCTTCAGTCGTTGATTCAGTTGCAAAACTAACTAACATCATTAATAATTCAATTGGTCGCAATTTTGGTCGCATATTTGACACTACGGCTATTCGGTGGCTATTTCGGTTGCAAATTATGACCACTTATTTTCGGTCACTGAATTCGGTGACTAAATTTTTATTTTCTTATAGTGCAAAATTTCTAAAGATGTATACTCATAAAGTTCTACAACATTTGAAATTTCTCTTCGTAATCCACTTACCAATCTAGCAATCTTTGACTCGTCAATTTTATGCATATTAATCTTAGTCAAAGTTACTTCTAAAACTTTGAAGTATTAATGTAAACTCCATTCAAGGTTTGAGGATAAAATTCATGAAAGCAATCAAACTACCTTACCTCCGCTCACAACTGCGTTCGCACACCAGCTTGCAACTCCACTTGCCGTTGTTCGCGCCTCGGTTTGCCTCTGCTCGCCTCCACTCGCACCTCTGTTTGCCTCTGTTCGCGGCAACGCCCTACACTTGCAGCTTCCTCCTCCTCCTCCTCCTCCTCCTCTCACGCCTTCGTTCGCACCACAACCAGCACCTACAGCTTCCTTCTCTTTCTCCAAAAAGGTATGTGTTTTATGAAAATTTATCCACTTCAATGCCCTAATTAGGTAGCAGTAGTAGAAGTCATAGCAGTAGTATGGTTTAAGGTTTAGCGACCACAAACAAATCGGTGTCTAACATAAACAAAATTTTGTGGTTAATTCGGTGGGAAAAATAAACAATTATATTAACGACCAAAGGAAATAAACAATAAACATATTCAGTGCATAATTCGATTGCAGAAAATAAACAATAATATGTAGCGACCAAATTAAAATCGGTGGTTGATTCGGTAGCATATATTTTTTTTTCAATTTATTCAAAACAATCACCACTTTAGCGACCGATGATTTTGTCACTCTCATGTTCAGTCGCTGATTCAGTCGAAAAACTAACTAACATCATTAATAATTCAGGTGGTCGTTATTTTGGTCGCAGATTTGACACTACGGGTATTCAGTGGCTATTTTGGTTGCAAATTACGACCACTTATTTTCGGTTGCTGAATTCAATGAATAAATTGTTATTTCATGTAGTGCAAATTTTCTAAAGATGTATACTCATAAAATTCTACAACATATGAAATTTCTCTTCGTAATCCACTTACAAATCTAGCAATATTTGACTCTTCAATTTTATGCATAGTAATCTTAGTCAAAGTTACTTCTAAATCTTTGAAGTATTCATGTACACTCCATTCAAGGTTTGAGGATAAAATTCATGAAAGCAATCAAACTACCTTACCTCCATTCTCACCTTCGCTCACACCTTCGTTCGTACCGCAGCTCGCAACTCTGCTTGTCGTCGTTCGCACCTCCATTCACGTCTCCATTTGCCACTGCTCACCTCTGCTCGCACCTCTGTTTGCCTCTGTTTACGGCGACACCCTACATCTGTAGCTTCCTCCTCCCGCACCTTTGTTTGCACCACAACCACCACCTACAGCTTCCTCCTCCTTCTCCAAAGGCTCTGTGTTTTATGAAAATTTACCCACTTTAATTCCCTAAAAGCGAACACTAACTCTTTGAAGCTTGAAGAAGAACACAGTGAGAGAACTTTTTTAAAACAATAATAATAATAACATTAGTAGTAGTGGTGGTGGTGGTGGTAGTAGTAATAGTAGTGGTAGTAGTCGTAGCAGTGGTAGCAGTTGCAACCTATGAAGCTCGGACACTCCTCTATAATGGCGTGTCAGTGTCTGATTCTTGTATCGGGCACCGACACTCGTATGATACTTGTAGGATATGTATTCGTGAAGTGTCCAATTTAAAAAGTATTTGTTGGATTTTTGACAATTCTAGTACGGTTCTAACACAATTTTAAAAAGGAAAAATACATTAATTTTCTAAAAACTAAAACTTATTGTATAAATTTTTATTATGATTATAAAAATAAGAAACAAATCTGTGTGAATCAGTCATCAAAAACATCTGCTCCAACAAATAATCTTTATTGTCAATTTATATAATTCATAATTATATTGTACCGCCCTGGTAGTCGGAAGTGATGACGTGGCATCAAGCTACAGTATAGGCGTGTTGACGAGACGTCAGGTTGGCAGAAGGGAAGGAAGTCGGGGGGCTCGTGTAGTCGCCAGTTATGAAGTTGGCGTGCTCCGATCTCCAGCATACCAGAACCGGCGGTCACCGGGTTAAAGATGAAGTCGCCAGACGTAAACTCAGGCGACCAAGTGATTGGAGATCGCCGGAGCAAGCACATCGCCGAAGATGAAGGTGGTGCAGATTATGAAGGCGGCCGGCGAGACCACAGGGAAGGTGTACGAAGGCACCCTAACTCGCCAATTCCAGTAGAGATCGCGCTCCAAGTTAGCTATGCACTGGGCAGTGCCATGCATAGGTAACTTAGCCAAGAGAGAGTCAGAAGCAGCGCCCAAGTCAAGGAGGCTCCAGATGATGGCACGTGTACGGTTGGATGCGAGCCACGTGTCCAGATGCGTAACTGCCAGGAGAGAGAAAGTGACCAGGTATATAAGGGTTTCCCAACGAACTTTTGAGGTACGCACGTTCAGATTGTATTCTTTACGCTTGCGAGTTCTTGAGCATACTGTGAGAGAGAACATTGCACGGTTCCTTAAGAGTTCTTGAGTGTTGCTCTTGAAGTATTTGGTGGTTCAGTCACTGACTTGGGCGTTGGAGTGCGATCGGCCGCAGCGGCGCCGCTCTGTTCTTTTGCAGGTTCTTGAGGTTGAAGTGGTGCACACGTCGATCCAAGTTTGACGAGGCAAGTTCCAACGTTTTGGTCAACAGGCAGGATCATCAGGCGCCCACCGTGGGACCGTGTAAAACCTGTTCCCATCCACAGCGTGAGTTCTTGGAGGTTTTCGTAGTTTTCTGCGTGGTTGTGTGTTGGTGGAACCACTGCTCGCTGTTCATCTGAGTTTTGTTCGGTATTTTCGCGTTTTCCACCGTTCGTTTCGAGTTTTGGTTCGGCGAAGTGAAGTTTTCTGCTGTTTACGCGAGATTTGTTCGGCGAGATTTGCGTTCTTTGGCTCGTTTGGTTTGTCGTGGAAGAAGCGGTGGTTTCTAGTGGAGTTGCAGGTTTCTGTGGAAGTCTTCTGTGTTCTTGAGTTTTCTTGCGAAGTTTTGCGAAGTTTTGACCGATTGATCGCTGAGTCGATCGTCGCTGAAGGAAGTGTTGTTCGTTGCATTCTGTGATTCGTCAAGTTTCATGAGAAAAATGAGAAGCAACCGTTCAAGTCCAGTTGCGCCCGTTGCTGCTGAAGGCGCCGCCGCCATGACCATGGCGCAGATGGTAGAGATTATGCGCTCGTTGCAGGCAACTGTGGAAGCCTCGCGCATAGAACAGGCGAGAATGCATGAGGACCTGGCCGCCTCTCGGGCCAGGAATGATGAGCTTAGCAAGGTGACTGAGGAGCTGCGTCAAGCTCTTCAGGAGCAGCAAGGGCGTCCTATTGCTGAAGAGGTCGCGCCGTCGACGCCGCCTCGTGTTTTTCCTATGCCTTTCGCTCAGGCGATTACTGACACGCCTATTCCTGCGAGTGTGGTACCTGTTAAGGCTGTTTTTACCGGCGTGGAGGATCCTGAGGCTCATCTCACCACGTTCCATACGCAGATGATGCTGTCAGGAGGATCAGACGTCGTATACTGCAAGATGTTCGTGAGCACACTCCAGGGAACGGCGCTGGAATGGTTTGTGAGCCTGCCTACCGGTCACATTACCAATTTCCAACAGTTCTCGAAGATTTTCGTCGAGCAGTACATCATGAATAAGGCACCGCCCAGGGTGTCTTACGATTTGTTTGATATAAGGCAATATCAGGGAGAGTCCCTCAGGGACTACTTGAATCGCTTTGGGGCGCAGATGGTCAGATCGCCGGCTAAAGATGAAGAAATGCTGGTCTATGCGTTTAAGAAGGGCGTGCTGCCGGGACCATTCTGCGAGGCATTGATCAGGGCCCACCCCGCCACGTTTGCTGAGGTTAGGCGACTTGCGGTGGCCCACATCGCCGACGAGAGTGAAGTCGCCGAGAAGAGAGGAAGCGTGGCTCCCGCTAGGCCACGCGCTCAGACGAGGATCCAACCACAGAGGGTTCTGGAGACAGCTGCGGCCAGAAGGGATTAGAGGACTCGCCATCCTTATGATCCAAGGAAGAACAAGGGCAGGGGCGAAGGGCGCCAGCAACCAGCACGCCGGGAATACAATCGCCCGCCTAAGCACAAGTTTGTCATGGGATTGGCGGACCTGATCGCCATTCCCAATATATCTGCTAGGTTGAAAGCGCCAGAAAAGGTGGGCGACAAGGTGCTGGGACCGAAGCCAAACGCCTGGTGTGAGTTTCACCAGGGCTTTGGCCATACAGTGGATTCGTGCTTGGCTTTAGGATATCAGCTCGACGATCTGGTTAAGAGCGGGTTCCTAAATGACTATTTGCTGGATAGAAGGGCGGGGGGCGCGTCGAGCTCCCAACCAGCAGGTGGAGAAGCTCAGCAGCACGAGATGCCCACGCACGGGGAAATCCACACCATTGCAGGGGGTTTCTCGGGTGGTGGATGCACCGCATCACAGAGAAAGAGGTACGCGAGGTCTGTGATGACGGTGGATATGTTTGAAGACCACTCGCCTGAGGTGGACATCACGTTCACCAAGCAAGATCTTCGGGACGTTGTGCCTCATGACAACGATCCCATAGTCATCTCGTTGATCACAGCAGGAAGAAAGGTCCACAGGGTGTTGGTGGACCAAGGAAGCTCGGCAGACGTGATGTTCTGGCCGACTTTCACGCAGTTGGAGCTACCCCTTGACCAGCTGAGGCCCTATGGAGGGTGTTTGTATGGTTTCGCTGGTGATCAGGTAGAGGTCAGGGGGTACATAGAGTTGAGGACTACGTTTACGGATGAGGCGGGTTCGAGAACAGAGAAAATCAAATACCTTGTTGTAAACGCTCCTTCAGCATACAACATTCTGTTGGGAAGACCCACGCTCAACAGAATAGGCGTTATACCGTCGACTCGGCACATGAAGGTGAAGTTGCCATCTATGGAGGGGGTGGTGATCACCATCAAATCCGATCAGAAAGAAGCAAAGAAGTGTTATGAGAATAGCCTGAAAAACAAAAGATCGGTGAGTTACGTGACGACCACCCCGCCTCCTGGTGTGAACCCCAGATCGACGGTAGTAGAAGAAACCGCCGGAAGAGACGTGGAGATGGTGGACGCTGAGCTGGGGGAGGGGAACGCCGGTCTGGAGGAAGAAGAGGCGCGGAATCGCCCTGAGGAAGCGAGAGAGCTGGGAATCGCCAGGGCGGTGATCGCCAGAGAGACCAGGCCAAAACCTGTCGAGCAGTGGCTCGAGAGAGAGATCGGGGGAAAGATCTTCAAGCTGGGAAGATCCCTGGAGGTTGAGCTCCAGGACCAGATCGCCAAGGTGATAGAACGGCATCTGGATGCGTTTGCATGGTCCGCTTCGGACATGCCCGGGATCGACCCCGACTTCTTGTGCCATCATCTGGCGATGGACAACTTGGTGAGACCAGTGCGACAAAGGAGAAGAAAGTTCAACGAGGAGAGAAGGCAGGCGATCAGGGACGAAACCCAGAAACTCCTCGCTGCAGGCCACATCAGGGAAGTCCAGTACCCTGAATGGCTGGCAAATGTCGTGCTGGTAAAGAAGAGTAATGGGAAATGGCGCATGTGCGTCGATTTCACTGATCTGAACAAGGCTTGTCCAAAGGACTCATATCCTTTACAAAGCATAGATGCCCTGGTGGATAGTGCTGTAGGGTGCAAGTTGTTGAGTTTCCTGGATGCCTTCTCGGGGTATAATCAGATCAAGATGCATCCCATGGATGAAGAGAAGACTGCCTTCATGACCGAGAAATCGTGCTACTGCTACAAGGTGATGCCGTTTGGGCTGAAGAACGCGGGGGCCACATACCAGAGGTTGATGGATCGAGTACTTGCACCGATGCTGGGAAGGAATGCGCAAGCGTACGTCGATGACATGGTCGTGACCTCGCCAGAAAAAAGCAAGCACGTCGCAGACTAGGAGGAGTTGTTCACGACGATCGCCAAGTTCAAGTTGAAGCTGAATCCAGAGAAATGCATCTTTGGCGTGGAGGCTGGAAAGTTTTTGGGTTTCCTCTTGACTGAAAGAGGAATAGAGGCCAACCCGGATAAGTGTGCCGCCATCTTGGCGATGAGAAGCCCGGCCACTGTGAAGGAAGTACAACAACTAACAAGTCGGATGGCCGCCCTGTCTCGCTTCGTGTCAGCTAGTGGAGAGAAGGGCCATCCCTATTTCCAGTGTTTAAGGCGCAATAATAAGTTTTCCTGGACGAAGGAGTGTGAGGAAGCCTTCGTCAAGCTCAAGGAGTATCTGGCGAGCCTGCCGGTTTTGTGCAAACCGCTGGTGGGAACCCCTTTCAGGTTGTATTTTGCTGTAACTGAGAAGGCGGTGAGTGCGGTGCTCGCCCAGGACCAAGACCAGGCCCAGAAGCCTATTTATTTTGTTAGTAAAGTGCTGCAGGGCCCAGAAACGAGATATCAGGCCCTGGAGAAGGCTGCGCTGGCTGTGGTATTTTCGGCGAGGAGATTGCGCCACTATTTCCATAGCTTCACAATACTGGTGATGACTGACCTGCCCATCCAGAAGGTTTTGAAGAAGCCCGACGTTGCGGGAAGGATGGTGAAATGGGCAGTAGAGCTGTCGGAGTTTGACATTAAGTATGAGCCCCGAGGCCCGATTAAGGGGCAAGTATTCGCAGATTTCGTGGTCGAGCTCTCATCTGAGGCGACACGAGTTGAAGGGGACGATTTCCGTTGGGTGCTCTCGGTGGATGGATCGTCGAACCAGCAGGGTAGCGGTGCTGGAGTCATTTTGGAAGGACCCAACGGCGTGCTGATCGAACAATCTTTGAGGTTTGCCTTCAAAGCCAACAACAATCAAGCAGAATATGAGGCGCTGATCGCCGGGATCTTGCTGGCAAAAGAGATGGGAGCGAGGGTGTTGATGGCTAAGAGTGACTCGCTGCTAGTCACGGGGCAAGTAACAGGCGAGTTCCAGGCTAAAGATCCACAAATGGCGGCTTACCTGGAGTATGTGCAGGAATTGAAAAGTTCCTTTGCCTCCTTTGAAGTGGTGCATGTGCCCAGAGAGCAGAATGCCCGAGCTGACTTGCTGGCTAAGCTCGCCAGTTCAGGCAAGGGGGGTAGGCAGAGGACGGTGATTCAAGAAACTCTGAACACGCCGAGAGCATTTGTAGCAGATCACCTGGTTCTTCAGATAAGCAGGTCGACGGAAAAAGCGGCAAGAAGTCACAGGTCTTTGACGCAAGAAACATTGAGATCGTCGAGAATTAGAGCATGTCGAGGAGAGAAGGTGAACGTGACGCAGGTCTGTGCTACCCATGAGCCAGACACCTGGATAACACAGTACAAGCGGTGCATGGCAGATGGCCTTCTCCCGCTGGATCTGACAGAGGCTAGGAAGATAAAGAAGAATTCTAGCAAGTTCACATTGATTGATGGCGAGTTGTACAGGTTTGGGTTCACTCACCCACTCCTGGAATGTGTGCATGGTGAGAAATGCACGAGAATTATGGCAGAGCTCCATGAAGGGATATGCGGAAGCCACGTCGGGGGTCGAGCTCTGGCCTCAAGGACTCTCCGTGCAGGTTACTACTGGCCAACGATGAGAGAAGATTGCAAGAGGTATGTGCAGTGTTGCAAACAATGCCAACAGCACGCCGATTGGCACAAGGCGCCTCCCGAAGAGTTGAAGTCAATTTACAGCCCATGGCTGTTTCATACTTGGGGAATCGACATCCTGGGACCATTCCCGCTGGCGATCAGGCAGATGAAGTACTTGGTGGTGGCGATTGAGTATTTCACCAAGTGGATCGAAGCAGAACCAGTGGCCCAGATCACCGCACACAAGATCGAAGGTTTTGTGTGGAAGAACATTGTGTGCCGGTTTGGTGTGCCCAAGCGCCTGGTGTCGGACAATGGGACTCAGTTTGCAAGCCACTTGTTGAAGAAGCTGTGCGAAGGGGTGGGAATTCAACAAGTGTTTGCATCCGTTGAGCACCCTCAGACAAATGGCCAAGTAGAGTCAGCTAATCGGGTGTTGCTGAGAGGTTTGAAGAGAAGGCTAGAGAAAGCCAAAGGAAGCTGGGCTGAGGAGGTACCCCGTATAGTCTGGGCGTACCACACCACCGAACAGTCAGGAACCCATGAGACCCCGTTCAGCTTGGTCTATGGGTGTGATGCAATGATTCCAGTAGAAATTCAGGAGAGCTCGCCGAGATTCCAGAACTTCGTAGAGGAAGACTCGAATGAGGAGAGAAGGTTGAACCTGGATCTACTGGATGAGGTCAGGGAAGAGGCGAGATTGAAAGCTGAGGCGGTGAAGAGAAGGATTGAACGAAGATATAACTCGAAGGTGATGCCGAGACAGTTTAGAGAAGGCGACCTGGTGATGAGGAAAGCCCACCAGTACGAGATGGAGAATAAACTGTCGCCCAAGTGGACGGGACCGTTCAGAATAACCGAGGCGCTCGGGAACGGCGCCTACCGCTTAGAGACATTGGAAGGAGGGGCGATTCCTCGCACTTGGAACGCCACGCACCTCAAGTTGTATTACAGTTAAGAAGCTTTGTAAGTAAAGACAAACACGAAGTTATATTACAATGTCTCTGTCAAACAGTTTGAAGGGGGCACTCTTTTTTCCCTAAGGAGGGTTTTTAACAAGGCCACCCAATAAAGAGAAGTTTTCAAAGTTTAAGTTGTTTTAGATTGCATGCTTGTTGTTTTCAGAAAGTTTTGAAGAAAGACCTTGTCACTTATATGTGACTTAAGGCAAGTTAAAGATATATTGCACGCTTTCTAAAAGGTTTTAAGTCCTCATCGTCTTTCGGCGATCGGAGGCATCAGTTAAAGTTAAAGTCCTCATCGTCTTTCGGCGATCGGAGGCATCAGTTAAAGTTAAAGTCCTCATCGTCTTTCGGCGATCGGAGGCATCAGTTAAAGTTAAAGTCCTCATCGTCTTTCGGCGATCGGAGGCATCAGTTAAAGTTAAAGTCCTCATCATCTTTCGGCGATCGGAGGCACGAGTTAAAAGACCTCAACGCCCTCGCGCGTTCCGAGGCGAGATAAAGACCTCCTCACCGTCGAGCGAGTGCAGGCGAGGAAGAGTGAAAAGTCCTCAGTGTTTCTGGGGGCGAGAAGATGTAACCCCTGGGGCAATGTAGAGGCACCAGTGAAAAGTCCTCAGTGTTTCTGAGGGCGAGAAGATGTAACCCCTGGGGCAATGTAGAGGCACCAGCAAAAAGTCCTCAGTGTTTCTGAGGGGAGAGGAGATGTAACCCCCGGGGCAATGAAGAGGCAAGATAAAGACCTTCTCGCCTATGAGCGAGTTCAGGCGAGTTAAAGACCTTCTCGCCTATGAGCGAGTTCAGGCGAGTTAAAGACCTTCTCGCCGATGAGCGAATTCAGGCAAGATAAAATTCTTCTCGTCTCGAACGAGTTTAGGTATGGTGTAAAGGGTGGAAGAAGTTTGGAGGATGGCTAAGGTAGGTTCGAAGAGAACGCCTAGCCACCCGGTCTCTCGTTCTGAAGCTCAAGGAGGTAGAGAAGGATCCGAAAGGCGCCTCTACCCCCAGATGAAGGAACAATGGCCAAGTTGTGAAGGCAGGAAGAATCTAATAGCGCCAAGAGTCTTTGGCAACCAGGAAAAGTTCAAGCAATGGCGAGAAGTTAAGACCCGTTTTGATAAGGCAGATCGGGTGAAGCGATGTCTTAAGCCATTAGTTGAGTTAAAGTTCGTTGTTTGAAGAGTGATTTTACGCTAAGGTTCATTACCTTGAGATTACAAGTTGTTAGAGTGATTGTTATTCGAAAGTCAGTAGTTCGAAGCAGTTAAGTGTATAATCGCGCTTACGAAATCGCTAAGTTAATTTCTTGAAGCAAATTGTGCAAGGAAAGTTAAAGCAGCCAAAGAAGTTGCAAGAGGAAATACAAAGACTCTATCATTAAAGTAAGTATCAGAGTCAAGGCACATGTACAGGAAAATATAAAGTTTATTACAATTACATGTAAGGAGAAAGCATAAAGGTAGTGGATGGAGGAAATCGATCAGTCTTCAGCAGGAACAACCTTCCCATCCACCACCTCGTTGTTGAGAGACACCATGCTGAGATCTAGATCGGGGAACAAGCAAGCAAACTGTTCCCGTGCGGCCTCGAATCCAGCAGCAAGAATTTGGGCAGAACTCAGATTAAGTTCTTCGATCTGTTTCTTAAGTTCTTCAGTTTGTTTCTTCAGCCCCTCATTCTGCTGCTCCAGCTCTTCAGCTTGCTTCTTGAGTTTTTCGATGGTTTCCTGAGCTTGAAGAAGGTCTTCAGCAACCTTCTTGGATTCTGCCTGCACCTGGCCCAGTTCAGCGGCAATCTCCCCTTTCTCTTTGTTGGCTTCAGCAAGCTTGGCCATGGTGTCGTCTCTTTCCTTTTCCACCTTTCCCAGGAAGACCTCCCGATCGGCTGACCTTTGTTCCAGTTTCTTCACCTTGGCGGCGTCAGTTTTAATCATGGCCTCCAGGTCAGCCACTTTGACGCGATAAGGCACCAGCTTGCTCTCTAGCTCAATCTTCTCCTGAGCCAAGAGCTGTACCATATGGCGGAGATCGGTGGCCTCCTTGCGCGCCACCCGGAGCTCGGTGCTCATTGCATCTTCTACTCGGGAGTGTTCAATCTCGGCGAGTGTCAGATTGCAGGATAACTTCTCCGCCTCAATCCTTATAGTGTTATTCTCAGTTCGAAGGGCGAAGAGGTCATCCTGGAGCTTCCTGGTGGAGCTCTCCACAGCTTTAGATATAATGGCGGGGAAATCCTCCGCCATCATCTTTAGTTTCGCTGAGAAAGGCTCCCACATCCTCTTGACCTCAAGAGAGAGGTTTGCTTGTGGAGGCACCGGGTGGGCTTGTTGTTGGTTTTCGCCGCCACCTTCTTGAGTTGGTTGCTCAGCGGGTGCTTCTTGGCGTGGTGGCGACGTCGGGGATTCAGTAATAAGAATTGGAGAGTGGTGAGCACCCTCATCCCCGATTGGTGCAACGATTGCGGTTGAGGCATTTGAAGGAGGACCCCCTCCAGCTGATACATAAGGCGTGGAGGCGCTCGGGGGGTCCTCCATGAAGTTAGGCTCGGCGACCTCAACCGCAGGGGGCGCAGATGCCAAAGGGATCGCTTGGACTGGCGAGGCGGGAGCTGGTGGAGGAGGCAATGTTGGAGGCGGGGCAAGTGTAGATGGTGGTGTTGATGTTGGAAGAGGGGGTGGAGCAGATGGTGAAGAAGGTGCCACCCTCTTCCTCTTCGTGACGAGGCCATCCTCAGTCGCCTCGTCGTCTTCTTCTTCCTCCTCATGGACTACTTGGGGAGCTTTCCTCTTTGGTTTCCTGAGGATAAGCTTTTTGCGTTGGTTGGCGGGTTGGACATCGGGAGGAGTTGGGCCTTTTGGTGGCGATCGGCCCTGTGCGACGGCGATCTCCACCACAGAGTTTGGCACGGTTTGGGAACCCGATGCCAACCCGTGGGTTCGGGCGAGCGCCCTCAGTTCAGCGAGCTTGCCCTGGCCCAACATATGATCTGCATAAAGCAAAAATGCATGGGTTAGCTCAGAGAGAAAATAAATGCATAAGGCAATATGCAGCAAAGCAGATAAATGGTGCAGAAAATAAAACCAAAGTCTTGCGCACAACGCACAAGACGCCCAGAAACAGTTAACAGAGGTAATATCAAAAATAAAACTTAGACGTTGAGGTGAGTTCTAACCTATGCGAATTTCAAGTTGATCTTCGAAGAACTCGAAGCAGATGAGCGTGGTGGTGAGGAAGGTGATTGGCATCTGCCACACTCTTCCAGAAGAAGCAGAGGTCCCTGTCCAAGACACCCATGCTATCAGGACTCCTTGGCCTCCTGAAGCTGCTTTTGGACTCTTTGTTCCCCTTGTTTACCCAATACAAGGGGAAACCGTCGAGCAAAGAAGCGTCCTTGTCATTGGGGCGCACCTGGAGGAACTTGCCTTTCCAGTCTTTGTAAGATTGCTGGAAGATAGAGAGGATCGACCTCCCAGCAATCCCGTTCAAGCTTACCCACAGGCGATCTCCTGGGTGCTTGGCTTAAAAAAGAAATAAGAAAACGTCCACTGACGCTGGCAGCCCCAAGTGGTCGCACATTATTTGGAAAGCCCGTACGAACGCCCAGCTGTTGGGATGGAGCTGGGCGGCGGCGATGTCGAGCTCGGTGAGAAGCTCTCTTTCAAAGCGAGTGAAGGGAAACCTAAGTTTCACCTTCTTGAACAGGGTGGTGTAGACGAAGCAGAACAACCCGCCGTTGTTCCCCTTGTCATCGGCGCACACTGGCAGGTCGGGGGGGCAAGGTAGCACCGTCATTCTGTCGTCATGCTCCTTGTGAAACGATTGGTGAGGCTCATCCCCTTTCGTCAGTCGAAGAACCGCCCCGGCAGAGTTTACTGAGGAGGTTTCCTTCAGCAGGGTCGAGGTGGCCCATGGGTACAGTTTTTTGAAATCTGGAGAAGGCACGGAGGCTCCTCCGGCGACGGGTGGAGTGGCCTGAGCCAAGTTGGGGCGGGAGGGTGCAGGCCTCTCAGCCTGAGAAGAAGAAGCACCGCGTGCTCGCGGTGGGTCGTGTGCTTGTGAGGAGGGGTTTCGTGACGAAGGAGGAGGATTTGGGGTGATCTTTGAGCGAGTCATTGCGGAAGCTGCAAAGGAAGAAGAAAAAGAAAGGTGATCAGGACTCGCAGAGGCTGACTCGATCATGAAAGAAGGGTGAGAAAACGAACGAACGAAGGTTCGTTGTAATGAAGACGAAGCCCTAAGTTACGAAGAAGGAGAAATAGAAAAAACAACCCACAACGTATGCACCAGACAGTTAAAGGATGATGCGAATCGGTTAAAATGCAGGAAAACCCAGCAGAAGAAGGAAAGGAAGTACCTTTTTATGATCGGAAGAGTGATGAAGGAAGTTGGTGATTCAGGAGGTTGAAGAACATTGAGAGCCTTTTTTGCAGAAGAGAGTTGAAGTGTCTGAGAATACGAAGAAAGTGATGGAACAGTGGAGCGAAATGGGTTTAAGGGTTTTTCGAAATGGGTTTGGGAAGCGCAAACGTTAACTGAAGGTAACCATTGATGAAACCACGTCTCGAACGATGGGAGGAGTGTTTGGTGGAGCGTCAGAGAAGCAGAAAGTACAACCGCTTGGAATTCTGCGCCAGTGCCACGTAGATCGGTATTGACGTGACTCTTTTAGTCTTTTCGCTGGACAAGTTTTCGCTTAAGACTGGAGAGCTTGTGTACCGCCCTGGTAGTCGGAAGTGATGACGTGGCATCAAGCTACAGTATAGGCTTGTTGACGAGACGCCAGGTTGGCAGAAGGGAAGGAAGTCGGGGGGCTCGTGTAGTCGCCAGTTATGAAGTTGGCGTGCTCCGATCTCCAGCATACCAGAACCGGTGGTCACCGGGTTAAAGATGAAGTCGACAGATGTAAACTCAGGCGACCAAGTGATTGGAGATCGCCGGAGCAAGCACATCGCGACGCCCTACACTTGCAGCTTCCTCCTCCTCCTCCTCTCACGCCTTCGTTCGCACCACAACCAGCACCTACAGCTTCCTTCTCTTTCTCCAAAAAGGTATGTGTTTTATGAAAATTTATCCACTTCAATGCCCTAATTAGGTAGCAGTAGTAGAAGTCATAGCAGTAGTATGGTTTAAGGTTTAGCGACCACAAACAAATCGGTGTCTAACATAAACAAAATTTTGTGGTTAATTCGGTGGGAAAAATAAACAATTATATTAACGACCAAAGGAAATAAACAATAAACATATTCAGTGCATAATTCGATTGCAGAAAATAAACAATAATATGTAGCGACCAAATTAAAATCGGTGGTTGATTCGGTAGCATATATTTTTTTTTCAATTTATTCAAAACAATCACCACTTTAGCGACCGATGATTTTGTCACTCTCATGTTCAGTCGCTGATTCAGTCGAAAAACTAACTAACATCATTAATAATTCAGGTGGTCGTTATTTTGGTCGCAGATTTGACACTACGGGTATTCAGTGGCTATTTTGGTTGCAAATTACGACCACTTATTTTCGGTTGCTGAATTCAATGAATAAATTGTTATTTCATGTAGTGCAAATTTTCTAAAGATGTATACTCATAAAATTCTACAACATATGAAATTTCTCTTCGTAATCCACTTACAAATCTAGCAATATTTGACTCTTCAATTTTATGCATAGTAATCTTAGTCAAAGTTACTTCTAAATCTTTGAAGTATTCATGTACACTCCATTCAAGGTTTGAGGATAAAATTCATGAAAGCAATCAAACTACCTTACCTCCATTCTCACCTTCGCTCACACCTTCGTTCGTACCGCAGCTCGCAACTCTGCTTGTCGTCGTTCGCACCTCCATTCACGTCTCCATTTGCCACTGCTCACCTCTGCTCGCACCTCTGTTTGCCTCTGTTTGCGGCGACACCCTACATCTGTAGCTTCCTCCTCCCGCACCTTTGTTTGCACCACAACCACCACCTACAGCTTCCTCCTCCTTCTCCAAAGGCTCTGTGTTTTATGAAAATTTACCCACTTTAATTCCCTAAAAGCGAACACTAACTCTTTGAAGCTTGAAGAAGAACACAGTGAGAGAACTTTTTTAAAACAATAATAATAATAACATTAGTAGTAGTGGTGGTGGTGGTGGTAGTAGTAATAGTAGTGGTAGTAGTCGTAGCAGTGGTAGCAGTTGCAACCTATGAAGCTCGGACACTCCTCTATAATGGCGTGTCGGTGTCTGATTCTTGTATCGGGCACCGACACTCGTATGATACTTGTAGGATATGTATTCGTGAAGTGTCCAATTTAAAAAGTATTTGTTGGATTTTTGACAATTCTAGTACGGTTCTAACACAATTTTAAAAAGGAAAAATACATTAATTTTCTAAAAACTAAAACTTATTGTATAAATTTTTATTATGATTATAAAAATAAGAAACAAATCTGTGTGAATCAGTCATCAAAAACATCTGCTCCAACAAATAATCTTTATTGTCAATTTATATAATTCATAATTATATTGTACCGCCCTGGTAGTCGGAAGTGATGACGTGGCATCAAGCTACAGTATAGGCGTGTTGACGAGACGTCAGGTTGGCAGAAGGGAAGGAAGTCGGGGGGCTCGTGTAGTCGCCAGTTATGAAGTTGGCGTGCTCCGATCTCCAGCATACCAGAACCGGCGGTCACCGGGTTAAAGATGAAGTCGCCAGACGTAAACTCAGGCGACCAAGTGATTGGAGATCGCCGGAGCAAGCACATCGCCGAAGATGAAGGTGGTGCAGATTATGAAGGCGGCCGGCGAGACCACAGGGAAGGTGTACGAAGGCACCCTAACTCGCCAATTCCAGTAGAGATCGCGCTCCAAGTTAGCTATGCACTGGGCAGTGCCATGCATAGGTAACTTAGCCAAGAGAGAGTCAGAAGCAGCGCCCAAGTCAAGGAGGCTCCAGATGATGGCACGTGTACGGTTGGATGCGAGCCACGTGTCCAGATGCGTAACTGCCAGGAGAGAGAAAGTGACCAGGTATATAAGGGTTTCCCAACGAACTTTTGAGGTACGCACGTTCAGATTGTATTCTTTACGCTTGCGAGTTCTTGAGCATACTGTGAGAGAGAACATTGCACGGTTCCTTAAGAGTTCTTGAGTGTTGCTCTTGAAGTATTTGGTGGTTCAGTCACTGACTTGGGCGTTGGAGTGCAATCGGCCGCAGCGGCGCCGCTCTTTTCTTTTGCAGGTTCTTGAGGTTGAAGCGGTGCACACGTCGATCCAAGTTTGACGAGGCAAGTTCCAACGTTTTGGTCAACAGGCAGGATCATATATAATATATAAATTCGTGTCCCCGTATCCTACATTTTAGAGATTATACGTATCTCCATGTCTGTGTCCATATCATATCAGTGTCCGTGTCAGTGTCTGTTCTACATAGGTCGCAACAATTGTAGCAGTCGTAGCAGTCATATCAATCGTAACAGTCGTAGCAGTAGTAGCAGTTGTAACTGTTGTAACAGTCGTAGCAGTCATAGCAGTAGTAGCAGTTGTAACTGTTGTAACAGTCGTAGCAGTCGTAGCAGTCATAGTAGTCATAGCAGTCGTAGCAGTCGTAACACTAATAGTGTTGGGTCTATTAGTGTCTAAGTTCAAGAGGGGAGGGGTGAATTGAGCTTATAAAATTTTCGCAAGAACACACAATTTTTAGTATACCAGAGACAAAAAGAACAGATTGATTTTACATGAAACAGATTGATTCTTCAGAGCAGTCTAGCACAATTTGACTTTGTTCAAATTAAAATTGTAATCAACAGAGAGTTATAACAGAATCAGATTAATTTGATTTTATGAGTATGAAGAATAGAGCTATGCCAAGAAATCAATCAACTTCATTCAACACAAGGTTTTAATGAGAATGAATCTTTCTCAGGTTTTAATGAATAGACAATTTGTTTTTCAAATCAATTAAAACAGCATATACAACTGCCTTGTTTGAGATTAGAAAGCTTTAACAAATCAGGAAGAACAGTTCTTATTTAAACCCAGAATTAACAGATTCAATTTCAAAAGAACAGATTTTGTTCTTGACAGAATTAAGCAAAACCAGAAATGAGTGCAGGGATGAGAAGAAAAGGCACACAAGCTTTTATACTGGTTCACTCATACAGAGCTACGTCCAGTCTCACCTTACCCCAAGGTGGAATCCACTAAAAACAGTACCAATTACTTACAAACACAACAGTTCTTGAACACTACAAGAACAACACAATCAATGCTGAAAAACCCTATTTCAGCACACCTTGCACTCCAAGAAACCCTATCAAGGAGTGACTAACACTTATACCTTTACAAAACAGAATAAAGGAAAGATTACACCTGAAAAGAAGATGCAAGAACTCAAAACCAGTAGTTCAATTTGCTGTAGAACTGCACCAGCACCTTCACCAAGATCAAAGGTTTCCTAGAACAAGCACACTTGAAAATCTCTTTGGAAAACCTTTCAAAAATCTTTCAATCCTTCTTCTCACATGGAAATTGTTTGATCTCTGTCAAAAACGTAATTGCTCAGCACCTTTTCATGTGAGAGAGACTTTTCTTTATATAGAAAACAGTTTCTAACTTCTTTTCAAAAAACAGTTGAAAAGCAGTTATGAAAACAACAGATTCATTTTTGAACATAACAGATTTATTTTGTGAAAGCCGCCAACTCAGCTAACTGAAATAACTGTCTGAGTTGTACCTTTGGTGCCCTAACTAACTTGTGAAAAACCTTTCAACACACCAAAGAATAAACATGTCCTTTCTCAGTGAAACAGATTAAAATATAGCAAACAGGCCAGCTCAGCTTTAACTGAAATAACTAACTAAGCTTTACCTGTGGTGCCCTAACAGAATTTTAGAAAAGCCTTTTAACAAAAAAGAAATAAACCGATTCTTTCTCCATAAAACAGATTTATTTTTGTACTGATTTAAATCTTTTAAGAGCACTTTTAAAAGCTTTTCAAAAACCATTTAACCACATCATGTGCTTGATCTAGACTTGGTTAGGCATCTAGGATGGGTTATACAGCAAAAGGCAACCATACACAATTACAAGCCTAATTACAAACGAATCTAAAAGCCTATTACAATCTTCAAAGCACTCAAGCTATTTTCTTCGTCAAACACACATCAAGCCTTGGTAGGGAAGAAGCTTCCTCCAGCTTCAACAAATAGTAGTAGTCGAAGTTGTAGCAGTCGTAGCAGTAGTAGTAGGGTTTAGGGTTTAGCGACCACAAACAAATCAGTGGCTAAAAAATAAACAAATTTTGTGGCTGATTCGGTGGCAAAAATAAACAATTATATTAGCGACCAAAGGAAAATTTGTGGCTAAACAATAAACATATTCAATGCCTAATTCAGTGACAGAAAATAAGCAATAATATTTAGCAACTGAATTAAAATCGGTGCCTAATTATATATTTTTCCCAATTTATTCAAAACAACCACCACTTTAGCGACCGATGATTTTGTCACTCTCATGTTCAGTCACTGATTCGGTCGCAAAACTAACTAACATCATTAATAATTCAGTTGGTTGCTATTTTGGTCGCAGATTTGACACTACGGGTATTCGGTGGCTATTTCGGTTATAAATTACAACCACTTATTTTCGATCGTTGAATTCGATGACTAAATTGTTATTTTCTTGTAGTGCAAATTTTCTAAAGATGTATACTCATAAAGTTCTACAACATTTCAAATTTCTCTTCCTAATCCACTTACAAATCTAGCAATCTTTGCCTCTTCAATTTTATGCATATTAATCTTAGTCAAAGTTACTTCTAAATCTTTGAAGTATTCATATACACTCCTAGGTCATCGATGAAGCCGTTGGAGCTTCCATAAGAGTTCCTTCCTATATTGAGGAGGAACAAACTACGCGCACATGCATAACTTTAAATCACTCCAAGAGATCACGACAAGTCTTTTGTTCAAACCAATGTCCATTGCAATTTGATGCCACCACTACATGGCATAATCTAAAAACTCTAGGGAAGCTAACTTAAGCTTTTGGTCCTCTTCGACCTCATACACATAAAAAATTTGTTCTACCTGAGCTTCCCATCCTAGATATACATTTGGGTCACTCTCCGCATTAAAACTAGGTAATTTTACAAAAGGTTCGATCTTCTTTGGTTGTTGATGATGGCGCCTAACTTCATAATTTTCCACTCTACAATCTTCTTCTTCTTTTTGACTTCCATAGTGCATGTAATGTCTTATATCTCTTCTAGGCTCCCATCTCCTCTCGCGGTTTTGTCTCGCTTGTGTATCATCTTGCCTTTGCATCCTTTCCATTAGTTGTTGCATTTCCTTTTCCTTGTTGGCCAAGCTCCTCTTGGTATCAAGTTCCCCCAAAAGACGTGCCTTTTGAGGAAATTGTAGTTTGGAAGATTCCCCTGAAGATAAATTATGCATATTTGAACACAACAAAAATTAAACAATTAATTTTTAACAAATAATACACTCACTCACATGTATCACTCAGCTATTTAGTAAAAGATGAAAAAAAGAGTAAAAGCACTAAAGGAAGGTTTTCAAAAATGCCAAAGGGTCTACACTTGGTAGCAACACTTTAAGTGAAAGAGGTTAAAGCTCTTATCACTTGCTCATGCAAAGAATCCCCAACAAAACTTTAGGAGAATTTAGTGACAAGAAAGAAAAGTTTAAAGAAGGAAAGCTGAACCAAAATGGAAGTATGATGATGACAAAACTTAAACAAGACAAACAAGAAAAACACTTATAAAGACTAAAAAAAACTTACTTAAACTTTTAAACTATAAAGGATAATTTTCTTAGAGATTGCAAAAGTAAGAAGGATAAAATCCCACAAATACGAAAACAATTGGCCACATAAAAAGAATCCATTGAGCACTTTAAACTTGAAAATGGAATTGCATTCAAATTGTGTTTAGTATTTGTTTTTTTTTATGGATTTAAAATGTTCACATTCTTGACATGCATATTTTTCATTCACTTTCAATTCTCACAAATAGATTGGGATTCAATTCATATGATCACTTGAATTCTTTTTTTAGAAATAAATCAACTACCACTTAAACAAACTCTAATTAATTTTAGTTCTTCATAATTAAAAGCAAAATAAGCATAATGGATTTAAGGACTCATAGAACACTATGAATACAAGACTCAAGCAAAAGAGGTAAGGTAAAAAAAGTTGACTCAAAATAATTCAAAAGCAGAATTTAAATTGTTTGATGAATAAAAAGGCGGAATTGTAAATGACAAGAATTTAAAGGCGAAAATGAAAGGTGCTTAAAGATAAAAAGCAATAATTGAAATGTGCTGAAATTTAAAGGCAGAAATCAACTCAGAATAGATAACCACAATTTAAAACCATGCTCTGAATACCACATGATGTGAGTTTATTTTAGGATTGCACCTTTTATGGGTTGCACTTTGTTTGAGTTTTTGTTTTAAACAGAATATGGTGAGAAACCCAAAGAAGATTCCCACTAGACACGAACTTAACCAAAGACTATCTTAATACATCATATTCCAAGAGAGTTTAAGAGGGAAGGTTACTCCTCCAAATCCAGGTATGAAGGGTCACAAATGGATGAAAGGGAAAGAAAAATAGAAAAGTCTTTTTCTGAAGCTGAACCAGATATTGATAAAAATTTCCCTTCAATTACAAAACCTTGTGAGGTTGTGCTTGAAGAAAAATCTGTGTCTGGAGTTGAACTACATATAGATATAAATTGTTCCTCCACAGAAAATAAGATGAATGTTTGATTAAAAAGGAAGAAGAAGGGGAAACCAACAAAGAAGAAGAGTCTTTTATGACACCCTCTACAAGCATAGCTAAGAAAGAATCCTTCAAGGGGGATTGCAATACTTTGAAATCTTCTTTTCAATTATATAATGCTCATTCTTCTTCACAAAAATCTAAAAAACAACACTTTGTGATGTTGTTGCCTATCTTGGGTAATAAACAACACAAAGTGAACAAAAATAATTTTGAAAAAGGCCTTATGTTTTTTCTTTCAAAAATTTTATAAAAATAAACGACCTTATTGTTGGGTTTAATAGTGCCAAAGTTCAAGAGGGGGGGTGAATTGACCTTTTAAAACTTTCTCGCAGAAACAATGTTTAACCCAGTTTTACAGAAAATAAATCGATTTATGTGAAAAAGAACATATTTATTTCAGCATTGTTTTTGTTTGAAACGCTTTTAATACAGCAAGGTTAATCACAAGATTATGCAGATAGATTTTCCAGATGCACACACACAAATATCAGATTGAAAAACAGTGAAACACAAAACAGCAAGCTTCAATTTCAAGCAAGTGATTAAGGTTCAACTGATAGCATGCTAATTAATTGAGTGACCTTTGCAAACAACCTGTTCCGGTGGCTTTTAACAGACTATGAGTGTTCTTCTTGATGTCAAGCAATTTTCCATAAATTAAGAACAATGAATCACAGAACAGCAAGCTTCAACTTTAAGCAATTGTTTAAGGTTCAATTAATAGCTTTGACAGTTTCTTGAGCAACCTATCACAGTCAATCTGTTCCAATGGCTTTTAGCAGATTATATATGTTCTTATCAGATTCAAACAACTTTTTCAGAAATCAAGAACAGTATGCACAGTGCCCAGAAAGAACAGATTTATTTTCAATTGAACGGATTTATTTCTTTGTTGTTTTATCAATTATGCAGAAACGAAATTGCAGAAAGTGAGAGAGAATGAACACAAGCAGTTATACTGGTTCACTCAACTGAGCTACATCCAGTCTTCACCAACAACAGGTGGAAATCACTAAAACACAGTACAACCAAGTACAATTCCCACTGTTCTTGAAACCTACAAGAACTTAGGTACTCTTGCTGAAAAAACCTATTTCAACACACACACACCCACTCTTCAAGAACACCTATCAAGAAGAGTGTTCAACCAAACTATTACAAGAAATGAGAAGTGAAACGACTACACCTGATTGAGGATACAAAGATCTGCCTTAAACCAGTAGGCAAGATTGCTAGAACAGTAGCAGCACCTCACACCAAGCTTTTGGAACCAAACCAAGAACAAGCACTTTTTGATTTTTGAAATCTTTGAAGAACAAATGCTAATCCTTTGTAAACTTTTGATTCTCTGCTGTTAAACTCGTTTTTGCAAATGTATGAACTGTTTTTAAACTCAGAAACAAGTTTGCATTTTATAGAAAACCAACTTATAACAGATTTTTGAAAAACAGTTAAAGCTGTTATAAAATGAACAGATTGAAAATAAAATGAACAGATTTATTTTCAAAAGCAGTTAGAGAATTTGTTAAGTGAGGAGACTTAGTCAACCATTCTGGTGCTGAGATAAAACTGAAAAACGTTTAAGCTTGACATGGCACCAGAGACAAAAAGAATCTATTCATTTACAGATGAACAGATTTATTTTTCAAAACGAAAACAGAGAAAGTTTAACTATTTAAAACTCAGTCGTTTTGAAAAGAAGAGAACTTAGTCAAAATACCTGATGCACAAAAACTAATTTTTACAAGACTTAGCCAAGGCATCAGTGTAAAAATGAATCTGTTTATTTAGAAAAGAACAGATTTATTTTTATGCAGTAAACGTGTTTTTTGTAAAACATGTGAAAAATAGTTTAAGAAAACTTATGCTTGTTCTTATCACATGGCCAGTGGTTATGAGGTGAGTTACTCAGCAAAAAGCCCACTCTTAGACAACCTCTAAGCACTACCTAAGACATACTTAAAGCAAAGCAAAATACAAATGAAATGTACATATAAGACTTCATCAAACACTATATATAAGTCTTCATCAAACACAATCTTGAAGGGGCAGCAACCATCTTCAACACTTATTTCTGTTCTATTTTATTTTCTATTAATTTTGTTTTAATAAAGATTTCTCATATTTCTTTGATGTCTATTGTAGATTGACATTTGATTTAGGAGGAAAATTCTATTGGCCTCATATGAGAGTAGATGTTCAAAGGCATTGTTCTAAATGTGGTGCTGACAATATTGAAGAATTGGATCTGAGGACAGATCCTTTTCAAGAGGCAGGGTCTAATGGAGAACCATCCGGAAGGACACATATTGGGCATTTAACGAGGACCATGGCTAGAACAATGGAAGAAGAAGAAGGAGTTCAAAAAACTCTATTTTTATGGAGAATTAATTTTTAACTTTTCTTCCAAATTTCCTAGTCTTATAAATTTGTACAAAGTAGTATAGGCTTTATTTTGAGCTTGTATTTCGACCATTATCTTGGGCCGTTTCTTAGGCCAATTTTCATGGGTCATGTATTAGGCCAATTAGAGTAGGGTTTAAATAGAAAAGGAAGAGTCTAGCTAGAGTTACATTTGGGCCTCCTTGGACCCAATGCAACTCTAGACCATATGAAGATTTTTAGGGTTAAAGCTTGCACCTTGGCTGCTCATAGCACTATAAATACAAGTGATAGCCCCTTGTAAATCAGATTTGAATTGATAATGAAATGTTGCCCAAGTTGTTAGCTCATTTGTCTTCGAATTCTCACTTTCATGTTTGCACTTTTATTAGTGTTTTGCTTGAATCTTCTTAGAAATTGGCCACACCTCTTCTAAGCCTCTACCTCTCCTCTTCATTTCATCTTCTCCACACTTCAATTCATCCATTGATGTCACTTTCAAGTCCATTCTTCCGCAACATACAAAACTACAACAAAAAAAAGATGCCAAATCAAGCTAGGATTGCATTAAAATGGTTGGTTCTAATTGTTGAAAGCTTAAATAGTAGGAAATAGGAAGAATCTATTCCTATTGGTGAAAAAAAAGAGAAAGAAAGAAAAAGAAAAAAGAGAAAGAAAGATTCATGTTAAAATCATGAATAAGTAAAAAGAAAATGAGGAAAATCGTAAAGTCAAAAGGAAATGGTGATTAGATAACACATGTACTATAATTAGATTGTAAGTATGTTCTTCTTCTTTAAAATGTGCAATTTGTTATATGAAAAACCAATACTTTTTGGAAGCTCGACCTCATTATAACCCTGTTAAAGACCTTAACATTCATGCTTTTAATATGTTTGTGATATAAAGATGAAATGAAAAACAACTATGATTTGTTATTATTCAGTGAAAATAGAGAGCAACACTTACCTGTGATCATATGAGAAGAAATTCCTTAATGAATTGTCCTTTTATTATTTTAGTTTGATCCTGAAAGATGATTGTATCTATATTTTGCTTTATTTGAATTTGGAAGCAACACAAGTTTCTAATTTTTTTGTTGTTTAGTGAATAAAGTTGTTTTGATATTTAAATTTAAATATGATTTAGTTATATTGATTTACTTTGCTTGATTTCAAGCAAGATTATAAGTTGGGAGAGTTGATAAGTGTCATATTTTAGTAATATTTCATATTAAAATACAGCCACTTATGGATATTAATTGAAAAAATAACTATAATATGACCCCTAATTTATGAATTTAAACCTTCGCTAGTACAAAATATCCCAATGACGACACTTATTAGAAAATCTTCGTAAAAAAAAAAGCAATGGCAATTTTATAATTATTAGGGGCTTTTAACGACAGTTGTGCTAGAACCAACGTTAAAAGGGTTTCATGGTGGAAAGTAACGACGGTTGTGGCTAGAATTTTTGTTAAAAGGAGTTCAAAAAGGGAAATAACGATAGTTCATGTGAAGAACCATCGTTAAAAGTCACATCACATAATAGAAGTTCTCGCGCCCTCTTACTCCCACTGTCGTATTCTTCACCTTCCTCTCACCCTGCTCCGCCCATTGTTTGTGTCGCTGTGTGCCTGCTCTGTGGTGCTCTGAAACCCTGCTTCGCTTACTGTTTGTGTCGCAAGGTCGCAACCAGTCCGAACCACGCACTAGTTGTTGTTCCGAACTTCACGTCGTCACTACACCTACGAACCTCGCTCCCCACCGTTGCTAACCACTTTGCACTGCGGAACTGACATTTGAGGTTAGTGTTTTATTTACTGTTTAAGTTTTTAATAGATGTGTATATGTATGTTTTGATGTTCATGATGAGTTCGGGTGTCCGACCTTCATCAATTTTGATTTAGTTTTTGATGAATTGGATAATATTTTTATAAATGATGCATACAAGATAGGGGTGGAAAAATTCCGACAGTTTTGCTCCTTGTATAAGAAACCTCCTAACTATTTTAAACACATTATATATAGATTAGACAATTTCATTTAACATCTATTATTACTTATACATTACATAATGTTATGTGTTCTAACATGAAATCTTATTATTTCAGTGCATATGTTGAGTGAGAAGGGAAGTGGAAACCCGAAAAAGCTAATGAAGACCTGAGAGATGGAGCAACCCCTAACCAAGCCCAACCTTCCAGAAGGATGACCCGGAGTATGAAACAAGATCCAAGGCTAGGTCAAGACAAACCACTAGCCAGTACCTCAGAGCCATCATTCCTTAGAGGATCACCAGGAGCAGAGCCCAAGCAATGGGAGCTGAGCACCAACTAGTCTCTTTGTTTTTTATTTCATTATAGTAGAGTTCATATAGCATAATAGGGGGTGTATTTATCAAATTGGGCTTGTGCCAAGTCCATTAGGGTTATGAGGTAGCCCTAGCTTCGAGAAGCTAGGACTAAGGGGCGACATTGACCTAGTCAACCCGTAGGTTGCCCCCTTCTTCATTCCTTTTCTACCCCTCCCCCAACTTGCCCACCAAGGCACTCATTCCTATAAATAGGGTGTCTTGCCTCATGTATTGACACAATAGAAATTTGAAGAAAAGAAACTTTGTCAAAGTGATTTTGTGAGTCTGAGTACTCTAGTTTATCTGGGTCTTATCTTGGGTGAGTAACATCTCAAGTAGCGGCTTTTGCACCACTCATCTTGGAGCCTTTTCTTCTCCAAGTGGCGTGACTTCCTTCTTCTCCATAAGCTCTCTTCAACTCTTCCTCTTTTATTTTTATTTGCGTCTTCCATTCCATTCCTCTATATACATTCATGTTTGTCTCTTAATTGTTGGTTCTCTTGTCTTGTTATCTCCCTTTCCACCTCTTATCTTCGTCATCATTATCACCATATACTTGTCTTTTCTCTTTGCCCTTCTGAAGTGAACCTTCACACTTTCTTAACTACTTGGTTAAGTTCGTGTCCAGTGAGAATACTCTTAGGGTCCTCACCTTAAATTGTTAAACCCAAAAATCATAACAAAGTGAAACCAATTAAAATGTGCAATCCTAAAATCAACTCACGTCAAAAGCTTAGATGAACCTTAAGGTATTTAAAGTATATTTGTTCACTCACTTTAATGTGTGTCATTCATTCATTTAATAGAATTTATTTTGACTTGTAGTGCAATAAGCAATCTTGAAATTATGAGTGTGGTTACTATGCCAGGCGATGGATGTCAACTATTTGTGAGCTGGAATTGATAGAGGTTGGGATCAGGTAATACCTCAATACACTAAGACATTAAATTTGGTGTTTATTATTTATGGACTAATTAAAAAAATTTCAAATGTCACAATTTTTCAATGACTCACATCCGCTAGATCCTTAGAATTGACTGGAAAGTACTTATAAGTTTCTGACCCAAATGATAATGCTTAACATATTTGAATGCTAGGAATAGATTTGAAATGTTAATTGCTATCAACATCTAATCGTAATGCTAATTAGTTTTTATAAATATACGAGGAATCGATATTTAGGACACTCTCTTAATAATTTTATATGCGAGGAATCGATATAAATGACTTTTATATGGGCATCAACATCAATCTAAGGATAGAATATTACCATGCTACTCAAAATACAAAAGAGTAAGAATGATGGACCATAATCCCAATTTTCTCAATTGAACCAACAAACTCTTTGACTTACTTTCTTTACAATTCTTGCAATCATTATAACAAACTCCCGACAAACTTTATTATTTTGTTTTCTATTTAGTGAATCTTATACTTGATAATTTAAATGTTCATTGTGAGTTCGATATTCGTCCTTAGGGACAAATTATTACTTTTGACACGGTATACTAAAAAGAGTCATCAAACCTCTTTGGAGAAACAAAGTTGAATTGTCAAAAGCGCCTTCTCATCCAACTCGTCCCATTGCTTGTTGGTCATAAAGGTCGACTTCTTTGACTTATCCAAAGCTTTCTTTATCCATTTTGAGTAAGAACAACTCTCATTTGGACTTCCTAGATAGAAAAATTAATTTTTCCATCAAACTTCTTAATGTCAAATTTAGTAATGGTTGACATAATAAATTCTTAATTGAGTAAAAACTTTGACACCACTTGTTATTGTATATGTGGTTAGGGTCAATTTGTAGCAAAACTTATAGATCAATGGACATGTATTTTGTATAGAAAAGATATAAAAAAAATGGTGAAAAGCATGCCTAGAGCCCTCCAACTCTAGTTGCACCTCGAAGCAATGAAGAAAAGAGGAAATTTATAGGATTCTTGCAAAAAAAAGGAAGAAAAGCAAGTAAACAAGGATAGAGCAAAAAAAATCAATTTGCCTAATGCATGAAGAAAGGCTCAACAGATTGAGTTTAGAGAATAAAGCTTCATAAAAACACTCAATACGTTGAGCGCTTCAACATACACTAAGTGAATTCAAGCCAGAACAAATGAATCAAAGGGTTGCGCACATTCCAAAGGGTTGAGCATTGAGGATGGTTAAATATGAAGAAAGCCCAATTTCACTCAAGAAGTGATGGAAGAGTATCTCGAAGAACTCATTTTGGGCCTCTGACAAGGACTATTGCTAAAAGGTTGGAAGAAGAATAAGGAACTTAGAAGACTCTCTTTTGGTGGAGAATTAATTATTGATTGATCTTCCAATTTCTTTGGTCTTGTAAAAATTACACAAAGTAGTGAAGACTTTATTTTGGGCTTGTATTTGGGCCTTTTCATGGTCCATGTATTGGGCCAATTAGTGTAGGATATAAATAGAAAAAGAAAAGTCTAACTAGAGTTACAAATGGGTCTCCTTGGACCCAAACCAACTCTACACCATCTAAGGTGCACAAATAAAAATCTAGAGTGCAAATAGAAAGCATGGAGTGACAAGGAAGGAATGAAGGTCCACATGTCATCCCCTCAATGGAGAGGATTCCCGCCAATGCCAAAATGTCACTTATCTTCATGAAAATGGAAAGGATTCTCTCCAATTAAAGGAGGGCACTTGTCAACCTTTAATTTGAGAGGATTTGCTCCAATGAGAGAAAGTCAATTGTCACCATGGGAGTGGAGAGTTTTTAGGGTTCAAACTTGCACCTTGGTTGCCCTTAGCACAATAAATACAAGTGCTAGCCCTCTTATAAATTAGCTTAGAATTGATAAAGAAATGTTGCCTAAGTTTGTGCACAATTTGTCTTCTTTGCTCACTCTTTGTTAGCACTAGTTTTGTGTCTAGATTAAAGTCACTTAGGAGTTTGCCTTACTTCTTCCAAGTCTCTATATTCATCAACCAAATGAATCTTCTCCATTCAGTTTTCTTCATCCATTTAACCCACCCAAAGCATCCATCAAACTTATGCTACTATAGGGACTTAAAAGAGGTGAGGCAAACTCCTAAGTGATTCTAAGTTAGACCACAATGCTCTCATTTGTAGCTTTGCTTGACTTTTCTAAAACCTTCGAGCTAGAATGTAATGCATCGGGAGTAGCATAAGTATGATGTTGTTGCAAGGTGGTCACCCAATTTCATATTTCAGTGAAAAATTACATGATGCCCCTTAGCTACACCACTTATGATAAAGAATTGTATGCATTTCTGAGAGCCCTTCAATATTTGAGTTGCTAAAATATGAAATTTGAAAGGTCAGCACAATCTTAATAAAAGACATTCAAAGTGGATGGAGTTTTTGGAACAATTTATTTATGTAAATGCTTAACTTCCTCAAGATAAAAGCATTGACCATTTGGATGCTCACCGCCATAGAAGTCACACTTTATGGTCAGTCTTTGGCCTTAAGCAGAATTTATGCCATGTAGTTGTTGAGGCAACTTAGATATGTGTTTTGTCAGTGCTTCAGTCTATTGTGTCAAAATCTTGTTCTGAGACAAGATTACATCCGTAGTATTAAGATCAAGCACTCATTTCCTATGAACAATTCTACTATCATGTTGCATTTGATAATTTGTTGATATTAAATCTACAACCATCATGGTGCCTCCAGCTGCTGCATCTAAGATCATCTTTATATAAGGTCTTAGACCATTATGAAAGATGTTAAGATGAGCAATGTCTTCAAATCCATGATTTGTACACCTTCTAAGCCTCATCTTGAACTGCTCCCAAGCTTTATAAAATGGTTTATCTGGCCCTTCTTAAATGTGGAGCTATTTGACTTAGCTTTAATAAAGTGAGAGAGTGGGAAGAATCTATTCAGAAATTTTCTTCTACATCACTAGAGCTTGTTAAACTTTGATTTCAGTGTGACTTTAGCCACTCATTTACTTTGTCTGCCAATGAAAATGGGAATAAACATAGATAATCTGACTCTATATCATCTTCGTCAAATCCTATAGTCTCTATCAATTTATAGAAATTGGATAAATGAGTATATCGATCCTCATGATCCATTTCTGTGAATTGATGGTTGTTAATTAGGCTAAAAAATATTGGCTTCGTCTCCAATGATTTTGTTGTAGCTGGAACTACAATGCTAGAAAAATAATCTCAAGTGTTCTTCTTTGAGGATTTATCCTTCTTCCTTCAAAGTGGATTTATCCTACCTTCCATCTACCCCGTCATTTGTTATGTGGCTTGATTAATTTGAGATGTTTGAACTTGTAAAGAAGGTGAACTTTGCTTCAGTTGCTCTTCTTCTCTTTTGTTTAGTTTGAGCTTGTTCCTATCTTTTCTTAAAACTTTTTCTATATCCTCCTCAAACAACAAGTCTTTTGTATAGGCTTTACCTCTAATTAGCATAAATCAACACTACACTAAAAACAATAAAATAAAAATTGGTTAGAAAATAGATTCTACAATTAGACACTAATATGCATAAAATTATAGTATATACTCCTTTAGAATTATTTATACAACTGTTGATTTCTCAAACTAGTCTGCAACAATTATGCCAAAAACTTAATGGGTGTTTTGTTTCTTGGTAAATGGACTAGGTCAACTGTAGTACAACTAATAAGGGGTTGTCATATCTTCCGTGACTAGGTGGTAAGTGCAGCAGATTTATCTTTCAGTACAAACTGTTAAAATAATCATGAAAAGTTGTTCAAATAATGGCAAGTCAAACATAAAATAAAGTTGGTGAGGTTAAAACTTGGTGTAAAAAGAAGATGTTCTTAGATTTATGAAAGTGTTGGAATTGAATAAATTTTGTAAATCTCGTATACTCAGCTAGTTAAAAAAGCATGAGATTCCAATTCACCACTCCCTAAGGCCAAATCCAGTTAATTCCTTAATCATGGTTATCTAGAAATCAAACTCCCATAACCGATCCTTTAGCTTACAATAGTTTATTTTCTACATTAATGATGGAGCAGTTCATGCCAAACTCTTAATTGTGTTCCCAGACATTAAGTTATTTGGATTATTTGAGTTGGTTGAAAAGAAGAAAGTATTTTCCAATATCATTTAACTTCTAAGATCAATAATAATGATTCCTCGCTTATCAAAATGCAAATTCAAATCAATGAACTTAAATAAACATGCATATTTATAAGTAGCTAAACATAGAAATGTACATTGTTCTTCCATCCCAACAAGAGGAATTTAGCTACTCATGTTAATTTTACAAGACAACTCAATATTAAATAGCTAGCAACTAAGGACATATGACTTTGGATTATGTGTTTCAGCTTGATATTTTCTTTCTTCACCTCGTCTAACCTCCTTTTTCTCTAGACCAAATCTCTCTATTTATAGTGATGAGTGTTGGACTGGATTTATATCGGATTTACCAGCGCATGAGAAATTCGTTCAGCTAACCCTAGACTCCTTCCTAACGAGTTGGTTCCACCTCTCACTTAGCCTTTACTCCCTATTTCACTTCAAACATCGTGACATCCTCTTGCTTTATTTAACTATCCACAACCATTCTTATCATCTCCATATAAAACACAAGTAAAAAAAATAATGCAAGGAGAATAAGTAACCTATCATAAGTTTTACTTAAATCTAACTGGTGTTATAAAATATAATATAATGTTAAATAAAAACAAGTAATTCTACATAGATGATATATATATATATATATATATATATATATATAATAAAATAACTATTTAAAAATCTTCTTAAAACAAAATCCAATCAAATGAGATAAACTTATAACAATGATACAGTGTATGTTTAAATTTCGGTTAAGAAATTAAGTTGAGTTTAAATTAAGTTAAGTGAATTGAATATTGAGATAAAAAAAAATTCTAATTGAAAATTGTGAACTTCTACAAGCCAATTTGGATCTTACATCAATCACAATTTTTTTCTTTACTTGGTTGGTATCATGCAAGACTACTTGTTAATAATTGACTAAAAAATAAAAGTAAGAAAACATTTTCTAAAAAAAGTTATGTTTACATGCGTAATAGGACCTTTTCCTATATTTAGAAAAAGGTGAAATGGTACTTTTATGCATGAATTCTTCATTAAAATTTTAAAAAATTAAAATAAATTGTTCATTAAAGCAAAACTTTTCTAAAAAAAATATACTATAAAATACGACTTTTCTATAATAGTAATTTTTAAAAAAAATTATCTATTAGATAAATTTTGCAACTAGTATTATAAGTTCATGGATGAGAAGAATTTTAAAGAAATATCTGACGAGCTTAATATGAACAAATGTTAATTATATAATTTTTAAAACATTTTTCAATTTAATTATATATTATTCTAAAGACACCAATGAGTTGAGAAGTAATCTAAAGATACCATTCGATTAAGTTATAGGTTATTTTCAACAACTCTTTTTTATTTGAGTATAATAATAACTTATTTTTAGATATAATTACTATAAAATCAACCAGCTATATTTTTTTATATTCTTAAGGATAATTACTATATTTTGTAATTGGAGAACTACGTAAGATTATTTCACAACTTCAATTATACTCATTTTTTTATTTTTTATATCAAGTTTCAAACACGTCTAAAAATATAATTTTAAACAGAATTAAAGAATAATACTAATTAACATAAAGAAAACAATTAATTTTAGTTTGATTTAAGTTGAAAATAGTATTTTATTACTTTTGAACCTAAAGACAAAAATGGTAATCACAAATTGAATTGCTATATTGAAAACCTAGATCACAAATTGAATTGCAACATCTAAACATTCCTATCCTAAATTCCTATATTTGACTGCGAGTATATTTGATATTCCAACAAAACGCACTAACACTCATGTCATGTTGTGTGGATAGAGAAATGCTTTTGCTTACAAATTAAGCTCTTTCATCTTCACTAATTCACTCACACTCTTTCTCTCTCTCTAGAATCCATGGCAGCCATTGGTCTGAACGGCGTGAAGGTGGGGACGACGTCGTCTCAGGCGTACCTTGAAGGCAAGGCCGTGAAGGAGACAAGGGCGTTGATGGCTGAACTTTGTCGCCATTTCTACACCCTTGGATGGGTCACAGGAACAGGTGGCAGCATCACCATGAGGGTCCATGATGACTCCATTCCCAAGCCTCAACAGCTCATACTCATGTCCCCTTCTGGTATCTTCCCTTTGCCCACCCTTTCATTTCCGACTCACAAGTTTAGATTTTTTTGTGCTTTATTGCCATCTTGGGCTTGTTTGGTTTCTGGGTGTGTGCCAGATTCTTTCCCTGCTGTAGAATCCTTTTAAGTATATTTGAACCTAGTTTGAACAAACATAACCACATAGAAGAAGAAAAACAAATTAGTCTTCCCTAAAATTATAAAATCATTATCGTTTTAGCTTAGCTGATTATTAATTTATGCTTAAGTTGGTTTTTTGGGTGGAGATTTATTTTCTTTATTTTCTTGTCCAGTAAATGCGTATGTATTGGCTATGTAGAAGTTGATCGAAACAAACCTTACATTCAATGTGGTTATTGCCTCATTGCTCAAGGTGTGCTTGGATAGATAGCTTAAATTCTTATTGGATAAACTTTTCTATATGCACTTTTAAAGAAAAAAGGAATGTAAGAGGAATCAGGCATTATTAAAAGGAGGTTAGCTTCTCTCGTAAGTTCAATGTATCATAGCTTTTTGAAAAAGTTAGATGAGATAAGAGAACTTCTATAAGAGTTAAGGACATAAGTTGATTTTAACATATAGCAAAAAGTCAATTCATCTTACCTTGCTATTTCATTTTCTTATAAATGCTTTTGGAGAAGTTTATCAGAGAGAGCCTAACTTTTTTTTCGTAAATTAAAATCAACTTATGCATTTTAACTTTTATAAAAGCTATAATGTTTTCTCTTAAAACCGATGTGTACAAGCTGATTTTAGTTAAGGGGAAAAGTTTAATTCATTTTTTCTTCTTATTTTTTTCCATTAAGTACTCTCGGAGAAGTTTATCCAAACATGGCTTTGATCATGCTATAAATTTGATGATGAATTCTAATCTAAATTAATAAGTCTGAAGGCTAATAAATTTTACCTAGAAGGTTGTTGAAATAAGCTAAAAGGGTTTATTATACGTACAAGTCATTCTTATGAGTTCAAATACGCCCTGTAGAAGCTCTTTGATACACTCCTTGATAATTTAATATGGTTTCTTTGTGCTAGAGATGATGAAATGAAACACTACTGTTATGCACTGTTAATTGATTCATTTTGATCTTCCTTTTTTGCTGAAAAATGTGTGCAGGTGTTCAGAAAGAAAGAATGGAGGCAGAGGATATGTATGTGTTATCAAACAGTGGAAGCATTTTGTCTGCTCCATCTCCTAAACCTTACCCACACAAGCCTCCCAAATGTACCGATTGTGATCCACTTTTCAGGAAAGTAAGTTTGGTTTAACAATAATATATTAGTTACTGTAATTGAGTGATGCAGACTTTGATATGCACATTCTTCTTTTGATATTTCCGCAATACTTTGTTCAACTGCTGTATGTATTTTGTATTTTTTGTGTGTGCACAATAGCTTTTATTATACTTTTGAATATATGAGTGTTGTCACTTAAAGTTCAGACATTTGAATTTCTGGGGGATTAAATGACTGACATTTGGTTGATAAGTGTCTCCATACCAATGTTTTGAATAAAATCTGGTAAATGCTATAATATCTGTAAGATTTACTTTAAACAGGAAGTGTCTAGTATTTGGCAAATAGAAGTGACTGAAATTTCTTGAGAATAATTGTCATTTTGTCAAATCCACTGTAGGCTAACCTAGAAACTTACAGATCCTATTTCTTTTGATAAATTAGCTATTGATATAAGCTTCATACATCTCTTTCACTTCCCCTGTTTTAGGCATATGAAATGCGAGATGCTGAGGCTGTTTTCCACAGTCACGGAATAGAATCTTGTCTTGTAACAATGATCAATCCATTATCAAAGGAGTTTCGAGTAAGTATTTTATTCATGGATGGTTTTTTTGTTTCAGATTAAAGACACTTTCAAAATTCTGATACATAATTGTTAGTTGTAATGTCAATATATCTTTGGACGGGGTTTAGATTGGTAATAGTGAATGCAGCTGAGCAATAGTCTCATTCCCTGACTATAAGACTATTTGATGGGTGCTCAATTCCAAACGTACAACTATCTTTTGAAAAAACAAGAGTTTCTTTATTCCAGAGAATTTAGTGGAGAAAAGATTCAAGTTCCAAATAATATACTATAAACTAGAACTTGCATGGGATATCCTTGTTGGTTTGAATCCTCTATCTGCTATTCTTATTTCCGAAATATAAGCAAGGCATGACACCAAAACAGTGAAATAATTAACATGAGAAATCTTGACACTTGATGAACATTTTGCACTTAATCTCTATTGTATTTAAATATGTGGCTTCTACCACCTCATGTACCCAGAATTTGAAAGTTTAGCTCTGCTTCTAATACTGAAAAAATTGTGAAGGAGGAAGGGCCAGGAATAGGCATTTATATGTTATACTTCTACAGCACAAATACTTTTTAACACGTCATTTTGAATGGAGAATTTTTATGTTTTCTTGGAAGAGGGTGGATGGGGGAGGCACGTGGCATCCTGCTTCCCTTGCATCCTTTTCATGTTTTCTGTTGTTATTTTCCTGATCAAATGTAGGATGCAGATTTTGTGTTGTTGTAGCTTATTACAAGTACTTTGTGAGAGACCAAACATACTTTAAAGTAATATGTTTCTTTTTCACGTTGTCTTGCTCCATGCTTTTGTTTCCTCTTCCTATAATACTATTTTCATTTGCATCTGGTTGTCTCCACAAATGGCAGATTACTCACATGGAAATGATAAAAGGAATCAAAGGGCATGGCTATTATGATGAACTTGTGGTCCCCATAATTGAGAACACGGCCTATGAGTATCAGCTCACAGAGTCTTTTGCTAAAGCTGTATGTTTCTTCTGATGATTATACATTTGAATTAAATATCTGTTTGGAAATCTGGATGATTTTTGCTTACTTTTCTTTTTCTCAGAAGAAAACCATGGGTGATGTGGCTTAGTTTGTTATTCTTTCTCTCCCATTTTGCAGATAGAAGACTACCCAAAAGCAACAGCAGTACTTGTTCGCAACCATGGGGTATTTGTCTGGGGAGATTCGTGGATCAGTGCTAAAACTCAGGTTTTTGCTATCTACATTCCCCAGGAAGACTGCGATGAATTTCATACATGTTGTTTAGCATTCTGCTTGAAGTTTCCATAAAATATAATACTGCAAAAAACAGGTTTTTTGGAAGGGGTGTTATTTACAGTTTTCATGCTCATTCTTGGAGTTTCAATAAAATATAATACTCTTCTAATAGACAGTTGTCTTTAGTCGTGCTTTCTGGTAAATTGATGCTATTTTTTTTCAGTCTGAGTGTTACCATTACCTCTTTGATGCTGCTCTCAAGCTTCACCAAATGGGATTGGACTGGTCGACTCCAAATCATGGTCCAATACAAAGTGCTAGGAGGGGTCTAATAAGTATTGATGGGGAGTCGAACGTGTCAGTTAAAGCGAGTAAATCTAATGGTGAAACTGATCCATTCCCAGTGAGTTCACTTAATCCTTCTATTTTTTGTAATCTTTAGGTCATTAAGGGGTTGTTTGTTTTGTGAAAATTACTATGTTTTCATTTTCTCCTTTTTCATTTAATTACAAAAATATCACCTTGTTTTTACTGTATTCAGTTTTCTAAAGTTTATACAAAAAACAGTGAAAACAACTTTTTATTGTTTTCTATTTTTACTGTTTTCCATACAAAATTTTGAGAACAGAAAAAAAAATTGAAAACGTTTTTCTAACCAAATGTCTTCTATATTTGAGTTTTTTTATTTTCTTAAATTCTTGAAACTATATCCTCTATTCACAGTCGACTGATAGTTCTAGTTCCCAATTCATTGAATAAAATTATTGATTTTTATCTTTATTTGGGTTGCAGCGTTGCATTGTTCTTGACATTGAAGGAACTACTACGCCCATATCATTTGTTTCAGAGGTTCTCTTCCCTTATGCCCGTGAGAATGTTGGGAAGCATCTATCTCTAACATATGATACCCCTGATACCAAAGCTGATATTGAGCTGCTTCGTTCCCAAGTAAGATTTTTTAGGTTGTATGGTTTAGGTATTTTTAACCCTCCAATTGGAATATTTGGTTTAGGCATTGAATAATTGTAATACAATACTATGGAATGTTATACCTTTTTAGTTGACACTGAAATGATATGTTAGACATGTGAGTGGGATTGTGGTTTTAAACTACTCTGTCCATGATTATTAAAAACATTAATATCGAATTGCCTGTCTGGTTTATGTCATTCAATTCTTCCTCAAGTGATTATACTTTTTTTGGAGTTTATTAAAGCATAGTTATATAGAAGTGGTCCATGAATGTAGAAAAGAGATGAGAAGGAAACTAAGGGTGTATTTGTTTTTTAATGTTTGATTTTTCAGTTGCTATGTTTTCACTAATGATTACATAAATATCACTGCTTTCATTTTGTTTCATTTTTCAAAAGTTTGTAAATGAAATGATAAAAAAAGTATTATGGAAGTGTGCCTTTAAGTCGCATAGATAAGCTTTATGGTAGTAATAGAGAACTATGGAAACCAGGGACTGCTAGATTGTAATATTCGAAGAATATTTACAGAGAGAAATATTCAGTGAGGTACATATTTATAGGAATTTGGAGAAGAGTGCTGAAGAAGCTAAAGCCACTGTTGACTCAGCACTGATGTGACTGGATACAGACGGTTACAGGGAAAGAAATCACCTACAAACAGAGACTAGAATAATAGTGTCCACTACAGTAACTTGTATACGTTGCATTCAGAGAATTTGGACCATTGACATCTCATTCAGTTTTTATAACAGGTTCAAAGTGACCTTGAACAAGGGATTGCAGGTGCTGTGCCTATCCCTCCAGATGATGCTGGGAAAGAGGATGTCATTGCTGGAATCGTTGCTAATGTGGATGCTATGATAAAAGCTGATAGAAAAATCACTGCCTTAAAAGAGTTGCAGGTAGTTAAACTTTGAGTTGAATTTATGTATCTGTTGACTTCATATTTGGGATATTGCTGACATTTAGCTATGCAGGGTCACATATGGAGAACTGGTTATGAGAGTAATGAATTGGAGGGAATAGTTTTTGATGATGTACCAGAAGCTCTAGAAAAGTGGCATGCCTTGGGTGTAAAGGTTGTTTTCCCTGATTTACCTTTTTCTAGTTCACTTTTTTAAGTTTCACTTGCTGACTATTTTCCTGCATTTTGACCATAGGTATCTTTAATGCTTAAGCATGATGCCAATGTTTGGCAGGAGGGTATAAGATAACCATAGATTGAGATGCCCTCTGTTAGCTAAGACCTGTGCGGTTGTGAGGGCATATGATGCCTTTCCAAACCCATTAACCGTTTTATATGAATTTCCATTTATATCCTTTTATTTATCACCTTTCATTCTTATAAATAACCCATTCATCTTTGTCCAATCTCCTTTTCTCCTTGGTTTGGTCTAGGTGCCCACAGTGGGCCCGTGAATGTGGAGAGGACTCCTCTCAAATAGGCTGGATAGTGGATACTGTCCCACTATGAAGAGTTCTCTTTGTATCATTTGCTTAAATCTGTCAGCCATCCATTACATCCTTATCTCCTTTATCCTACCATAGTACCATTCTTTTTCTCTTTCTGTCACATGTTGACTCACCTTGGTCCCACTAAACTGGCTTAAGAGGCCTACTATATCAAGCTACCAAGGAATAGAAACAAAGAGTTGGTCTATCTATAAAAAATTTCTAATTGCATTAATGTTTCTGCTTATGGGTACTTTTGAATGTGTAAAACATAAATACTTGATGTCTTATCTCTAGATATCCAAGATGCCAATCATGTGAAATGTCTATACCCTGAATGCCTCCTATCTCTCTTCTTTCTCTAGTATATTTCTCTTCTGCCTCTTTTAGTTGTCAAAATATACAACTCTACTCCCGGCCAAAGTTTGTGAGGGGTGAAGTAATTGTTACTTTTTGTTGGCTCAAGAATGAAATGAAGTGTACTCACATTTTGTGTGCATTCTTCACTGATATTTGGAGAGCATATTTTCTTGCATTTGAATCGCTATTTCTGATCTCCGCAACAGGTATACATATATTCTAGTGGTAGCAGGTTGGCACAAAGGCTAATATTTGGAAAAACAAACCATGGGGACTTAAGAAAATATTTGTCTGGGTTTTTTGACACCACTGTGGGGTAAGGTTTTTATTTTGATGTTCCCCCGAGACGATTCCTATCTAAAGATGCATGGATTCACTCAAAAACTCACTTTTGCAGGAACAAAAGAGAGACACGCAGTTATACTGAAATTTCTGAGTCACTCGGTGTTGATAAACCATCAGATATTTTATTTGTAACTGATGTACATCAAGAAGCCACAGCTGCAAAGGCAGCAGGTATGAACATTTTTCTTAATCCATCATCTCATTTATAAGTTAAACTTCATCAATTTTTTTTTTTGATCAGCAAAGAGTTAAACTTTATCAATAAACTTAGTCCGTGTGTTGCATAGCTAATTTTCGGAAAATAGTATGTTTTTGAGCTTTCTTAGGGAGCTGGCGAGATAAGTAAACTGAACCAAACATTATATAGTAACTACTTTATTTTTCTCTTGGTTGCATAGCTCATTTAATGTTTTATATTAATACTTGATTCACTAACAGTGTAAAATCATTTATACCACACGAAACAGAAGATGAGTATAACGTAACGTGTATGATGGTGTGTGAAATTGTTATCAATTACAATTATTTATCTTGGCACCCTTTGTAGTCCTTCATCTACTTACACACCACTTGCACCCACATTTATCACTGTGTGGCTCACTGCAAGCAAAAATCAAAATCTAACTTGGAATTTGTGTGGGCCATACTACCAATGGTGTGAGTGTGACCTCCCAATTGGAGTGGTAGAGGAATTTCCCTAGGATCCCACTGTTTATGGCCAAATAGGAAATTGCTTAGTTTGTCTGCACATATATTTGTTTAACAATTGTCCTGTTTCAGGTTTGGAGGTGATAATTTCTATTCGACCTGGAAATGGACCCCTCCCTGACAATCATGGGTTCAAGACAATCAAATCCTTCTCAGAGATCTAAGACCATTGGCAGTCATCTGGAATGGCATTAAATGTGTTATCATAACTAACAATAATTATGTAACGTTCAGTTCTTGGTATAAAATAATGTAATATATCTTGCTTCAATTCTCAAACTTTCAGTTTAAATTGCCTCTTTCAATGCTATTTTAAATGATTTAAATATACTCACTCTACATTTTCATCAGTTATTATTATTATAAGAAATTTTTCTTCTCAAGACATTGACATTCTGAGTAACCTAACAGATTTTATTAGTGAACTGGGATTGCTGAATAATCTTCGATCTATTTATTTATGAAAGAAAATAAAATGATTTGAGCTTTTCTCTCACAAGTTAAAATTGAAGAAAATTTAGTTTTTATGGAAAATTCAAATAACTTTTCTAAAAATTAAGTTGCAAAAATAAATTTCATCACGCATGAGGAATTCAATTCATTCTAACTTTGTATTTTCTTTTCTAATAAATGTTTATAGAAAAATATAGGGTACAATTAACATGCAGTACTATCAATAGCTATGATTGGTGGTTTTCAATGGTATTTAGAGTTTCATCTAATGTTTCTAATAAGATGTAAAATATCAAAGTAAAATTTTAAATTCGATTGGTGAACAACATTAAGAAAAGGCAAGTTCTCCTTCCACCTCCATATCTTTCGCCGTCATCTTTTTTTTTTTAATTCTAACAATATCCTTCTAAGCTAAGTATGAGAGAGTATGGTGTCTTTTTCATTTTCAAGTGATGGTGGTTGTTTGTGATGGTTGTCGGTGAACATTGGTGTTTGAGATAAGTTTTGTGGTGTACGATCTAAAAATCATAAAACTAAAAAAAACTAGGAGTGCAAAAATGGAATACAAAATTAAAAAAATTATATTCGCACTTGGTAACATCAAATACAACGAATCTTTTTGTCAATCATCTCACACATGATCAAATGATGAAACTGTTTTCTTAAATTTTGTGGTTGAAGAAGAATAGAAGTGTTATAGCTGGAATAGATGTATGAATGTGCAGGAATCCAGCTTAGATTATTTAAAAAGGAAAGGTTATAATTTATTTAAGATTATTTAAAAAAATTTAAAAAGTTAAAACTGAGTTAAGATATAAAGGTTGTGGGAGAATTTGTCCATTAAGAAAAACTTGTGTAAATGTACATGAGGTAGAAGTTAGACTTATTAAATAGTCAAAAATAAAGTTTTTGAATGTATATTTAAAGGGTTTAATTGATAATTTTAGGTAAGAAATTCTATGGGAAATTTACGCTATCATGTACACAGTTGAATAAGTCGTGTTCGTAAAAATAATTTTCAAATAAATAAAGAAATTATGCTTGAAAAGATGAATCTCAAATGAAAAAGTGGTACTTATGTCTTAATCATATTTTTTTTTTCAAATTACAAGTTATGTTTTAAAAGACGAGTTCTATTTTTTTTTTCATAATTAAACTAGAGTCGTGATTTGAAGCTGTTTTTTTGAAGTTTTTTCTTTTAATTACATTATTTTTTTTCAATTGTGTATTGAAATAATTTTGTAAAGACTAGTTTTAATTTTTAATTTTTTTTGTAAAGTCATGCTTGCAAAGACGTTTTTCAATTTTTTATTGAAGTCGTTTCATTTTTTTTTTCAATTCTTTTATGTTTTAAACAATGTAATTAATTATTTGTAATTAAATATTTTTATGTTTTTTATTTTTTAGGCAATGTAATTGAATGTATTTTGGATAATTTATAATTATAATCTATACAAATATTTAGTTAGTTTAAATAATTAAGTTAGTTATGTCGGATAATTTATTATTATAATAAATTACTTATAATTAAATGTAATTTCTAAAAATTTGAACTGGTTTCACAAAGTTATGTTTTACTAATGAAATAAGATTAATAAAAATTAGTAAGTTTAAATATCTTTAATAATCAACAAAATTTAGAGTTTAATGTACAAGAAATAACAACTCTTCAACTTGGTCGATCATCTATGTTATACATAGTCAAATTAAATTATTGGAAGTGTGATTATGGGACATTTCAAGTCCTTTGACTCTCGTGTTCGTCATTTATTCCACTTGTCACTTGCAACTACTAGCATATGTTGACCAAGTTTAAGTTTATGGTTTACACAATATTTATAAGGTTTAGAAAGTTCAATTTCATCAAATCTGAAATTAAGATTACTAGTTAACATATACAGGCTCAAACTTTATTCCTGACCCACACATATACACTGTAGTCAAGAACACCAACAACTAATCAAATATATAACAATGGATCAACCAAGTCAAAATAATAATAAAAATGTTGGAATGTCATACTCAAAAAAATTATCCATATAGACAACCTTTATATAATTTAGTGACACTCATTTAAATTTTGCTCAATTGCATTCTATTCACATAAACAATTTCATTAATTAACTAACTCAACTAAATATTTCACTACATTAAAATGATAAATTCTTCAAAATATCAATTACCAAACAATGAAACAATTATTTACATGACCTATAATTTAGTGACATTGTTTTAAATTTTCTAAAATTGCATTTAATTATAAGTAGTTTTATTAATTAATTAAGTTAACTAAATTTTAAATAACTTATATTTTCAATCTTTTTATTTGCATTAAAATGATAAATTCTCCAGAATACCAATTGTGAAATAAAAAATTAATTACCCTAAACCATAAATGTTTAATTAATTACACTGTTTAAAACATAAAAAACATAAAAATGAAAAATGTCTCAGACAACTTTATTAAAAAAGTTTTAAAAAATTGAAAAATCATCTTTAAATAAACATATTTCAAAGCACGACTTTAATATAATTGTAAAAAAAAAAATAGAACTCGTATATGAAATCACTATTTTTTTTTCATTTGAAAATCATTTTTACAAGTACGACTAACTCAATTGTGTACATGTTTTAAAAATTATCCATTTTAATAAAAACGAACAAAAATTAAATCATTTTTATAAATTTCTTCTAATTATATATTTATATTTTTCCCCCACTTAATTTAGGAAAGAAAAATTAAAGATATTATTGTATTGAAATGTGTATATTTTATCTTATTCTATTATGTAAAATATAAACAAATTAGGAATGATGCAAGCTTTTTTTTTTTTCATTGTTCAATCAAGCCAATCCAATTGCACTCTATATTAGGTCAAGATAGATGCCTTTTGATTTAAGCAATGAAAGAAAAGCACACTATGATTTCTAATTTTGAAAAAGGTAAAAATATCTTCACATAAATTTTACATCATTCCTACGTTACTTTTGTTATATTTAGATTGGTGTGGAGCAAGTGAATGAGAAAGGAGGTTGCTTTGTGTTCAGGCTTCGTAGCGTGTTGGGAATTTATGTGTAATTCTTCAGCAACGTTGTTAATCACGCATGCCATGCCGTTTTTTTTGAACTTTCATTTCAAGGGTTAATTTCTATGGAGTATTAAATCAAGAATCTTTCAACTCATAATAAAAAAAAAATCATAAATCTTTGAAGCTCCATAATACTTCATACCAAAAACACAATTCCAGTCAAAATAAGTACCCATCAAGCTTTCTTCCATGAATTCCCTTCTTACCACTGCAAAAGTTTATTATTTCCTTTTTATCATTAAAAACAGAATCCAGTGAATGTAATTTTCCTTGGTCAAAGTCACAATTAAGCTTATCATTAACACTAAAGGTACTCAATTTCCTTTTAACCAAATTTCAAGCAGCTACACATGTTGAGTGTAAAATGGACCTTTATGATTCATCCACAATTATTAAAAAAGAAAACACCAAAATCCACCACCTACTTTCACATTAACAAAGGCTAAAGGATGGTTGACAACATGCCTAGTTTAACATAAAATTCAACTTGACACACCCATTGGGTTATTTCTACATATACTTCTTACAATTTATTTTTCTTTGTGCATGTTTCTGTCATTAGTCATCTCATTCCATACTTTGTATTTCATTTTGTTTCTATCTATGCATGTTTTTCTAAAAAGAAGTTCTACAAGCCTGTTTAACAAATCTAATTTCAGTTTTGTTTGTGGTATGTATGTAGATGATATGGTGTTAGCAAGTTGGTCATATTACAAGCCACCTAATTAGCTACTATCTTTGTGAAAAAAGTGGTGTACTAGAAGATGTATGGAAAAAAAATAGAATTACTTGGCAGTTTACTGTTCAATGCACCAGCTCTAGCAGTTGGGTCCAACCTAGATGCACCTAAATGACAAAACAAAGTCTAAAAGGGTGAAGAAAAGAAAAAGGGTGGTCTTCACATTTTCTCTGCTTTTGTTATTTACATATGGTTTCTTTTCGGTCTTACTTTCTCTTAAGATGATGATTGTAACAAAAGTCCCACTTTCTCTATCTTATCTCCACTCTTGTCATTTTGTCTACTCTTCAATGCTTCCCATTACACTATAACAAAATTTAAATCAACAAAAACAAGAACTAAGAAAGGGAAAATAGAAAGAGAGAGGAGAAATCTTCTTAGGTGCTCAATTTTATAAACTATTGGAATTTGGTGATCTCATGCTACATTTACTTTTAATTTTTGCTGACAATATGTATAGACTTTATGACATTCATTACAGCATAAAATGCAGTTTAATTGATCATAAAGTCTAATGATACAAGTTAATTAAAAATTAATACAGTAATTATAATAAAATAAACTATGGAAACGTTAAAATCATCTCTGCAAATGATTATTGATCAATATTTATTTATTAAAATAGTGAAATTTAATAAGATTTCAATAATAATGATAGGAACAAATTATGAAAGAAAAAGAAGTGCAGAATATACACAATGTATAGTCCTGCTGCCACTCTTGCACAGGCATGTAAGGGATCCACAACTACAATTAATTCGTTTTCCTTGTTTGATTTCTCATACCACACACCATAAGTGTTATCTTCTGATGTTGTGAAAACTTTGGTCTTTGTTTCCCTGGTACTAGGAAAACATTAACCTCTGTATGCGGGCCACACTGAAAGTTATTGTGATCAATAAACATGCATTAGTCTTACACAGCATACAATTTTTTTGTGATCAACACATAGGTGCTATGTCTAGATTATTGTTAGAAGTACAAGTAGGGTACTGACATTATGCATAAATGTTTGCATTTAAAAACGAAGCAAAGAAAGAAAAGAGGTATTTGCTTTACTTCTTGATCAGATTGTACTTGAAAACTGACACAGAAATGATTTTTCTTCCCATAGGTGTCAGCAAAAAAGAAAAAGAAAAAGAAAAGGAAATAGAAAAGAATCAAAAACACATTATAATTATCTGGGTGGAGTTACTTGAGAAAACTGATTAGACTAAAATTGGCATATAACCAAGAAGAGGGACCCTCTCACCCTTCATCAAGTTAACCCACCCACCTTCCTTTTGGTGCATCTTTCTGCGATGATGACAACTTAGGATATGTTTATGTCCTTTCCATCACCGATTTCCAGTAATATGTGTCCCTTCCAAGCAACCTCATTCCCTTGTCTTCTCTTCTTTTTTCCATCTTTGGATTCTCTTCATCCGAACACACACTTCACACAGGTGGTAGGTGGTGTGACACAGCAATCACAAACACAGACACTGTGAAGACCATTATTCATTGAATTCATCACACTGAATCAAAAGAGACACCCTGGCTTATGATTATTCTCAGGATGTGTTTTCCTAACAATAATAATGACCCTTGAAGAACTAGATGAAATAGGGAGAGAAAAAAAAATCATCGGACAAAGACACTTTTTTTTTTTTTGCTTCTTTCATTTATGGAAAGGAAAAAGATACCAATATTTGAGGTGGGAAAACAAAGAAGGCGAATAAAGAAAGAGTTGCCATTTCATGGTAAGAAAGCCACTTTTACAATTAGACCAAGCTTTGTACCTTGTTGATGGAGGAAACCATAAACCATTCAAATCAAAACCCATGTAACCATTCTCTCTATCTAAATCATCCACAACACAGGACACAAACTCTTATCTTATCGCCTCAGGAGGGTGATTCTGAGACTCTAGGTGAGGTCAGTGGGAACAAAGGCAAGAGCTGTGGTTCAGAGTCTCTGGGGGTGGTCATGGGAGAGGGATGCAAGTAGAAGCCCTTTTCAGCTATGGCCTTTTCCTCCTCTGATGAGTTTCCCAATGAAGGTGAGGACTTGTCAAAAGGGTCATCATTCAATGGGGTGACAGGGCTGAGAGCAAGGGAAGGGAAGTCAAGCAAGCTTGGGGAGAGGATCTCTGGCTTATTTCTGGGTGAGAAGCCTGGAGAGTTGTTTCGAGCAAAATTGGGCATCAAGGTGTTGAGCATGAGGCTGTTCTTGAGGCTGTTCCTCCTCTCATAGAGCTTGCCCTGCTTCTTGGGTGGAGTCTTGATTGGGGGGATGTTGAAGTTTCTGGACGGTGGAGGTGGTGGTGGTGGCACTGGATCTTGTGCTTGCTTTGTGGTGTCAGAAGAGCCAGTTAACATTTGAACCACCTGCTTGAAAGTGGAGGTGTCAGCTTGGACAAAAGTGGTAGGGTAGGGGTCGGAGTCAGATCTGGGGATGGTCTTGGGAGTGAGGGGTGGTGTTGGGATTTGGATGCCATTGCTGTTGCTGCTGCTCATGCAGTTGCTCACATTGCTTGTTGGAGAGTTCATACGAGAAGGGTGGCTCTCTCTTTCCTGAAACCTTGAGCTGATTTCCATACCCTTGCACCAAAACCAACAAATTAATACCTGTCTACAAAGTAAGCAAGAAATAAAAAGGGTTAGGGGTGATTTGGGTGGGGATTGGAGAAGAAAAACATGGAAGAGTGAAAAACAAGGCTCAGGGAAAGAAAGAGAGGGTTGAAACAAAACAGGGGTTGCTTGCTTATTGTGCTTTGCTGTTCTTTCTATACTATATACTATATATTTTTTGGTTTCTTTTTCTCATACTATTCAAACTTTTTTGGAGCAATAAAATATTTCTCCCCCTTCAAAAATGATTTTTTTTTTCCCCTGTGGGGCTTGAGGGTGTTGCTGGCTAGAGAGAAAATAGCCCCAACAAGGCTTGGGATTTATAAAGACACAAGGCAAGGGAATTGTTAGAATTGGGAATTTGGTATGAGGCATCTGTACCACACCACTGGCAAAGCTATCACTGTTGTGGTGTTAAAAACATTTGTGACATTGACTTCAAAACCTAACTACCAAGACTATTGCATTTGCATATGTGTGATGGGATTGAAGATGATGATGAACCATAGATATAGATAGATAGATATATGTTCCAATTCATTCCTAGATTGTGGCTTTGTGTTTCACTTACAAATACTCACATGCATATGTAAACTAGTGAACCCTGCAACCTGCCTAACTTTGACAAATAAAATGACAAGAAAAGATAAAATAAGAGAATACAACGTTGTTTGTGTTCAAAAGTTCAAAGTTTGAAGAATATTTTTCATATTTGTTTTTTGCATTTTTGTGGAATAAGTTATTTCTTTTTATAAGTGTACACATAAGTTAATGATAACTTCTACATTTTTTCCTCCTTTTACAATTGGAAATGAGTTGGGTCAATTTATGATATCTTGTTTAATAGAAAAATTACTGAATTCAAACTTGAGTTAAGCTTATAATAAAATTTTCCATCTTTAAGTTGAAGTCAATTTAACTTCATCAACCAATTTAGTATAATAAAAAAAACCAAGATTATAGAAATAATTGACAATAACTTTTAAAATAATAATTATAAAAATAAAAATAATAAAGCATATATAACAACTTATAATTAAATAACGATATAAATATTTATATTGTCAATTAATACATTTAAAAAATAAAAAATATGTATTTAATTATTGAATTTTATTTTATTGAAAGAAAAGTTAAAATGAAACAACTAGGAATCTAATAATAAATATCATTGTCTCTATATCGCGTACAAGCCTGGACAGAGAACTAAGTCACAATAGCAAGAATATTAAAACATGTTTATATTCTATCGATTTCTTATGAGATATTATACTATACTGAATGTATTTTTAATCTTTTGCACACGTACATTAACTATTTTATTTTCTTTTGAATTAAATAGAAAAATGCTTATTTGAATTACATATTTTATTTGAATATATATACTCAAATTGAAATATAATCCTAACTTCTAATATATTTCCCTAAAATACCTTCTTTTTACACACAAAAAAAACTTGGAATATTATCAAAGATAAAATGGATTAGACTTTCGATAAAAAAAATATTATGCATGTTGAAACCAGATATATCAAATGCATACGTGAATTTTGACAAAAGAACATAAAAAAGGATAAAAAAAACTCAATTTGTACTCTGATCATTAATACTTCAAAAATATAATTAGAGTTCTTCTCAATTAGTAATTATATATATGATAAAAATGTTGTCAACATGTTATAGAACCATATTTTTTGTTATCAATTGAAATTTATGATGAAATTTGATGAAATGCGAGCTGCACACTTTTATAAATTTCAATGAAGTTTAGTTATTATCATTTTTTTTTTACAAAAGTGTATTAAAAAGATATAGCTAACATAGTCTACGTCTGTGTAAATAAACAAAAATTGTAATTATATAGTATTCTACCATATTAGAGGTGATCACCGCAGAACATAATGAAGGAGAAACATATGTTCAGGAGGCAATAGTATATTATGTCCAGTGGGGTTATATTGGATAAGGAATTTTTTTAGTGGTTAATATATGAGAGAATCATGTTGCAAGAAAAAAATATGAAAGCAAAATGAATAAATTTTATATTATAGATCCTAATCATATCCAATTATAGTTTGTTTTCATTAATTTTTCTCTCTTGCAATATGATCCTCTCATGTTGGATTGTTGTTTTCTTAAAATTTTGAAAGTATCTTCCAAAATATCTTCATCCAGTCAGTGGTGATTAATATGTTAATATGATGATAAAGGCCTTAATTAATTAATTTAATTTTTCAATCAGTCTTATGTGAATCAGTTCGGTTCCCAAAACAAAGTGCAGCAGCAGGGAGCACTTGTGGATTCCATAACTTTCATTCTACAAAGCTGCTGATTGGTAATATGTAATTTCATATCTCCACTTGAGTTAGTGGTTTAGATTTTTCTTTCCACACTTTAAAATCTTGAAAAGCTAAAAAAGAAAAGGGAATCAAATTCTGATTTATATTATTTACATTAAAAAAGAGTTAGACAGCAGAAGAAGGAGGAGAGATGATGGGGGACCAAATGCCAATAAGACAAACTCACTCAATGCTTTTAAGAATTGATTTATTACTCTTTAATGGATGATCATTATTAGGGTAGTGTGGAATCCATTTTTAAACTCTTCTGTTATGCAACAAATTAAGAATTTATTCATTTCTCATAAAAAAAAAGGTTGTCAATTTATTATCTGGTTAAGTGTCAATGAAGAAACCTACTGTACTAGCCATCATTAATCATAATAATTTTATGCTTTCAATTTTCAGCAAGGATACATTATTAAATGTCAAAGTGAAGACTGCATAGAAAGTGATGTATATCTCCCCTTTTTTTCCCTATTCACATGATCTTTTGAGTTTATGGTAATTGATTAGAGAAAATGAAAAGTGATTTGTATGGATGAAGAGAAAAAGTTTCCCAAAAGGGTTTGACTGATGAGCTACAAAAACCAGTGAGATAAATTAAAATGCAAATGGATCTTGGAGAGAAAGTGAGATACCATGCCCACCTTGAAGTGGGAAATGAGTAAGCATTGAAGAATGACTAGCAATGAACACATGACACAGCGCAATACCAAATTATGTGATATATCTTCTGCAACAAAAGAGACCATACTAAAATAAAGTGAAGTCATGATCTATTTTTCTGAAAATGACCCTATTTTTTTGTTCTTCAGTTCTAGTGGTGGAGGCACATGATTGGAGAATTCGCATACACAAGAGGAGAGATCTTCAATCAGAGATATTATTAATGGAATTTGCACACAACAGGGAAAATTATACTTATATCGTGTAACTATCAGAAGAAACCAAGAAAAGAACATAACCCTCCATTCCAGAACACATTATTCTTTACATGAGTCAGTTTCAAGCTTCTAATAAAAAGAACAAGAACCCCACAAAAGGGTAAATAGACTAATTACTCTCCTAGGTAGAATGTCTTCAAAGTAAAAGTCTTAAATGGTGCATGCATGTTCAAACAAAGGGGGTTTCTTAACTGATGCAGTAGCAAGAAAGTTTCTTACTTTTAAAATAAAAAGTTCACTTTAGTGCTTTTAGTCACACACACACACAGAACTCAAGTAGATATACATTGAAGCAATGAAAGGGGCATAGTGTCCTAAAACCACTGACACGCCAACACCCACTGTTGGACATATTTATATATATCAAGACCATGGAATAACCTTGCAGACAAACAGCACATTAAAATATACCATGATGCCACAACTTTATCACTCCTTTGCCATTTTATTTATCTTCAAATACTTCCATGTGCATGCTTTCACAAATTTCTACAGTGCACATAATTATACCTGTCAAATGCCAATTGATCAAGACAAATCTGTTCCCTAAACATACACAGACGGTGAGTTATAAACTATTTTATCATGTCAAATGCAATAAATTAACCAATGCATTCACAAAACTAAAATGCTATAAGAAATGTTATTGGCCGGCTTGTTTGACTATAGTCTATCTATAGCCATAAACAATGCAAAGTATTAGGTGTCACTGGTGGTTCTTATGCAAAGGTGAAAAAGAGGAATAAGAGGGTCACACCTTCATTTTAATCAGAATCTGTGATCATGAACATATTTTTTATACACCATCTACACTCTTCAACTTTTTCAATTCTCACACATTTTATCAACAGCAAAATAAGAACATATTAGAAGCAGTTAGATTTTATTTTATGTTATAGATAACTTAAGTACATAGAACTCAAAACACATAAGCCTAGTAGGTAGGAATTGAGACTAGAACAGTCCTTGACGGTGACATAATTAAAGGCTAAGTTTGGCGGACCCTGCAAGGCCAAGGCAATTATAATATACATATATAAAAGTTAAAAATTTGCAGAAAGAAACAGAGAAGGATTGGTTTTTGAATCTAAATGAGGTTACGCCGAAAAGTTTGACAATCTTGGTAGGCCACTTCAAATTGATTGTTAAGCAAGGTCCACAGAATTAGTGACTGTTTATCCTTTTGCATCATTTCAGAAAAAAAAAACTCATAATATTAACTAACTTCCCTTAGTTGGGTGCATGAAACAATAATTTCTTTGATGGTACATTTAAAATGTGCTAGTTTAATTGAAGATGGGAAAATACAGAAGGTAGGTTGGAATATTACTAACGCCTTGAGGCATGAAAGAAGCAAGGTTTTGTGGAGAAAGGAAAGATATGATGACATAAGTGTTTGGTAAGGAGAGTGAGTGAGAGTGAGAAGAATGGGAAACTTCTTGGTGGGTGGCGTTATTGCAAGTCGGGTCGATTTTGTTAGGATATTTTGTATTTGAGGTATTCTAACATCATCATACAACACCTACAATACATTTATTTTGTACGTGTAATTAAATATTACAAATTTAACTTTAAATAATAAAATACATATATATATATATACCTAAACTTCCCAAAGCGACACTTGGTTTCTTCCATTTCTATCATCTTTCACTATTTTCACACCACATACCATACTCACAACTATAAAATAAAATAAATGGCAAGTTAATGTTTTTATTAAATATATAATACAATTAAATATATGGATAATGTAAATAATTGAAATAAAGAATAATGACTTTTAAAATTATTAACATCTACTAATCTAAAAGTTCAACCATCTACCATTTGATATAAATCTTTTCTTTTGACAACCATTAATGATATGGTGATTTCTATATATTTTTAGTAGTTGTGTTCATCAAAATCCAATCTATATTCAGGGCAAATTTAATAAAAAAAATTAGATCTAAAATCTAGATCCATTTTAACTAGATCAAATTGATTTGCATTTTTTAATTTAATTAAAATTGGATTAAATCTAAATTAGATACACTTTGTCAATTAGATTAAATTTGATGAGTGATTGATCTAATTGATTTGATGTATGTATCAACTTGACATAGACTTGACGTCTTTCTTGATCCCACTTAAGCCTTATTCGACCTAGACTTAGTCGAACTGAGCTCAATCTTGGCATGACCTAACCTAATATCGATCAAATTTGACCCAACCTAGGCCCAACACAACTCGATTGAATGTGGGGCTAAACTGACTCAGCTTGACTTCGGAATATGTCGACTCAACTTGACCTGACATGGATTGACTCAGCTTAGCTTGACATGGACTCGATGTCTAGGCCAAAACTAGACACAACTCGACTTGGTCTGACCTAGTCCAATCTATCTTGGTCCCACCTAGATCTACATCTTACCCGACTTAGCTAAACGTATACACAACCCGACTACACTCAGCCTTCCCTAGGTCTTGCCCAATTTGATTGAATATGGCCCAACCTGATGTAGGCTTGATGTCGCAAGCCAATAGCGGTCCAACTCGAATTGGTCATACCTAACCCTGTTTGGACTAGACTTGAGCTTGAGCTGACTTTGACTAAAATCAACTTGACTTGGGTTCGGGCTGACTCTACTCGATCTAGGGTTGAGTTGGACTTTAGCTCAAGTTGACTCTACCTCAACTCAAATTTGGTCTAGGCTTAATCGGTTCAACTTGGGTGTGAGCTACACTTGAGCCCATGCCAACTTTGACTGAACTCATCCTAGGTCCAAGCTGACTCGACTTGACTTTGGTCCGGTCAAATTGACTCGACTTGACTTTGGTCTGGCCAAGGGTCAATATCAACTCTACTCGACTTGGGTCAATGTCGACTCTACTTGAACTGAGTTTGGGTTGACTCGACTCGATCAACTTGATCGACTTGTCTCGATCTTAGTCTCTAACCGACTTAGCTCGATCTAAGCAACATGAGCTAATTCGACTTGACTTAGGCCCAAGCTGATTTGGTTCGACCTAGGCTTGGGCTCACTTAGCTTGACCTATAGTCAAGTTGACTCAGCTCGACCTGAACCCGGACTGACAAAGCTTGACCTGGGTCTGGGATGACTCAACTTGACTTGTGCCCATGTCTAATTAACTTAAGTCCGGACTTACTCAACTCGACTTGGGCTGGGTCAATTCAACTCGACTTGGGCTGGGTCAATTCAACTCGATCCAACCTAAACCTAGGTCAATTTGACTCGAAGTAAGCCAAGGCACGCTTAACTTTATTTAGGTCTGTTTTTGCCAAGACAAATAACCCTTGACTTAGAACATCAAGATTGTTCAACACTCTTATTTTTGTTGAACCAAGTGTGTTCAAGCTTTGAAGAATCCAAACCCTTTGAAGGTTGATGAAAGGTTGGATGTGTTTGTTGTTGTTGAGATGTCTTTAGATAGGATCTAGGGTAGATAAATTGTATATATCCACTCTTGATTGAATCAAAAGCATAAGCATTCTCAAACCTTTTAAATGAAAAGTGTTTTTCAAACTAAGTGAAAAACAACCTGTTGTTTTTGTCGAAACAACCGATTGTTTTATAACTTAGATGTTTTTAGAAAGGTTGAAAACTGTTTTTGATGGTTGACTTGCTGTCAAACCAAAACAACCGACTGTTTATTTTGGGACCATAACAGAAAACTGTTTTGTGCTTTGACTGAGCATTAAATGTTTTTCTAACTGTTTACACTCCAGTTTTTAATGCTTTGACCAATCTTTAAATGCAATTAATAGTTTGTTAAGATTATGCAACAAACAAATTTGTTTTAAATATAGAAAAAAACAGATTTGAGTTTTTTAACTGATTTTGAGATTTTGAAAAGTTGAGAATTGCTTAGAGATTGTATTGATCAAAGAGTGTGAGATAGGATTTTCATCTTGTATTGATTTCAGATTTGTTCCGTAACAAGTGTAATCCTTTGTACTTTTGAAAGAAACTCTGTGTGTATTGCTGAGAAGTGTTGTGTGTTATTGAGGGGGATCAAGATCAGCATTCTTAGTGGTGTTGTGCTGGACCAAAGGAAGTGTGTGTCTTGTGGGGATTAAGGTCACTTCTTTGGTTGTGTTGTAAGTGATCTAGGGTTGATTGCTTAGTGGATTCCCCAGTGGTTTCTGGGAAGACTGGATGTAGTTCTGGGTTTAGAGTGAACCAGTATAAATCTCTCTGTGCATTCTCTCTATCCTTAATCTCTTTAAATTCAATTTTTATATTTGTGAACTGGTATAAACAACCGATTGTTTTTCTGGTGCTGTGCTTATTTGCTTTGTGTTTTGGAAAACTGAATTCTGATTCAAGTGTTTCGCGAAGTAATTTCATTCTTGACTTAAAAGTTTGCGAAAACCCTCTTTAAACCATTCACCCCCCTCCTCTAGTTTAAAACCATACATTCTAACAATTTTCCCCCTTTTCTCAGTCAGTCTCCCCTCTCTCATATAGCTCTCTCCCTGGCGCCTTCTCGCCTCTTCCTCTTCTTTATAATTCCTTTGATTACTTAACTGTCCATTATACAAATTCTGTAATGGTAATCTCCTCAACACCAATCATTTAAGGTTTAACCGGATCGGGCCCTTACCACACAACCCCTCAGCCTATGGCGTAAGGCAAATAGGCTTTAGGGTCAACCCATGACCACACAAGAGGCTTCAGGGTCGGCCCATGACCGCACAACCCCTTAGCCTCTGGTGTAAGTCAAAGAGGCTTTAGGATCGACCCATAACCACACAAGGCCTGGGCTGACTTTGCTCTTGGACCTGACCGACTTGAATCTACCTGGGATAACTCAACTTATTTAGAACTTTGAGTTAATATTTAACATCATATTTATCTAAGATATTACTTATTTTAAAATTTAAATTTAGCGCTATAATAATTTTATTCCTAAAAAAAATCTTAAAAAATATATTGATGAATTATGAAAAAAAAAATATTTAAATTATCTTTAATTTCAAGATGAGACTTTTTGATTTTGCGTGAATAGAATTTAAAACATTTTGAATGTGTGGGTGAAATGAAAACTTAGTTTCTTTCATAACTCACAACTTGATATTATAATATCTGAAAAATAAGTTGGGTCGTGCATTGATAATTATAAGAGAAATTATTTTATATCAACAGATAATTTAAAAATATATATATACAAACTTTGATGTTTTCGTTTAAACTGGAAATTTTGTTTGGATGTTATAAAACAAAAACATTTTAAACGTAATACTACTAAAGTATAGACTCCTAATTAACACTTTTTTGTTTTCTTATTGCGTCATATTATTTATTATATATATTTTCTTTTGTATCTCCATCTCTCTAAGTGCAACACATTGGTGTTCATGCAATACTTTTTGTTTATATTTTTCTTTTAGTAGAATTGATTCAATTCATAGAAAATCTGTTTTCATTATTTTTTACAGAATCGATTTTGTTGGATGAATAAAAAATTAAAAGAATAAATTCTTCAATCGTACTGCACAGTATAAAACTTATGAGAATTAATTTGAAGTTTGGATGTGACAAAATTACACTGTTTTTAAACATAAATGTATAGAAAAAAAAGCAACTATAAATTCTCATGGTTATTACAAAACCCTGAGTTTTTCTTTTTCTTTTTCCCTTTTTAATATTCTGCTCTTCCAAGAGGTTATTTTCTTTTTCAATTTTCAATTTACTTTTGGTTTGATTGAAACTATGAAAATCAATGGTTCAAAAATATTAAATATAATAAAGTATAGTTCGAAATTTTATTAAGATTCCTTTAAAGTGATTCTCGACAACTAAAATTCTAAAACAAACAAGCATCAACTAAGAATGTAAAAAAGACCATAAAAATGTGCACACAACCCTTCACTATGCTTATTTTTATTTTTTGTTTATTTAATTTAACTTGACTGCATTATTTTAATGTTTTTTAGTTTTCAAAAGATAATTAGGTTATTTTTATTTTTTTAATTCTTAAGTCAATTTGTTTGATTATCCTTTTCTTTTATTTTAAATATTCAAATTTTATTTTCTAGTATTAAAATCTTTACAAGTTAAATTGTTCACAGTATTTTAAATTTGTTTACGCAAAACTCACAAACTATACATTTATTTTGAACAAATAAAAAAATCAATTTGTTCTCTCTACATATCGTCGCATTTTAGAAAATGTTTAAACTATTACTTTGGGTATAAAATAAATATTTATTTAAATTTTACGCCACTCTGTAATTATATATATGATTTTTAAAATTGTTATTGTTAAATTTTTATATTTATATCTTCATAAATATAATTTTACTTATTTTCTTTAGCTGGATAAATATTTTTTTAGTTTTAAATTTTTAATATTTTCTAGCTGTTATTGTTTTTCTTCTTCTTATTATTATTATTTATAGATAGTTGAATAAAAAAATTAATTAAAATAATCAAGATAACAAATAATATTTTAAATTGTGATGAATATATATTTTGGTACGTTTTTTTGGTCAAATAATATATTTTGAAAAAAAAATATGCTCTGTATTTTTTTATTTCACATTCTAATAACTTTTTATTTTAAATTAAAATTTGTAACTCAAATTTACCAACCCCTAACCATTCCCTTTTTTAATAATTTTGACTTTTTTTTTATCAGAAACCGAATTCAATTAGCTATATATATCAAGGTTAGAATGTATTTTTAAGGGAGACAAATCTCTCACACACCTTGATTTAACTAAAAAGTTACAGTTGGTGTGGAAGACTCTTGGACCGTGAAAAACAATCCCTCTCGGAAAAGGTTTTTATGAGTTGGAGTTCGCTTCTTTAGAAGACGTGCGATGGGTCCTCGGAATTGGTTCTTTGAAGTTATTTTCGAGTTTCTTGAGACTATTTGCCTGGACAAAAGACTTTGTTCCAACTACTATGAAGAGTACCAAAACTCAGGCCTGGATTTGAATCTACAAATTGTCTTTAGAGTATTGGAGACCAAAGGCGAATTTTTCTTTTTTACTATTAGTTTTGTCATGCTTTAGTTTTCACCCCTCGTGTGTCGGTTGGATTAGTACTATTCTCCATTCATCTATGCTTTCTATCAGAAAAAATGACAGTTGGGTGAGTTTTTTTTCCTTGTAGTAGAGGTATTAGACAAGGTGATCCTTTGTCTCCTCTACTTTTTTGTCTTGCAGAAGAAATTCATAGTAGAGGTCTCGCAAAGCTTGTGAATGATAAGAGGATACTACATATGGCTAGTCCGCAAGGTTTTCTCACTCCCTCTCATATTTTATATGCTGATGACATTTTTGTTTTCTGTAGGGCAGATAATAAGTCTCTTAGAAATTTGAGTATTTTTCTTAAAACATATGGTGATTTCTCGGGTCAATATGTTAATAATTCTAAGAGTAGTTTTTTCACCATGGATAATTCTGCAAGATTTGTCACCAAAATTCAATGTATTGTTTCTTGTAGTCATGGTTGTTTTCCTTTCAGTTATTTAGGAGTGTCTATCTTTGTTGGTGCTCAAAGGGGTCGTTTTCTTCAACCTTTGGCTAATAAAGTCAAAATAAAGCTTGCTTCTTAGAAAGGTAAATCTCTTAGCATGATGGATCGGGTTCAATTGGTCAATACGGTGATTACGGGTCTTCTAACTTACAGTTTTAATTTGTATAAATGGCCTATTTCTTTTCTTAAGAAAATTGAGCAGTGGTGTCGAAATTTTATATGGACAGGTGATATTCTGAAAAAAGGTATAGCTATTGTTAATTGTGCTACGATTTGTTCTCCCCTTGAGAATGGAGGTTTGAAGATTATTAACCTTCACCATGAAAATAATGCATATCTTCTTAAGCTTGCTTGGAAATGTGCTTATAGCAACAAACATTGGTCTTTGCTCTTGAAAGCTAGGGTTCTTAAATCAAAATACGAGTTTCGAATGGTTTATAGATCCTCATCTCTTTGGCCTGCAATTAGGCAATTTTATTATACTATACTTGATTATACTTCTTGGATTGTTGGTACATGTTCTTTTATTAACTTCTGGAATGATAAATGGTGTGGTACTACTTCTTTAGCAAATATTGTAGGATTATCTAATAATGTTAGCATTCCAGATACAGTCTCTCAGTTTTGGACAGGTGGTGATTGCAATATTCCGTTGTCTTTAGAGCATATGCCTAATCTTTTTAGTCATATCATGGTTAAGGCGGAACATGATATTCCTAATTGGATTGTAGATGAGTCTGGTCGTTTCACTCTTAAATCAGCTAGGACTTTTTCTTGGATCCAAAAGTTCCCCGTGGTTGGGGTAAATTTATTTGGTCTTCATATCTTTTGTCTTCCAAAACTCTGGTCCTTTGGAAATTTTTTCATAGGCAGCTTCCTACAGATCAACATATTCAAAATAAAGGTTTGCATATTTGTTCTATGCGTACGTTTTGTGAAAAGCACGAGGAATTTATTCAGCATTTATTTTTTTAATGTTCTAATGCTTTGCGTATTTGGAGTTTGGTTCAGAAAATTTTTCCTAATTTTCATTTCTCTAATATGGACTATCTTCTCTCTTTTATTAAGAGTGATGGTAGTCCTTTAGTTAAATTGATTAAACTTGTTGTTATAACTTTTTCTATTTGGATTGCGTATGAGGAATTATGCTCGTTTTCAAGATAAAATTGAGGTTTCTAGGGCTATTTCGGCTATTAAAGATTTAACTCGTCTAGTGCTTAATTCATCTAAAGCTTCAATGAAGAATGATATGTTGGATTTCAACGTCATCAAGTTTTTTTTTATATTAATACTCGTATTGGTAAAGTTCTTCATCCTCTTCGTGTTAGATGAGAGTTTCCTTCACCAAGTTGGGTTAAAATTAACATTGATGGGGCTGTTAGGGGATATCCTGATCTTGTTACATGTGGAGGTATTTTCCGTGGGAGTATGGGGGAATTTATTGGAGCTTTCTCTGCGTTTCTTGAAGTTCAGACTGCTTTGGTTGCTGAGTTTTATGGGGTTATACATGCTATGGAGGAAGCTCAAAAGATGAGGCTTACTAATGTCTGGCTGGAATGTGATTCTACTTTAGTTTTGTGTTGCATTTACTGCTAGGATCAATGTTCCTTGGATGCTTCGTAATCGATGAAATACTTGTCTTAATTACTGTGGGAAAATCAGATTTAAGATTACTCATATTTTTTCGTGAATGGAATGCATTTGCTGATAAGTTGGATAATTTAGGATTTATTCACAGAGAACCTTTTCATTGGTATATTAGGCTACCATCTAGTTTGTTCTCAGAATTATTTATGAATAGGTATAGTTTACCTATGTATCGTTTTTGTTAACATATGAGTTTTGATCTAGTTCCCCATATTTTTGTATTTTTTTTTTTAATAATATTTTTTTTTTCATGTGATGACAAATGATGGTTGTTACTTAAGGTGTCAGCATAGCTGAGATGTCAAGTTGCATAGTGATACCTAACCTGAAAACTTTTATTTAAAAAAAAAACAAGAAATGGATTACAATTATTACTGTATTAATACTAAAATTATATTGTTCTAACACCGTCCAAATTTAATTCTTATTTAAAATAATTATTTGCTAGACTTTATTTATCTGATCTAAACCAAATTAAATCAATCTAAAACGTAGATTTAAGGCAACATTGAGATGAAAAAAAAGGACAAATTTTATTGTTGTTTAGCCGAAGTGAAGGTCCTACACTGCCCATACTTTTCAACGTTTCCATAAAGTAAATTACTATCTTCATATATATATATATATATATATTTCATGTTTTCTAGTCTATTTTAACGTATATACTTTTGAGTCCAAATTCTTAAAAAAAAAACATTTACCATAACTTGTTTTTTCTTATGTAGTCCATGTTCAAATCATCATGACAATGTCATTTTGTGAAAAGAACAACAATTCATGATAAGAATATACACATATATATTGTATATTTAGAATTGTAATATTGAAATGTGCATGCTATTGAAGTAGCATTCCCTATTTAATACACATATTTTTTATAAAAGGAAATGGTTCATACTAATTCCAAATAATTAATAATTATTTAAAATATGTGAGCTAGTGAAGGAGTGAACCCTAATTAAAAAATTGTGCATGGCATAATAAGAAAGTACCCAGCACAGTAAAAAGAATTGAATAATTCTTTATTACAAAATCCATAAGGGGTTTGACCCGATCAATTTTGGTAGGAATCAGTTACTATCAGAAGAACAATTGCATTGTTTGTTTTCCTTTTTCTACTGTTTTTTTTATCCGTAATGAAGACATGCAAAGAGGTTGCAATAATCAGGTAAAAAAAGACCATGTTTGTGAACAAACTGGTTAGACAATAAGTGCTTCCTATGACTAAGAATCAATAAAAAAAATGCAATTAAAATATTTGTCTTCTCAAACAATTTGTTAAGACCAGACCAGTCAATGTCTTGCAATATTGAAATTATTACTATTCAAAGTATTTTTGTGTTTAACTTTACCTACACTTCATTCAATTTGAATTGGTCCAATGATGTCTACGAGGATTGTAAAACAATTCCTCCCTTTCTATATATAGACATCTACCTTCCCTTTACCCTAATCAAAGGAATAGTGAATAAGTAACCCAAATCATATACTTTCCATATCTATTTGGTAACCTAATTTCTATGGATAAAGGTGTTTATTAGAAAAAGGTAATATCATATGAATCTAAACTTACATCACATAAAAAAGTGAAAGTTTGATATAAATCTTTAACCAGTGTGAAATAACATCAATAATTTTCTAAATTTTTTATACACATGTATATTCTCCTCCATTTTGTATTTTTTTTTTCAGAAAAAAAATGAATGAATAAATATGAAATATTTTAGGGATATCTCAACCCGAATACAAAAACCTACCTTCCGATCTAAAAAATCGACTGCTCTCAAAAAGAGGAGTTCCTAGAAAAAATAACAATCCTTATACAAACCATTGGCTCAAGGCACCAATCGGAGAAAGAAAAAAAAGCGCCTCGCGCTTTGCACACTACCCATGACCACGCCTTCACCTGCGACATAGCAAAAATTTCAATAGGATCAATCATGTCACTTCTAAAAGCCTTTCTATTCCTGTGTTTCCACAGTTTCCCTATCACAACTATCCACACTCCCCCAGATCTGATTCACACTTTCCGTGATCCCGCTTATCCTAAAGCTTAAGAAATGATTTTTCGGATCACTATGTCTCGTTGAGGTCGTCCCACCCTCTCATAACACTTGGCCCACACAAGCCAAACAACCTTACACGTACGAAAAAAGTGAGATGTAGTTTCCTCCTCCTCCAGACTGCAAATATTAGTGATCACTCATATATATATTTTTTTTATATCAAATATAGTATAATGGAATAAAAAGATGCACACATTCAAGAAAAATAGTGGATAAGATAAGGTGATCTGAAGCAAGGGGTAAGGGGAGGATTAATTGCAGTCAACAGTGAGTGAGGAAGGGGGAAGGGATTGTTATTGATTATTATGATTGGATAGTAATAATAGTATCTTGTTGGAGTAGGTCACTTGTAGTGGGGACAAGGTGGAACTCATGGTATAGCAGGGACCACTTTTGGACTTTGCCATTGCAATTTCAAACCTTTCATCAATACTTCTCCCTCCTTTCATCAACTCTTCCATTCATCACTTAATTGGTGGTTATGCATGCTATGCAATGTGTGAACATAAACACAAACATTTAATGTATTCTAATTTTGTTCAAATAAAAGCTTTCAGCTAGGAGGATTTCCATTAACTGTCTATGTTAATTATGCATGGGGTAACACTAAATCAAGAGGGTCTATAGTATTTGGGGTGCCACAAAATGTAGGTCAAGAGACCCTTTCTTGGAACACATAGGTATCATGTAATTATCCAATTGGTTAGAGATAAATGTGCACAAGCATCAACAAAATCCCTCAACTTAAGCACAACCATCTAGGATTTGTCACTGTCAAAAAATGGTCCTAACATGCATAATGCAATGAATGTCACGGAGTGGTTTCGATGTAAAGTACTACCAAACCCTAAGTTTCAAACCTCACTTTTAGTTCAAATGAATCACAATCATCACAATAAAATTATTAAATAAAAATCAATCTTAAATATAAAAAATAATTAATTATAACTAAATTAAATAATATTTTAATAATTAAAAAAATTATTAATATACAAAATAGTTTTATTATTAATAAAAAATATAAATTAATTTATAAATTTATATTTAAATTTTAGCTATCAACTACTAATTTTTTTTCTAAAATTAATTTTTATTAAATGATCATTATATATTTTACACTATCAATTCATCATATAGAATGCTATCTTACCAATTATGTCCAGTTTATTTTGATTGATTGTGCAACATTAACTCAACACTTTGCACAGTGTTTATCTAGATTATTTACAAATGATAGAAAGAAATAATAAAAAAAATGGTATTATGCAAATTACTAGTGTACTGCTTTTCTATGTGTATAATCTAGTATGCTACTGCTATATTTACCAATGAATAGAACAACCTAGTTATTTTGAAGAGTAATCCAAGTGTTTAAAAAATTACAAAAACAAGTAATTGTTATTTGGAGATTAGAAGAGCAGAAGAAGAAAAAAATTAGTTAAACTGTAGTGTTAGGTGATGGGTCAGAAATAAAATACAACATGATTATCTTATATTAATTTAATGCAATGTATGTGATAATATGAAACATCTAAAAGTAAGTTTTGTAGTATTTTGGAAAAGGAAATGTCATGAGGAGAACAACTATAAAAGAGGTGAAAGGAAACACTTAATGTGCATAGCTACAAAAGGTGGAGCTTTCTGTGTATGAAAGGTGCAGTTTGTAATTATACATGATCTTCTTTTTCTCAAATGACAATAGTGTTATGTTTGAATGAATCTTGTCATAAACTAAGAAAATAAAAAATAAAAATAATTTTTAGAAGTTATAATTGTTTAATGCATAAATTGAAAACAATTATTTTAAATATTGGCTATAAATTAATTTTAACTGATAAACATTTACAAACAAAAATATGCAGCACCCATCAGTAAACGCAATCTCAATTGACAGAAAATTAGTTATTAACTGTTCAACAAAAGTTGGAGATTACTAATGGACTGTTTCTTCTGCACCTACATATACATATGTTTTTTTTCACACTTCCATAAATTTTGTATTTCTAAAAATGTCAAATATTTCAGATTACGTAATTTAGAAGTCATTTTTTAAATTTATAATTAGCTTATGGATTATATAATCTGAAAGTCTTTTCTAACTTTCAGATTATGTAATTCAGAAGCCTTTTTATCAAATGTGTGTCCGGATTAATTAATCCAGAAGCTACTATCAAATCCAAACTTTCGAATTATATAATCTTGAATACCATTCTGAATTATGTAATCCAAAATATGGAGATAGCACAAAAAGAATAAAAAAGTATTTTCATGTTTTGTATGAGGTGCCAGACAAAGATACGGAGGTGCAAGAAGAAACATTCTTACTAGTGTGCTTAAATTGCAATGAAATTTGGGTATTTTTTTCTGCACCCCTACATTTTTCTTTTTGCACCTCTATATTTTTCGAAATATCCAAATTTTTCTTGACAATTTTGGTGATTTCAGAATAGGGGATGTTTCGTAAGAAAAATATGCTTTTAGAATAAGATATTTGGAAAACAAAAAAGATATTTTGAAATATCCTTTTTAAAACATATTTTTTGACTTCCAAAATAGTAAATCCATAATTCATAAAATGTGTTCCGGAAACATTTTAAAAAAAAGTAATTCAGAAGTCATTTTTAAAAGGGATAAAAAAGTCTTTCTAAAAAATAATATGATAAGGTGCAGGAAGAAGTTGTTGGGGTGCAGGAAGAAACACCCATGAAAGTTTATAAACTTTTGTTAATATGATGCAATGTATTGGGAAATTTCATTTTGCACCCACACATTTTTTTTCATCCTCATAAATATGAAATTATCGCTTTGTCTGTAAAAATTACTTTTGAATTGTGTTATGAAATTCAAAAACTTTCTAAAAGTATTTTTTACTTTTATATTAGACAATCTGAAAGGTTTTTTTTTTATTTCCAAAATATGCAATTTAGAAGTCATTTTAGTCTGAAAACTTTTTTTATTTATTTTCAAACTATGCAGTTCATAAGTCATTTGAGTCTAAAAGCTTTTTTTTTATTTTCAATACAATTCAGAGTCTTCTTTTCATAAAAAAAAATTGAATTGTAAATATGAAACCTTTTTTCTTGAATTCATCTATGACACAATAAATATATATATATAAAATGGGCGACAAAGACAATAGGGTGGCGGTGGCACGTGGCGGTAATAAGGGCATAGTTTTTTATCTTTTAACCACTCTCATGGGTTGCACATGAAAACTATCGGGGTGCAGAAAGAAATGGCAAGTGTAAAATCCATTAGTTGTAAAAACACACTTGGCAAATTCTTCCTGCACCTCCATTGCTTTTTCCTGCACCTTCATATAATTTTTAAATACTAAATGTATCCTTTTTTTTGAATGAATATCGGATTGACCAATCTGGAACCTCAAACCAGATTCAGGATTGTGTACTGGATTGAATAATCTAGTTTGTAAATTTAAAACACAAACTGGATTGTACAATCTGGTATACCATCTCGAATCTAGTTTGATGGTATTCATTGAAAAAAAGCTAACAAAAGTTCTACACTTTCACTATAGAGAATTCTTATTCAGAATCACTTATCCTAGTAATTGTCTTTATTGTTATGCCAGAGGCTCTTTTTTTTTTTTTCCAACAATGAATTAATTAAATAAAAGGGAACACTTTAGGGGTGTTCCAACCCTTATACAGAGAATTTCTAATAAAGCTACCTATAATACATACAGACTAAGAGATACATCAGATAGTTCCAAAAAAAACTATGTAAGGAGCTTCTCCACCCCTTACAACCCCAAAACCAAGTTCAAGCTAATAAACAAAAACGTACTACTACATATAGGCATAACTTGCTACCTTCACTCAAGGGACCACCAAACAAACCACTAACGCACTACACCACAAAGCAATACAACAACTTCTCAGGCACCTTGCTCGGTCCTAAGAAAGTTGGACCTGCTGCAGGTTTGGCAGTTAAACAACAAACATATGAGAAACAATTGCTACTCCTTGATGTCTTCTCAATTTCATTCTAAAGAACATGGCATGTTTGCTCTTGTGTAATTAGCTTTAAAACTAGCTTCTTCAAACCATGCATCTCTTAACAGAAAACCGTCAAACAAGATAAGAATACTCTTTTATAGAATCAACATAACACACTAAACAGAGGAAAAAAAGAGAGGAATAAACATGTGTGCTTAGATGTAAAGGACCACAAGCTCCTTACAGCATGACCTGAAAAGCAACAGGCTACACCAGAACCTATACTTATTCAATTCACCTTGCATGGTTCGACTCTTATTATATACAACACCCACAAAATTTTCGTTCATCATCTTTTTCTGTTTGTATATCAAGAACGTCAACTTTGGCCACTATGGTGGAAGAGAATTTAATATGACTTCTTTTCTTTGAGCCTGAAGTTTTCCTTCAACTCTTACACCAGATGGAGTTTCATAACCTTGACTACACTGTCATCTTCAATTCACCCCCTGCCAGCCTCAGAACCGATCATATAAAACCATCTGTTGGGTCTGTAGTCTTCTAATGCTTTACCTACATCAAGGAACACTACCTTCCACACCTGTAAGCTAATTTAAGATACAATACATATCCATAACATTGGTCAAAGAATAAGTCAGATGACACTACAAAACCAACAACACCATGCAATTAATATTGAGAAACATTGATTATACTTTTCTACATTTATTTTGTTGCCATATTAATGCATGTTAAAGGGGATAACATCCAATCAGAGAAAGAGAACTTCACTTTTCTTACTTTATGTTTCATCCATACCCATGATTGGACTTGTGCCATAGTAAAAATTTCATCTGCATCTATCTTTGCTTGGTTAAAAATAACCTTGTTTCTAAACTTCCAAATGCACCAAACCACTGAAACCCATAGGCTTTTCCATAATTTGTTGCCTTCTTGATTAAAACATATACAAGAGAATTGTTCAAAATGATGAATCAAGTCATTATGGTTTACCGAACTAATCCCTATCCAGCCAAAGCACATATTCCATACTTTAATTGATACCTTACATGAAACAAGAATGTGTGAAGTTGACTCCTCCTCCCTACCACATAAGACACATAAAGTATCCCCCAATATCGCACCACCGGTACCCCCCCGGATCTATGATTAACTAACTTATTATAAGCAGATTTTACTGAGAATGTGTGTGATGGAGGATCATTCGATACTTGTAAGTCCTCTTTACCTGGGCGTAGTGACACTTGTGATATACTTTCCATAAAATCCTCTACTATATGATGTCAGAGGCTCTTATTATGTGTACTATATATTTATTTGATATTTCAGTTTTAAATTAGGCATTTTGATCCTGATTTTGTAGCTTATTTGTGGTTTTTTCAACTATTTTCCCACAAGAATGAAGCACACGTGTATATCATTGTTCTTGCCAGTTGACTTGATTACCTTCGTGTGTAGCTACGCACTGTACCAAGGACTCCTTTGTCTTCGTTCCAATCTTCACCCTTCGTCGTCGTTGATACCTGAAACAGAGAGACAAATGGGCGCCCTCGCTCCGTTTGCACTCCGACGCTCAAGTCAGTACTAGCAAAAAACACCGTTGCACCTCCGTAACAGAGCACCACAAACACCGTGCTCAAGGAAGCGCGTAACTGAATCGTAATTGAATTCTCTCCCGTTCTCATATTCCTTGTGTGTAAAGTGTGAAAATGTGTAAAAACGCACCTTAGTTTGTTAGCAGCGAGAGCTTATATACCTTTCTGGTGCTTTTGCCACGTGTTTCCTTCTGACATTAAGCCTATCTGTAGGTGCAGCCTTACGACGCTGTAGCCCTAACTTAGGGAAATCCCAGCGTGTAAGGCTCCCCTCTCGGAGTGCATCCTGCGCGGGGGGTGACTGCTTGGGTGCCAACTTATGCGCCCAAGATCCTGATCACTCGCCCTGGGAGTGTTTCTGCCTTCCTCACGTGCCATGCATGCAGATTACCCCCTGGGACGTGGCCCTCCCATGGGTCATCTCTGTCCCAGTGGTTCTCTAACGATGACGCGTATTGTCGCGACCTTATGCCTCATGCACAGATACGCCATGAGTTGGGTCTCTCCCTGCTAGAACTGGGGGTGTGGCTTGGAAACCACCTTTCTCGTTTATTATTACTCTTCAGGGTACCGAGGCCCGAGGTCTCCATGCCCCTACTGTGCCGCACCCTCCATGGTTGTTCTTACCCGTGGGTATCGGGGGGTGGCACCACTCAGATATAACACTTCTTGGTCCGAGGCCGATCAACGCCCAAGGCCTGATCAACCCCCTTTTCTTACCTCATTGCGCCCCTGATGGGTCCCACTATCTGTTGACTTTGGTCAACGCCCGAGGATGGGTCGGTACACAAGCCCCCCAGTCTTGAGCTGACAACTGTTCAGCAAAAAGACTAAGGCCTCGCCCTATCGTCCTACGTGGCATTCTATTGACAAGACGTTTCTATGCTATGACGTGAAACTTTTGGGTCACGTGGTAATCTACCAACACGTGGCCCAATCGCACGGCCATGACCTAACGTCCCTTGCGCTTCTCAAGTTTACGTTAAACCTTTCGAAAACATGCGCTTCCGACACTGTTCCATCACTCATGCTCTTCACTTGCTATCTTTGTCTTCTTTCTCGAAGCTTTCTCTGATTTCTCTTCTCAAAACCAAGACCTTCACTTCCTCGATCATCAAAAGGTATGATTTTTCTGCATTGATGGATCTTTATTCTTGATTTTATGTACCGATATTACTACCTGGGACTGTTTAAATTCTCGTATTTACTTTTTCCTTCTCATTTCTTCGTTCCCCTGTTTTTCTGATTTCTCGCGTGGGTAGGGTTTTTCTGGGTTTTATTCCAACTTTCACACCATAGCTTCTGTTTGCTAAATCTTTTTCCTTCTTCTTTCAGTTTCCTTTGCTATGTCATGTCGCGAACTAAAACTACTACCAATCCTCCACCTCCTAGCGTCAACTACAAACCCTTATATCCTTAGGCTTCCGGCGAGCTGCTCGCGGAAACTTCAACCTTAACCTCTTTTTCTGATTGGAGGGATCATTTAAACAGTGAACCCGGGTGCAAGGGTAGAGCCTTTGGGAGAAGGCATGATGCTTACATATCCGTTCGTCCTTGCACAACAGGCGAACCTGTCTGCGTGGATAATCACTCGAATGGTGGGGAACCATTCTTCTTCTTTTATCAGACAATGTTCAAACGCGTTGGGCAGCGTCTTCCCTTTACAAGCTTCGAAAGGGAACTTCTCACAGAGATAAACGTGGCCCCAGCCCAGCTACACCCCAACAACTGGGCCTTCATCAGAGCCTTTGGCATTCTCTTCAGCTACTTCGGGTGTTACCCTTCAGTGGATGTCTTCCTCCACTTCTTCGAGGCTAAGAGCCATAGGAAAAACCTCTAGGTCAGCTTCAGCGGAATTGCTGGGAGGATGTTCTTGACCCTTTTCCAGCAATCAGAGTGTGCAGCTCTGAAGCTGACCTTACTGCTTTGGATGGCTTCCCCTTGTACTAGGTAGGGAAATTGAAGTTGAAGAAGGCCAAGACGTTAGACGAGCTATCCTCGGCTGATCGCGAGGTATGCCAAGTCTTGGCTAACTTGGGGCTAATGTTTAACACTGCTGAGCTGATCAAACATGAGTATGACCTCGTTGCGCTCAGTCGTTGCATCGGTATGGGAGTAATCCCTTCTTTACTGTTCCCAAACTCTCTATCTCTGTTTATGTTGCTTCTTCTTGCTTGCTTTATAAACTTATTCTTATACTGTTTTCATGACATGCTTAACTCACAATCTTTCTCCTTGGCGCAGACATGACACTAGGTGCTGAGAAGCGGAAAAGGTTGGCCAAGGTCTTATCCGTTCGTGGCAAGGCCACTTCTGGTGGGGCTGGTACCTCTACACAACCAACCCCTGATCCTTTCACTGCAACCTCTCCAACCTCCCCCGTCCAAACCATACCAACACTTGCATCCCCCTGCCTAACCCTCAACCTCAATCTTCTCAAACTACCCAGAACCCCTCTTCTCCTCATACTACACCAATCCCTACCTTTCCACTCCCAATCGCGGCTATCCCCTTGGCCGCAGTCAGGACTTCTCCTTCACCAGCCCCCCTGGTCAAAGGCAAAGGGGTGGTGATTGTTCCCTCAGATGATGATGAGGACTCTGCTGAGGGACCTGTCTTCAAGAGAAGAAGAACCACCACAGTGGCTGCGTCTCACTCCACCTCCAATAAAAGCGCTGAGTCTCTGAGGGAGCATCCCACTAGCGCTTCCACACCCCCAAACTAGATGGCTTTGGAGGAGGGAGCTGAAACTGCCCCAGAGCCCACTCCTGCACCTGCCCCCGAGCTTCCTCGGGTCATCCAGCATATGCTAAAGGGTTTCCAGCAAGAGGCCCAATGGATGAGGCTCTAATGGAGAGTGCTGCTCATTCCCTTGGTGGATTCTTTTCTCGTGCCAGCTCTCTACTGCATCAGGCTGAGACAAGAGCCAAGGAGCATCAGGCCCTTGCTGATGAACTGGCATTGGTAAAGGAACAAACGACCAACCAAGCCCGTCGTTTCTTCAACCAGGAGGCTACTCTGCAGGAGGCCCTGGGGTGGTGCGAAAAGCCGAGGAAGCAACTAACAAAAAGCTTCATGAAGCGGCCCAGACATACACTGCGCTTCTGACCAAGGTGGTGCCCCTTCATGAGGAAATTGCTGAACTGAAGGACGCCGCTGCTACCTCCAAAACCAAGATGACCAGCCTTGAGAAACACTGTGTCACTCAAGAGGTAAAGCTGGGCAAGGTCGAGGCTGATCTTGCTGCCAAGAACGAGACCTTTGACGTAATGAAGGCTGAGTTTACTGAGCAAGTCGAGAGCTATACAATAAACAACTTTCTAAGAAGGTTGGGGCCTTGGTAGACATGGAGAAGGAACTGGCTTCCCAAACTAAACGCTCCCAGAAGGTCGAAAAGGAGCTCCTCGGCGATGCCGCGGATGCCTTTGCCGCAGGGTTTGAGGAGACTTTGTCTCAGGTTGTCTGCGAACACCCTGAGATGAACATCTCTAACTATGCCCCTGCCAACCACGTCGTCGAGGGGAAAGTTGTGCCAAGGGATTTCTCTGAAGATATCTAGCCTTTACCTTTTCTGCAACTTTGTAATTCTGTTACTTATTTGTACATTCTAGCGGTCAGCCTTCACTCTTAACTTTAAATGTTTTACTTCTGTTTGTGCTTTTTTACTTCTTCAATGATACTTTTGCTATTTACCTTTGGTTTTTCCTCGCTGAACTTACTTCTCTTTCTCGAACTTATAGGTAGCACGCGCTTTTTTCTCCTCATCTTTCTTACTAAAACAAAACGCGCATACCCTTCTCTTGTCCTTGACTCCTTCTTTTCCCTAACTCGGGGGAACTTCTTTTACTTGCCCTTCGTGGCCTTGAGGCGCCTACCCCCGAAAGCGTTACTGGCCTCGACATCGCTCGAAGGCGAAGGAGGACTTATCTTGGCCGAAACCTACTTATTCATAATGGTGTCCACACTCAAGGAGAGGCCTGCTGGAAAGCAAGGCCGTTTCGTCCTCAATGTGTCTAAACATCGGGACGATAGTTGCGAATGGTGCCCACGCCCGAGGAGAGGCCTGTCGAAATCAGCGTCGTTTCGTCCTTGGTGTGTCTAAACATCAAGGCAACCAGTCTTTATCTCTTGCGCTTGGATGCCCATGCCCGAGGAGAGGCCTGCTGAAAAGCAATGTCGTTTCGTCCTCGGTGTGTCTAAACATATAGGCAATCAGTGTACTTGGTGCCCATGCCCGAGGAGAGGCCTGTTGGAAAACAGTGTTGTTTCGTCCCCGGTGTGTCTAAACACCAAGATTGATGGCATTCCTATGAGCTCTTCTTGGATTTTTGTTGATGATGGTGCGAAAGCTTAATGGATGAGAGTGGAACAAGGTCCTCCTAAGAGGTGTGGTGACCTTGAAGGTGCATGAGAGGTAGTGAAGGTTGGAGTGGTTCGGCCATCTCCATTTGGGGGTGAAGTTTGAAGACTAAAAAACTAATTCTAGAGAGAATTTGGCAAGGGAGTAATTTGAATGGCACTTGGGCAGCATTTCATTACTCAAAATAGTCTTGACAATACAAGGTGTTGGCTCCTCCTTTTATAGGCTAAGGAGGACCATAATGCAACCCTAATGCTAAACAAAATGAAATGCAAATTACATCACATGGCACATGGCTGGCCATGTGGAGAATCCTTCTAGAATGTGACCAAATCTTTAGAAAATCTAGGTCAAGTCTCATGGAATCAAGTTTATGCTATTTACACCACAACTAATACCAAGCTACCCTTAATGGGCCTTCATGTAGCATATACAAATCTTCATGGATTCGCTTGGCCTAGACGGTCCTCCCTTTGGCCTAGACGTTCCTCCCTTTTGCCTAGACGGTCCTCCCTTTGGCCTAGACGCTCCTCCTTTGGCCTAAACGCTCTTGGTTTGGCTTTGGATGCTCATGTCTCGGCTCTTGTCTTTTTATGTGAGGATGTGCTTGGCCCTCTTCCATCAAGGAAGTTGTGGGTCTACCCTTAGAAAACCAAGGATGAAATGTTTGAAAATTTCAAGAACCGAAAATGTCTAGTTGAAAATCATACTAGTATGACTAAATGTTTCAGAACTGATAATAGCTTGGAGATATGCTCATAATTGCTTAATAGATTTTGTAGAGAGTATGGTATAGCAAAAGACTTGACAGTTGCAGGAACACCTCAAGAAAATGGTCTAGCAGAGAGATTCAATAGGACCATTCTGGAACGAGTAAGGTGTATGATGTTGAGTGCTACAGTTCCAAAGAATTTTTGGGTTGAGGCTACTGTTATTGTTGTTTATCTGATCAGTAGATGTCCTTGTTGAGCATGAGAGCTTTGATATTTCAAATCCAAGAAGAAGTTTGAAGCTTTGTTGCCTTTGGTTTGGGTTTAGATTAGAATGTTTTAGAATTCATGTAAAGATAAGTTTTTGTTACTTGCACAAAGCTTGCCCAATCTGTATTAGAAAAGCAAAGTGTTTTTCTAAGCAAAGGGAAAAACAACTGGTTGAATTATCGAAATAATCGATTGTTTGTCACTTAGCTGACTTAGAGGTGTAAGAATTGATGGCTTAAACATGAGGGGCGTGAATTGTTTTGTAAAATATTTTCGCAAATACTTGACTTAGAATGAATCTTTAACAAACAACTCAGATAAACACTTAAGGAAGGCAATCAAACAATCTAACAGAAACATATATCAGAATTTTAACCGGTTAAAACTGTGTTATAGCAGCAGAATTATCAAAGAGTTAGAGAGTTTGAGAGAAAGAGAGATTTACAGAAAAGGTTTATACTGATTCACCCAATCCCTGAGCTACATCCAGTTCTCAGACAATCCTCTGAGTTTCCACTAGTAATCAAAACAGATTACAACACACACACACCACAAAGAGGTGACTTTGAATCCCACAAAGCCTACTCACCCCCTTTGCAACACTTAACACCTCAAGACAGAACAACCTCTGTCTTTACAGGATTTCAAACACAAACAGTATGTAAAAGAAGTACAATTATAAGACACTAAGCAAGGATAGAAAACACTTGGAATTACAGAACCAGAGATCTTATGATCAGCACTTGTCACCACTGCAAAGCTTGAAAAGCACTCTTGCTCTTTTGAAAACACTTTCAAAAACCAAATCTCTTTCTTAAATCTGAATCAATACTTGTTGTATTTGTTATGTATTTTGATTTGAACGAAAGCTTTATTTATAGCCTTTGAAAAGCAGTCGTTGTAGGCAATTTTGATTCACTGAATCAGTTAAAACAAGTTTTCAAAATCTGTTATGAAAACACACATTTAACCGGTTGAAACCACGATTTAACCAGTTGAATGAGTCAAGCAGTTACACAACTGATTCAAAAAGCAATTTCAAAACTTCCAACCAGTTAAGTGACAAAAAACTGATTATTTCGACAAATCAACCAGTTGTTTTCCCTTTGCTTGGAAAAACACTTAATTTCTTAAAGCAGTCTAATCTAAACCCAAACCCAGAAAGCAGCACAACTTCAGGTTTCATGTGGATTTGATACATCAAAGCTCCCATGTTCAACAAGAGGTTTTGAAACTGTTTTTGACTTGGTTATGTAACTCCCTAACAAATTGAACCGGTTAAATCGTGGTTTCAACAAGTTGATTGTGTGTTTTCATAACAATTTTTTTAAAACCAGTTATTCTGTTTTGGGTGTGATCAAAACTGCTTTGGCTCATTAAATGCTGCCTTGAACGACTAGATTTCAAGTGCTATAAATATAGCCTTTCTTTAAAATCAAAAGACAACAAGTTCTACAAAGTTTGAATAGAGATTGAGATTTGTTTCTAAAAGAAGTTTTCAAAAGGTTTGTAAGATTGTTGTTAAGCTTTGCACTGGTACAAGATTTGATCATAGGGCTTCCTGTTTTCTGTAATCTTAGGTGTTTTCTATCCCTTTCAATATTCTTGTAATTGTACTTGTACCGTCCCGTATCAGGGCGTTGACTAAGGCAAGGTCAAAGTCAACAACTGGAAAGTCAAAGTCAGCTCGAGGTGTCGCCCAGATGTAGAGACGCCAAGAGGAAGCGTCGTCAAGGCAGGACAAGACGTCGCTAAGGCAAGGCGTCACCTAAGCAAAGGCGTCGCCTAGAGGAAGGCGTCGCCTAGGTGAAGGCGTCGCCCAGGTGAGGGCGTCGCCAGATTAAACAGTGTAAAAGCAAGGCAATCACGGTGTGGTTCCCCGATACCCATGGGTAGGAAAGACCATGGAGGGAGCGACGTCGTGGGAAAGCCTCAGGTCCCGATATCTCGGGAAAGTGATAAAGAGAAGGAAAAGGTGGCTCCAAGGCCATAGTAATAGGGCAGCCTGACTCGCGAAGTACCCCTGCCGCCCCAGAGACGCCTTCGGGACAGATACGACCCAAGAGAAAGGTCACGCCCAGGATAACCGGGTGCAGGGTGTGAGAGGAAGGCAAATATGCTCTCAGAGTAAGTGGCTAGATACTTGGGGGCATGAGTTGGCACCCAAAAAGCCACCCCTAGCGCAGTAGCACTCCCAAGCAGGAGGACCCACACGTAGAAACGTCCCCAGATGGGCAGAAACGCCCACAGATGGGGTCATGGCGTCGTGAGGCCCTCCACGTGTATGACAGCAATGCCGGAATAGAAACACCCTCTAGTCAGGTGCCAGGTAATTAAAGATATTCAATACAGTTTCCCTTTTTGGCATTCAGGTACTATTTTGGCTCCCAAGCGTTTCAACGTCTTAAATGCGCTACGTTTCATAATTAAGCGCTTTAATGAGCGCGTTACGTTTGAGTTTAAAAGCGCTTTAAGGCGCTTTAAATGCTGGGGGCAGTTTAAATAGCGCTGAGAATGTCGGAAAAAGGGTTGGAACCTTGGGCAAATTGACGAGAAACTCTCTGGTTGCTTGCCCGTGCTTTAGGATTACGTACAAGTGACTGGAGAATATTTTTGCCTGAAGGGGACAACACACACACATATACACAGTTCTTTTACCACCCCTCAGAGTGCCACACGCGGTGCTCAGATACGTGGGGGACAGTTTTCTTGGTGTTTCTTGCTGGCTGACTTGAGCGTCGGAGTGCAAACGGCCGCTAGGGCGCCTCTTTGTCCTCTTTTTTGCAGGAAATTTGCAGGCATTCAGGGGGAAGGAATCCTTAGCTGACGGTTGAGGTCACGCACGAAGACGTCCCGGTCAACCGGACGGAACATTTGGCGCCCACCGTGGGGCCGATATAAAACATCAGTCCCATCACAAGTTCGTGAAAATATACCAGGTTACGGTAGTGCTGAAGGAGGTTGGAGTGATAATGGCCCCCACCAGACGAAGATCAGCGCGCGCAGCCCCCGCAGACCTATCCATGCAGCAGGTCCTGGAAATAATGAGGGGGTTGCAGCAGGACATGGCGGATTCGAAGATGGAGCAGGAGCGCATGCAGGCAGATCTTGACGCCTCGCATGAGCGCAACGAAGAGCTCCACCGTGCGAATGAGGAGTTGCGTCAGGGCCTAAGAAACGATAGGAGGCGGCCTGGGCATGACGAGATGGAGAACCACTCCCCACCAAGGGATTTTTCCACTCCTTTCTCGCAGGAGATCCTAGACGCAGCAATCCCGAACACGTTCGCGGGACCCAAGGTAATCTTCACTGGGATGGAGGACCCGGAGACGCACCTTGCGGCATTCCACACGCAGATGGTCCTGATAGGCGGTTCTGATGCCGCCAAGTGCAAGCTCTTCATGAGCACCCTGACCGGGATGGCTATGGACTGGTTCATCAGCCTCCCCGAGGGCCATATCACATCTTTCCGCCAGTTGTCGCGGTTATTCAGAGAACAGTATTTGGCCAACAAGGCCCCGCCGCCGGTCTCCTACGACCTGTTTGACGTGAAGCAGTATCAGGGGGAGACCCTGAAGGAGTATCTCAATCGCTTCGGGGCCCAGGTCGTGAAGGTTGGTACAACAGAGGAGCCTATGATCGTGTACGCATTTGTGAAAGGCGTGTGCCCAGGCCCCTTTGGAGAATCTATTATCCGAAATCGCCCTAGGACTTTCGCCGAATTACGGCGTAGGGCGGTGGAGCATATCGCTTCGGAAGGGGAGGTATGTGTGAAGCGCACCAGTACCGTGCCCTCACGCCCAAGGGGACCGGCGCGAGCTCAACCCGTCAGAGTCAATGAGACCACGACGGGGAGAAAGAAGCCAGAGGCGAGACGCCCCTACGAGGCCAGAAGGCCCCAGCCTCGGGGCCCTGCAGGAGGCGAACGCCCCACCAGAGAAAGAGCAAGACCGGCGAGGTACAACTTCGTAGTCGAGTTGAAGGATTTGATCGCCGTGCCCAACATAGCCGAAAGGCTGAGGCGACCGGCGAAGACCGACAAGGTGCTAGGGCCCCGTAAAGACTCTTGGTGCGAATTTCACGAGGCTTTCAGGCACCAAATTGATAATTGCCTGTCGTTGGGCTACCAGCTAGATGAGCTAGTGAGGACTGGGTTTTTGAAAGATTATGTCGCAGAGTCCACCACGACCGCCACCCTGCCGTCGCCGACGGATGAGCCAGCACACGAGATGCCTGTGCTTGGCGAGGTCCACACCATTGCTGGAGGTTTTTCCGGCGGAGGACCCACCGCCTCCCAGCGGAAGAAATACGCGAGGGGGGTAAATTCAATCGAAGAGAGGCTCTCGGGGGAGCCCTGGGAGTCAGATATTGTGTTCACAAGAAGGGATCTCCGAGATGTGGTGCCCCATGACAACGATCCCGTTGTCATCTCGGTCGTCACGGCTGGAAGAAAGGTCCACCGAGTGCTTGTTGATCAAGGAAGCTCGGCAGACGTCATGTTTCTGTCGACTTTTAATAAGTTACGGCTGTCCCCTGATCTACTGAGTCCCTATACGGGATGTTTGTATGGGTTCGGGGATAACCAGATAGAGGTCCGGGGGTACCTGGAATTGAGGACTACGTTCACGGACGGAGAGGCCTCCCGAACAGAGAGCATTCGGTACCTCGTCGTTAACGCCAATTCTGCCTATAATATTTTGCTGGGCAGACCGGCGTTAAACCGTCTGAGTGCAATATCCTCCACCCGGCACATGAAGATGAAGCTACCGGACCTCAGTGGTCAGGTGATAATCATCAGATCAGACCAAGAGGAGGCAAGAAAATGCTACGAAAACAGCCTGAAGACGAAGAGAGGCGTTTTCATGGTGTACGAACGTCCACCGAGCGCGGACGCAACGATGATCGAGGCGACGCCCGCTGGGCAGACCCCCGAAGAGGCCATAGCAGAAAGGGCGATGCCTGAAGCAGATGCGCCAATGGAGGAAGCACACGTGGAGGAGGCGGCGCCCGTAGAAGAAGCGGCGCCCGCCGATGATGATAATAGGGAGCAACCCGCGACCAACATCCTAGAGAGGGAGATTGGCGGCAAAGTTTTCAAGTTAGGAAGCTCGCTAATCCAGAAGAACGGGAAGGGGTGGCGGAAGTGATTTCGCGCCACCTGGATGCCTTCGCGTGGTCCGCCTCGGACATGCCGGGCATCGACCCCGATTTTCTGTGCCACCACCTCAGCATGGACGCCACGGTTCGCCCCGTGCGTCAGAGAAGGAGGAAATTCAATGAGGAGCGACAGCAGGTGGTGAAAGACGAAACGCAGAAGCTGCTGAGTGTTGGCCACATTAGGGAGATTCAGTACCCTGAGTGGCTCGCCAACGTCGTTTTGGTGAAGAAGGCAAACGGGAAATGGAGGATGTGCGTTGACTTCACGGACCTGAATAAGGCGTGCCCAAAGGATTCCTATCCGCTGCCCACATCGACGCCCTAGTGGACAGCGCGTCTGGCAGCAAAGTGTTAAGCTTCCTAGACGCCTTCTCAGGTTATAACCAAATCAGATGCACCCCAGGGACGAGAGCAAAACTGCGTTCATGACTGAAACATGCAGTTATTGCTATAAGGTGATGCCTTTCGACTCAAAAATGCGGGCGCCACGTACCAGAGGTTATGGACAAGGTCTGGCGCCAATGCTCGGGAGGAATGTATACGCCTACGTGGACGACATGGTGGTGGCGTCGCAGAACAGGATGCAGCACATGGCAGACTTGGAGGAATTGTTCACACAATATCCAATACCGCCTCAAGTTGAACCCCGAGAAGTGTGTTTTTGGGGTAGAAGCCGGTAATTCTTGGTTTTCTGCTCACCGAGAGGGGATAGAGGCGAACCCCGACAAATGTGCGGCCATTATTGCCATGCGGAGTCCGACATCGGTAAAGGAGGTTCAACAGTTGACAGGGCGGATGGCGGCGCTCTCGAGGTTTGTTTCCGCGGAGGAGAAAAGGGGCACCCGTACTTCCAGTGCCTCAAGAGAAACAGTCGCTTTGCATGGACTGAGGAATGCGAAGCGGCTTTCGTTAAACTGAAGGAGTACCTGGCGACGCCTCCGGTTCTCTGCAAACCGGTAACGGGCGTGCCCCTCCGTTTGTATTTTACTGTAACAGATAGGGCCATCAGTTCTGTGTTGGTACAAGAGCAGGGCCAGAGTCAGAAGCCCATCTACTTTGTAAGCAAAGCCTTACAGGGAGCCGAGACAAGGTACCAGGCGCTGGAGAAGGCGGCGCTGGCGGTAGTGTTCTCGGCTAGGAGGCTCCGTCATTACTTTCACAGTTTCACGGTGGTGGTAATGACCAACCTCCCCATACAGAAGGTGCTGCAGAAGCCGATGTGGCAGGAAGAATGGTACGCTGGGCTGTGGAACTGTCGGAATTCGACATACAGTACGAGCCTAGAGGATCCATTAAGGGCAGGTGTAGCGGATTTTGTAGCAGAGCTTTCGCCCGGAGGTGAGCAAGAAGTGGAAGCGGTTCACAGTGGCTGCTCTCGGTTGATGGTTCCTCAAACCAGCAAGGGAGTGGTGCGGGAATAGTGCTGGAAGGACCAGACGGCATACTGATCGAGCAGGCCTTGCGTTTGCCTTCAAGGCAAGTAACAACCAAGCAGAATACGAAGCCTTGATTGCAGGAATGCTCTTGGCCAAGGAGATGGGCGCACAGAACCTCCTGGTGAAGAGTGACTCCCAGTTGGTCACGGGCAGGTGTCGGGTGGGTTCCAGGCGAAGGACCCACAGATGGCGGCGTATCTCAAATACGTCCAGTTGTTGAGAGGGGCGTTCAACGCTCTTGAGTTGATACACGTCCCGAGGGAGCAGAATGCCAGAGCTGACCTGCTCGCAAAGCTGGCCAGCTCAGGCAAGGGGGGTAGACAGAGGACAGTGATCCAGGAGACCCTCAAAGCTCCGCGTCGATTCGTGGAAGACAACAGGGTGGATGTCCTCCAGATTTATGCATCAAGGGGAAGGCCGAGAAGTCATTCCTCATTAACCCAAGATACGCAGAGGGCGCCCCGCATCAGTATATACGCGGGTGTGTCTGGGAAGAGCAGATGCAGGTTTGTGTCCTGTCCACGGGAGACACCTGGATGACGCCCTATAAACGATACCTGGCGGATGGGGCCCTTCCAGTGGACCCTGAAGAGGGTAAGAAAATCAAAAGGAACGCCGTAAGATATACCTTGGTGGATGGGGTGTTGTTCAGGCACGGCTTCACTCACCCTATCCTAACATGCGTCAGTGGCGATGAGTGCACCAGGATAATGGCGGAGCTACATGAAGGCATCTGCGGAAGCCATGTAGGAGGAAGATCCTTAGCCTCCAAGGTAATACGCGCAGGTTTCTTCTGGCCAACAGTGAAAGAGGATTGCGCACGGCACACCCAGCGGTGTAGGCAATGCCAAAAGCACGCCGACTGGCACAAGGCGCCGCCTGAAGAGTTGCGGTCCATATACAGCCCGTGGCCTTTCCACACGTGGGGATTGACATCCTGGGCCCTTTCCCACTAGCAATCAGGCAGATGAAGTATCTGATCGTCGCCATAGAATACTTCACCAAGTGGATAGAGGCAGAGCCCGTGGCACAAATCACTGCGCATAAGGTACAGCATTTTGTGTGGAGAAACATCGTGTGTCGCTTTGGCGTACCCAAGCGCCTGATATCTGACAACGGGACCCAGTTCGCCAGTCAGCAGTTGAGAAATCTGTGCGCTGAAGTGGGAATCAAGCAAGTGTTCGCGTCGGTTGAACACCCCCAGACCAATGGACAAGTAGAGTCAGCAAACAGAGTTCTGCTGAGGGGGTTAAAAAGAAGGTTAGAGAAGGCCAAAGGGGCGTGGGCGGAAGAGGTGCCAAGGATTGTATGGGCATACCACACCACGCCCCAATCCTCTACTATGGAGACGCCTTTCAGTTTGGTGTACGGGTCGGACGCGATGATTCCAGTAGAAATACACGAAAGCTCACCGCGTTTTCAAAACTTTGTGGTGGAGGAATCTAATGAGGAGAGGCGGGTAAACTGGATCTGCTAGAAGAGGCCAGGGAAGAAGCTAGAATAAAATCTGAAGCGATGAAGAGAAGAGTGGAGCGGCATATAGCTCTAAAGTAAAGCCACGACAGTTTCAGGTGGGCGACCTGGTGATGAGGAAAGCCACCCTTACGAGCTGGAGAATAAGCTGTCTCCCAAGTGGACCGGGCCCTTCAGAGTTACTGAGGCCAAGGGCAACGGTTCGTACAACCTGGAGACTTTAGATGGAGGCCCTATCCCGCGCAGTTGGAATGCAGCCAACTTAAAATTTTATTTAGTTGATCTATGTAAGCAACATGTAACAGTTTAGTTGAAGGGACGCTCTTTTTCCCTTTCGAGGGTTTTTTAATGAGGTCACCCTAATAAATGGAAAAACCAGTTGAGAAAAAGAAGTGCTTTGGTTTTCAGCCATTATTTTCCTTGTTAGAAGTAATGTGATGCGCCGCCCAGGCCATGGCGTCGCCAGGGAAGAAGGCGTCGCCTGGGTCTTGGCGTCGCCCAAGTAAAGCATGCATCGTTGGCAGAACGAGACGAAAGGAAGTTGCCGGTATATGAGGCATATGAAAAGTAAAGTGGCGTTGTAAAGAATTATGATATTGAAAATTGTTGTTACAAGCAATGTTCAGTACAAAATGCAAAAACACAAACAGGCCACTTCTCAGCGCTCATCAGAGTCATCACTGGAGGAAGGCGAAGCCCCTTTCCCAGCCCGCAGCGCTCGAGTAAGTCGTGTCCTCTTTTCTTGGCTTATTTTCGAACCTGCACAAGGGGAAAAGATGTGTTAGAGACACCATGAAGAAAGACAGGCACAGTTAGAAAGTAACGAAGGCCGAAGTTTCCTAAGGCAGTGCTTCTTACTTATGTACTTCTCAAGAGTCCTAGCATTGAACTCCAAGCTGATCACCGTAGCGGAGTCAAAACCTCCCACCTCAGCAAGAATCCGGCAAGCTATTTGATCACTTGGAGCCAGATTCTTGAGGGGTTTGGCCTTGAGGGCCTTTTCCTCTCTCACCCAGTACAGCGGAAACCCATCGAGGGCGTCGGGAACAAGATCAGTACAGCAGATCTTGAAGAACCGGCCTTTCCACCCCGTGAACGAGCTTTGGAAGGGTGTGAAGAGAACTCTTCCGGGAACATTGCTGAGAGTTACCCAGAGGTTGTGTCTCTGTCTCTTCACCTCAAAAAAGTGAAGAAAGAGGTCAACCGAGGGTGCACAACCCAGAAACCCAAAGAGGACATCGAAGGCTTTGACAAAGGCCCAGCTGTTGGGATATAACTGGGCTGGAGCCACGCTGATCTCCGTCAGCAGTTCCTTCTCGAACCGGGAGAAGGGTAAGCGCACCCCGATGGTCTTGAACACCACCTGGTAAAAGTAAAAGAAAGGGACCCTGTCGTTCGCTCGTCCGTCTCCACACACTGGCTCCCCTAGAGTGCAAGGGAGCACAGCGATGTCGTCATCGTGCCTCCTCGCGAAGGCCCGATGGTCGTAAGAACACAACTCCCCTTTGTGTTCCCGTACGGCCCTAGTGGAGAGCAAGCATGAACACTCATCAAGAAGTTCACTCGAGGCCCAAGGGTACAAGTCTTTGGGACGGACCCTGGAGGAAGCATCGTGAGAAGACATTCTTTAACAAGATCAAGATGGCTGGAAATGCGAGAGTTGAGCGAGGGGAGCAGTTAGAACAGCCCTTTGACAGAGAAGAAAGGGTGCAAGAAGAAAGAACGCAAGTAGGTTATGAAGAGTGAGAAAATGGTGAAGATAGTTCCAGAGTTTGAAGAGTTAAATAAAGCGGTTAGAGCGCCAAACGACGCGAACGGATGCACCGTGCGATTGATACACGTGGCAAAAGGTGAAAGGATGACGCTGGCACCACTGGTTTAAATCAGAAAACGTCGTATCAGCAGAATATCCAGTGGTACGATGCGCCGTCGAAAATGAGCCAGGGGTACAGCAGGAGTCAGAAAATGAAATGACTAGATACCCCACCGACCATGTAAGCAGCGCCACATGGATCAAGTCGAATGACAGAAGGTCCCATCAGCTGTACAAGGAGCGCCACGTGGATGGCACAGGCAAAGCCTTGGGCTCTTCGCTGTTATCAGGTGTTGACCAAGGCAAGAATTAAAGTCAATGTCAAAGTAAAGGTAACGCCCGAGGCGTTGCCAGGAAAGACGTAAAGGGCGACGACAGACGAGAAGTCGCGGGCGTCGCCAACCCAGATACCGACTGGCGTTACCTCCCCGATACCCACAGGTAGGAAAGACTGAGGAGGGAGAAGAAATCAGAGAAAGGCAAAGTTAGTTGCAGGCGTCGCCTCCCCGATACCCACAGGTAGGAAAGACTGTGGAGGGAGACGAGACCGTCAAACGCCAGCGAGTCACTGGCAGGGTGTTCCCCGATACCTATGGGCAGGAAAGACCATGGAGGGAACAAAAACCCCACAGCACTCAGCGTTTTAGACACCCGGGGACGATACGGTGCTGCTTTGGCAGGCCTCTCCTTAGGCGTGGGCGCCGAGTGTTAAAAGATCAAAGAAAGAGCCTTTCGGTATCAGAGTCGTCCCGTGGACGATACGGCGCCACTTAGTGAGCCTCTCCATGGGCGTAAGGGTTGGCGAGCGACCTTACCCCATCATACCAAACCGCCCAACGAAGTGTGAGAAACGGGCAGAATACAGATAAAATAAGTAAAGCGTATGAAGGGAAAAGATGAGAACGAGATCGCATAGGCGGAGTCGTATGTGAAAAAGAAATAAGGACAACCATGCGAATGTCCCGAATCAGTAACAAGAGTGTGGATAGTTCAAAGAATTACAAGTTTTTGGCAGATGAAATTAAAAAGTGAAGGTAAAGAATGAAGAGTTAAGCTTGAAGAGGAAGGTGGCGGATGAGGGGCAGCAGTTCAGTCGTTCAAATCCATGGGCACGACCTTCCCGTCGACTACGTGGTGTGTGGGGTCGTAGTTTGAAAGGTTGACGCCGGGATTCTCGCAGGACGCCTGGGACAGGGCTTCTTGGAACCCCTCCTCGAAGGTGCCCGCCATCTCCTGGATAAGGGACTTTTTCTCCTTCTCCAGCTCCTCAATGGCGGCGTCTCCGGAGGCCACCTGCTTCTCCAGAGCCTCTTTCTCCACACGAAGCCGGCTAACCTCGACCTGCAGTTCGTCGTAGTCAACTCGGAGAAGGTCCATAGCTTTGGCCTGCGTGGCCATTTCCTCCTCTATCCGTTCCACCTTGGCAGTTTGTTCACAACAGCGGTCCTTCAGGTCCTTTTGGGTTTCCGCGTCTGCTTTGACCAATTCCTGAAGACCCGCTACCTGTACTTGGAGAGCAACTTCACGAGCGTAGAAGTCAGCCTGGAGCTCCAAGGCCTCTGCCAATTTCCTCTCAGCTTCTGCCCTGGACTCTTGTGCTTGTTTCAGAGAGGAACAATAAGCCTCGTTCTGGCGTCCCAGGGCCTTCATCTCCTCCTCCAGGGTGGTTGCTTTCGTTTCCAAGGCCTGGAGGGTTTGGGTTTGCAAGACAGCGTTTCTGGCCTGGGAGCGCCATTCAAGAGCCACCGCCAAGAAGGCCCCCAAATAGAAAGGCATACCTTCCCTCCTGTCGGTACCTTCCGGCATAGTCCCGCCACTGAAACCCCTCATCAGATGCATGATTGGAGGGGGGATGGCAATGAAGTCGGGGGCGGCAGCGTCGGGAGCCGGGGAAGCAGTGGTTTCTGGCGGCGGCAGAGGCGGCGCAGATTCAGCACCTTCGCCCCTTTCCTCTTGGAGAATCATAGGAGGGAGTGAGGTTGCGCTTGGAGGGTTGTCCATAAAGGGGTTCCCTCCCTGCGGCGGCGTCTCTACCAAAAGAGGAACCCGCGCGGATTTTCTCCTCCTGAAGGGTGCCACGCCTTCTGATTCCTCATCATCTGACAGAATCTCCAAAACCCTTTTTCCTTTGTCAAGGGGGGTTGGAGCCGGTGACGAGGCCGCAGCTAGGGGCACAGCGGCGATAGGCGAAGGAGAGTTGGGAGTTGGAAGCACGTCGGAGCCAGGTGGAGACGTCGGAGATGGGCTAGAAGCACCTTCAGCAGTGACTGGAGGCGGCGGTGTCGGAGCCGGCGGGAGAATCGGATTGGCAGCAGGGCTGGAGGAGGCGCCTGCCTTGGCGGCACGAGCCTCCTTCAGTGCTTTCGCCAACATTATTCTTTTGGAAGTACCCATCACCGATCCTACATCAAGACAGGCCAAACAACAAGGATTAGCACTGGAGCGGTTATGTGGATTCACAATACAGGAAGAGATGCGAAATGCAAGTGACATTGTGCAGTGAAAAACGGTAATGCAGATAACTATAGCAACTAATGCATCATAAATCGCCAAGAACAGATACCGAAGTATGTAGAAAGCCCATGGGCATTGAATTCGTTCGCGATGAGCTTGGCGGTATCAAAGATTATTCCCAATCCCGCCAAGGCTTTGCATATATCCCGGTCGGGCGGGGCAAGTTCGTCCAGAGCCAAGGGCTTCATAGTTATGGGCTTGTCTGTCCAGTACTGGGGAAAGCCCTCTAGAATAGTAGGATCGCGCTTGGTCGCGCGTACCTTGAAAAATTTCCCCTTCCAGCTTTTGAACGAATTCTGGAAGAGCGTCAGGATGATGCGCCCGGCGATGCCAGAAAAGCTCATCCAGAGACTTTTCCCTTGTTTCTTTACCTCGAAGAAGTGAAGAAAAACGTCCACAGAGGAGGGAACTCCTAGGTAGCCGCAGAATTTGGAACCCCCTCACGAAAGCCCAACTGTTGGAATGGAGTTGGGCGGGAGCAGTGTTTATCTCTGTCAATAGCTCTTTTTCGAAGGGAGTTAGGGGCAGACGCAGGCCCACCCTTTTCAACACCATCTGGTAGAGGAAGAAGAAAGCGCATCCCCCAGTATCCCGTGAGTCCGCGCAAACGGGTATCCCAGGTCGCACTCGGCTTACCAGGACTTGGGAGTCATGACTCTTGTGGAAAGCATTGAAATTATAGAGGGCAGGGTCTCCCCTGTGGGCCTCCACGTCCTCAACGGAGTTCAGGAGAGAACATTCGTCCAGAAGTTCGTCGGGGGCCCAGTCATATTCGTCCTTATAATGAGACTTGGGGAGCGGGGGAGGCGCGGTGGTCTTGGTTTTTGCCATCAATACCAATGCTGAAGATCAAAAGAGAAAGAAAGGGTTCAGAGAAAAGGGGTTTGGAGAGAAGAAAAGGGGAAAATGGAAGAACCCTAGGAGCGCCCTACCCGCAAAAGAACGAAGGGAAACAAGAGGAATAACGAAGCATACAAGCAACATCCAGAGAAATGCGGTAATATGGACAGTCCCAGGCAGTTCATACAGTAAAGAGAATCATCAAGGAGGGAAAAACCGTACCTTTGGAGGCAGTAGGAGAGCGCAGGAAGGAGAGAATCGCGATTGCAGAGAAAGGGGTTTTGAAGGCGATGAACAGTGCGGAATTGCAGAGTGAATGAATGTAACAGTAGAGTGAGCGCGGGGTTTGGGGTAACTTAAACGTTACATTTCGTAATCCAAGAGGCGCAAATTGAGGGCCGCAGGATCGAGCCACGCGTCAGAAGGTCGACTGCCCAGGGGAAGCGCAAAGGTCTCTAAAGGAGGGCCACGCGATGGGCCACGTGGCGCGCGATAAAGGGTAGCCCAAAAGGTGTAATCATCCCCATTGCAGGGAATGTCCAATCGGTCATTAAGAATACCCCTGTGGTTCAGATAATGTCGCGTCAGTAATTCAAAAATTTGCTGAGTCAGCAGAGAATGACACGTCATCAAGAAAGCACGTGGATGGCGGGGGCAAGGCTTTAGTCTTTGCGCTGAAGACAAGTCTTCGGCTTAAGACTGGGGGGCTTGTGTACCGTCCCGTATCAGGGCGTTGACTAAGTCAAGGTCAAAGTCAACAACTGGAAAGTCAAAGTCAGCTCGAGGTGTCGCCCAGATGTAGAGACGCCAAGAGGAAGCGTCGCCAAGGCAGGACAAGACGTCGCTAAGGAAAGGCGTCGCCTAAGCGAAGGCGTCGCCTAGAGGAAGGTGTCGCCTAGGTGAAGGCGTCGCCCAGGTGAGGGCGTCGCCAGATTAAACAGTGTAAAAGCAAGGCAATCACGGTGTGGTTCCCCGATACCGATGGGTAGGAAAGACCATGGAGGGAGCGACGTCGTGGGAAAGCCTCAGGTCCCGATATCTCGGGAAAGTGATAAAGAGAAGGAAAAGGTGGCTCCAAGGCCATAGTAATAGTACCAGTGAAGGGCAGCCTGACTCGCGAAGTACCCCTGCCGCCCCAGAGACGCCTTCGGGACAGATACGACCCAAGAGGAAGGTCACGCCCAGGATAACCGGGTGCAGGGTGTGAGAGGAAGGCAGATACGCTCTCAGAGTAAGTGGCTAGATACTTGGGGGCATGAGTTGGCACCCAAAAAGCCACCCCTAGCGCAGTAGCACTCCCAAGCAGGAGGACCCACACGTAGAAACGTCCCCAGATGGGCAGAAACGCCCCCAGATGGGGTCAAGGCGTCGTGAGGCCCTCCACGTATATGACAGCATGCCGGAATAGAAACACCCTCTAGTCAGGTGCCAGGTAATTAAAGATATTCAATACAGTTTCCCTTTTTGGCATTCAGGTACTATTATGGCTCCCAAGCGTTTCAACGTCTTAAATGCGCTACGTTTCATAATTAAGCGCTTTAATGAGCGCGTTACGTTTGAGTTTAAAAGCGCTTTAAGGCGCTTTAAATGCTGGGGCAGTTTAAATAGCGCTGAGAATGTCGGAAAAAGGGTTGGAACCTTTGGCAAATTTACGAGAGACTCTCTGGTTGCCTGCCCGTGCTTTAGGATTACGTACAAGTGACTGGAGAATATTTTTGCCTGAAGGAGACAACACACACACATATACACAGTACTTTTACCACCCTTCAGAGTGCTACACGCGGTGCTCAGAGACGTAGGTGGACAGTTTTTTGGTGTTTCTTGCTGGCTGACTTAAGCGTCGGAGTGCAAACGGCCGCTAAGGCGCCTCTTTGTCCTCTTTTTTGCAGGAATTTGCAGGCAATTAGTGGGAAGGAGATCTTAGCTGACGATTGAGGCCACGCACGAAGACGTCCCGGTCAACCGGACGGAACAGAAATCAAGAAGAAGAAGGCCCAATATGACTCCTTAGCCAAGAATATCATCACCTCTACTCTAAATATGGATGAGTTCTTTAGAGTCTCTCAATGTAACTCAGCTAAGGAGATGTGGGATGTACTAGAGGTAACTCATGAAGGGACTGATGATGTGAAAAGGGCAAGGAAGCACTCACTAATTCAGGAGTACGAGCTGTTCAGAATGCAATCAGAAGAAAGTATTGCAGATGTGCAGAAACGATTTACACATATTGTAAATCACCTCACTGGCCTTGGTAAAGTCTTTGACAAGGAAGAGCTTAACATAAAGGTGCTAAAATGCCTTGATAGGAGCTGGCAGCCTAAGGTAACAGCAATCTCAGAATCCAGAGATTTATCCAAGATGTCCACTGCTGCACTTTTTGGAAAGCTGATAGAGCATGAAATAGAGCTGAAAAGATTGAAAGAACAAGAAACTGTGGAGAAGAAGGCCAAAGGAATTGCTCTGAAAACTACCATGGAACATGATACAAGTGAGGAAGAAGTTGATCCTGAACATGATGGGACTGTGAGTCTGCTCACCAGAAAATTCAGCAGGTTTCTTAGAAAGAAAAACCGTGACAGAACTCAGCAAAGAAAGAGGTACTCCAAACCTAATGATTCAAATTCTTCCAATTACACGTGCTTTGGATGTGGTAAACCTGGTCATATAAAAGCTTATTGTCCAAACAATCAAAATAAAGAAAAATCAGCAAGCAAGAAGAGTGGAAAAGGCAAAGGTAGAAGAGCATACATCTCATGGGAAGAAAATGATGTATCCTCATCTAGTAATTCCTCAACTGAAAGTGAAGAAGCAAATATGTGCTTCATGGTGAATGATGAAGGATCCAACTCTGATTCAGTAAGTGATTTTTCCACTGATTCTGAAAACTATGATCAGCTGTTAATAGCCTTTAAGGAAACACATGATGAAGCAAACAGGTTGGCTATAATTTGCAACAAATTGAATAGAGTAAATATGGTACTTGAACCTAAGGTCAAAGCTCTTGAAGAAGAATTACACAAAGCTAAAACTGAACTGGTTAGCCTTGAATTAACTTGTTTGCATGCATCAATTAAAACCTGTGATAATTGTAAGAAGCTGGAAAAACAAGTTGAATATTTGTTAAAAACACTTTCAAATTTCACTAAAGGAAGAGAAAATCTTGAAACCTTATTAGGTTCACAGAATGCTGTTTTTAATAAAAATGGTCTAGGATATAATCCTGGAATGAAAAGTAATATGAAAAAGCTGTCCAGTTTCTTTGTTCCTTCCAAAACAGGTTTTTCTTCTTTTAGTTGTTAAAAAACAATGCATACTCCAACATGTTTTTATTGTATGAAGTCTGGTCATGTATCTAGAACATGTAAAGCTAGGAGGTACCTTGTTCCTAAAGGATTGGCCAAATGGCTTCCTAAGGAAAGGTATTAATCATGCTGGACCCTAGACTAAAGGGGTACCATATGTGCTAAATCTGTTTTGTTGCAGAAAAACAGCAGGAAAAACCAGTGGTACCTGGACAGTGGCTGCTCAAAGCACATGACTGGTGATGTGACTCAGTTCATAAATCTGAAACTCAAAGCTGAAGGGCATGTCACATATGGGGACAACAATAGTGGAAAAATTATTGGAAGAGGAGATATTGGTACTAAAGACTCAACCACTATTGAGAATGTATTGTATGTTGAAGGGCTAAAACATAGTCTTCTAAGTATTAGCCAGCTGTGTGACAAGGGATACAAGGTCAATTTCGAAACCAACACTTGTACAATTTCAAATGAAATTTCTGGTAAGGTGTTGTTCACTGGAAAAAGGGTAAACAACATCTATCCCTTAGATATTATAAAGAGCTATTCTAAAAATGAGTGTTTGTTATCTAAAAGTGATCAGTCATGGCTGTGGCATAGAAGGCTAGCTCATATTCACACAAATCACTTGAATAAGATAAAATCTAAGGAACTTGTTTCTGGTTTACCAAACATAAAATTTCAAAATAACAGATTGTGTGATGCTTGTGTAAAGGGCAAACAGATTAGAACTACCTTTAAATCAAAAGATATGGTTTCTACAAATAAAGCTTTGGATGTTTTGCATATGGACTTGTTTGGACCATCTAGGACTGCTAGCTTAGCTGGAAATTATTATGCTTTGGTAATTGTTGATGACTTTTCAAGATATACATGGACTTTGTTTCTTGCTTCTAAAAATGATGCATATAAAGCCTTTAAGAAACTAGCTAAGGTTCTGCATAATGAAAATGAAAATAGGATAAAACAGATTCTTAGTGATCATGGGGGAGAATTTCAAACAGCAAAGTTTGATAGATATTGTGAAAAACATGGGATCATACATAGTTATTCTGGTCCTAGGACACCCCAACAAAATGGTGTTGTTGAAAGAAAGAATAGGTCATTAGAAGAGTTAGCTAGGACTATGCTGAATGAATCTGGTTTACCTAAATATTTTTGGGCTGATGCTGTATACACTGCTTCTTATGTGCTTAATAGAACATTGATTAGACCAATTCTTAAGAAAACTCCCTATGAATTGCATAAAGGTAGGAAGCCTAGCATTAGTCATCTTAGGGTTTTTGGCTGCAAATGCTTTGTTCTAAATAATGGTAAAGACAATCTGGGAAATTTGATCCTAAATCAGATGAAGGAATACATATTGGTTATGCTATAAATGGTCATGCTTATAGAGTGTATAACAAAAGATTGCTTGCAGTAGAAGAATCTATACATGTTGTATTTGATGAAACAGATTTTTCTGTGCCCAAATCTGTTCTGGATGAACCTTGTACCGTCCCGTATCCGGGCGTTGACAAAGTCAAGGTCAAAGTCAACGTCGGGGGTCAAAGTCTACGTAAGGCGTCGCCTAGGTGAAGAGACGCCAAGTGCCAGCGTCGCCAAGAGGAAGCGTCGCCAAGGTAAGGCGTCGCCTGGGTGAAGGCATCGCCCAGTTAAGGCGTCGCCCAAATAGGGCGTCGCCAAGGTCAAATGTCACAAAGGCGAGGCGATCACAGTGTGGCTCCCCGATACCCATGGGTAGGAAAGACCATGGAGGGAGCGACGCCATGGGAAGGCCTCAAATCCCGATAATCCAGGGTAGTAATAAAGAAAAGAGAAAGGTGGCTTCAAGGCCATAGTGATAGCGCCAGTGTAGGGCAGCCTGACTCGTGAAGTGCCCCTGCCGCCCAGTGACGCCCTTGGGATAGATACGACTCAGGAGGAGGGTCACACCCAGGGTAGCCAGGTGCAGGGTACGAGAGGAAGGCATTTACGCTCTCAAAGTGAGTGACCAGATGTTTGGGAGCATGAGTTGGCACCCAAAAAGTCACCCCTTGCGCAGTTGCACTCCCAAGCAGGAGGACTCACACGAAGAAACGCCCCCAGATGGGGTCATGGCGTTTTGAGGCCCTCCACGTGTACAGCAGCCAGGTCAGAATAGAAACGCCATTTTGTCAGGTACAAGGTAATTAAGGTTATTTAATACAGTTTCCATTTCGAGCGTTTAAGGTACTATAAATGCTCCCCAGCGGTTTAAACGTCTTAAATGCGCAGAACGTTTCATAATTCAATGCACTTTAAGACGCTTTAAATGCTAGGGTAGTTTAAATAGCGCCTCGAATGTCGGGAACGGGGTTCGAACTTTTGGCAAATTTTCCAGAAATTCTCTAGTTGCTTGCTCGAGCCTTGAGGTTACGAACAAGGGACTAAGGAAAGACTTTTGCCAGAACGAGAAATTATAGACTAGACACAATTCATTTAACCACCTTCAGAGTACCCTCCACGGTGCTCCGATAAGGAGGTGCATAGTTTTGGTGTTTCTTGCTGGCTGACTTGAGCGTCGGACTGCAAACGGCCGCTAGGGCGCCCTTTTGTCCTCTTTTGCAGGAATCCACAGGTAACCAGTGGGAAGGAGTCCCTAGCTGACGGTTGAGGTCGCGCACAAAGACGTCCCAGGTCAACCGGACGGAACATTTGGCGCCCACCGTGGGGCCGTTATAAAACATTGGTCCCATCGCAAGTTTGAAAAGATCTATCAAGTCACGATAACGTTTAAGAAAACAGTGAAGAATGGCCACCACTAGACGAGGTACCGCACGCGCTGCGGGAGAAGAGATGTCCATGCAGCAAGTCCTGGAGATAATGCGGGGGTTGCAGGTTGATATGGTGGATTCGAAGATAGAACAAGAACGCATGCAGGCGGATCTTGACGCCTCGCATGTGAGGAACGAAGAGCTCCGTCGCGTTAATGAGGAGTTGCGCCGGGGTCTGAGGAACAACCAGGGGCAACGCGAACAAGAAGAGATGGAACATCTCACCCCACCCAGGGAGTTTTCCACTCCCTTCTCGCAGGAGATCCTAGATCCAGCGATCCCCAACACCTTCGCAGGGCCCAAGGCGATTTTCACCGGGATGGAGGACCCTGAGGCGCATCTCACAGCGTTCCACACACAAACGGTGTTAGTAGGCGGTTCTGACGCCGCAAGATGCAAGCTCTTCATGAGCACTCTGACAGGGATGGCCATGGATTGGTTTATCAGCCTTCCTAACGGCCATATCACCTCTTTTCAGCAGTTGTCACAGTTGTTCAAAGAGCAATACTTGGCGAACAGGGCCCCGCCGCCGGTCTCCTACGATCTGTTTGATGTGAAGCAATACCAAGGGGAGAGTTTGAAGGAGTATATTAACTGTTTCGGGGCCCAGGTGGTGAAAGTGGGCACGACGGAGGAGCCCATGATTGTGTACGCCTTCAGGAAGGACGTGTGTCCCGGCCCTTTTTGCGAATCTATTATTCGCAACCGCCCAAGGACTTTTGCTGAAATACGGCGTCGGGCGGTGGAACACATCGCCTCCGAAGGAGAAGTGTGCGAGAAGTGCACCACCATCGTACCCTCACGCCCGAGGGCACACACGTGGGTTCAGCCCGTCAGGGTCAACGAGACCACGACGGGAAGGAAGAAATCAGAGGGGAGACGCCCCTATGAAACAAGAAAACCCCATCCCCGAGGTCCAGCAGGGGGCGATCGCCCGGCTAGGGAGAGGGCAAGGCCGGCGAGATACAACTTTGTAGTGGAATTGAAGGACCTGATCGCCGTGCCCAATATAGCTGAGGGGTTGAGGCGACCAGCAAAAACTGACAAGGTGTTAGGGCCACGAAAGACTCTTGGTGCGAGTTCCACGAGGCCTTTGGCCATCACATTGACAACTGCCTCTCGTTGGGTTACCAGCTTGATGAGCTGGTAAGAAGCGGGTTTCTGAAGGATTACGTCGCACAACCTGCCGAGACTGCTGCCCTGCCGGCGCCAACAGAGGAGCAAGCGCACGAGATGCCCGTTCTCGGCGAGGTTCACACTATTGCTGGAGGTTTTTCTGGCGAAGGACCCACCGCCTCCCAGCGAAAGAAATACGCGAGGGGGGTCAACTCGATCGAAGAGAGGATCTCGGGTGAGCCGTGGGAATCGGACCTCGTGTTCACGAGAGGGGATCTTCGAGACGTGGTGCCGCATGACAATGACCCCGTGGTCATTTCGGTTGTCACGGATGGAAGAAAGGTGCACAGGGTTCTTGTCGACCAGGGAAGTTCAGCAGACGTCATGTTCTGGTCGACATTGAACAAGTTACGGTTGTCTCCCAACCTTTTGAGGCCCTACACAGGGTGCCTGTATGGGTTTACGGATAACCAGGTGGAAGTCCGAGGCTACCTGGAGCTGAGGACTACGTTCACGGATGGAGAGGCCTCGCGTACCGAAAGCATCTGGTACATGGTCGTAAACGCCAACTCCGCCTACAACATTTTGTTGGGCAGACCGACGTTGAATAGGCTGAACGCAGTAGCTTCCACGCGCCATATGAAGATGAAGCTGCCGGACCTCAGCGACAAGGTGATAGTTATCAAGTCGGATCAGGAGGAGGCGCAGAAGTGTTATGAAAACAGCCTCAAAACGAAGAAAAGCATGTTCATGGTGTTTGAGCGTCCGCCCAGTGTGGACACATCGATGATTGAGGCGACGCCCGCCGGGACAACGCCTGACGAGGCCACACCCGCGAGGGCGACGCCCGAGTAGATACACTCATGGAGGAGGGACCTGACGATACGGCGCCCGTGGAAGAGGCGGCATCCATTCAGGATAATAACGGGGATCGACAGGCGGCTAACGCCGTGGAGAGGGAGATTGGCGGCAAAATGTTTAAGTTAGGGCGTTTGCTGAGCCAAGAAGAGCAGGAGGGGGTGGTGGAGGTGATTTCACGCCACTTGGATGCCTTCGCATGGTCTGCCTCGGATATGCCCAGCATCGACCCGGATTACCTATGTCATCACCTCAGCATGGACGCCACGGTCCGCCCCGTGCGCCAAAGAAGGAGAAAGTTTAACGAAGAGAGGCAGCTGGTGGTAAAGGAGGAAACGCAGAAGCTGCTGAGTGCCGGCCACATAAGGGAGATTCAATACCCTGAGTGGTTAGCCAACGTTGTCCTGGTGAAGAAAGCGAATGGGAAGTGGAGGATGTGCGTGGACTTCACGGACTTAAATAAGGCGTGCCCGAAGGACTCGTACCCACTACCCAGCATCGACGCGTTGGTGGATAGTGCATCCGGCTGCAAGGTGCTAAGCTTCCTGGATGCATTCTCGGGATACAAACAGATCAAAATGCACCCGAGAGATGAGAGCAAAACTGCATTCATGACAGAGACATGCAGTTACTGTTACAAGGTGATGACTTTTGAGCTGAAAAACGCGGGCGCCACCTACCAAAGGCTGATGGACAAGGTCCTAGCGCCCATGTGAGGAAGGAATGTATGCGCCTACGTGGATAACATGGTTGTGGCGTCGCAAGATAGGGCACAACATTTGGCAGACCTCGAGGACTTGTTCATCACTATATCCAAGTATCGCCTCAAACTAAACCCTGAGAAGTGTGTATTCGGGGTAGAGGCCGGTAAGTTCCTAGGTTTCATGCTCACGGAGAGGGGAATAGAGGCGAACCCCGACAAATGCGCAGCAATTATCACCATGCGAAGCCCTACGTCGGTAAAGGAAATGCAGCAGCTGACGGGGCGGATGGCGGCGCTCTCAAGGTTTATTTCTGCAGGAGGAGAGAAGGGGAAGGGGCACCCATATTTCCAGTGCCTCAAGAGAAATAGTCACTTCGCATGGACTAACGAATGCGAAGCGGCTTTCATTAAGTTGAAAGAATACTTGGCGACGCCACCGGTCCTCTGCAAACCGGTAACAGGAGTGCCCCTCCGGCTGTACTTTACGGTGACAGAGCGGGCTATCAGCTCTGTACTGGTCCAGGAGCAGGACCAAAGTCAAAAGCCCATCTATTTCGTGAGCAAGGCATTACAAGGCGCGGAGACGAGATACCAGGCGCTGGAGAAGGCAGCGTTGGCAGTGGTGTTTTCAGCCAGGAGGCTCCGCCATTACTTCCACAGCTTTACGGTGGTAGTGATGACGAACCTCCCTATACAGAAGGTGCTGTAGAAGCCTGATGTAGCCGGAAGAATGGTGCGCTGGGCGGTGGAGTTGTCAGAATTCGACATCCAGTATGAGCCTAGAGGATCCATCAAAGGGCAAGTGTATGCAGATTTTGTGGCAGAACTCTCGCCCGGAGGTGATCAAGAGGTGGAGGTGGGCTCGCAGTGGTTGCTCTCGGTCGATGGCTCTTCCAACCAACAAGGAAGCGGTGCGGGTATAGTCTTGGAGGGACCCAATGGCGTGCTGATTGAGCAAGCTCTGCGCTTCGCCTTTAAGGCAAGTAATAATCAGGCTGAATACGAAGCTCTGATCGCAGGAATGCTCCTGGCCAAGGAGATGGGAGCGTAAAACCTCTTGGTGAAAAGCGATTCCCAGTTGATTACGGGGCAGGTGTCGGGTGAGTTCCAGGCGAAAGACCTGCATATAGCGGCGTATCTGAAATACGTCCAACTATTGAAGGGAGCATTCAACGCTTTTGAGCTGATACATGTCCCAAGGGAGCAGAATGCCAGAGCCGACCTGCTTGCCAAGCTGGCCAGCTCAGGCAAGGGGGGTAGACAGAGGACAGTGATCCAAGAGACGCTCAAAGCTCCGTGTAAATTTGTGAAAGATAACAGGGTAGATGTCCTCCAGATTTGTACAGCAAGAGGGAGGCCAAGGAGTCATCGTTCTTTGACCCAAGATACGCTGAAGATGCCCCGCATCAGCACATACGCGGACACGCCCGAGGAAGGAAGGCAGATGCAGGTATGTGCCCTAGCGGAAGGAGACACCTGGATGACGCCGTACAAGCGGTACCTGGCGGATGGGGCTCTCCTAGTGGAGCCTGAAGAGGGTAAGAAGGTTAAGAGAAATGCCACGAGATACACACTGGTGGCCGGAGTGTTGTTCAGGCACGGGTTCACTCACCCTAACTTAACATGCGTAAGTGGCGACGAGTGTACCAGAATAATGGCGGAGCTCCACGAAGGCATTTGTGGGAGCCACGTAGGGGGAAGGTCCTTAGCCTCCAAGGTGATACGCGCAGGTTTTTATTGGCCAACAGTAAAGGAAGATTGCGCGCGACACGCCCAGCGCTGCAAGCAATGTCAAAAGCACGCTGACTGGCACCAGGCGCCGCCAGAAGAGCTGCGATCCATATACAACCCGTGGCCTTTCCATACCTGGGGAATTGACATCCTAGGTCCGTTCCCACTGGCGATAAGGCAGATGAAGTACTTGATCGTTGCCATCGAGTACTTCACCAAGTGGATAGAGGCGGAGCCCGTGGCCCAGATCACTGCGCACAAGGTGCGACACTTTGTGTGGAAGAACATTGTGTGCCATTTTGGCGTACCTAGGCGGCTGATATCCGATAATGGAACCCAGTTCGCCATTCAGCAGTTGAGAAACCTGTGTTCTGAGGTAGGCATCAAGCAAGTGTTCGCATCAGTCGAACACCCCCAGACTAACGGGCAAGTAGAGTCAGCAAACAGAGTTTTGTTGAGGGGGCTAAAGAGAAGGCTAGAGAAGGCCAAAGGGGCGTGGACGGAGGAAGTACCAAGGATCGTATGGGCATACCACACCACGCCCCAATCTTCCACCATGGAGACACCTTTTAGCTTAGTGTATGGGTCGGATGCGATGATCCCAGTCGAGATACACGAAAGCTCGCCGCGTTTTCAAAATTTCGTGGCTGAGGAATTTAACGAAGAAAGGCGGGTGAACCTGGACCTACTAGACGAAGCCAGAATAAAGGCCCAAGCAGTAAAGAGGAGAGTAGAGCGACAATATAGCTCTAAAGTGAAGCCACGGCAGTTTCAGATTGGCGACCTAGTTATGAGGAAGGCTCATCCATACGAGCTGGAGAATAAGCTGTCTCCCAAGTGGACCGGACCCTTCAGAATTACTGAGGCTAAGGGAAACGGTTGGTACAACCTAGAGACCTTGGAGGGGGGTCCCATCCCGCGCAGTTGGAATGCAGCCAACTTGAAGTTTTATTTTAGTTGATTTATGTAAGCAGCGATGTAACAGTCTTGTAAAAAGGGACGCTCTTTTTCCCTTTCGGGGTTTTTTAATGAGGTCACCCAAATAAAAGACAAAAAAGTTCGAGAAAAACCTTGCCTTGGTTTTTAGTCTTTATCTTTTTTCTGTTCGAAGCGGCGACAGGCGTCGCCAAGAAGGAAGGCGTCGCCAAGGAAGAAGGCGTCGCCAAGAAAGAAGGCGTCGCCAAGACAGAAGGCGTCGCCAAGAGAAAGCGTCGCCAAGGTAGAATGTGTCGCCCAAGCGCAGGCGCCGCCGAGAAACATGACGGAGGAAAAACGCACAGTATATGAGGTGTGTGCAAAAGTAAAGCGGCGTTACAGAAACCAAGCATGGTATAGTAGAGTTAAATTTACAAGTAGTGTTCGAGATAAATGGGAGTAAGGCGAATAGGGCGAACATTACAAGCCCTGTGCTCATACAAAAAACACAAACGAACCACTCTTCAGTGGCCTCCGGAGTCGGCACGGGAGGAAGACGAAGCCCCGCTCTCAGCCCGCAGAGCCCGGGTAAGTTGTGACCTCCGCTCTTGGTTTATCTTCGAACCTACACCAAGGGAGATGAACGTGTCAGAGACACCATGAAGCAAAACACACACAGATTTAGAAAGCATCGAAGGCGGAAGCTTCTAGGGCAGTGACTCATACATATATACTTCTCTAGGGTCCCGGCGTTGAACTCCAAACTGATCAAGGTGGCGAAGTCGAAACCTCCCGCCTCAGCAAGGATCCGGCAAACCACATGGTCATTCGGGACTAGCTTCTTGAAGGGTTTAGATTTGAGCGCCCTCGTCTCCCTCACCCAGTACAGTGGAAAACCATCTATGGCGGAGGGAACGAGATCAGAGCAACAGATTTTGAAGAACCTGCCCTTCCACCCAGTGAAGGAGTTTTGGAAAGGGGTCAGGAGAACCCTGCCAGGAATGTTACTGAGGGTCACCCAGAGGTTATTCCTTTGCCTCTTCACCTCAAAGAAGTGAAGAAAGATATCAACCGAGGGTGCACAACCCAGAAAACCAAAAAGGATGTCAAAAGCCTTGACGAAAGCCCAGCTATTAGGATATAACTGGGCTGGAGCAGCATTAATCTCTGTCAACAGTTCCCTCTCAAACCTGGAGAAGGGCAGGCGCACGCCGATGGTCTTGAAAACCACCTGATAGAAATAAAAGAAAGGGACCCCGTCGTTGGCCCGTTCGTCTCCGCACACTGGCTGCCCTAAAGCGCAAGGGAGCACAACAATATCGTCGTCGTGCCTCTTCGCGAAGGCGCGGTGATCATAGGAGCACGAATCCCCCTTGTGTTCCCTTATGGCCCAGGTAGAAAGCAAGCACGAACACTCGTCAAGGAGCTCGCTCGAGGCCCAAGTATACAGGTCCTTGGGGTTAACCCTGGGGGGAGGAACACGAGAAGACATGCCTGAACAGTATCTAGGAGGTTTGGGGGAGAGTGGCATGCTGGTAACGCAAGGGTAAAACGCTGGTTGGAACGAACACTAGAAGAACTCTTCGCGAGAAGAGAAAGGGTGCAAGTAGGTTACGAAAAGCGCAGAAATGATGAGGACAGGTTCAAGATTTTGAAGAACTAAATATTGCGGTTAGAGCGCCAAACGACGCAAATGGAAGTGTTGCAGTTATAGCGCCAAACGACGCAAAGGGATGCACCGTGCGATCGAGCCACGTGGCAGAGGATGGGAGGATGACCCTGGCACCACTGGTTAACACTCAGAAAACGTCGTATCGACAAAATGCCCGAGGGTACGATACGCCGTCGAGAGTGGGTTAGAGGCACAGAAAATGTCAGGACCAAGTCAAGTGGTTGAACGTCCCATCAGCCATACGAGAAGCGCCACGTGGATAGCACAGGCGAAACCTTGAGCTCTTCATTATCCCTATGCATCGGCCAGGGCCAAGGTTAAAGTCAATGCCAAGGCAAAGTTAACGCCCCAGGGCGACGCCAGCATGAGACGCCCAAGGCGTCGCCAGGGAAGGCGCAGAAGGCGACGCTAGCATGAGACGCCCAAGGCGTCGCCAGGGAAGGCGCAGAAGGCGACGCCAGCATGAGACGTTGCGGGCGTCGCCAATCCAAGTATCGACAGTATCACCTCCCCGATACCCACAGGTAGGAAAGACTGTGGAGGGAGATGAATCGAAAAGGCCAAAACTAGTCACGAGCGGCGTCGCTTCCCCGATACCCACAGGTAGGAAAGACTGTGGAGGGAGACGAGATCGCCAAATGCTGACTGAACCGCTGGCAGGGTTGTTCCCCGACACCTATGGGAAGGAAAGGCCATGGAGGGAACGACCCCCTGGAGGGCTTTGAGCTTTCCCAGTGTTGGGCGTTTCTAGACACCCTGAGGACGATTCGGCGCTGCTGTAGCAGGCCTCTCCTTAGGCGTGGGCGCCGGGTACCAAGGATCAAGGGACAGGTCGCTTTGGTGTTTGAGACACCCCTAGGACGATACGGCTCCGTTAGGCAAGCCTCTCCATGGGTGTGGGCATCGACGCCTTGTCCCAAGTGTTTAAGGCCCAGAGGAGGTTTTCAACCTTTGCGTTGTGGCAATGGTGAAGCCACCGACGCCTTCACGAGGCAGAGGCCTCATAGATACGAAGGCGGAACGGTTTCCGAGAAGCGCGATAGGAGCCAGGCACTCGGTATATGGGGTCGCCCAACGCAGCGAAAGAAACGGGTCGACTACAGGCAAAACGATTGAAGCACGCGAAGGCGGAAAATGAAGGTAAAATCATACAGACAGAATTCGATAACTCAAAGGTACAAAAAATTGTTATCCATAGTTGTGATGAAAGGGCCGATAGTTCAAAAAAGTTACAAGTTCAGCAAAAGGGGACAAAAGCAAGTATAAAGTGTAAAGGAGAAAGGTGGCGGTTGAGGGCGGCAGTTCAGTCATCCAGGTCCAAGGGCACGACCTTCCCGTCGATTCCCGGGTTCTCACAGACGGCCTGGGCTAGAGCCTCTTTGAACCCCTCCTCGAAGGTACCCGCCATGTCATTGACGAGGGTCTTCTTGTCCTTCTCTAAGTCCTCGATGATGGCGTCCCCAGAAGCTACCTGTTTCTCCAAAGCCTCCTTCTCCACACGGAGCCGGCTAACCTCGATCTGCAGTTTGTCATGGTCAACCTGGAGAAGGCCCATAGCTTTGGCCTGAGTAGCCATCTCCCCCTCTATCCGCTCCAGTTTGTCAGCTTGCTCACAGCATCGGCTCTTCAAGTCCTTTTGAACTTCCTCGTAAGCTTCGACCATGCCCTGGAGGCCTGTTATTTGTACTTGAAGAGTGACTTCCCGAGTGTAGAAGTCAGCCTGAAGCTCCACCGCCTCTGCCAGTTGTTTTTCAGCCTCCTCCTTGGCCTCTTGCGCCAGCTTCAGAGTGGTTTGGTAGGCCTCGTTTTGGCATCCCAATGTTTTCTTTTCCTCCTCCAGGGCAGCTACCATTGTTTCCAAGGCCTGGAGGGTTTGAGTCTGCAAAACAGCGTTTCTAGCTTGGGCACGCCATTCAAGGGCCACGGCCAAGAAGGCTCCCAAGTAGAAGGGCATTCCCTCCTTCCTGTCGGAGCCTTCTGGCATTGATCCCTCGCTGAAGCCCCTCATCAGATGCATAATTGGAGGAGGGATGGCAATAAGATCTGGGGCGACGGCGACGGAGGCGGGAGCAACGGAGACCTCTGCCGGTGGTGGGGGTGGAGCGGATTCGGCCCCTTCGCCTGTTTCCTCTTGGACCATTGTGGGAGGAAGAGAAGTGGCACTTGGAGGGTTATCCCTAAAGGAATTCCCCCCCTGGGGCGATGCCACTGGTAGGGTGGGAATTCTCGCAGCCTTCCTCCTCCTGAAGGTTGCCACGCCATCAGAGTCCTCATCATTGGATATGATCTCCAAAACACGTTTTCCTTTGTTAAGGGGGGTTGGAGCCGGTGATGAAGCTACAGCCAATGGGACGGCAGCGATGGGCGAGGGAGAGGCGGATGTTTGAAGGGGTTGGGGGCTACGTGGAGGAGGTGAAGATGAGCCTAGGGGGGCTTCGGTAGTGGTTGGTGGTGGCAAAGGCAGGGTTAATGAAGGGTTTGGGCCAGCAGCAGGGGCGGAGGAGGCGCCAGCCTTGGCAGCACGAGCGGCCTTCATCGCTTTCGCCAAAACCATCCTCTTGGAGGCATCCATCACCGATCCTACATTCAGATAAACCCAATAGCAGAAGTTAAAGCCAAAGCAGTTATACAAACCCACAAAGCGCGTATATGAATGAGACATAAGGCACTTAGCACAAAAACAAGTGGAAGAGGCCAGTAGAGCAAGCATGAAGCAGTAAAACACAGATAACGGAAGACAGTAAGAGAGGAGTCTCCCTACCAAAGTAGGTGGTCAGGGAGTGGGCATTGTACTCGCTTGCGATGAGCTTCAGCGTGTCGAAGACAATCCCCAGGCCAGTCAAGGCCTTGCATACCTCCCTATCAGCAGGGGATAGCTCATCCAGGGCCTTGGCCTTGAGCAGTTTGGGGTGCTCTGTCCAATACAGAGGGAAGCCATCCAAGGCTGTAGGGTCATGCTTGGCGCAGCATACCCTGAAGAATTTTGCCTTCCAGCCCTTGTACGAGTTCTGGAAAAGGGAAAGAAGGATCCTGCCGGCTATCCCTGAAAAGCTTACCCAGAAACTTTTCCCTTGCTTCTTCACCTCGAAGAAGTGTAAGAAGACATCCACGGAGGGGAGGATGCCTAGATACCCGCAAAGAATTTGGAAGGCCCGAACGAATGCCCAGTTGTTGGGGTGTAGCTGGGCAAGGGCTGTGTTGATCTCTGTAAGAAGTTCCCTTTCGAAGGGCGTGACGGAAGGCGCACCCTGATGCGTTTAAATACCATTTGGTACATGAAAAAGAAAGGGTTCCCCTTCCTGGGTCTGTCATCCACGCAAACAGGTTCCCCAGGCCTTCCGAGACGAACGGAGATATGTGCATCATGGGTGCGACAGAAGGCGTTAAAATTGTACAGGTGGGGATCGCCGCGATGGTTCTCCAAGTCCTGCATGGTCGTCAGAGTGGTGCATTCGTTTAAAAGCTCGTCAGGAGCCCATGTGTAGAAGGCTTTATAGTTGGTCCTTGGGGGAGAATCGGACTTTGATTTCGGGTGCACCATGATGCGGATAAATAGCTGGAGAAAGAAGAAAGGAAAAGGGTTTTAACAAGCGATGCCAAGGCAGAAAAGGGAACAAAAGCCTAGAAAAATGCCACCCACGCGAGGAAACCCAGAAAGGAGGAGAAGAGAACGGAGAAGAACGGAGGAGCAGAAGAACACAGAAATGCAGAAACATAAATAGTCCCAGACAGTTCAATAACCAACGATGCAATGCAACGAAGAAGAAGAGTAATGGAGGTGGAAAAATCATACCTTTGATGTCGAGGTGTGGAAGGAAGGATAGTGCGAAGGAAGGAGCAGTGATTGTAGGGGAAGGGCTCGAAGACGATGAACAGTGCAGAAAGGCAGAGAGAATGGATGAAATAGTGGTTTGAGCGCGGGGTTTTGGGTAACTTGAACGTTACATTTGCAACCCAAGAGGCGCTAATCGGGGACCGTGTGATCGTGCCGCGTGTCAAAGGATTAAGCGCTCAAGGGGAGCGCAAGGGACTCTAGAGGCTGGCCGTGTGATGAGCCACGTGGCACGCGATTAAGCGTGGCCCCAAAAGGTGTTACCTTCCCCGCTTCAGAGGATGTCCAATCAGCCATTAAGGGCACCCCTATGGTTCAGAGAGTGTCACTTCAATAATTTAAGAAGTGTTGAGTCAGCAGGGAATGACACGTCACCGGGGTGACACATGGACGGCGTGGGCCAGGCCTTAGTCTTTGCGCTGAAGACAAGTCTTCAGCTTAAGACTGGGGGGCTGGTGTACCGTCCCGTATCCGGGCGTTGACAAAGTCAAGGTCAAAGTCAACATCGGGGGTCAAAGTCAACGTAAGGCGTCGCCTAGGTGAAGAGACGCCAAGTGCCAGCGTCGCCAAGAGGAAGCGTCGCCAAGGTAAGGCGTCGCCTGGGTGAAGGCATCGCCCAGTTAAGGCGTCGCCCAAATAGGGCGTCGCCAAGGTCAAATGTCACAAAGGCGAGGCGATCACAGTTTGGCTCCCCGATACCCATGGGTAGGAAAGACCATGGAGGAAGCGACGCCGTGGGAAGGCCTCAAATCCCGATAATCCGGGGTAGTAATAAAGAAAAGAGAAAGGTGGCTTCAAGGCCATAGTGATAGCGCCAGTGTAGGGCAGCCTGACTCGTGAAGTGCCCCTGCCGCCCAGTGACGCCCTTGGGATAGATACGACTCAGGAGGAGGGTCACACCCAGGGTAGCCAGGTGCAGGGTACGAGAGGAAGGCAGATACGCTCTCAAAGTGAGTGACCAGATGTTTGGGAGTATGAGTTGGCACCCAAAAAGTCACCCCTTGCGCAGTTGCACTCCCAAGCAGGAGGACTCACACGAAGAAACGCCCCCAGATGGAGTCATGGCGCTGTGAGGCCCTCCACGTGTACAACAGCCAGGTCAGAATAGAAACACCATTTTGTCAGGTACAAGGTAATTAAGGTTATTTAATACAGTTTCCGTTTCGAGCGTTTAAGGTACTATAAATGCTCCCCAGCGGTTTAAACGTCTTAAATGCGCTGAACGTTTCATAATTCAATGCACTTTAAGACGCTTTAAATGCTAGGGTAGTTTAAATAGCGCCTCGAATGTCGGGAACGAGGTTCGAACTTTTGGAAAATTTTCCAGAAATTCTCTAGTTGCTTGCTCGAGCCTTGAGGTTACGGACAAGGGACTGGGGAAAGACTTTTGCCAGAACGAGAAAATATATACTAGACACAGTTCATTTAACCACCTTCAGAGTACCCTCCACGGTGCTCCGATAAGGAGGTGCATAGTTTTGGTGTTTCTTGCTGGCTGACTTGAGCGTCGGAGTGCAAACAGCCGCTAGGGCGCCCTTTTGTCCTCTTTTGCAGGAATCCACAGGTAACCAGTGGGAAGGAGTCCCTAGCTGACGGTTGAGGTCGCGCACAAAGACGTCCCAGGTCAACCGGACGGAACAAACCTGGTATGGATGATTTAAGAACCATTTTGCAAAAGAATCAATCTACTGAGCTTGATGCAACTAATCAAAATTCTGTCAAAGAATCTACTGTGAATGCAGGATTGCCTAAGGAATGGAAGACACCCAGGGATCTTACACTAGATAATGTAATTGGTAAAATTGAGAAAGGAGTCTCAACAAGGAATTCACTCAATAATTTCTGCAGAACAGTGGCCTTTGTTTCACAGATTGAGCATAAAAGTCTGGAAGAAGCACTGCAAGACAATAATTGGATAACAACAATGCAGGAAGAACTGAACCAGTTTGAATACAATGAAGTATGGACTTTGGTTCCAAGAAAGCATGAGATGAACATCATAGGAACCAAGTGGGTGTACAGGAACAAGATGGATGAACATGGGGCTATCATTAGAAATAAAGCAAGGCTGGTTGCTAAAGGTTATAACCAAGAAGAGGGAATTGATTTTGGTGAAACCTATGCACCAATAGCACGTCTTGAAGTTGTCAGATTACTTCTAGCATTTTCCAGCATACAAGGTTTCAAGTTGTTTCAAATGGATGTCAAGAGTGCATTCCTAAATGGTTACATCAATGAAGAGGTGTTTGTATCTCAGCCTCCAGAGTTTGAAGATCACAAAAATCCAGAACATGTGTACATGCTTAAGAAGGCCTTATATGGATTGAACCAAGCACCTAGGCAATGGTATGAGAGGCTAAGTGAATTTCTGCTCTCTCAAGGATATAGCCGTGGCAATTCTGATAAAACTCTCTTTATAAAGAAGAAAAGAGAAGACATTATACTTGTGCAAGTCTATGTAGATGATATTATCTTTGGATCCACAAATGAAGAGATGTGTGAAGACTTTGTGAAAACAATGAAAAGTGAGTTTGAGATGTCAATGTTAGGAGAAATGAATTTTTTCCTTGGACTACAAGTTAAACAACTCAAGGATGGAATTTTCATAAGCCAAGAAAAATACTGCAAGGAGCTGCTTAAGAGGTTTGATATGGATCAATGCAAAGCAATCAGCACTCCTATTTCAACAAGATGCCAGCTGGATCAAGATTCTGCAGGAAAATCAGTGGATCAAACTAAGTACAGGGATTTAATTGGTTCCTTATTATACTTAACTGCCAGCAGGCCTGACATTATGTTTGTTGTGTGCTTATGTGCTAGATATCAATCTGCTCCAAAGGAATCACACTACAATGCAGCAAAGAGAATTCTGAAATACTTGCAAGGATCTAAGGATGTTGGATTATGGTATCCTAACAATGTATCTTTAAATTTAACTGGGTTTTCAGACTCTGACTTTGCAGGTTGCAAGGTTGACAGAAAAAGCACAAGTGGGACTTGTCACATGCTTGGATCAAGCCTAATCTCTTGGCATTGCAAGAAACAAGCTTGTGTTGCTCTCTCTACAGCAGAGGCAGAATACATAGCTGTTGGAAGTTGTTGTGCTCAAACCTTATGGCTAAGGCAGCAGCTAAGTGCTTTTGGAATTTTATTAAACAAGATACCTATAAACGGTGATAATACTAGTGCTATAAATCTGTCTAAGAATCCTGTCATGCACTCAAGGACTAAACACATTGAAATTAGACATCACTTTCTAAGAGAACATATAGCTAATGGAACGTGTGATATAAAATTCATTGGCACTGAATTTCAATTAGCTGATCTATTAACTAAACCTCTTGCTAAAGACAGGTTTTATTTTCTTCTAAATGAATTGGGTATCATTAGCTTAAATTGTGCTCTGCAGTAAAAATTTCAATCTGTTACTTTATTTTTTAACATGTTTTGTTCCCTGTTTCAGAATCACAACTGTGACTAGGAAAGAGAAAGATTTATTTTTCTCTCTCTCACTTTATCTTTGACTGCTTTTACGGGTATTAACCAGCAGGTCTATGCCAATTAATGTGTGGGTATCCTAACTGATTGGATATTGTGTAGGTGCAACAGATTTGATTTGCCAAAATCTGGTTCCAATATATTCTTACGTGAATCCACACCTGAACCTGCTACACCATAGGAATAAAATCTGAAGCATATCTGATAGATTTGATTTTTCTTCAAAATCCATAATTCTTGAAATCTGATCAAATTGTCTTTCTTTAAAATTTGTGATTTTCAAAATTTGGTTTAAAGACTCTATATAAACCTAGCACAAATCAGCTTTTCTCTCACACCTTCTCATCTATGCTATAAGCTGTCCAGGTTCAAATCTGCCTCTCTACGGGTTTTGTTTCTGTTTCTAGTGATAATCTGAACTGCAATTTTTTTTTCTAGCTGAAATTGTATATTAATAAACAGGTGCAGGTAACAACAGATTGAGCATGGCATCCTCATCACACAGAAAGAAGAAATCCAAAGAGCAATCCAGCAGCAACCAAGGTATTATGGAGAAATGGTTTGCTGGAGATTCTGAAGCAATGACTAGGTTCATCCATTAAACAAGCAGAAAACAAGTCAATGCGCCCAAAGTGCTGGAATTCTCTTGGTTGAGGGAAGAAAACCTGACTGAAGCAAAAACCTTGCTCAAGCATCAAAAGCTGAAGAACTTCTTAGAAATGACTGGAAATGTCTATCCAGACTTGGTGAAAGTATTCTATAGCAACTTGGTTCAAGATGGCAAAAATTTGGTCTCCCATATGAAAGGTGTGAAGCTGAAAATTACAAGGGAAATATGGAGCAATGTGGGAGGAATCTAGTACTCTGGAATGAAGGTTAGCAAAGGGAATACTGCTGGAAAGGGATTCAACAAGATGCATTTTTACAGAAGTTGTGTTAGAAACCCTACTGAACCAGTAGCTGGATTCCATGCTGGAAATCTCACAATCATTCCAAGACCTCTAGCCTACATAATTGCTTGCCAGCTTACTCCAAGAGGAAGTAATCATGCTACTCTTCATGAAGAGGACTTGATTCTGCTGTATTGTATCATGAACCAACTCAAGGTAAATTGGGTGAGTACAATGGTGGAGCATATGCTCAAATCCACAAGGCTACCAGACTATCGTTTTCCATATGCTATTTTTGGGTCAAAGCTAATCGATTATTTTGAAGTTGACACTACAAATGAGAGAAATGACACCATTAAGGCAGCAAGTGAAATAGACAACTCTACTCTCTTGAAGATGGGGTTTCAAAAGGAGGATGACAGCTGGGTATTTAGAAGGAATGCTGCAAACAGAGCTGAGAATGAAGCAGCTGATCCAGCAAATGAAGAAGAAGAAAATTATGATGGAGTGCAGCACATGGATGAATCACCAGTGCACTCTGCTGGAAATGAAGATGTTGCTGCTACAAGCCAAAATGCACTGGTTGCATATGAGGAACCTGAGTACAGAGGTGAACCTTTGTCCATGTTTGAAAGACAAGTACTAAGCAGGCTGGACACACTCACATATGAACAGAAGGCACATTATGAAATGACTTACGCCAGGTTTCAACACTTGGATGACCAACTTGAAGGAGTTCAAGTGCAGCTAGCTGAGCTTTACTACAACAACAAGTGATCCTATTTCTAAGTCTTTATCTTTTATATGTTGTTGAACAATTTGGGTTTAATCTGTTTGTCTTTATTCTGCACTGTTTTTAGTTGGTTTTATTTTGGTTTGTAATAGAACTCAATACTGGATTTGTAGTTTGAACTGTGATGAATGTCTATGTTTTGGTATATTTTTATCCCATGCTTTATTCTGTTTGATGAATCCAAAGGGGGAGAAGAACAGCTCACAGAAAGCTCATAAAAGTTGATGTTCTGACTCAAGCTACATGGAGGTAGCACAAAACTCACAACTGCTCAATTCTGGTTTTATATCTAAAAGTTTTGTGCCGGTTTTGGCAGTTAGTATAGTACAGATTGTGATCATCAAACTATGCTGTGCAAAGGGGATTTGTCTCCATCAAACAGGGGGAGATTGTTGAAGATGGATGAAGCCTCTTCTCTACCTAGTGTTAGTGTGTGTTTGATGTAGAAAATAGCTAGTTTGTTTTGAAGTTTGTAATAGGTTTAGATGATCTTGTATGTAGGCTTGTGTATGTGTAAGGTTGCCTTTTGCTACATGATCTATCCTAGATGCCTAACCAAGTCTAGAATAAGCACATGAAGTGATCAAAAGTTTTTCCAAAAGCTTTCTAGAGGTTTCTTCAAAAATCAGGATACTGCACAAAAATAAATTTGTTTCTCTGTAAAAGAACAAGTTTATTCTTTGGTCTGCTGAAAGGATTTTCGAAAGTTAGTTAGGGCACCAAAGGTACAACTCAGACAGTTATTTCAGTTAGCTGAGTTGGCAGTTTTCACAAAATAAATCTGTTAAGTTCAAAACTGAATCTGTTGTTTTCATAACAGCTTTCAACTGTTTCTTGAAAAGAAGTTAGAAACTGTTTTCTATATAAAGAAAAGATTCTTTCACATGAAAGGATGCTGAGCATTTACGTTTTTTATAGAGATCAAACACTTTCTATGTGAGAAGAAGGATTGAAAAGGATTTTTGAAAGGTTTTCCAAAGGAATTTTTAAGTGTGCTTGTTCTAGGAAACCTTTGATCTTGGTGAAGGTGCTGGTGCAATTTTGCAGCAAATTGAACTACTGGTTTTGAGTTCTTGCATCTTCTTTTCAGGTGTTATCTTTCCTTTATTATGATTTGTAAAGGTGTAAGTGTTAGTCACTCCTTGATAGGGTTTCTTGGAGTGCAAGGTGTGCTGAAATAGGGTTTTTCAGCATTGGTTGTATTGTTCTTGTAGTGTTCAAGAACTGGTGTGGTTGTAAGTGATTGATACTGTTTTTTAGTGGATTCCACCTTGGAGTAAGGTGAAACTAGATGTAGCTCTGTATGAGTAAACCAGTATAAAAACTTGCGTGCCTTTTCTTCTCATCCCTGCACTGATTTATGGTTTTGATTAATTCTGTCAAGAACTAAATCTGTTCTTTTGAAATTGAATCTGTTAATTCTGGGTTTAATAGAAACTGTTCTTCCTGATCTGTTAAAGGTCTCTAATCACAAACAAGGTAGTTGTATACAAAGTCTTAATTGGTTTGTGAACAAATAATCTACTCATTAAAACCTGAGAAAGATTCATTCTCTTTAAAACCTTGTGTTGAATAACTTGGTTGATTTCTTGGCATAGTTGTATTCTTCATACTCATAAAATCTAACCAATCTGATTCTATTGTAACTCTCTATTGATTGCAATTTTAATTTGAACAAATTCAAATTGTGCTAGACTGCTCTGAAGAATCAATCTGTTTCATGTAAAAACAATCTGTTCTTTTGCCTCTGATATACTGAAAATTGTTTGTTCTTGCGAAAATTTTATAAGCTCAATTCACCTCTCCCCTCTTGAACTTAGACACTAATAGACCCAACAGACACAAGAAGCGTAGGCTTAGGACTTGTAACTTTCTTACTCTCCCTTTTTTTCTTCATAAGAATTTGGTCCTCATGGACTTCTCTTGGAGAGAGAGATTTCAAAATAACCTTGTGACCATGGAAATCCAAAGAGAGTTTATTGGTAAAGCCATCATGAAAAACTTTTCTATCATATTGCCAAGGCCTTCCCAAAAGAACATAGGTTGCTTCCATGGGCACAACATCACATAATACCTCATCTCTGTATTTTCCAATAGAGAAATGGATGAGGACTTGCTTATTCACAATGATTTCGCCTACTTCACTAAGCCATTGCAATTTGTAGGGCTTTGTATGAGAGATAGTAGGCAATCCAAGTTTATCTACTACTTTTGTACTAGCCACATTAGCATAACTACCCCCATCCACTATTAAAGAACAAATGTTGTTTTGAATAAGACATCTTGTATGGAAAATATTTTCCCTTTGACTTTCATCAAAAGGTTGTGAAACTTGTCCAAGAAGTCTTCTCACAACCAACAAATCTCCTTCAAGTGGACTCTCACTAGATGCTCTAGAATGTGAAGAATGCCTAGGTGAATCCGAATCATGGTCACTCATCGCAATACCATTATGCACAAACATATTCCTTTTAGAAGGACAATTAGCGGCAATGTGACCATAACCCATACACTTAAAGCATTTCTTACTAGACGATTTAGTTGGAGATTTAGGAATAGAAGTAGAAGGCTTAGATTCCTTAGGTTTGAAAGAAGAATCTTTAGAAGGAAATTTGGAAAAAGACTTTTTATTCTTCCAAGAATTGTTGTAGTAACCATCATTGGGAACATTTTTAAAAGTATTTTTCTTTGCAAGTTGGGCTTCCACCTTCATTGCAAGATGAACCAAAGAACCCAATGAGGAATACTCTTGAAGCTCAACAATATCTTGAATATCCTTCCTTAGACCACTCACAAACCTAGTTATCATAGCTTCCTCACTCTCATGCATATCTACCTTAAGCAAAAGCGTTTCTAATTCTTTGAAATAAGCATCCACACTTAGCGTGCCTTGTTGAAACCGTTGGAGTCTCAACATGAGGTCTTTCCTAAAGTATGGTGGCACAAACCTAAGGCGCATTTGATCCTTTAAAGAGTCCCAAGAGTCCACGCGAGGACCCTTGTGATAGATAATGTCCTTTACAACACTGTGCCACCATTTCATGGCATAATCACTAAACTCTAAGGAGGCTAGCTTAACTTTGTGGTCATCATGGACCTCATGGACATCAAAGATTTGTTCACATTTAGCCTCCCAATCTAGGTACACATTAGGATCACTATCCCCATTAAAACTAGGAATTTTGACCAATGGAATCTTAGCCTTGGCGTCTTGGTGATATCCATCTTCCCGATGACGTCTATCTCCATGAGCATGAGGTCTATATCCATGAAAGTGGGGATGAGGTCTCCTTCTTCTATGTTCCTCTTCACGGCCAAGATCATTGGAAGAACCTCTAGATGAAGGTCTATGAGAATGACGCTCTCCATGGATAGAATGAGAGGACCTAGGTTGCTTCATGTCAACTCTTTGCAATTTTTCCTCCAACCGTCTTATAGCTTCATCTTGGAGAGTAATGGTTCGTTTTGCTTCTTTTAATTCACCAAGAACAGAAGCTTTACTAGGAGAATGCTGTTTGTAAGAATCACTGCTGGAATATGAAGCCATTTATAAAAGAAAACAGCAAACAAAATAGCAAACAATGTTAAGAAAACAAGGTTAGCAAAAATATTTGGAGCAAAATGCCGAAGTGAAGTGTCACTTAAAACACTCCAAAGAAGGAATACTCCCCTTTACCAATCTGATCTTGAGGCCTTTTGTAACCTCAAATGAAAGATGTCAAAGCAAGAGCACACAATCTCAAAGCAAATCACCACAAAACCAATGAACAATGAAAGACAAACAAGAAAAGGTATAAGCAAGAAAAGGCTATAAGAAAAGGAATACAAGATATATGACAAACTCAAAGAGTAATGAAGAAAAGACAAGCAAGAAAATAAGGTACTCAATGAAAAAGAAGGCACACAAAAGAGACCTAAAGAAAAGCACTAGAGTAGATGAAGAAAACAAAAAACAGAACTACTGGAAAATATTTTTGTGCAAACTGTGCTTGATGTTCACCGATTTATCTGGAATGATATAAAGCGAACTGGATAATGAAATTGTAACCACATAAAATTCAAGATCTTAGCTCAACAATGGCACTGGAATTACTTAAAAACAGTAAGCCAATTAATTGAGATAAATTTTCTAAAATCGCTGCCAGATTATCGTATTTTTTTCGGCAGAATTACACACTTTTTGTTTTTGATTTATCATTTTTTTTTGTACTTTAAATTTTGAAGTACTTCTTTTTTCTACTCTTTTATAACACTTTAAAGAACACAAATCCAAAATTTCAGAACATTCCAGTAAGTAAATCAATTGCAATAAGGCAAAACAGTTTAGCACATTTTCTGGAAAATAGAGGAATCCTAATAGGAATGAAAAACAAAATTAAGAACTAGCAAAGACATAATAGAAGTGATGTAAAAGAACTTGTATAGATCTAAAATACAAGTATGAACTCAATACTAAAAGGAAAATGCATCAAAGGAACAAGAAACAAACTCAGAAAATTGCATTACCCAAAAGCAAGAAACAAAAATTACAATAAAAGGAACACAAGGAATTGATAACATTCTTGGAAAAACATGACTATGACAAAACTTAAAAGGATTCAAAAAGGAAAAGACACAAACACATAATAGGAACAATTAAGAAAACAACAATAAAACCCAAAATTAAGTCTAAAAACAGAAAGATAAACACAAGAATGCAGAGTTCTTGAATTAAAAGTGCAAAACAACTCGAAATCAAACAAGAACAAACCTAAGACTCATGATACCACATGATATGATTCCAATAGAAAGATATAGATGATTCTTTGACATTTTATGGAATCAACTTGAGTTGCAGAATGAATAGGCATTTTTAATAGAAATGGATCAATGTTCTATGTTTCAAGAACTCACCAAAACTTGCACCAAACACCAAACTCACATGGAAGACCCATTTCTTGCCAATTGAACCGATTAAAAGAAGTAAGAAAACAAATGAACCGTTTAAATTGCTTAGAAACTGAACTGCACTGAACAAATTAATAGGAAATGAAGAAGAACCAAATGAAACCAGCCAAAGAGAAGAAGAACCGAATCATAACAAGAATTAAGCTAAAGCACCGAATGAAATTGCAAGAATAGGAACCTAAGACATGTTTTAGCTTCGTATGAACATGGAGATGAAATGAAAAGATGGAGAAGAGAGGAACTTATGTGAATGAAGAGCTTGGTTGGTGGACACGCCACTTGAAGTATGAATGCTCCAAGATAAGTGTGAATTGCCGCCACTTGAGGGAACCAAGGCTCTCAAGATGAGACTAGGAAGAGGAGAAAACAAGTTCTCATACACTCAATCACCAATTTGGGGGAGTTTTGCTACTTCAAACATCAATTCTGAATTATGAAGGACCTAAGCCCTCCTTTTATAGGAGCAAGGGCCGGTCATTTGCTTACAAAGCTTATTCCATAAGCTACCCAAAAGACTCCTACACTCACGCCCCTACTAAGCTCACTCCCTAAGCTTCTAGAATTTTCTAAACTAAAGCCTAAAAATGCTTTTACAAAAGAGGTGTCTAATGTTTCCCTCTAAGCACCTTTTAATACAAAAGATACTATAAAAAGAGAAAACAATCTTCCATTATTTCCTAATTCCTTAAACTTGCTCCTTGTAAGCTTATGAGGTGGGCTAATGACTTCTTGAGCGTCTTCAACTTGGGCCTCTACCTCCTCTTGTCCTTGATTATTGGCTTCTATTTCTTCTTGATCTCGATCTCCATCACTTTTGGAGGACCTTATGGGGGAAACTTGGCACAAAACTTTTATTTTCTACTACTTGCCACCCCCAAACTGATGGTCAAACTGAGGTGGTTAATAGAACTTTGGGCCAAATGTTGCGATGCTTTATTTCCGAGAATCCAAGGGTTTGGGAGAATTTACTACCACATGTTGAGTTTGCTTATAATAGAGTAGTAAATTCTACCACATCCCACTCTCCTTTTGAGGTTGTGTGTGGGTTCAATCCCTTAACACCTCTCGATCTTCTTCCAATATTTGTACTTGATTATGTATTATGAAAATATGGTTTTGAAAAGGCTTCTTTTATAAAAGATTTGCATAATAACATTAAGTTACAAATTGAGAAGAAAGTTGGCAAGTATGCTGAACATGTCAACAAAAGGAGAAAGGCATTATTGTTTGATGTTGGTGATTGGGTTTGGCTTCACTTGAGAAATGATCATTTTCCTAATCAAAGAAAGTCTAAACTTATGCCTCGTGGAGATGGACCTTTTCAAGTCCTAAAGAGGATTAATGATAATGCTTATGAGTTAGATATGCCTGATACTTTTCTTGGTAGCCATACTTTTAATATCAGTGATCTAACTCCTTTTTTTGTAGGTCTTCATAATTTGTGGTCGAATTCTCTCCAACTCGGGAAGTATGACGAAGATCAAGTAGAAGAAGAGAATGAGGTTCAAGTTCAAGATTCTCAAAGACAAATTACCTCATCATCCTTTATACCTCAAAGGATTACAAGGAGCAAAGCTAAGGATTTGGGTAGTAGGCTTCAAATGTTTTCTCTTTTTATGATTACTTTTGTATAAAATTGTAAAACATATATAGTAGTGTTAGGAAGGTGCTAAAGAGGGAAACCTCATCTCAAGTGGCGGCAACAACACTCATCTTGAAGCCAACCATCCTTCAAGTGGCGTGCACAATTCCAAGAGCTCCAACCACATAAGTTTCCTATTCCTATTCATCTTCTTCTTCCATTTCCATTCCAAAACAAACTCTAAAACATGTCTTTGTTGATTCAATCGGTAGAACTTGTTTAGTTTGTGTTTATGTTCGGTAGTTTGTCTTAGTTTGTTGTTCTTATGGTTTTAATTGTGTTTCTTGAAGTTTCAATCGGTGCATTTGTGTTCTTCTTTGTTTCATTCGGTTCATATGTCCAAAAATGGGTTTCTATGTGAGTTTGGCTTGGTTCTTGTGATTTGGTGAGTTCTTGAATGATTAAGAACATTGATCCAATTCTTAAAAAGTGCCTAATCATATTCCAACGCTTATTGAATCCATAACATGTTCATATCATATCCCTATCATGTTCTTGGGTTCACATCACACTTTCTCATTGGAGAGTTTTATTTTGAATTTTAAACTTTTGACTCCAAAATGTCCAGCCCTCTCTCCTATAAATTGAGGTGCTTGCCTATCATTTTGTAATATTAATCATATGAGTGAATTGCTTCCAAATTTGTGCTAATTATACTCTTGTCTCCTACTCTCCCTAGGATAGACGTTTGATCTTCATTCTTCACCCTCCAAGTGATTAGGCCTCACCTATCACTCATCATACATCTCATGCACCTTCAAGGATACCACACCTCTTAAAAGATCCTTGCACGCCTCTTTCATATGCTTCAGCCACCATCATTCAAGTTTCGTCACACATGAAGGCACTTCTTCCATCACCTTCACTCACGACACTACAACAGAAGAGAATCTCACGAGATATAATCTCTATTGAAAGCATAAAATAATAATAGAAAAGCACTTGTTCACGAGCAACACTTATCTTCAGGTGCTAGCAGAAGGAAAACATTGTTTAACATGTTGAGTGCTCATCTTTTATTCTAAACAACTATTAATTAATATGTAACTAACATATATTAATTAATATATAACTAACTTACATATTGTCACAAAGAGATAAAATATCTCTTTATCTTCATAAGAATATGATAACAGATTTAAACAATAATAATTATATCTTTCATCTTCAGAATAATATCACAACAGATAAAATATATCTTTATCTTTTATCTTAATTACCTTTCCTAGGCCGACCCCTACCTGGGCTAAGGTCCCGAGTATTCCTGTCCAATACAAATATTATTATTGTTATTGTCGTTATTATTATTAAATTAGGGTTTTTAACCATAATGGGGTTATTTTTTTGCTTTTTACCAAAATGGGGTCCGTTTAAAAAAAATTACAAATTTAGGCAAGTCGTGCCAATTCAGCACGACTTCATATGCACAAATCGTTCCAATTTGACACGACTTTGCCATGTCATACTGAAGTCGTGCCAACTTGGCACGACTTTTGTCACGTCATATTTTTTTTAAAAAAAATTATTGTTTATATATTGGGTAGTAAGTTATGTAATGTTAAAAATTAATTTGATTAATAACTTTTTAAGAGTGTTAGTTTTAAGGAACAAAAAATTGGATAATCGTGTATGGATCATGTCTGGCGCCATTAAATATCAAAATATCAAAAAGTTTGCATACATGAGACATTAAATATCAAAATATACTTTTTGGCTAGTGGGAAACCATGTCCGGCGGCAATGTGCTCAGGAGTTAATGACTCAAAGTTTGAATAAGCTGATTATCCAAACATGATCCATACACGATTATCCAATTTTTTGTTCCTTAAAACTAACACTTTTAGAAAATTATGTATCAAATTAATTTTTAACATTACATAACTTACTACCCAATATATAAACAATAAAATTTAAAAAAAAAATAAAAAATATGACGTGGCAGAAGTCGTGCCAACTTGGCACGACTTCAGTATGACATGACAAAGTCATGTCTAATTGAGACGATTTGTGCATATGAAATCGTGCCGAATTGACACGACTAGCCTAAATTTGTAATTTTTTTAAACGGACCCCATTTTGGTAAAAAGCGAAAAAAATAACCCCATCGTGGTCAAAATCTCATTAAATTACTATTTTTATTTTAATATATATTAAAATAAAATAAAATTGTTAGTATTATTATCATAAATTATTATTAATAAAAAAATTATTAATATTACTAATTTTTTATTAATATTATTATTATCATAATTGTACCGCCCTGGTAGTCGGAAGGGATGACGTGGCATCAAGCTACAGTATAGGCGTGTTGACAAGGCGCCAGGTTGGCAGAAGGGAAGGAAGTCGGGGGGCTCGTGTAGTCGCCAGTTGTTAAATTGGCGTGTTCCGATCTCCAGCATACCAGAATAGGCGATCACCGGGTTAAAGATGAAGTCGCCAGATGTAGATTCAGGCGACCTAGTGATTGGAGATCGCCAGAGCAAGCACATCGCCAAAGATGAAGGAGAAGCAGATTATGAAGGCGGCCGGGGAGACCACAGGGAAGGTGTATGAGGACACCCTAACTCGCCAGTTCCAGTAGAGATCGCACTCCCAAGTTAGCTATGCACTGGGCAGCACCATGCATAAGTAACTTAGCCAAAAAGAGAGTCAGAAGCAGCGCCCAAGTCAAGGAGCCTCCGGATGATGGCACGTGTACAGTTGGATGCGAGCCACGTGTCCAAGTCTGTAACTGCCAGGAGAGAGAAAGTAACCAGGTATATAAGAGTTTTCAACGAACTTTCTAAGGTACGCACGTTCAGAATACACTCTTTACGCTTGCGAGTTCTAGAGCTTACTGTGAGAGAGGATTTGCACGGTTCTTGTTCTCTTAGTATTTGGTGATTCGGTCACTGACTTGGGCGTTGGAGTGCGATCGGCCGCAGCGGTGCCGCTCTGTTTCTTTGCAGGTTCTTGAGGTGGATCTCGAAGAGGAACGGAGGTGTGAAGCGGTGCGCACGTCGATCCTTTGACGAGGCAGTTTCCAGCGTTCCGGTCAACAGGCAGGATCAATAATTATTATTATTATTATTATTAATATTATTATTATCATCATTATCTTCAATATTATTATCTTTATTATAATTATAAAATTATATTTTTTTATATTTTAATATATATTAATATAAAATAATATTATTAACATTACAAATTATCATAAACTATTATTAACAATATTATTATAATTTTATCATAATTATTTTTATATTATTATATTTTTATTATTATTATCTTTATTAAATTACATCAACTTTTTTTTATCAGCAAAGAATAAATAAAATAAAATGAGGTACTTCACGGGTGCTCCAACCCTTATACAAAACACCCAAAACAAGTTTCATAGTACCAACACACTAACCATGAACCTACCAAAGCAAGATATAGAATCCCAGCCAACTCAATTACATCAACCCACCAAAGGGATTACACCCTCAAACAAGACATAAAATCTAACTACTAAACAAGATCTTTGACAACAGGCTGAAGAGCTCCAAATAACCAAGTGCCTACATCAACAAATTGGTCTTGCAAGGGGGATACATAAACCAAAAGACATGCATAAAGCACTTTACCACTTCATAATATGGACAGGACAATAGCCATAAACAACACACATCAATCTATCAAAACTCATGCATCATATAGATCCAACGTCAAACCGAATGTAATAAGACAAATACACTTTCCTTTATCAGAACCCAAGAGCAAAACCATCAACTCAAACCTGCCAGATAGAAAAACCAAGAAACCTACAAAACACACCACAACCTCCAAACCTGAACAAAAATATAAACCAAAACCATTAACCATGGAACACCAAAAATCAATATTTCAAATACCTCATACAACATTGAGGTTCCAAACACCAGTCTGAGTAAGAGAAATCAACCAATTTTTCTTTTACCGTGACCCAAGACCAAGTCTTCCTTTGTACCACCGTAAAAACCTCCACTAAATCTACACGCCCATTCTAAAAAACAACCTTATTCTTGTGGTTCCAAATTTCACTTACAATACCTACCCAAATGCCCCCCCCCCCAGCACTTAATAATAGCATGTTTCACACCTATAGGTTTAAACATCTTAAAATGCATTTTGCATCACAATATAGAGCCAAAGAAGATCCCAACCACTCGAGACACATTCCCCAAATTCTACAAGAGACCCTACACTCAAAAAATAGATGCCTTACCGTTTCTTCTTCCACCCCACAAAGGGGACAACGAACACACGCCATAGGTATACCACGTCTCAAGAGATTGTCCTTAGTGGCAATCGCATTATGTAACACCCTCCAAGCCGTAAAATGTGAAGAAGGTAGAGTCTTTAATGTCCAGAACTCCGCAAAAGGCTCCGCCGACCGTGCAACCTCCTTCCCTAAGAGAATATTATAGGTTGTCATCACAGAGAAGTCTGTAGAAACTACATCCCTCCAAATCCATTTATCGGTCTTATTTTCACCCTCTTTTGTTAACCTCTTGTTATCCAATACATGCAATAAGAGATCAGCCAGACTAGATTCCCACACAAAGAGATTCCTTCTCAAACTCAATTCCCACGACCAACTATTATTACTCCAAACCCCAACTTGTGATATAGTGCGACCAGTATCTAAGGAAATCGAAAAAAAGTCTAGGGAATTTATGCATTAAAGCAACATTGTCCACACACTTATCCTCCCAAAACCTAATTTCTTTTCATCCCCTACTTCCCACCTACCTCTGTCTTCAAAGTCATTACTCCACTCCTCTAAATTCCAAACTTTCCTTATGTCCCTCCACCATAACGATTGCTTACCATTCTGAACTTGGGACCTTAACCCCCCTCCACCCACCATACTTAGAATCTAGAATATTCTTCCATAAACTTCTTTTTTCAGACTTAAGTCTCCAAATCTATTTCCTCAAAAGAGTCGAGTTAAATTTCCTTATATCAATTACCCCCAATCCACCTTTGTCTTTTGACTCACACACCTTACGCCATGCCACCCAAGCAATTTTCCTGTTCTCTGAGCCCCAATCCCACAAAAATCTCTTTTGTATCTTTTCCACTTCTTTCACCACAGTAGCCGGCATACAAAATACGGAGACATAAAATAACGGTAAGGATGTAAGCATCGATTTCATAAGACATACTCTGCCAGCCAAAGAAAGGGATTTCCCTTTCCAAGAGCACAACCTACTCCGTAACTTATTGAGCACCCCTTCCCAAAAAACACACCTCTTATGATTCCCGCCCACCGTCACCTCCAAATAACTAAAAGGTGCCTTCATAATATCACAGTTAAGAATAGAGGCAAAAATCACTGTCTGACTGATGTTCACACCCACTTCGCCAACCTTACTCTTGGAATAATTAACCTTAAGACACGAGGCAAGTTCAAAGCACTTCAAAATTGATTTTAATGTCCAAACACTTTGAATTGAGGCTTTACAAAAAAATAAGGTATCGTCTGCATATTGCAACATACTCACCTTTACTCGCCCTTCCCCAACCTCAATACTCTCTACTAACATCTTCTCTTCTGCCTGTCTAACTACCCCTGCAAGTCCTTCAGCCGCAATGAGAAAAAGAAAGGGTGCTAACGAGTCTCATTGTCTTAGACCCTTCACTGGTTTGAACTCAGTTGTTGGGCTTCCATTTACCAACACAGATATGGAGGAAGATTTTAGATAGTTTTTTTCCATTCAATCCACTTTCCACAAAATCCCAATCTTCCTAACATGTAGTAAATAAACTCCTATCTTACTGAGTCATGGGCCTTTTCATAATCCACCTTAAACACCGCACGTTCCTTCTTATTCCTCTTTACCTCCTCAAGGGTCTCATTAGCAACTAACACACTATCCAACAAACTTCTTCCTTTCAGAAAAGCAGACTGTCTAGGATAAATAACTTTATCCAACACCCTTTTCAACCTTGAAGAGAGAATTTTAGATACAATTTTATACACACATCCCACCAATGAAATTGGCCTAAAGTCATTCAAAAGTTGTGGATTTACAACCTTTGGGACAAGAGTAATAAAGGAAGCATTAGTACCTTTCGGCCAACTTCCACCCTCTACAAATCTTTGTACCGCAATCATCACATCTCCTTTTAAAATATCCCAACAAAATTTTAAAAAACCAAAATTAAACCCATCCGGGCCATGACTTTTAGAGTTGTCACAGTTCCAAATCGCCTCCTTTACTTCAGCTTCAGAGATAGCTCCAACCAACATTTCATTATCCTCTCTAGTGATACCCTTAAACCGAACATTATTCAAACTAACTTGTTGTCTTTCCCCCCGCTGAATCTGCCCTCAAAGAATTTCTTCACTCTGAATTTTACTTCAATCGGGTCATCACACCACTGATCGCTGACCTTGATGCCATTAATCCCGGTTTGCATCCTCCTCCACTTAATACTTGAATGATAAAACTTTGTATTCAAGTCGCCCTGACTTACCCAACTCATCCTTTCTTTTTCCTGTAAAATCGATTTTTGTTTAACTCTAGTTTGCCCCAAGTCAGCTAAAAGTTGTCTCCTTTCTTCCTCTGTCTTCCACACTCAACTCCCCCTCATCATCGTTTTCATCCAGAACTTGAATTTTCTTTTCCAACTCCACTCTTTGTTCATTAACATCTCTAAATACAAATTTGTTCCAACTCCTTATGTTAAACTTTAACCTTTTCAATTTCTCCTTAAAAACATACAACCCGTTTCCCCTAAGTACATAACTTTCCCACTTAGTCCTTACAAGCTCCTTAAACCGAACATCTTTTTGCCATACATTTAGACATCTAAACGGTTTTAGGCCCCAATCAATATCTATATCCTTTAAAATTAAAGCACAATGGTCCGAAACAGATCTCCCTTCTACATAATGTTTACTTCCCGACCACTTCTCTAACCATTCAAGGGAGACTAAAATTCTATCTATTTTGCTCTTAACTGTCCCATTAGGTTTATACCAAGTAAACTTTCTACCCACTAACAGAATATCAACCATACTAGAATCAACTTATTAATTAAATATTTTCATTTTGTTATATATCCATATAAGATAAAATTACTAGTATTAATATTATAAAAATATTATTAAAACTAAGAAAATTATTATTATTATCATAATTAGTTTTATTAATATTATGTTAATTAATATTATTATACTTATATTAATATTGTAAAATTTACTAACGGATAAGATTAACGTTTAATTACTTGCGAATATTGATTGGTGTTCAACTAGTGAAGGATCTTATTGATAGATATTGGTTTGAGCTCATTTATAGATGAATTTTACCAACAAATATTGATTTGTGCTTAATTACTGAAAATTCACGAATAAGTACAAATATTATAATTTTTTTTTATATTTACTGGTTAAATTGGTCGATAATCGACAAATACAAATTCATCGATAAAATCCATTGATAATTTATTTATCAACGGACACAATTCTTCGATAATTTTTCTTCCGTAAATCAATAATTTCTTCTATAGTTACATATAAAATTATATTTATATTTTTTTATACATTTATGTGTGTAGTGGTAATTTTTTATTATAATTTACTACTTTTATTTATATAACGTTAGGAATAATTTTTTTAAAGCTTACATTATGATTTTAATATATACAAGTGACATTTTAAACTAAAATTGAGAATTTAACTAAAATTATAATTTGTCTAAATCTGAAGACTAAAATAATAGATAAAAAAAATTATTCTAAAATCGCATATTTGAAAATAAAACTTAGTTTCAACACCCATCTTCTATAATTGCACATTTGTCATTCATATACCTCCAAATTTTTTTTTTCTCTCATGTATGAAGCAAAGACAAGATATGGAGTGGAGAAATAAAGGAAAACAGAAACCATCACTCTTTGGTGCGTCTACTGATTTTGTGATCATATCTTATTTTTGTCAATGTTAGAAGATGGTTAATAGTTTTGAAGGTTTTATTAATTCTAAACTAATTTTTGTACAGGACTCCTGCTATTTTTCAGAAGGTTTTAGGAACTTTTTCTTAAATAAAAAAAAATTGTTTTTGGTTATACTAAGATCAGTAGAAACTATCTTTTTTTTTTATCTATTTAGACAGTAATAATAGATGTCGTTTCTACAACTCTTTGGTTTTTTAGAATTACATGGGAATTATTACATTTTTTTAGAGTTATGTAGGAATCATGACCTCTATAGGCTGTAATATTTATTTGTTGTTTTCATGATAAAGAAATCATCAAAATAAAAGGAACAAATAAAAAATTCACTTAAGTGGTTACCTTTAAAATTATTTGCCCCAACAATGAAGGTGGTACAGTGTGAAAAATAAACAATATTATTAAAAAGATTGAATATAAAACAGAAAAAGTTGAGCATGATTTTACTGGTAACATAAATGTTTTTTGTCTGAATGGCAGTCATATTAATATCATTGTCAAAAATGAATCGAAGCAAGGGTGTTGGAAGATTAATATAGATTTAGACATCACCATCAAGATGTCAAAGGGTATAGAGGTAGAACAGATGATGAAGAGTGTTAAACCACATGAAGAGGAGCACTATCACCAATCAGTGGCCTTGGAGGTAGAGCTACACATCCCATTATTAAACCAATGACCTCAACAAGTTATTCTTGTCAAGAAATTAGGAAACTTTATAAGAAGGACGTATATTTGTAAGGGATTTTAACAAAGCAAAATTGATGGGGCAGTTTGTGCACTATATTCATTCTGATCTAAAACTGGATAACCACAATGAGTAGTGGGTATGCGATCCTCCAACGTAAACAATATTACTCCATCTTGGTCCCCACGATTTATATTCTCTCTTTAGATACCTTTTCATTGTGGAAAACAGGTCCCCACCATTAATTTTACCTCTTCCATACCTTATTACTCATTCATATTCATATGTATACTCACTGGGCCTTTTCCAAAATTTTGTCCATTAGTCATTTGTGTGACCATTGATTCTAATCTCAAGTATCAATCCAATGTATAACTTTTTTTCTCTCTTGCCTTTAAAAACTATTTTTCAATTTAACTTTTTATTTTTATATTATGATATTTGATCAATAAAACATAGATTTGATATATGGTAAAAACATACTACTATAAAGATGTTAATTTTTACCAGGCATTAAGCTGTATTGTTTTAGTTATATATACAAGCAAGTCTAATGTCTTAAGGTGAATTATGCTAAAGTTTCTTCATTAATTGTTTTATTTTATCGGCAAGAAAAAATAAATTAATATGAATTACTTTAGGAGTGGCTCAACCCTTATACATAATCATAACAACAGTTCCTCAAAACCCCTTCTAACCTACCTAATCCTTAAATCCTTAAAACAATAAGCACCCCAGTCAAAGGAACAAACCTTGCATAAACTCATTTAATTAAGAACATACAAGCCATAGGATCAATGCACCACTCAGAATAAGTAAAACAAGCAGAAACAGATTTATATGTTACCCAAGACCAAACCTTTAATTGAGCGAAGTAAACATTTCTGAATTGTCTATCACTCCACCTTAAAAAATATGCTTATTCCTGAACTTCCAGATTTTATTTACTACTGCAATCCAAATGCTACTCCAAATAGCTTTAACATGGGCATATGCATCTAACAAATTAAACTGCAAGAAGTGGAAAGTGGATATCATACTTCAGTTTTTATGGATTGCATTTTATGACAAAAATATTATGTAAGTTATTATTACAACATAACATAATAGAGGTAACACGTGTGTGTATAAAAAATGAAAGTTATTTTTATAAAAAATGAAAAAGTTATTTTTATAAAAAGTGGAAAAAAAAATAACTTAAAAGATTTCACGACTTTAAAAAAATCATCTAACATTTCTGTTTTAGTTTAGACCATTAGTATAAAGTTAGTGCCTGATTTTTTTTTCCCATTCTCACAGAAAATAACTGCTGATATTTATTTTTCCTGTTCGCTTAATCTCTGAGTTTCAATAGAGATAGAAACCAACAATCACATAGCTAATAATATTTTTTAAAAATATATTTATTTTATTATAAATTCCAAAAAGAAAACCTAAGAAATATATTTTATTGTTCATTATTTTAAATTTTGGGATGTTAAGTAGATGTTTGATTTCACGAAATACATTTTATTTAAAATATAAACATATCATTGTAAAATCTGAAAATCTTATCCATAACCATGATGTTTATTTTAATCGTTTGAAAATAAATTAAAAATTGGTTAATTTGGTAGTGTCATAGTAAGTGATGAGGATAAATATTTGATTGCAAGTATATATGTTGTCCAGGTCTAGTGCATGTCATGAATGAAGATTCAACCATTTGCTTCTATTTGATGAGAAAAACTTTGAATCATTACTCCTTGGAGGAATTTAACAATGGGATATTTGTATGCATCTCTCTTTCTTTTGTTTATATTTCTTGTATCCCTCATTATTAATTAAGAGGATAAATGGGATACTGATCCACTGGTTGATGATGGTTATGTTGAGCTTTTCTCATAATGCTGATATTTCTTATACTAGGCCCTTTTGCACGTCATAAAAAAAGGTACTCATTCATCCATCACATGGTATCGCTAGATCTAGAGTTACATTTCTCATCTTTATAGTACGATATCATGATTCAAAATGAAGATAGTTTGCATAAGTCATCAACCATAATGATTGTAAGGAATAAAATTGAATGTTGCAGTCATTTGTTCTGATACAATACAAAACTTGTTGGTCCGTAACGCTAAAGTGACATTGGAAAGGATATATGAATTCATGGACTTGTATTTTTGCTGGGGAGAATTTCCATTATCGCTTCTAAACGTGCGTGATATCCACAAAGTTTAACGTGCTTCATCCCACTTAACATGTGTGTCTACCTCCACGAAGGAATCTAGAACCAACACTCTTGAATGAAAAAGTTAACGAATTGACCCTCTACCACTACAACTTTGCACCAATAAAGCTGCTATTCCTCTCCCACTACGCATGGAGCTTTTCAGGATTAAGTTGCAAACCATCTTTCACTATATTCTACTACTAGGCATTACTCGCAATTTAGGACGAAACCACTACTCCTGCCTCAAACATCCCCTAGTGCTACATTTTTATAACCCACAACAACTTGTTTCACAAACAACTAACCACCATTACATAAGGACTCCTAAGGTACCTTCAATTTCATGTTCATTGACATGAGCATTGGTTGTGGAGGTGTCCTCAGCAGTGACAAGATTCATATATGGTGCACACACTGGACATCATAACTCTTGCATGAATGAATATATGCTGACAATGTTATACACATAAAAAATGGTTCAGAACTTCTTTGTTTCCTATATGTATGAACATACCTCTGTCATTAATGTAGAAAAAATTCCAAAGTAAAATAAAAGGTCAAACTGCCATTGAAAGAGAACCAAAAGCGGCAAATTCTGTTCACAAACATCTGATGGGAAAAACGCACGCGGAAACAACACACATAATCACGAATCAACTGCAGAAAAATAAACGACACAAGATTTAACGTGGTTCGGTCGCCAACTGCAACCTACATCCACCCGGGCAACTATTAGGTTTACATTAAATCTTGTTGCACACCAATTACAAGTACAATGATCTCTTTAAATAGAGATAATAAAGGGACATAATAATTAAGCCCACTCACTAAACATGTGTCTAGTCAGCCTAACCCAATTGGTCTTGGCTTCATACCCAACAATCTCCTACTTGAAGCCACGGAACAATGTTCACCTGCGCTTCAACTGTGTACATGTACTTCTGTAATTTGTCGATGGAACTCATTGTTCCACCTCTAGTTGCCACCAGCCTTCTTAATCATTTTGAAGACTTCGTTAAAACTCCCCTGAGTTTCAACACGTCAGTCACTGACTTGTTCTCTGTTCCTACCGACTCCCACTTACAGGAACTGTCAGATCCTGGAACAACCTGAGTTTCAACACGTCAGTCACTGACCCGTTATCTGTTCCTACCGACTCCCACTTACAGGAACTGCCGGATCTTGGAACAACCTGAGAACAAACACTCTTCATATTCAACAAGAATTTTTCTGGAGAAGTTTCAACCGCTGGAATACTGGTTCTCCTAACCCACTGTCATCTAGGAACCTTAGCTGAAGCACAACCCGTGCTCCCACTGCCACAAGTACCTCTGACTGGTCTACCTGAACCTTTCCATGCTCGTTCATCCTGAATCTGACCTGTGGCTCTAGGTTTCTCTCTTGTAAAGACAACCCTCTTCTGCCCACGAGATTCTGTGAACCGGACTTTGTTTATCTTCTGAACTGGGATGGTCACTCCCTCAGACGGTAATCTGACTATATACAACGAACCTCTCTTTCTTTCGCAAGCCATGGCAAGATTTCCCTTGACGACCTTCCACTGCTGATTTCCGAACTTCACTTCATGTCCCTGTTCGTCCAACTGCCTAACAGAAATCAAACTTTTCCTCAAGCTTGGAACAACTCTGACATCCTTTAAAGTCCAAAAACCAACTGGTGTCTTCAACACTATGTCACCCATGCCCGCGTAACATCAAGAGTTCTATTGTCCGCTAGTCTTACCTTTCCAAAGTCTCCAATAACTAGATTCTGCAATGCTTCAGAATCCATGACCCAGGAATCCACACTGCTCTCCGCGCAACAGACTAAGAGGTCCTCGTCCGCGGAATCTTCTGCAATGCTGACTTGTTTATCATTTGGGCATTGATTCCTGAAATACCCCACCTCCTTGCAGTTCTAACATGTTACACTTGAGCAATCCCAAGTCTTTGACTGACTCCTTCCTTTGTTCTTGCTCCCACTATCTCTGATATTTCTCTTACCTCTCATGACATATAGCGATTCACTAGATAATTCCCCAGAACTCCTTCTTCGGACATCCTCGCCAAGAATGAGATCACAAATCTTCTCAAAAGTGAATCCATCGGATCCCGCTGAACTGGTAACTGCTGTAACCGTTCCGGACCAACTGTCAGGCAAAGACGATAACAGTAGTAAAGCTTGAACTTCATCATCGAACTTAATGCCCACTGACATAAGTCTGGCTAAGATCGAATTCGTTTTATTGATGTGCTCAGTAACTGAACTGTCTTCCTTCATCCTTGTGTTTACCAATTCTCTAATCAGAAACACCTTGTTTGCAGTAGATGGCTTCTCGTACATGTTAGACAATGCTTCCATGATACCTTTCGCTGTCTTCTCCTTCAAAATGTTCAACGCAACATTCTTACTCAAAGAGAGTCGGATAACGGACATAGCTTTCCGATCCAAACCTGCCCACTCTGCATTAGAAATCTTTTCTTGCTTGTCATCCAAAGCCACGTCCAAATCTTTTTGAACTAGCAAATCCTCAATTTGCATTTTCCACCAACTAAAATCTATACCATCGAATTTTTCAATTCGGAACCTCCCTTCTTCTGTTATCTCAAATGACTAGACGAGATACTCGGTACAACTGATTTCAGATCTTGGCAATCTTTTTTTTTTTTTTTTTTAAATCAAGAACACAAAAATTGCACCACCCAAAATCACTCACCAACAGACCTGGTCGCAGTCCCCACTGCCCTGGCGCTCCGCACCACCACCGTCCCTGGTCACCGCTGTTATGAAGCAGATCTGGGAAACCCTAAGCCTTAGGACGCTGCTACAACCCCTGCAAAACCCTAGCTTTGGGATGTTGTTGCCGCCTCTGCGAAACCCTAACTTTGGGACATTGTTGCCGCCTCTGCGAAACCCTAACTCTGGGACGCTACTGCAAGTGCAATTTTCACATCTCGTCGTTTAATTTCTGCTGATCGGATCTCTAGTGTGTAAACGAACCAAGGCTCTGATACCACTTGATGGAAAAAACACACGCAGAAACAACACACATAATCACGAATCAACTGCAGAAAAATAAGCGACACAAGATTTAACGTGGTTCGGTCGCCAACTGCAACCTACATTCACCCGGGCAACTATTAGGTTTACATTATATCTTGTTGCACACCAATTACAAGTACAATGATCTCTTTAAATAGAGATAAATAGAGATAATAAAGGGACATAATAATTAAGCCCACTCACTAAACATGTGTCTAGTCAGCCCAACCCAATTGGTCCTGGCTTCATACCCAACAACATCTGCATCTCCAAAAGGATTGTTGCTTTCTTTACACTCAACAAAACAAAAACTATAATGAAAACCAAACTTCTCAGATTCCCTTTCAACATCAAATCCAAAATAATATAAAACATTCTCCAAATCACATCTTTTTTTCTATAAAACAAACAACCACTCACACTTGAATTTTCTCTAAAGAAAACACTCTTCTTTGTATTTGTCTTTATTGTATTTCTTTTTGTGGTGCGTCTTACAAATGAGAGAGCATCCTATTTATAGGCTTTAGGAAGCTCTTCTAGAAAAATCTTCATTATGACTTTAAAACCTCACTAACAACATAATTAAAATCCCACTCACAACTTTTGATCTTCACCTATCCAAACTCTCATTCTACTATTTTCTAGTAACTTCTAATTTTAAAACTCAACAAAACTCCCCCATAAACTTAAATGTTTCTACCATCCATCATGCCAATCATCTTCTTGTATTCGGTAGCAGTTTTGTGAAGATATCCGCAACTTGATCCTGACTTGCCACATGCATCAATTTTACACTTCCTTTCTTCACATGATCACGGATAAAGTGAAAACGAACGTCAATGTGTTTGATTCTTTCACTAGTACAAAATTCTTCAATAACGACACCCTTTAAAGACGGTTTGGTGACAACCATCGTTAAAAACGACGCGGTGGCAATCTTGTAATTTTTTTGAAATTGTTTTAGACTTTTAACGACGGTTCACGCCAGAATCGTCGTTAAAAGATGGAGGTAAAGATACAATGACGGTTCTGAAGAACCGTCGTTAAAAGACTTTCTCCCCCTTCAGTTTTTTAGACTTTCCCACTCAAATTCTTTCACAAACCTTGCAATCTTTCTCACAAACCGTGGCCGAAGCTGCCGCGTTCGACCCCACACAACCGAATGACCGACCTAGCGCAACCGCCCCAGCCGCTCGTGCGACCGCGACTGGCGCCCCCTGCCGACCGTCCGCGCGCGACCTGCGACTCCACGACCCCACGACCATGAACCTGCACCGCCGCCCACGCGACCCCGCACTGCCGACCGTGCGACCGCGACTGGCCCCCTTTGCCGACCGTACGCCCTAGTCGCAATCGAACAACCGTCCGCGCGCCTATGACTGCGACCCCACGCCCGCATTCGCCGTACTCCTGTCGTCCAGCGATCAGTGACCTCCATGCCGCGACACTGTGCCCTGAAAGCCGCGCCATTGTGACCACCGTGCCCGCCGAGCTACGTCGTTGTGCCTCTACTAAGGTTGGTATATTTTTATATATTATTAACTATTTTTAAAAGTGTTTGTTTTTTAGTTAGATATTGATTCTATATATTAAACGAATTGATTCTGAGTCCGAAGGTGTTCGGCCTTCGGCAATTTTGATTTAATTTTCAATGATTATATATTGTTTTGAGATATTGAGCGCACTGATTCGGAGTCCGGAGGTATCCGACCTTCGGCAATTTTGATTTAGTTTTTAATGGTTATATATTCTTTTGACATATTGAACGCATTGGTTTTGAGTCCGGAGGTGTCCGACCTTCGGCAATTTTGATTTATTTTTTAATGATTACTTATTGAACGCATTGGTTCTAAGTCTGCATTGGTTCTTAGTTTAGCAGTTTTATGGATCAGAGTTGGATTAATACACCACGAATAAGTGATACTTATGAAAAAGGGGTGGAAGAATTCATACAATTCGCAGAACATAATGCCGTTAGTTATAAGAATGGAGTAAGGATAAGGTGCCCTTATGTTAATTAGTTATATCCTGGTTGAACTAATTTCACACGATTATCAGCAGTGTTAAGGTTGATGAATTTGAAGGCAATGAATGGATGGACCGACAAAAGTTTTACAAAATTTCTTCAATTGATTAAGGACATGCTTCCAAAAGGAAATACCTTGCCCAATCAAAATTATGAGGCAAAAAAAAAAATACTTTGTCCAATGGGTATGGAGTATAGAAAAATACATTCATGTCCTAACGATTGTATTTTATACAGAAATGAGTATGAAGATTTAACAAGATGTCCCAGGTGTGGTTTGTCACGTTATAAGGTTAAAGTTGGTCATAATAATGAAATTGATGAATTCACAAAGGAAGGTCCTTCTGCTAAGGTTGTTTGGTATCTTCCAATAATTCCAAGGCTTAAGCGTTTGTTTGCAAATGCAGAAGACGCTAAAGACCTTAGGTGGCATGCAGATAATAGAAAATGTGATGGACTACTTCGTCATCCTACTGATTCTTTGCAGTGGAAGAATATTGATAAAGAATTTCCTAAATTTGGAAAAGAATCAAGAAACTTAAGACTTGGATTGTCACGTTCTAATGCAACAATTACTACCGGTGGTTATTTGTGGAATCTTGCCAAAAAATGTTAGGCATACAATCACTCGACTATGTTCATTTTTCAATTCCATATGTAGCAAAGAGATTGACTCTCAAAAGTTGGATGAACTTGAAGAAGAAATAATTGTTATCTTGTGTCAACTCGAGATGTTTTTTCCTCCATCTTTTTTTGATATTATGGTACACTTGGTTGTTCATCTTGTAAGAGAAATCAGATTGTGTGGGCCAGTTTACATGCGATGGATGTATCCAGTTGAACGATACATGAAGATTTTGAAGGGATATGTGAAGAATCAATGTCGTCCGGAAGCTTCCATTATTGAAAGATACATTTTAGAAGAATCTATTGAGTTTTGTTCTGAGTACATGTCAAAAGCCAAATGTATAGGAGTTCCTAAAAAAGGTTGGCACTCTCGTAGATTCATAAGTAAATCTTCAAAAGGTGTACATGTCATAAGCAAATCAAGAGAAGAGGTTCTGCAAGCACACTTGTATATCTTGAATAACACTGATGAGGTCTTACCATACTTAGATACACACAAAGACATTGTCAAATATAAAAATCCAAGACAATCAGAGAAATGGGTGTTAGTTGAGCATAACAAAACTTTCATGTCATGGTTTAAGCAACAAATAATGAATGATCCATCAGCATCTGAAACATTAACATGGCTTGCAAACGGTCTCAAATTTGATGTTTTATGTTGTTCTAGCTATGAAGTAAATGGTTGTTTGTTTTACACAAAGTCTCGAGATGATAGGAGTACAGTGCAAAATAGCGGAGTCACCTTGGAGGCAGAGTCTTTGTAGTTTTCAACTGCAAATGATCAAAATCCTGTTGTGGGATCAATGCCTTATTATGGTGCCATAGTAGAGATTTGGGAAGTTAATTATACCAAGTTTACTGTACCTGTTTTCAAATGCAAGTGGGTTGACAATAAGACTGGTGTCAAAGTTGATGAATCAGGAATGACTTTGGTTGACTTTCGAAAGATAGGATATCATGATGAACCATTCATAATGGCACATCAAGCTTCCCAAGTTTTCTATATCCAAGATCCTACGTCTGACCACTGGTTTGTTGTGCTACATGGAAAAAAACAACATAATGACCTAGAAGATACAAACAATGACATTTGTGAGATCGAATCACTTACAAGAACGACCATCAATAAAGAGTACGAGGATGCTGCTGATGTTGTACATGCAACTCAAAATGATCATGACGAAGGAATATATATTTGTATGTGCATGTGAGTCGTGTTTAGTTTTACAATATATAATTTTAATTATATTTCATATTCTTCATGCTTATCATATTTGTTTGATTACAGGAACATGGCAGATGATAAAGTTTCTCGTTCAAAAACTGGTAGAGGACCCACAAGATTAAAGAATATGTTTAAGAAGATAAATAAAGATGACAAAATACCTTTGTCTATTGATATCCACACTGGTGTGGCCATTGGGCAATATGCAAAGAAATATAAGAGTTATCTCGGAGTACTGTCTCGTGAAAGGATCTCTATCTTAACTGAGTCCTGGGATCACGTGACTGACCATGAGAAAAACATGATTTAGCAAGATATTCTGGTATGTAATTGTTTCTACTTTGTTCAATCTAAAGCTCTCTTATACTTTGTTCTTGGTTATGAACTAATTCTTTCAAATAATGTAGATGCATTATAAGATCCCGAATGTGGAAACCTTGAAAGCGAAGGTTCTTTCTGATGTGGGTGTCAAATTTCGTCAGTTCAAATCAAAATTGACAACATATTATATATATGGTAAAAGGAATGAAGAAAATCCTTGTACAAAACTTGGCAGCAGTTTGTACAAATTCGACAAACTGAAAAATGGCAGGTTAATATCACTTTTATATTTGAATATACTTTATATTAACGTATTATTAAATTTTGAATGTTATGATAGGAGGTTCGGAACAAAGCAAAAGCTAGTCAGGCACATAATGACACCCCACACTTATTGTCTCGTGGTGGTTATAAGTTGTTAGAGTAGAAGATGCTTGAAGAAAAGATTAAAGCACACTCTATTTCCATTGAGGAAATGAATAGTGTAGATTCTTTGAGGCCTCCATCCCCACCACCCTGACATGAGATGTGGAAGGGTGTCCGTATAAACCCATTAGAGACATGGAGTTCGAAGTCCACAGAACAAACAGTTGAACGAATTGTAAGAAATATCTTTCTATGTGTTATTTTAAATTCAATGTGTTGAAGTTTGACAATTTCTTTTCATTTTTTTTAGGACTCTCTTGTTGAGCAATCGACACAGGGGACTTTTAATCCATGTGGTCGCAATGATATTCTTAATGTTTCTCTCGGATGACCTGGGCACCCTGGACGTGTTCGTGTAGCTGGATATATGGGGTTGGGATTCGCTCATACTTTGGACCTTCATCACATAGCAAGGAACAATCGTCCAATCAACCTAGCCAAGAGTATTTACTACAATTGCGTGAGCAATAAAAGGCTGAGGTAACTCAAGAGCTTAAAGAAAGCTTCATGGAGGAGTTTAGTGTGAGAATGGAAATGGAGTTCAAAAAGCGGTGGGAGGGTTTAGGACTCTCTCAACAACCACCTACTATGGTAGAAGATGAACCAGCTCTGCCTCCTATTAAAAAAGTCAGCACTAAAGGGAGTTGATGGAGATCAAGCCCAAGAGAACATGGAGACCACTCATCAAGCTCAAGAAGAGGTGGAGGCACAAATGGAGGACGCCCATGGAGGTCAAAGTCCACCTCAAAGGATTACAAGAAGCATGTTCAAAGCCTTGGGAGCTAGAGGACATTTATTTTCTCTTTTTGTAGTGTCTTTAGTTGAAGGTGCTTAGAGGGAAACCTTAGAAACCTCTTTTGTTATAGCATCTTTTAGGTTTTTGTTAGGAGCTTTAGGTGGGTGTATTAGTAGATAGGTGTAGAAATAGAATAGGGGGTGCCAAAGTGAAGGGAAGGATCACACCTTCCTTGCTTTGCATTTTAGCGCCGGTTCTAGATGGTTTTGGGAGGGAATTTTGAATTGTTTTAGCTTTCTTTTTCAGCACCTTAGGCTATAAATAGAGGTGCCTTCCTTGTAAATTTCAGATTTGAATTCATCTAAAGAAACTATACTCAAAATTGGAGTGAGCATTTGGAGAGCTTTTGAGCTTCTACTCTAGTCTTATCTTAAAGGACCATGGTTTCCTCAAGTGGCGGCTTGCACACTCATCTAGGAGCATCCATACTTCTAGTGGCGTGATCATCCAACCTATCTTCCATCTTCATGAGCATTCTCTTCTCCTTCCTTTCTTCTTCTTCAATTTGTTCATGTTGCCTTGTGTTTTGAGTTGTTGTTGTTTCGGTTCCTTTAATTTTCCAGCACCTATTTTCTGTTTGTTTCTTAATTCTGTTCGGTACTTTTGTTTTTGATTCAATTCTGTTCGGTCTCTTCTTTTTATTTTTTCCTTTGTTGATTCAATTTGACAATATTTGGTTCATCCAAATGAGTTTGGGATTTAGTACTTGTTATTGGTGAGTTCTTGATTTTAGAACCATGATCCAACTTCTAAGAAAGTGCCTCTATATTTTCCAGCTCAAGGTGATTCCTCAAAGTGTCAAGAATCTTGTTCTATGTGGCTATTGGAATCACATCATGCATGAGGGCATTGTAGTTAGTGAGCATGATTCGGATTCTTCAAAGCATTAATTGCATTCTCATGCATCTAGTGAGGAAGAGAGCGAATGTCCACTTGAAGGGGACTTGTTAGTTGTGAGAAGACTTCTTGGACAAGTTTCACAACCTTTTGATGAAAGTCAAAGGGAAAATATTTTCCATACAAGATGTCTTATTCAAAACAACATTTGTTCCTTGATAGTGGATGGGGGTAGTTGTGCAAATGTGGCTAGTACAAGAGTAGTAGATAAACTTGGATTGCCTACTATCTCTCATACAAAGCCCTACAAGTTACAATGGCTTAGTGAAGTAGGAGAAATAATTGTTAATAAACAAGTCCTCATCCATTTCTCCATTGGAAAATACAAAGATGAGGTATTATGTGATGTTGTGCCCATGGAAGCCACTCATGTTCTTTTGGGAAGGCCTTGGCAATTTGATAGAAAAGTTTTACATGATGGCTTTACCAACAAATTATCTTTTGAATTCCATGGTCACAAGGTTACTTTAAAATCTCTCTCTCCAAGAGAAATCCATGAGGACCAAGTTATCATGAAGAAAAAGAGGGAGAGTGAAAAAGATAAAAAAGATAAGAGTTCTAAGCCTACACTCCTTGTGTCTAGGCGTGACATTGAAAGGGAAATAGTGGCTCATCATCCTCTTTTTTTAGCCATCCCTAGAACTCTTAGCATAGAATCACTTGTTGATAGTCCTCATTGCTTGGAAAATTTGGTAGAAGAGTTCAAAGATGTGTTTCAAGATCCTCCAAATGGACTTCCACCTTTGAGAGGGATTGAGCACCAAATTGATTTGATACCGGGCTCTTCTTTACCAAATCGTCCCGCATATAGGACCAATCCAAGTGAAACCAAGGAAATTCGCCAACAAGTTGAGGCTTTGATTGAAAAAGGGTGGGTGCAAGATAGCATGAGTCCTTGTGCTATGCCTATCATCTTAGTGCCAAAAAAGGATGGCACATGGCGAATGTGTTCGGATTGTAGGGCCATCAATAACATAACCATTAAGTATAGGCATCCCATACCTAGACTAGATGATTTGTTGGATGAATTACATGGTTCAAAAATCTTTTCAAAGATTGATCTTAAAAGCGGCTACAATCAAATCCGTATCAAACCGGGTGATGAATGGAAGACGGCTTTTAAGACCAACTTTGGTTTATATGAGTGGTTAGTTATGCCTTTTGGTTTAACTAATGCACCAAGTACCTTCATGCGCCTCATGCATCATGTTCTTAGACCTTTCATTGGTAAGTTTGTTGTGGTTTACTTTGATGACATTCTCATTTATAGCTTATCTTTGAATGACCATAGGTTGCATGTTAGGCAAGTTTTGGAAACCCTTAGGAAGGAACATTTGTATGCTAACCTTGCTAAATGTATGTTTGCTCTTGATCATATAGAATTCCTAGGGTTTGTTGTGAGTTGTAAAGGGGTCCATGTGGACAAAACAAAGGTGGTGGCCATTCAAAATTGGCCTACACCGAAATCTTTGAATGAGGTCCGAAGTTTTCATGGGCTAGCTTCTTTCTATAGAAGATTTGTCCCAAACTTTGGTACCATTGCCGCACCACTCAATGACATAGTGAAAAAGGATGTGATCTTTCATTGGGGAGAAGCACAACAAAAAGCTTTTGATACTTTGAAAGAAAAATTGACTAATGCTCCCATCTTGGCCCTTCCTAATTTCACTAAGACATTTGAGATTGAGTGTGATGCTTCAAGCATAGGTATTGGGGTTGTTCTCCTTCAAGAGGGCCACCCCATAGCCTATTTTAGTGAGAAATTGAAGGGAAGTCATCTCAACTATTCCACCTATGATAAGGAATTATATGCACTTGTTAGGGCTTTGTTTACTTGGCAACACTATCTTTTTCCCAAAGAGTTTGTGATACATAGTGATCATGAATCTCTTAAATATTTGAAAAGCCAAAACAAACTTAACAAGAGGCATGCTAAGTGGGTGGAATTCATTGAGCAATTTCCTTATGTGATCAAACACAAGCAAGGTAAAATAAATATTGTGGCGGATGCTCTTTCTAGAAGATACACCTTGCTAAATCTTTTAACCTCTCAATATCTTGGTTTTGATCACATTAAGGAACTTTATCATGATGACCTTGATTTTTCTCTCCTCTATCAAGAGTGTCTTAAAGGAGGACACAAAGATTTTTTTATTCAAGATGGCTTTCTTTTTAAAGGAAAACGTCTTTGTGTTCCCCAATGCTCTATTAGATTATCTCTTGTTAGAGAAGCTCATGAGGGGGGCTTAATGGGACATTTTGGGGTTGCTAAAACTTTGGATGTGTTGCATGAACATTTCTTTTGGCCTCATATGCATAAACATGTTCATAGTTTGTGTGATAAATGCATAGCTTGCCGCAAAGCTAAATCTAAAATGCATCCCCATGGTCTTTATACTCCTCTTCCTATCCCTTCAATGCCTTGGGTAGATATATCTATGGATTTCATCTTAGGCTTACCCAAGACATCAAAGGGAAAGGACTCCATTTTTGTGGTAGTGGATCGTTTTTCAAAGATGGCTCACTTTATTCCTTGCCACAAAGTGGATGATGCATACCACATTGCAAACCTCTTCTTCCAAGAAGTGGTTCGCTTGCATGGGATTCCTAGGTCTATAGTGTCCGATAGAGATCCTAAGTTCTTGAGTCACTTTTGGAAGACCTTGTGGGGCAAGCTTGGAACTAAGCTTTTATTTTCTACCACTTGCCACCCACAAACCGATGGTCAAACCGAGGTGGTGAATAGAACTTTGGGACAACTATTGAGATGCTTTATTTCGGGGAATCCTAGAGTGTGGGAGAATTTACTACCCCATGTTGAGTTTGCATATAACCGAGTAGTAAATTCTACCACCTCCCATTCTCCTTTTGAGGTGGTCTATGGGTTTAATCCCCTAACACCTCTTGATCTTCTTCCTATTCCCCTTCTTGAAGATGTCTTGTGCAAAGATGGGGATGAAAAGGCTTCTTTTGTGAAAACTTTGCATAAAGACATCAAGAAGAGAATTGAGAAGAAGGTTGGCAAGTATGCTGAACTTGCCAATAAAAGGAGAAAAGCATTGTTGTTTGATGAGGGCGATTGGGTTTGGCTTCACTTGCGGAAGGATCGTTTTCCTACTCAAAGGAAGTCCAAACTAATGCCTCGAGGGGATGGACCTTTCCAAATCCTCAAGAGGATTAATGACAATGCTTATGAGTTAGATATGCCTGATACATTCTTAGGTAGTCATACTTTTAATGTCAGCGATCTAACTCCTTTTTCTATAGGTCTCCAGAATTCGTGGTCGAATTCTCTCCAACTCGGGGAGTATGATGGAGATCAAGCCCAAGAGAACATGGAGACCACTCATCAAGCTCAAGAAGAGGTGGAGGCACAAATGGAGGACGCCCATGGAGGTCAAAGTCCACCTCAAAGGATTACAAGAAGCATGTTCAAAGCCTTGGGAGCTAGAGGACATTTATTTTCTCTTTTTGTAGTGTCTTTAGTTGAAGGTGCTTAGAGGGAAACCTTAGAAACCTCTTTTGTTATAGCATCTTTTAGGTTTTAGTTAGGAGCTTTAGGGGGGTGTATTAGTAGATAGGTGTAGAAGTAGAATAGGGGGTGCCAAAGTGAAGGGAAGGATCACACCTTCCTTGCTTTGCATTTTAGCGCCGGTTCTAGATGGTTTTGGGAGGGAATTTTGAATTGTTTTAGCTTTCTTTTTCAGCACCTTAGGCTATAAATAGAGGTGCCTTCCTTGTAAATTTCAGATTTGAATTCATCTAAAGAAACTATACTCAAAATTGGAGTGAGCATTTGGAGAGCTTTTGAGCTTCTACTCTAGTCTTATCTTGAAGGACCATGGTTTCCTCAAGTGGCGGCTTGCACACTCATCTAGGAGCATCCATACTTCTAGTGGCGTGATCATCCAACCTATCTTCCATCTTCATGAGCATTCTCTTCTCCTTCCTTTCTTCTTCTTCAATTTGTTCATGTTGCCTTGTGTTTTGAGTTGTTGTTGTTTCGGTTCCTTTAATTTTCCAGCACCTATTTTCTGTTTGTTTCTTAATTCTGTTCGGTACTTTTGTTTTTGATTCAATTCTGTTCGGTCTCTTCTTTTTATTTTTTCCTTTGTTGATTCAATTTGACAATATTTGGTTCATCCAAATGAGTTTGGGATTTGGTACTTGTTATTGGTGAGTTCTTGATTTTAGAACCATGATCCAACTTCTAAGAAAGTGCCTCTATATTTTCCACCTCAAGGTGATTCCTCAAAGTGTCAAGAATCTTGTTCTATGTGGCTATTGGAATCACATCAGGAGTTGTTCGGCAGTTGATCTATCAGGGGATGACTTTGGCTCAACTAGCCAATTCGAGTTATATGTTGAGTGGAATTCTTTGACCAGATTCGTTGCCTTGGGTAAGTGTTATGAAAGGGTCACAATGTTACACAATGTGTCTCTTCCTTCTAATTTCATGAAGGTCACGGTGGAGAAGGTCCTTTATGGTGATCTTGCAGTTCCTGTGCCGACATCTGAGGTCACAATTGTAGCAGAGGCATTACATACTTTCGTTGCCTGGCCTAGACATCTCGTCAGACCTATAGAATCTATGGTATATCTTTGCACTAATACTAATAGAATTATATATCAGATATATTATATTCTAACTAATTTAAGTATTTGTTTGTTTGTTGATGAGTAGCAGGAACCTAAGACAAAATTGCCTCTGCGAAAGAAGAAAATATTCTCCATTGATGATCCTGTGGCAGCATTGGTGGAAGTTGCTACAGAATTAGATACAACCGTCTTAGAGGTTCCATGGGATGCCAATGTTTTTAGAAGGCATAGTAGTCTACTGTTGTACGTTCACATGTCTTATTTGTTGGACCTTGCAGCCAGAGATCAAGAGATTAACGTAACAGTTTTGCAATTATGGATGATGTATGTTTAAATATTAAAATCTTTATACTTTTGATTTATTAAATATATTAGTACTATCTTATTGAAATTTAGGTATCTTTTTGGATTATGCTTTGATGAGGGAAAACATAGTATATATGGGTTTTTAGACCCTCAAATCATTCAATCAATTGGAAACAAGAAGTCGGAAACACAAACATACATCACCACTACCTTAAAGAATGGTGGAAAACACATTTATTTTGCTTCGTACATCCATGAGTAAGTTTTTATTTATTAAATAAGTTTTAATAGATTATTGAAATAAGAGAAAATAATTAACTGATTTATTACAGGCGTCATTGGCAACTATTGATCATATTTGTTCAAGATCATACCGCTGCTTGGTTTTGCTCCTTGCATAAAAAACCTCCTACCCATTTTAAAAACATTATAGATAGGTACGACAGTTTCATTTAACATTTATTATCATTTATACATTATATAATGTTATGTATTCGAACATGAAATCTTATTATTTTAGTGCTTAATCTGGATATAATATGTTGTGTGGGAGGAGAACTTCAAACGCAGAAAAACTCACTTGGATGTACCTTAAGGAATTTAAAGTGTATTTGTTCACTCAATTTAATGTGTTTCACTCCTTCATTTAATACATTTATTTTTACATGCAGTCCAACAGGCAATCTGGATATTATGAGTGTTGTTATTACGTTATGCAGTGAATGTTGACTATTTTGCAAGCTGAAATTAAGAAAGGTTGGGATCAGGTAATACCTCAATACAATAAACACTTTAAAATTTATGATTTATTATTCATGCACTAATTCAAAAAATTTCAAATGTCACAGTTTTTCAACGACCAATACCCGCTAGATTCAGAAGCATTGGAGTATGTGAGAACAACATGGTCAAAGTATTTTGTAACCATGTATAACACCCTAGGATAGATAAATCATTAGAATGAAAAACTTTTTCATATATTAACAAAACTTTTTTGTATAATGTTATAATTTGTTGTATGTAATTTTTATATTTAAATTATGATTTTAAATGTTTTGACTTTTTGGAATTGAAAATTTTATGCAGGTTTGAGATTTTTTTTAAAAACAATTTTTTTTTCAATGACTACATATAACGACGGTTCCACGAGGAATCGTCTTTAAAAATACCTACTTACTACGACTCGTCTTTAAAAGTCCATTACCTTTAAAAAAAATAAAAATCAGAAGCCACTTTTAACGACGGTTTTGTCAACCGTCGTTATAAGTCTCAGTTTTAACGACGGTTCCTCAACCGTCTTGAAAAACCCCATCTTTTTAACGACACTCGCAATGACGACGGTTTTGGAACCGCCTTTAAATGTTGATTTTAACCGTCGTTAATCTACCTTTTTGTACTAGTGTTTCAGGATTCACTGGGTTCTTTGCCAACTCAATTGTTGATTTGTTGTCAACTTGAATCATGGTCAACAAGTTTCTAAGCCATATCGCATGACATACACACCAAGATGTTGCCACATATTCAGCTTCACACGTCGATAGCATCACGATCGGTTGCTTCTTTGAAAGCCAAGAAAATGTTGTGTTGCCCATAAAGAATACATATCCGGATGTACTTTTTCGATCATCTATGTCTCCACACCAATCGTTGTCAGAGTAACCCACCAACTTTTAATCTTATGCTTTCGAGTAGAACAATCCTAGTGATACAATACCTTGGATGTACTGTAGGACTCGCTTCAACGCCTTCCAATGTGAGTAAATCGGTTCCTCCTTGAATTGATGCCGACACTTAGTGAAAGATTCGACCTCGTGCATGTGAGAGAACGAAGGATTCCTACTAAACTTTGGTATCTACTTGCATCGACAAGTTCTCCTCCATCGAACTTTGAGAGTTTTGCACCTGGTTCCATTGGTATTGATATTGGGTTGCAATTTTCCATCTTGTACTTCTTCAAAATTCCCTTTATTGTTGTATTTTGTATACTTTTCATTTTGTTGTTGTATTTGGATTTTAATCTTCTCATGCATTTTCTTCACAAAATCGGCTTTGATTACTCCTTCCTTATGCACAAATTCTTGTGGATTAGGAAAAGGTAACAAATCCATAGGTGTGAGAGGATTAAATCCATATACGACTTCAAAAGGAGAAGCATTAGTAGTCTTGTGGACTACTCTATTGTAAGCAAACTCGATGTGGGGAAGATACTCATCCCAAGATTTATGGTTTCCCTTCATGATAGCCCTAAGCATAGTCCTAAGAGATCTATTGACTACTTCGGTTTGGCCATCCGTTTGAGGATGACAAGAAGTTGAAAATTGTAGTCTTGTTCCAAGTTTGCCCCAAAGAGTTTTCCAAAAGTGGCTTATGAACTTGGGATCTCTATCGGATACTATACTTCTAGGTAGACCATGGAGTCTCACCACTTCTCTAAAGAAGAGTCTAGAAATATTTTGAGCATCATCTACCTTGTGGTAAGGAATAAAATGGGACATTTTGCTAAAATGGTCCACTACCACAAAGATAGAGTCATGGCCACTTGCAGTCCTAGGGAGTCCTAAAATAAAGTCCATGCTAATGTCTTCCCAAGGAGCATTTGCAATCGGCAAGGAGGTGTAGAGTCCATGAGGCATTGTTCTAGACTTTGCTTTTAAACATGATATACATCTAGAACAATGTCTTTGGACATTTTTTCTCATGTGTGGCCAATAAATTTTTTCTTTCAAAAGGTCTAGAGTCTTATCAACTCCAAAATGGCCCATGAGTCCCCCTTCATGTGATTGCTTGACAAGGAGCTTCCTATGTGTGCCTTGGGGAATGCAAAGTTTTCCTTGTTTAAAAAGATATCCCTCGGCCACATAGTAACCTCCTTGCGCCCTATGTTGACATTGGGCATAGATGGATGAAAATTCTTGATCCTCTTGATAAAGCTCTCTTATGTGATCAAATCCAAGAATTTAGGCACCTAATTTTGAAGAAAGTACATGCCTCCTTGAGAGAGCATCGGCCACTATGTTGGTGCTTCCTTTCTTGTATTTGATTACAAAAGGAAATTGTTCAAGAAACTCCATCCATTTAGCATGTCTCTTGTTGAGCTTGTGTTGGCCCTTTAAATACTTTAAAGACTCGTAATCACTATGGATTACAAATTCTTTGGACACAAGGTAGTGTTCCCAAGTCTTTAGGGCTCGCACAAGAGCATAAAGCTCTTTATCATAGGTGGGATAGTTGAGGGTGACACCATGGAGTTTTTCACTAAAATATGCAATGGGGTGTCCACCTTGCAAAAATACCGCACCTATGCCTACTCTCGATGCATCACATTCTATCTCAAAAGTTTTGGAAAAATTTGGGAGAGCTAGAATTGGTGCATTGGTGAGTTGATCCTTTAGCCTTTGGAAGGCTTGCTCATCCTTATCACTCCAACAAAATGCTACATCTTTTTTTACAAGTTCATTTAAAGGGGAAGCTAAGCTTGAAAAATTAGGCACAAACCTTCTATAAAAAGTAGCTAACCCATGGAAACTTCTTACATCACTTACATTTTGCAGAGTGGGCTACTCTCGGATGGCTTTGATCTTCTCGGGGTCAACATGCACCCCCCTTTTGTTAACTATGAAACCTAGGAAAACTACACTATCTACACAAAAGGTGCACATATCACTATTGGCAAATAAACTATTTTTCCTAAGCACTAGAAGAACTTTCCTAAGGTGACTTAGATGGTCCTCTAGGGTTTTACTATATACTAAGATATCATCAAAGTAAACAACTACGTATTTACATACACAATCCCTCAAGGTATGATTCATGAGCCTCATGAATGTACTAGGAGCATTAGTAAGCCCAAAGGGCATCACCAACCACTCATATAATCCAAACTTGGTCTTAAAAGCGGTTTTCCAATTATCACCCTCTTTGATTCGAATTTGGTGATACCCACTTTTAAGGTCAATTTTAGAAAATATGGTTGACCCATGTAACTCATCAAGCATGTCATCAAGCCTTGGGATTGGATGCCTATACTTGATGGTAATGTTGTTGATTGCTCTACAATCACAACACATACGCCATTTTTCATCTTTTTTTGGCCCCAACAAGACAGGTACAACACAAGGGCTTAGGCTCTTTTGAACCCAACCCTTCTCCAACAAGTCTTGAACTTGTGACTCTATCTCCTTGGTTTCCTCGGAGTTAGTTCTATAAGCGGGCCTATTTGGTAGGCTTGCCCCCAGAATGAAGTCAATTTGATGTTCTATACCTCTAATGGGAGGGAGTCCAATGGGTCCCTCATTAGAGAATATATCTTCAAATTCACTTAAAAGTTTTTCCACTTGAGGAGGTAGACTCATGAATTCATTACTTGTGGCAGTGCATGAAAGTGTTTCTTTACAAAAGATTAGGCTTGGTTGTTCAACAAGAAGCAAATTTTCCAAGATGTTTTCAAAAGGCTTTTCTTGTTGAGCAACCTTGTGGGGAGGAACACTCTTCTCCCACGCCTTTCTATCCCTAAGGATTTTCTCTTTTTCTAGCACTTTTTTTTTTCCTCATCCCTCTTATGTTTCATTTGTATTTGGTCTTTCACCACTTGAGAGTGTGGTAAAGGACTAAGTACAAACTTCCTATGCTTATGGGTGAAGGAAATCTCGTTAGTGAGACCATCATGCAAGGTTTTCTTGTCAAATTGCCATGGTCTCCCTAATAAGATGTGGCAAGCTTCCATAGGTACTACATCACATAAAACCTTGTCTTTGTAGTTCCCTATGGAAAACTTGATTTCCACTTGCTTATCTACATTTAGTTCCCCATTTTCATTAATCCATTGTAATTTGTAAGGTTTTGGGTGAGGAACTACTTGTAGATTAAGCTTATCAACCATTCTAGCACTATAACAATTGCAACTAGATCCACTATCCACAATGAGGGAACATATATTTTTTAAAACATTACATCTTGTATGAAAGATGTTCTCCCTTTGTGTTTCCATAGATGTGCTAGGTTGATTGTTGAGGGTTCTCCTAATCATTAACAATTCTCCCTCTAATGGAGCTACCCTCTCATCCTCCTCCCCTTCCTCTCTCTCACTTGGCTCATCCTCGCCACTAGTGTATTCGTCTACACCTTTTAAAAACAAAGTCCTTTGGTTTGGGCATTGTGCTTGCACATGCCCTCTTCCATAGCACTTAAAGCACTTAACGTCCCTAGCTCGGATGGGTGGGGTGGAGGCATCTTTTGTTAAGGGCTTGGTAGTTTCCTTTGGTTTTTCTCTAGATGTTCTACCCTCCCTTTTATAATCTTTCTTGGGATAAAAGCTAGAGTATGAACCCACCCTTTGACTTGAAGTTTTGCGCAAATTTTGTTGTTCAACTTTAATGCAAAGTTGAACCAAGTCATTCAAGTCTTGGTAGGGAAGGAGTTCTACCCTATCTCTTATCTCAAGAGAGAGGCCACTAAGGAATCTTGCTATGGTGGTGTCCTCCTCTTCTCTAATGGATGCTCTCATCATGTAGAGCTCCATTTTCTGCCTATACTCCTCTACACTCATATTTTTTTGTTGGAGTCTTTGGAGCTTGTCCATTAACTCCCTATGGTAGTATGAGGGTATATGTCGACGTCTTAGGGCTCCCCTAAGGTAATTCCAATACTCAATGGGAGGTTCCCTATGAAGACGTCTTTCTCTTTCGAGAGAGGTCCACCAATACATGGCGTTCCCTTGGAAGCTAAGGGTGGCTAGGGGTACCTTGCGTTCTTCACTCACCCTATGGCAAGCAAAGAGTTGCTCTACTTTCATTTCCCAATCTAGGTAGATTTCTACGTTCTCCTTACCATGGAAATGAGGTAGGTCTACCCTAACTTCCCTTGGGCCCTCTTGCTCCCTTTGCCTATTTCTTCTAGGGGGTGAATGGTAATAGTCATTGATTCTAAGGCTTCCCTCCCCTAGAGACTCATCTTCTTTTGAATGAGATGCATGAGTATGAGATTTTTTTTGAATTTTTTGATTTTTCTTCCTTTGCTCTAGTTAGTTCATTGATTTTAGACTCGTTCTCCAATTGTCTATAGGAAATTAATTGAACATCCTTGGCAAGTTGTTTCAAAAGGGATTTGATGGATTTCACATCACTTTCCGTAGACTTTGAAGAATGAGAAGACATGACTAGAGTTTTGTGTCTAGAAATGTTTTACCTTGAGAAAAATGATGGAAGTTAAAGAAGGTAGTTTTTCAGGTAAGAGAGGTGAGTCACAATGAACTACTTAAATACCAAGTCTTGCCTTAGCCAAAAACTATCCCTCAATGTCTTCACACAAATCTTTCTCTTAATAAACCACTTAAAACACAATTAAGTTGGAGAAATCAAAATTTTTAATGCAAGAAATAATGCAAACTATCTAATCACCCAAGCAAAACTAACAAAGCTTAAACCAGACAAAACAGTTTGATAAGCGTAGCTAATTAAAGGTAAAAAAGATGCAATTAAAACAATTAACAATTGCTAAGCTAGATAGTTCTAAACTAGTCGGCCCTAGGTGAGGCTTCTTGGACACTTGGAGCCCTTGAAGACACACTCACCGTCTAATTACGTAATTAAACAAGTATTTAACAAAAGTTAAGTTGCAAAGAAATTAGATGGAACTCCCTTTGTTGATTTTCTATTTGCACTTCCTTTGTTGTCTCTTCTTTGTTGGGCCTTCCAATGTATGTGGTGTATTTGGTAGGTGTTTGTTTCTGCCCTTGCCGTTGTTTCTCTTAGAATTACGTAATTAATTCTTCAATCCAGCACCTATTAAGCAAACTAGACTCCTCTAAAGTCAAATTCTACTCAACCAAGTACCAATTGATAATTAATCCACCACCAAGCTTAGAGGTCAAAGAATTAAAGCAAGAAACAAATTAATTTGAAAAGAAGTACCACACAAATGGAATTAAATGTGACAACTAGAAAGAGTATCAATGAAATATTAGACAAGCAAATAAAAAGGTACTCAAAGAAAGGATGGCACACAAAATGGAACCTATGGAATAGCACTAGATTTGATTTTAAAATAAATAAAAAAACAGCACTACTGAAACAAATTGTTGTGGTCCAGAGTGTGTGATTTTCACAGATTTATGCTGAGCTGGCCTTTTAATATTTGCTTCTGAAAATTGATATTCAAACAGATCAAGATCTCAACAAATTTTTGGCGTTGGTTTCACTCCAAACGCATGCACCATTTTTTTTAAATAAATTTTCTAAAATCAGTGCTCAGATTCGCCAGTTGTAGCGTCAGGATTGCACACTGTTTTTGTAATATTTATCATTTTTTTCTATTCTTTTTTTGAACTGATTCTTTTTTTGTCCTTTATCTAACACCTCAATCTTGCAAAATCCAGAGGCTCAGAAATTTCTTATGTGTATTTTAATTTTCATAAGCAAAATCAGCCAAAACAAAATGGTGGAAAAGAGAGGATTCTGTAAATCTGGAAATAAAAACAGAATGATATACCAAAAGAAACACAATGGAAATTAGTGTAAGGAATTTGTGTGGATCTAACACACAAATATGAACTCAAACTAAAAAATAAAAGCACCAAAGGATAAAAACACAGCAGATTCAGATAAAGCATTTATACCAAAAAGAAGAAACAAATAAGCCAAAAAAAGTACTACTAAGATTTGATGACAAATATGGAAACACAAGACTTGACAAAACTTATAGATTCATAAAATAAAATGACTCAAGCATTAATATGAACCGAATGAAAATTGCAATCAAGACTCAAATGCCTAAAAATAAAAACAGCAACACAAATATCAAGGATCCTACACAAATTGAAATAAGATGTTCAAGCACAATTTGAACAAAAACTACCGATTGAATTGAATAGAAAAGCATTCATATCATATTAAAAACAGAAAAACAGCAAGACAACTTGGAAACAAGATGAAAAACTAGGAAATAAGAAGAACTCAAAAGAAAAGACACAAAGAGATACTCATATTTGAAGAACCATAGCTCTGATACCAAATGATGGCATTCCTATGAGCTCTTCTTGGATTTTGTTGATGATGGTGCGGAAGCTTAATGTATGAGAGTGGAACAAGGTCCTCCTAAGAGGTGTGGTGACCTTGAAGGTGCATGAGAGGTAGTGAAGGTTGGAGTGGTTCGGCCATCTCCATTTGGGGGTGTAGTTTGAAGACTAAAAACCTAATTCTAGAAAGAATTGGCTAGGGTGTAATTTGAATGGCACTTGGGCAGCATTTCATTACTCAAAATAGTCTTTAAAATACAAGGTGTAGGCTCCTCCTTTTATAGGCTAAGGAGGACCATAATGCAACCCTAATGCTAATCAAAATGAAATGCAAATTACATCACATGGAGCACATGGAGCACATGGCCGGCCATGTGGAGAAATATTCTAGAACGTGAGCAAATCTAGGGTAAATCACATGGAAACAAGTTTATGTTATTCACACTACACTTAATACTAAGCTACCCCTAATGGGCCTTCATGTAGCATGTACAAGTTACTTTCTCTACCATCTGTAGCTTGACCCAAATCTGCATGGAGACGCTTGGCCATGGACCTAGTGATAGGTCCTAAACGGTCTCCTCTTCCTCCTAGACGCTCTCCATCTAGACGCTCTTCACTCCCTCCTAGACGCTCTTGATTTGGTTCTTGTATTTCATGGGGTGTTGAGCTTGGCCCTCTTCCATCATCAAGGGTCACCCTTACTTCTAGTGTCTAAGGAGGAAAAACAGGTTCATCTGGACCAAGGAATGCGAAGAGGCGTTCTTCAAGCTTAAGGAGTACCTGGCCAGTCCCCCAGTGTTGTGCAAGCCACAGCTGGGTACTCCGCTCCGTCTGTACTACGCTGTGACGGAGCGGGCGATCAATTTGGTCCTTGTGCAGGAGCAAGACTAAGTGCAGAAGCTATATACTTTGTGAGCAAAGTATTGCAAGGGCCTGAGGTAAGATACCAGGCCCTAGAGAAGGCGGCTCTGGCAGTGGTGTTCTCGGCGAGGAGACTTCGCCCTTATTTCCAAAGCTTTACAGTGGTGGTGATGACAGACCTGCCTATCCGCAAGGTCCTGCAAAAACCAGACGTGGCAGGAAGGATGGTACAATGGACAGTGGAACTCTCAGATTTTGATGTCCAGTACGAGCCCCGAGGTCCTATCCAAGGTCAAGTTTACTCAGATTTCGTGGTAGAGCTCTCCTCGGCAGATGCACACTAATAGGAAGACAACTTTCGGTGGGTGCTCTTTGTAGACGGGTCCTCTAACCAACAAGGCAGCGGGGCAGGTGTCATCTTGGAGGGACCAAACGGGCTATTGATCGAGCAGGCCCTATGGTTCGCCTTCAAGGCCAACAACAATCAGGCGGAGCACGAAGCCCTCGTTGCAGGCATGCTGTTGGCAAAAGAGATGGGAGCGCATAGTCTGTTGGCGAAGAGCGACTCCCTATTAGTCACAGGTCAAGTGACTGGGAATACTAGGCCAAGGACCTTCAGATGGCTACCTACCTAGCGTATGTCCAGATTCTGAAGGGGTCATTCGCGGTGTTCGAGCTGTTGCATGGCCATAGAGAGCAGAATGCCCGAGCTGACTTGCTAGCTAATCTCGCCAGTTCAGGCAAGGGGGCAGACAGAGGATGGTCGTACAGGAAATCCTGAAGACACCTTGAACTTTCACCACAGATAACTAGGTGGGGGTGCACCAGGTCAGCATGACAAGAGGAGGGGCAATGAGTCATCGGTCGTTGACCCAAGAGACACTGCAGACACCCGAGGTAGGCATATACCCGATCCTCCTGGGGGAGGAATCAATGCAGGTTTTCCTAGTCGAAGGAGGAGAAACCTGGATGATGCCCTACAAACGCTACCTAGCTAATGGGATACGCCCTCTGGAACCCACAGAATCCAGGAAAATCAAGAAAAATTCTGCCAAGTACACTCTCATTGATGAAGAGTTGTTCAGACATGGGTTCACCCATCCAATCTTGGTATGCGTACGAATAATGGCAGAGCTGCACGAAGGTATATGTGGGAGTCACATCGGTGGACGATCTCTAGCATCAAAGGCCATTCGTGCGGGATACTATTGGCCAACTGTAAGGGAAGACTGCACGACGTACGCACAGTAGTGCAAGCAGTGTCAACAACATGCTGACTGGCACAAGGCACCGCCAGAGGACCTCAGGTCAATTTATAGCCCTTGGCCTTTCCATACATGGGGAATCGATATCCTGGGGCCATTTCCTTTAGCAATAAGGTAGATAAAGTACCTTGTGGTCGCTATAGAGTACTTCACGAAGAGGATAGAAGCTGAGCCAGTGGCGCGGATCACGACACACAAGATCCAGCACTTCGTGTGAAAAAATATAGTGTGTCGCTTCGAGGTTCTGAGGCGCTTGGTGTCCAACAACGACACGCAGTTTGTAAGCCAACAACTGGGTAAGCTATGCTCAGAGGTTGGAATAAAGTAGGAGTTCGCATCAGTAGAGCACCCCAAGATGAATGGGCAGGTTGAGTCTACCAACAGAGTCTTGCTCAGAGGTCTGAAGAGAAGACTTGAGAAGGCCAAAGGAACCTGGGCAGAGGAGGTTCCTAGAATAGTGTGGGCTTACCGCACCACTCCCCAGTCCACCACCGGAGAGACACCCTTCAGCTTGGTGTATGGGTCGGACGCGATGATTTCAGTGGAGATCCAGGAGAGCTCGCCACACTTTTTCTGAACTTCATGGCTGAAGAGTCCAATGAAGAAAGAAAGGTGAACCTGAACCTACTGGATGAAATCAGGGAGGAAGCAAGAATCAAAGCTGAAGCCTTGAAGAGAAGGGTGGAGTACAACTACATCTCGAAGCTGAAGCCTCGCCAGTTCCAGGTCGCCGACCTGGTGATGCGGAAGGCCCACCCATATCAGCTAGAGAACAAGTTATCCCCCAAGTGGACTGGTCCTTTCAGAGTGACAGAGGCCCTTGGGAATGGAGCATACAGGCTTGAGACGCAGGAGGGAGGCGCGATTCCTCTTACATGGAACGCGACCAACCTCAAGTTTTATTTCAGTTGAACAGTAACATTGTACACAGTTCTTAGGGGACGCTTTTTTTCCCTTATAAGGGTTTTTTAATGAGGTCACCCAATAAATTTCGATTGAAATATTTTCTCAAATTTTTGTACAAATGCAGATACAAATTGTTGCCTTGCGTTAGAGGTCTCGAGAGCGGGAAAGGTAGGTTCGTAGAGAACACCTCCCCCCTCGAGTGAGAACGCCAAGGTTGAACGAAATAGTTTACCAGTGAAATTCTCCTTCGCCTTTGCGTGAAGGTAAGGTCAGTTCCGAACTGTTCCCTTGCGTTAGAGGTCTCAAAAGCGGGAAAGGTAGGTTCATAGAGAACACCTCCCCCCTCGAGTGAGAACACCAAGGTTGAACGAAATAGTTCACCACAGAAATCCTACTTCGCCTTTGAGCAAAGGTAAGGTTAGTTACAAACTGCTCCTTTGCGTTAGAGGTCTCGGGTGTGGGAAAGGTAAGTTCGCAGAGAACACCTCCCCCACGAGTGAGAACGCTAAGGTAGAACGAAGTAGTTCACCAGGGAAATCATCCTCGCCTTTGAGCGAAGACGAGGTTGTTGAACTAAGTGGTGTTCAAGCTTTGAAGAATCCAAACCCTTTGAAGGATGTTGAAGGCTAGGCTGTGCTTGTTGTTGCTGAGCTGTCTTAGATAGGATTTGGGGTAGATTGTTTATGTAATCCACTCTTGATTGAATCCAAAGCATAGGCATTCTCAATCTTTCTAAAACAAAAGTGTTTTTCAAACTAAGTGAAAAACAACCGATTGTTTTGTCGAAATAATCGATTTTTTATACTTACGTGTTTTTAGAAAAGGTTGAAAACTGTTTTTCAAATGGTTGAGCTGTTAAAACCAAAACAACCGATTGATTCGAGGAAACAACCGATTGATTCGAGGAAACAACCGATTGATTCGAGGAAACAACCGATTGTTTGTTTTGGTACCATAACAGAAAAATGGTTTGTGCTTTGACTGAGCATTAAATGATTTCCTAAATGTTTACGCTCCAGTTTTTAATGCTTTGACCAATCTTTAAAGGCAATTAATAGTTTGTTAAGATTTGATAACAAACAACAACTTTGATATAAAACAGTAAAACAGATTTGGGTTTTACAACAAGAACACAGTTTTTGAGTTTTGAAAGAGTTGAGATTGCTTAGAGATTGAGATTGATCAAAGAGTGTGAGATAGGATTTCTACTTGTATTGATTTCATAATTGCTTCTGTAACAAGTGTAATCCTTGTATCTGTTGAACAAGAATCTTTGTGTGTTTGCTGAGAAGTGTTGTGTGTTCTTGAGGGGATCAAGATCAGCATTCTTAGTGTTGGTGTGTTGGCCAAGAGAAGTGTGTGTCTTGAGGTGATCAAGGTCTCTTTCTTGGTTGTGTTGTAAGTGATCTAGGTTTGATTGCTTAGTGGTTTTCCTCAGTGGTTTCTGAGAAGACTGGATGTAGCTTTGGGTTTAGAGTGAACCAGTATAAATCTCTGTGTGCATTTTCTCTATCCCTTAACTCTTTAAATGGTATAAACAACCGATTGTTTCTGTGAAACAACCAATTGTTTTTTCTGGTGTTGTGCTTTTTGCTTTGTATTTTGAAAAACTGATTTCTTAATCAAGATATTCTCGAAGTAATTTCATTCAAGGCTTAAAAGTTTTAGAAATCCCTCTTTAAACCATTCACCCCCCCTCTAGTTTAAAGCCATACATTCTAACAATTGGCATCAAGAGCTTGGTTCTTGAAAGTTATTCAAGTTGATCCAAAAATCTTTTTTCTATGGTTGGAAAACAATCTTTTGAGGAAGGTGCTTCAATCTAGAAACCACCTTTATTCTGTGGATTGAATTACAAGTTTGGGAAGCCAAAATGAAAATCTTTGTGGAATCTATTGATCAAGGAATTTGGGACTCAATTGAGAATGGTCCTTACATTCCAAAGTTTAGAAAGAATGGTTCTTTCATTTCAAAACCTTGGTCTCAATGGACCAATGATGAATGTAAAATGGCCAATCTTGATTGTACTGCTCAAAACATAATAGCTTCTACACTAGATACTAATGAGTTTTTCAGGGTATCAAAATGCAAAACTGCTAAAGAGATATGGGACACACTCAAGGCTGCTCATGGAAACAATGAACCAAAGGAGGCAAGGTCAAAGAGTCAAGCAAGAAGGAAAAGAAGGGAAAACAAGAAAAGCCTCAACCTCTGCTTCATGGCCATAAATGAGGATGAATCAAGTAGTGTAAGTTCATATAACTCCTCAAACTCTGAAAATTATGGTAAATTACTTCAAGCCTTTCAAGAAATGCATGAAGAAGCCAACCGATTGGCCCTCTTGAACAATCGGTTAAAGGAAAAGAATAGCTGGCTTGGAAAAGGAATTAGAAAATTCAAAAACAGATTTTGAAAACCTTGAAATCATTTACAAAAACTCCACTTGCAAGTGTAATACTCTTGTTTGTGAAAACTGTGAAAATCTTGAAAATAAGGTCCACTATCTTGTTAAAACTGAGGATAAGCTTTCTAAAGGTCAATCCAACTTTGAGAATGTCTTGGCATCTCAAAACTGTGTTTTTGGAAAAGCTGGATTGAGTTTTAATCCACAAAACAAACAAGATAGATTTTCAAAATCATTTTCGAAAATGCCAGAAAAACAACCGATTGGACCATCGAAACAATCGATTGTTACATGCTTCTATTGCATGGAAAGAGGTCATTCTGTGAGGTTCTGTAAAATCAGAAAATATGTTGTTCCTAAGGGCTTTATGAAGTGGATTCCTAAGTGCAATAAAGATTCAATTGATGAATGTAAACCAAATGGACCCACATTCATAAGGGGACCAAATCTTTATACTTGAAAATCTTCTTTGTAGTAAATATTGGAGGAGAGCAAGCAACAATGGTACTTGGAAAGTGGATGTTCCAAGCACATGACAGGGGACAAATCAAATTTCCTGAGCATCTACTTTAAGCAAGAAGGGCATGTCACCTATGGGGACAACAACAAAGGAAGGATTCTTGGGAGAGGATCCATAGGAGACAAAGACATCTTGGTCATCCATGATGTGCTCTATGTAGAAGGTCTAAAGCACAATCTGCTGAGCATTAGCCAACTATGTGACAAGGGATATCAAGTGATGTTCAAGTCAAACACATGTGAAATTTATCTACCTAACACCAAAGAGGTAATGTTGGTAGGCAAGAGAGTAAATAACGTGTATCTTCTAGATATCTCTTCACCATGTTCAATTGGATGTCTTCTATCCAAGCAAGATGAATCTTGGATTTGGCATAGAATAATTGCTCATATTCACATGAATCACTTGAACAAGTTAATTTCAAGGGATCTTGTGATTGGGCTACCAAAGCTCAAGTTTGAGAGGGATCACATTTGTGAAGCATGCTAAAAAGGGAAACAAGTGAAAAGTTCTTTTAAAATAAAAAATGTTGTTTCTTCTTTAAAACCCCTTGAACTTCTTCACATGGATCTCTTTGGACCCTCAAGAACTATGAGTCTTGGTGGAAATTATTATGCTCTTGTTATTGTTGATGACGTTTCTAGGTTCACGTGGACTCTTTTCTTGGAATCAAAGAGTGATGCCTTTTTTGCATTCAAGAAGCTAGCAAGAAGGTTGCAAAATACAAAGAACTGCAACATAGGCTCTATTAGAAGTGACCATGGAGGAGAATTCCAAAATGAGAAGTTTAGCAAGTCCTGTGAGAAGATGGGGATTCTGCACAACTTCTCTGCTCCAAGAACTCCACAGCAGAACGGTGTGGTAGAGAGGAAGAACAGTGTCTCTTGAAGAGCTAGCAAGGACAATGCTTAGTGAATCATCTCTTCCTAAGTACTTTTGGGCAGATGCAGTGAGCATTTCTTGTCATGTGATGAATAGAGTGCTTATTAGGCCCATTTTGAAGAAAACTCCATATGAACTCTTCAATGGAAGGAAGCCTAACATCAACCATCATAGATTTTTTGGCTGCAGCTGTTTCGTTCTCAACAATGGAAAGGAAAACTTGGGGAAGTTTGATGAGAAAGCGGATCTTGGCATCTTCATAGGGTATTCTCTCACAAGTCATGCATATAGAATCTACAATAAGAGGTTGATGACTGTAGAAGAATCAGTTCACGTTATCTTTGATGAGGTAGATCACAGAAACATCCAAATCCCGAAGACCAGAGCTGAAGAGGATGAACAAAGCATCAGTTTGGAGAAGCTGGAAATCTGTGCAGAAAAACAACCGGTTGATTCGCAGAAACAACCGATTGAAATTCTGCAACATAGTGAGTTGCCCAAAGAATGGAGGATTCCTAGAGATCTTTCAGTGGAAAACATCATAGGGCAGATAAAGGAAGGTGTCTCCACACGATGCTCCATCTCAAACTTTTGCTAGCACACAACTTTTGTATCACAAATTGAACCAAAGTCAATTGATGAAGCTCTCAAGGATGAGAAGTGGGTTGAAGCTATGCATGAAGAGTTGAATCAATTTGCAAGGAATGAGGTATGGTTTCTTGTTCCCGGAACAGATGAAATGAACATTATAGGGTCAAAGTGGGTTTTCAAGAACAAGTTGGATGAAGATGGTGTGGTCACATGGAACAAAGCAAGGCTAGTTGCCAAAGGCTACAATCAAGAGGAGGGCATAGATTATGGTGAAACCTTTGCCCCTGTTGCAAGGTTGGAGGATGTGAGGCTGCTACTGTCTTTTGCTTGTATGAGTGGTTTAAAACTCTTCCAAATTGATGTCAAGAGTAACTTCTTGAATGGCTACATTAATGAGGAAGTGTATGTAGATCAACCACCGGGTTTTGAAGATCATAAGCATCCCAACCATGTCTTCAAGTTGAAGAAATCTTTGTATGGACTGAAGCAAGCTCCAAGGTAGTGGTATGAGAGGCTTAGCAACTTTCTGCTATCTCATTGTTATGAAAGAGGAATGGTAGACAAGACTCTCTTCATCAAAAAGTCAAATTTAGAAATAATTCTTGTGCAGATCTATGTTGATGACATCATCTTTGGTGCTACACAAGATAGCTTGTGTGAAGAATTTGTGGCTGCAATGAAAGGTGAGTTTGAAATGTCTATGATGTGAGAATTGTCTTTCTTTCTTGGATTGCAGGTTAAGCAAACAAAGGATGGGATCTTTCTATGTCAATCAAAGTATTGCAAAGAGATTCTCATGAAATTTGAAATAGAGAGTTGCAAAGAAGAAAGCACTCCAATGCCATCAAGTTGCTACATGGATGCTGATTATGCTGGAAAAAGTGTAGATCAAACCAAATACAGAGGATTGATTGGCTCTTTGCTTTATCTAACAACTAGTAGGCCAGACCTCATGTTTGCGGTGTGTCTTTGTGCTAGATATCAAGCAAATCCTAAAGAGTCACACTTCAAAGCTGCAAAAAGAATTATGAAATATCTCAAAGGAACATCATCTGTTGGGTTATGGTATCCTTCTCACTCTCCAATTCATTTAATTGGTTATTCAGATTCTGACTTTGCAGGTTGCAAGCTAGATAGAAAGAGCACAAGTGGCACTTGCCACCTCCTTGGCTCAAGCCTAATCTCATGGCATAGAAAGAAGCAAGCATGTGTTGCTCTCTTTACTGTTGAGGCTGAGTATATAGTTGCTAGTAGCTGTTGTGCACAGATTCTATGGCTCAAACAACAACTTGCAGACTTTGGATTGAAGATCAACAAAGTCCCTTTGATGTGTGATAACACAAGTGCCATCAATCTTACCAAAAATGAAATTCAGCACTCAAGGACCAAACATATTGAGATAAGGCATCATTTCATCAGGGATCATGTAAACAATGGGAACTGTGAAGTGAAGTTTGTGGAGTCCAAACTACAATTAGCTGACATCTTCACGAAACCACTACCAAAAGAGAGATTTTTCTTCCTAACAAATGAGTTAGGTATCCTTGATCTTAATAATCTTTCCTAAATCTGTTTTGATACATGTTAAGGTCTATTTGTGAAGACAAATAGGGGGAAAATTAATTGGTCTTGTGTATCCTTATCTGAAACTGTTTAATTATGTTAAAATCTCTGATATAAAACTGGTTTCTGCTGCTGCTGATAGAAACAACCGATTGTTTCGAGTGAACAACCGATTGTTTATCAGATTTTATGCCTTAAATGTGTGAAAATCTAACCTGTTGTTGTAAGAAACATTGGATGGTAGATATGCTATTTTTGCAGGTACTGCTTCAAATTCAATCGGATCAAACACAAGCATCAGGGATTTGTCTTCATCAAATAGGGGGAGATTGTTGAACCAAGTGATGTTCAAGCTTTGAAGAATCCAAACCCTTTGAAGGATGGTTGAAGGCTAGGCTGTGCTTGCTGTTGCTGAGCTGTCTTATATAGGATCTGGGGTAGATTGTTTATGTAATCCACTCTTGATTGAATCCAAAGCATAGGCATTCTCAACCTTTTTAAAAGAAAAGTGTTTTTCAAACTAAGTGAAAAACAACCGATTGTTTTGTTGAAACAACCGATTGTTTTATACTTAGGAGTTTTTAGAAAAGGTTGAAAAGGTTGAAAAGGTTGAAAAGGTTGAAACAACCGATTGTTTCAAATGGTTGAGCTGTTAAAACCAAAGCAACCGATTGATTCGTGGAAACAACCGATTGTTTGGTTTGGTACGATAACAGAAAAATAGTTTGTGCTTTGACTAAGCTTTAAATGTTTTTCTAACTGTTTACGCTCCAGTCTTTAATGCTTTGACCAATCTTTAAATGCAATAAATAGTTTGTTAAGATTTGATAACAAACAACATCTTTGAATATATTTTCAGAAAAAAAAAAGATTTGAGAAAAAGAAGTTTTTACACAAGAGATTTTCAAAGAGTTGAGATTGCTTAGAGATTGAGATTGATCAAAGAGTGTGACATAGGATTTCTGCTTGTATTGATTTCATAATTGCTTCTGTAACAAGTGTAATCATTGTATCTATTGAACAAGAATCTTTGTGTGTTTGTTGAGAAGTGTTGTGTGTTCTTGAGGGGATCAAGATCAGCATTCTTAGTGTTGGTGTATTGGCCAAGAGAAGTGTGTGTCTTGATGGGATGACGGTCACTTTCTTGGTTGTGTTGTAAGTGATCTAGGTTTGATTGCTTAGTGGTCTTCCTCAGTGGTTTTGTTCCGTCCGGTTGACCTGGGACGTCTTCGTGCGCGACCTCGACCGTCTGCTAGGGACTCCTTCCCACTGATCACCTGTGGATTCCTGCAAAGAAGGACAAAAGGGCGCCCTAGCGGCCGTTTGCACTCCGACGCTCAAGTCAGCCAGCAAGAAACACCAAAAACTATGCACCTCCGTATCGGAGCACCGCGTATGGCACTCTGAAGGTGGTAAAAAGGAAACTGTGTCTAGTGTATATTTTCTCGTTCTGGCCAAAATCCTTCCCTAGTCCCTTGTGCAAAACCTCAAGGCTCGAGCAAGCAACTAGAGTGTTTCTGGAAAATTAGCCAAAAGTTCGAACCCCGTTCCCAACATTCTCGGCGCTATTTAAACTACCCAAGCATTTAGAGCGCATTAAAGCGCTTTTAATCATGAAACGTAACGCACTAAATTCACGCGTCTAATTAGAAAACGTAGCGCATTTAAGACGTTGAAACGCTTGGGAGCCTTTATAGTACCTTAAACGCTCGAAACAGAAACTGTATTAAATGACTTTAATTACCAGGTACCTGACTAAATGGTGTTTCTATTCTGACCTGGCTGTCGTACACGTGGAGGGCCTCACAGCGCCATGACCCCAGCTGAGGGGGCGTTTCTTCGTGTGAGTCCTCCTGCTTGGGAGGGCTACTGCGCAAGGGGTGACTTTTTGGGTGCCAACTCATGCCCCCAATCATCTAGTCACTCACTTTGAGAGCGTATCTGCCTTCCTCTCGTACCCTGCACCCGGCTACCCTGGGCGTGACCCTCCTCTTGAGTCGTATCTGTCCCAAAGGCGTCTCTAGGGCGACAGGGGTACTTCACGAGTCAGGCTGCCCTACACTGGTGCTGTCACTATGGCCTTGAAGCCACCTTTCTCTTCTCTTTATCACTCCCCCTGATCATCGGGACCTGAGGCCTTCCCACGGCGTCGCTCCTTCCATGGTCTTTCCTACCCATGGGTATCGGGGAACCACAGTGTGATTGCCTTGCCTTAGTGATATTTGATCTTGGCGACGCCCTGGTTGGGCGATGCCTCCACCTAGGCGACGCCTCGCCTTGGCGACGCTTCCTCTTGGCGACGCTGGTACTTGGCGTCTCTTCACCTAGGCGACGCCTTGTGTTGACTTTGACTCCTGGCGTTGACTTTGACCTTGACTTTGTCAACGCCCGGATACGGGACGGTACAGGTTTCTTTGAAGACTGGATGTAGCTCTGGGTTTAGAATGAACCAATATAAATCTCTGTAAGCATTTCCTCTATCCCTTAACTCTTTAAATTCAGTTTTGATATTTGTCAACTGGTATAAACAACCGATTGTTTCTGCGAAACAACCAATTGTTTTTTCTGGTGCTGTGCTTTTTGCTTTGTGTTTTGAAAAACTGATTTCTTAATCAAGATATTCTCGAAGTAATTTCCTTCAAGGCTTAAAAGTTTTCGAAATCCCTCTTAAACCATTCACCCCGCCTCTAGTTTAAAGCCATACATTCGAACAGAGAAGTGTGTGTCTTGAGGGGATCAAGGTCACTTTCATGGTTGTGTTGTAAGTGATCTAGGTTTGATTGCTTAGTGGGATTCCTCAGTGGTTTCTGAGAAGACTGGATGTAGCTCTGGGTTTAGAGTGAACCAATATAATCATCTGTGTGCATTCTCTCTCTCCTTAATCTCTTTAAAGTCAGTTTTAATATTTGCAAACTAATATAAACAACCGATTATTTTTGCGAAACAACCGATTGTTTTTCTGGTGCTGTTGTTTTTGCTTTGTGTGTTGGCAAACTGAATTTCTTATCATTTGTTTGTTGAAGAAACTTCATTCTTGGCTTAAAAGTTTGAGAAAATCCTCTTTAAACAATTACCCCCCCACCTCTAGTTTAAAGCCATCCATTCTAACAATTGGCATCAAGAGCTTGATTCTTGAAATTTATTCAAGTGTGATCCTAAAACTGTTTTTGATGGGTGATAGACTACCTTTTGGGGAAGGTGCTTCAATCAACAGACCACCTTTGTTTTGTGGTTTGAACTACCAATTTTGGAAAGTAAGAATGAAAATCTTTGTAAAATCACTTGACAAATGAATTTGGGATGCAATTGAAAATGGTCCTTTTGTCCCAAAGTTTGAAAAAGATGGATCTTTCATTGAAAAGCCTTGGTCTCAATGGACTGATTCAGAAAGCAAGAAGGCCAAATTTGATTGCATTGCTAAAAACATAATAACCTCTGCTTTGAATTCAGATGAGTTTTTCAAGGTCTCTCAATGCAAATCTGCAAATGAAATGTGGGATACCTTGGAGGTAACTCATGAAGGTACAAATGAGGTAAAGAGAGCTAGGAAGCATACTCTAATCCAAGAGTATGAGATCTTCAGAATGCTCAAAAGTGAAACAATTGCTGAAGTGCAGAAAAGATTCACGCACATCATCAATCATCTCATGAGCCTTGACAAGACCTTTGAAAAGGAAGAGCTAAACATCAAGATTTTAAAATGTCTTGATAGAGCATGGCAACCTAAGGTAACTGCTATATCCAAATCTAAAGATCTAACATCCTGAGTATGGCTTCTTTGTATGGAAATCTTAGGGAACATGAGTTAGAGATGAATCGACTCAATGTTCAAGAAAGCGAAGACAAGCACGTAAGGAGCATAGCCTTAAAAGCTTCCAAGCACAAAGGCAAACAAGAATCCAGTGATGATAGTGATGAGGAAAACCTTAGCTTGCTATCAAGAAAGTTTAGAAAATTCTTGAAGAGGAACCGCAACAAAGACAACAACAAAGATAGGTATGGAAACAAGAAATCTAATGATTTTAATTCAAATAACTATACTTGTTTTGGTTGTGGTGAGCAAGGTCACATAAAGGCAGATTGCCCAAACATAAGCAAGGAGAAGAAGTCTAGCAACAAGGAAAAGAAGAACAAGTCAAAGAGAGCCTACATAGCTTGGGATGAAAATGAAGTATTATCATCAAGCTCTTCATCAAGTGAAGATGAGAAAGCAAACATCTTGCAGCTCAAGTGAAGTAAGTTTTTGTGCTTCTTTAAATGAACAAAATTATAGTGAATTGCTTGAAGCTTTTCAAGAAACTCACGATGAAGCTAATCGATTGGTGCTTTCAAACAACCGATTGAAAGAACTTAACAGTTGGCTGGAAAAGAGAGTGAAATCATTTGAAGATGAGATTGAAAAATCTAAAAATGATTTCAAAAATCTGGAAACACATTTCAAAAATTCTTCTTGCAAGTGTGACACTCTCATTTGCGAAAATTGTGAAAATCTTGAGAAAAAGGTGCATTATCTTGTTAACACTGTGGAAAAACTTTCAAAAGGAAAATCTAACTTTGAGAATGTCTTGACATCTCAAAGCTGTGTTTTTGGAAAGGCTGGTTTAGGCTTTAATCCACAAAACAAACAAGATAAGTTTTCAATTTTTTTTAAGAAAGCCAGTAAAACAACCGATTGTTAAGTCGAAACAACCGGTTGTTACATGCTTTTATTGCATGAAAAAGGGCCATTCGGTTAGATTATGCAAAATAAGAAAGTTTTCTATTCCCAGGGGCTACATGAAATGGATTCCTAAAGGATGTGAGGTTCCAAATGAGAAAAATAAATCAATTGGACCCACATTTGTGAAAGGGCCAAATCTTGTTGCTTGAACTCATGTTTATGTAGGAAATCTAAAGAAGTGTGAAGAACTGAGTCATCTGATCAAGTTCTTGGAAGAAAAAGACTAACATTGAAGCTAAATCAATGTTCTGCATCTGTCCAAAGGCCCTGAACAGTTGAAAGAGGCTTCTTGATCAAAAAGCACATGGCTCATTGAAAGAACAACATAAAGGATAAAACCTTCCTTTTCTTTGTTCTTAATATTTGTTTTTAAGTTCTTTTTTATGGTTAAATATCCTCTTTAAAATGTTTATCTTCGTCTGCTTTGAACACTTTCTGCTCAAGGTTAAAATTCAAAATCAGTTTTTAACTGCTGCAGAAAAACAACCGATTGTTTTCTCCAAACAACCGATTGTTTTGAGTCTGACAACACTGTGAAGAAATCAATTTAATTTCTATTTTAAATTTCTATCCATTGCAGATCAAATTAAAGAGAGAATCCTTGGTCAATGAATCTGTGTTGAAAGCTGATCATGCTGAGAAGGAAGTTACAACAGTCATAAAGGAATATATTCCACAATTTTGGAAATTCAAGAGCTTTTTTGGTTGTGTTGTAAGTGATCTAGGTTTGATTGCTTAGTGGAATTCCTCAGTGGTTTCTGAGAAGACTGGATGTAGCTCTGGATATAGAGTGAACCAATATAAACATCTGTGTGCATTGTCTCTCTCCTTAATCTCTTTAAATTCAGTTTTTATATTTGCAAACTAGTATAAAGAACCGATTGTTTTTCTGGTGCTTTTTTTTGCTTTGTGTTTTGGCAAACTGAATTTCTTATCATTTGTTTCTTGAAGAAATTTCATTCTTGGCTTAAAAGTTTGCGAAAACCCTATTTAAACAATTCACCCCCCCTAGTTTAAAGCCATCCATTCTAACATAGGTCAGTTACGAACCATTCGCTTGGGTTAGAAGTCTCGAGAGTGGGAAGGGTAGGTTCGCAAAGAACACCCGGCCCCCCTCCGAGTGAGAACTCCAAGAACGGACAAGTACGATTCACCATTTAAGTTCTCTTTCGCCCTTGAGTGAAGAAGAGGTTAAATATGAGTCGTTCCCTTGGGTTAGAGGTCTCGAGCACGGAAAGGCAGGTTCGCAGAGAATGCCTTCCCCCTAGAGTGAGAACGCTAACGTTGAGAGAAATAGTTCATCAGGAAAATCCTCTTCCGTGAGGTCAGTCGCAGGCTTTCCCTTAGGTTGGAAGTCTCGGGAGCGGGAAAGGTAGGTTCGCAGAGAACACCTCCCCCTCAAATGAGAATGCCAAGGTTGAATAGCACAATTTACAACTAAGTCCTCCCCTGATTTGAAGCAAGCGTGCTACCTAAGGTTCAAGTGTTTGTCAAAGGCGTTGCTAGAAACGTCAGCGTGAGGTGCATCAATTAATGATCAAAGACGAAGAGATGCATGTTAAGGTGAAAGAGAAGAGCAACATTCAAACAGATCAAGATCGAGAAAGTTAAAGCAGTTAAAGGTAAACAAAGCATCCATAAATAAGAGGAATTGTTTGCTAGAAGACTAAATACAGTTTAAGATGGTGGTGCCCTGGGCACAATCTGCCCATCCATGAGGCGTCCATCTCAGGGTGCGCACAGGCAACCTGAGCGAGGGCGTCCTCGAACCCCGCAGCGTACGCATCAGCAGCGCCCTCAATCAGCTCAGCCTCAGCTTTCTTGAAGTTTTCGGGTTGTTGGGTGAGCTCCGCTTCCGCCCAGCCAAGCTGCACTTCCTGGTTGGTGGCCCTTTCTTCAATCTTCGTCTTCTTCGCCTTCGTTGCCACTGCCTCTTCCTCCAACTCTACTACCCTGGTGCGCAAAGGCAAAACCCTTGACTCAAGATCAATGTAATTCTGCCTTTGTTGAAGAGCCTTTTCTTGGTCTCCCTTTCAGATTAGCGGAGGCTGCTCAGTTTCTGCTCCAACGTGGTTTCGCGATTGGTGAAGACTTGAACCAGTTGAGCCAGTTCTTCCTTCTTTTTCTCCTCCGCCAGAGCTAAGTCTTCTTGGGCCTTTGCCTCCACCAAGGCCAGTTGTTGCCTCATCGCCTTAGCCTTGTTGACTTGAGCGTTTGCTTAGGCTAGGAGTTCGCCGAAGCCAAGGCCCAAGCATTCCCTGACCATGTCCTTGTCCACCTCCACCGCTGCCCCTCGTTGGAAACCCTTGAGGGTATGCTGAAGGACAAGAGGAAGTTCGTGTGCAGGTTGAGTTTGCCCATGCCTAGGGGCGCTCTCACCGCCACCTTCGAACGCGAGGAGGCCATGAGGTGAAGAAGCACTTGGCTGGTGCTTCCTGAAAGATGCAGGACAGCTCGCGAGGTCGCAACCACCATCGCCCTGTGCCTCTTGAAGACAGACCCTTCAGCAGAGTCCTTGTCAGACTCAATCTCCACCACCCCTTTGCTTTTCTCAAGGGGGTGGGAGCAGGTGAAGCTTGGACGGCAGCAAGGGAAACCGCGATGATGGGAGTGGAAGGAGCGGGGGAAGGCGTGTCGGTGGCAGAGATGGGAGCGGGAGGAGCAGAGGCACTCGCAGCCCCAAGCGCCCCTTGGCGACGTGGAAGGGGCTCAGCAAACCTCGCCCATTTTTCCTCGTTTAGCACAATACCTGCGCCGAGGTCAGAATGCAAGAGGTCAGCAAAGCAATACAGAATGCAAGAGTAAGCATATAAGTATGAAGAGGCAGAATATACAAGTATAGCAGTATGCTAATAGGCATAACAAAGTAAGACAAGAGAAGACCGATACCAATATAACCTTTGAGGGCCCCGACATCGTACTCATGCTTGATTAGCTAGACGGTGTTGAACACCGCCCCCAAACTTGAGAGAATCTGGAACACTTCGCGATCGGGAGGGGCCAGTTCCTCTAAGGTCTTGGGTTTTTTAAACTTGAGTTCCTTCACCCAGTAGAGGGGGAACCCGTCCAGCAGAGTAGGGTCGTGTTCAATGCAACACACCCTAAGGAACTTCCCTTTGAAGACTAAGTAAGATTGTTGGAAGAGTGAGGAGAACTCTCCCTGCCACGCCATTGAAACTCACCCAGAGATTCTTCCCAGGGTTCTTAGTCTCAAAGAAGTGGAGGAAGAGGTCGACCGAGGGAGGGTGCCCAAAGTGGTTGCACAGTATAGAGAATGCCCTAATGAAGGCCCAACTGTTGGGATGCAGCTGGGTGGGGGCCACGTTGATTTCTGTCAACAACGCCCTCTCGAAGCCAGTGAGGGGGAGACACAGCTTATTCCACTTGAAGACGGTTTGGTAGAGGAAGAAGAAGGGCTCTCCTTCGTTAGCTCGTTCGTTGGCGCACACAGGTTCGCCCTTGATACATGGTCGAACGAAAACGTAAGCATAACTTTCGTGCCCAAAGACACACCCTATACAGTCAGGCTCGCCTTCCCGATGATTCGTCACGTCCATGCTGGAAGTAAGTGAAGAGGTCTCGGCGAGAAATTCGGCAGAAGCCCAAGGGTACAAGGCTCTGTAATCTACGTAGGGTGGAGGTTTGGAAGTTGTTTTCGTTCGAGCCATCTCGAAGAAAGTTAAAAAGCAAGAAAAAGAAAGAAGGAAACGAGGGTTCAGAAAAGGGCGATGGCGTAACCCAAGAAAAAAAAAAACCAGAAAAACCCCACACTCGAGGAAAACCCAGAAAAACAGAGGAACGGGAAAAAAGCAGAGAAAGCCTAAAATGCGAGGAATTTTAAATAGTCTCAAGCAGTTATCAAGTAGCAAAATCGAAAAATAAGGGCGATCAATGAATAAAGTTCATACCTTTCGATCGATGTGGGTTGAAAGTTCTGAACTTTATAGAAGGAAAGGCGAGAGCGCTCGAGGAAGAAGATGAAACAATCAAAGGTGTTTTTGAGAATAATGGAACAGTGGTTGGAAATGTGTGTTTTCGAATACTTAACGTAAACTGAGAAGCGCAAGCGGCGTTAAGTCCTGTCCGTTGATCAAGACACGTGTGCACAGATTAAAATGGGCACAGAGAAGCGTCACTTCGATGCACTGTAAACATCCTATCACACAGAGCCACGTAGGTCGCTAGGTCGAGGGCTTAGTCTCTTCGCTGAACAAGTTGTAGCTCGAGACTGGGGGCTTGTGTACCGACTAGTCCTCGGGCGTCGTTGACCGCTGGTAATGATGGGGCCACGTAAGCTGGGTCCCATGAGTGGCGTGGGCCAGTGTCTCGCAAGGCATATGAGCCAAGGTGTCGAAAAGTGGTCAGCCATCAATCACCAGGATGTGCTGATGTGTCCTCGGCAGTATAGTTAGGGCGATGAGAGATCGGACATCGGTGACTCGAACAGCAGAGCTGGGCCACGAGAGGTGGATCCCAGACCATACACTAGTTATTAGTTAGGGAGAAGCCTAGATCAGGAGGGGTCCATGCGTGTGGTGTGGATGACGCGTTTAGGCGTAACACGAGTAAAAGCCACTGGAAGAGATACGACCTGTGAGGGTCACGTTCCAGGGGTAAACTGCATGCATGACACGTGAACAACTAGGGCACTCCTAGGACGGTTGGCCCCAGAGATTAGGTGCACAAGTTGGTACCCAGGTGGTCATCCCGTCAGAGGTTGCACTCCAGTAAGGGAGCCTTACGCGCTGGATTGCCCTAAGAGTGGGAGATAGCGGCGCTAAGGCATACCCTTAGTAAACCTAATTATGGTTAGCAGAAATAGTGGAAACCCTAGAGTATATAAAGGGTAGTATCAAACCTAATAAGGTACGCACAGTTTTATGCAATTCATACGCAGCTTTTACGCTAACACACACAAATACACAGAGGGCTTTTCACAACTTACTTTTGGTGTTTCCTAGCCCTACACTGACTTGAGCATCGATTGCAAACGACCTCTAGGGCGCCCTTTGTCTCTTTGATTTCAGGTGTTTGATCGAAGAAGGCACAAACCAATGCAGGGATAATTGGGCGTGTGATCGTCGTAGGCGTGCGAAGGCAATCAAAGTCAACCGGTAGGAACAAGACTTCTTCTTCAAGCACACCATTCAAGAAAGTCGACTTGACGTCCATTTGAAATATCGGCCATTTAAATTGAGCCGTTTGGGAAATGAGCAATCAAATTGTCTTCATTTTTACAATGGGAGCAAACACCTCATTGTAGTCAATTCCCTCCTTTTGTTTGTATCCCTTCGCAACGAGTCGCCTTGTACCTCTCTATCTTGCCTTCAACATTCATTTTTTTCTTGAATACCCACTTCACACCAATGGGCTGACTTCCCTTTGGTATTTATGTTAGCTCCCATTTGTTGTTGCGGTCTATCGCTTTAATCTTCTCATCCATGGCAGTTTGCCACTTCTTGTCTCGCACCGCCTCTTCAAAGCTGATATTTTCTGCATCTGCCAAAAGACATACAAGGTGTACCTCATTTGTCGAATCATACAAATCATGCAAACTTCGAATTTTAGGTTGTTGTGGTTCATCTTCATCATCAGTTGTTTTAGAATTTATACTTGTCGGTGCATCAACTGATGATTCTCCAACTTCAATCATAACCTCTGAAGAATTGTTCCAATTCCACTCGCTTGTTTCATGCACATCACCACTCACCATCACCTTCTTGCTTATCGGGTCAAGTAGCTTGTAACCTTTTGTCTTCTCATCATACCCAATAAAAATATACCTTTTGGTTTTGTCTTCGAGCTTTGTTCTTCATTGATCTGGTACGTGTGCATAAGCCACACTACCAAACACTTTGACATGAGAAATTGTCGTCTTTTGTCCGCTCCATGCCTCTTATGGTGTTTGATCATCTAACTTCACATGTGGACATCGATGTTGCACATAGATGGCGCATTGCACGGCTTCCACCCAAAATTCCTTTGGCATCTTTTTGCTCTTAAGCATTGATCGAACCATGTCGAGAATGGTCTGGTTCTTCCTCTCGACCACACAATTTTGTTGAGGAGTGTATGGTGCAGTTAGAAATTGCCTTATGTCTTGCTCCTCGCTATACTCCATGAACGTCGTTGAAGTATACTCGCCACCTCTATCAGATCGTACATCTTTGATCTGTCTATCAGTTGCCTTCTTCACCATCATCTAGAACTTTTTGAACACCTCGAATGCCTCGGATTTTTCCTTCAGAAAATAAACCCAAGTCTTTCGTGAGAAATCATCGATAAACGTAATGAAATACCTTTTACTGCTGAAGGATTTTGGAGTAATTGGCCCACATATGTCTGTATGGGTCAATTCGAGAGGTTGCATAGCCCAATATTGAGCCTTCTTTGGAAACGAGGTTCTCACATGCTTGCTGAGCACACATTCTTCACAAAATTTTCCCTCGTAGTCCATGTTGGGTAGCCCATGCACCATATTCTTCTTCGCTAACTCTTTTAGACCACCATGATGTAGGTAACCAAAAAGGAAATGCCATAGTGATGCCTTATCTTCAATGCTGACTTGCAAACATTTTTCTCGTATGCTTCTTAAATTCAGCTTGTACATCCGATTTCTTGCCATTTCGATTCGAGCAACCAAACGCCCTTGCTTGTTCTTCAAGTGTAGTAGCCGATCTTTCAAAAATATCGAGTAACCTTTCTCCGTGAGTTGCCCCATACTCAAAATGTTGGTCTTAAGGTCTGGTACGTAATAAACATCTTAGACTGACCCAATTAAGCCAACCTTTTGTAAGTAGCAAACCGTACCTCGCCCTTTGACCTCCACCTTTGATGCATCTCCAAATGACACATGACCATCTTCAATCTTTTGCATATCTTTGAATAGGTACTCATGACTGCACATATGGTTGCTTGCTCCTGAGTCGAGGTACCACAAAGTGTCACTGTTAATGTTGACTTCATCTTTAGCCATCAAGAGAACACCTTTATTCGTTTCGTCTTCCAAGGCTAGGTTGGTTGTTTCTTCTATCTTTATATCAACTCGACAATCTTTTGCAAAATGCCCCCACTTTACCACAATTGTAACATTTGTCAGAGTTGCAATCCTTCGCATAGTGGCCATATTTGTGACATTTGTAGAACTCGATGTTGGAATAATTCGATCGGCCGCCTCTTCCTCTACCACGTCCTCTTCCACGCCATATTTGTTTCTTCTCCTTATAGTACCCTTCATGACTGTTGACTTTACCCCCACGACCGTTTCCACGACTTCCACGGCCACGCCCTCTACTTCGAGAATTTTGATGATAGAGTACCTTTTCGTCTTTGATTGATGCCTTGGTTTGAAGTGCTTGCTTGGGTGTTTCCTCCTTCTTCTTCTTCTTCCGTTGCTCGTGTGCCTCGAGAGAACCGACAAGCTCGTCGACTATGAGCATCGCTAGGTCTTTTGACTCTTCTATTGCGCACACAATACTATCAAAATTGTCGATTAATGTTCTCAAAGTCTTCTCCACAACTCGTGCATCGGTCAATAAATTCACCGTTTCAGTTGAGCTGATTCACCACAATCTGTACACGCGTAATGTAGTTAGATACACTTTCCGATTCCATCATCTTCATGCTCTCCAACTTGCCACAGAGAGTTTGTAGACGCACTTGCTTAACTCGGTCGGCACTTTTGAACACCTTTTTTAAGATGTCCCACACTTCTTTTGAAGTAGTTGCACTTGCAATCTTCTCAAAGCCCGACTCATCAACCGCTCGGAACAACATGTATAGTGATGCCTTATCATTTGATCGCATCTCTTTCAACACCTTGGTTTGAGCCGCCGTATAACCCGTGGTATTTGTTGGTTCTTCGAAACCTTCTTCGACCACCTCCCTTGCATCTTGAGAACCGAGAAGAGCTTTCATTTGAATGTTCCAATTATCATATGTGGTCGCCTTTGTTAACCGTGGTAGCGGTATTTGATCCATCACATTCTCCATTGGCTCTGATACTGTACCGCCCTGGTGGTCGGGTATGATGACGTGGCATCCTGCTAAAGTGTAGGCGTGTTGACAAGGCGCCGGGTTGGCAGATAGGAAGGAAGTTGGAAGGCACGTGTAGTCGCCAGTTGTTAAGTTGGCGTGTTCCGACTTCCAGCTTACCAGAATAGGCGATCGCCAGGTTGAAGATGAAGTCGCCAGATGTAGACTCAGGCGACCAGGCAATCGGAGATCGCCAGAATAAGCACATCGCCGAAAGACGAAGGAGAAGCAGATTATGAAGGCGGCCGGCGAGACCACAGGGAAGGTGTATGAAGGCCCTAACTCGCCAGTTCCAGTAGAGATCGCACTCCTAAGTTAGCTATGCACTAGGCAGTACCATGCATAAGTAACTTAGCCAAAATGAGAGCAGAAGCAGCGCCAAGTCAGGGAGCCTCCAGATGATGGCACGTGTACAGTTGGATGCAAGCCACGTGTCCAAATCTGTAACTGCCAGGAGAGAGAAAGCCACCAGGTATATAAGAGTTCTTAACAGACTTTTTGAGGTACGCACGTTCAGTTCATACACTTTACGCTTGCGAGTGATAGAGCTGATTGTGAGAGAGGATTTGCACGGTTCTCGTTCTTAGTATTTGGTGATACCGTCACTGACTTGAGCGTCGGAGTGCGATCGGCCGCAGCGGCGCCGTATCGTTTCTTTGCAGGCTCCTGAAGTAGATCCCGGAGAGGAACGAAGGTGAGAAGCGGTGCGCACGTCGATCCTTTGACGAGGCATTCTCCAGCGTTCCGGTCAACAGGCAGGATCATCAGGCGCCCACCGTGGGGCCGTGTAAAACTTGCTCCCATCCACAGCATGAGTTCGTAGAAGTTTTCGAGGTTTTTTGCGTGGTTGTGTGCTGGTGCAACCGTCGTTCGCAGTTTCTTTGAGTTTCGTTCGGTGAGTTTGCGTTTTGTGCCGTTTGTTTGGTTTTCGATCGGTGGAGTGAGGTCTTTTGTTGCTTGCGCACAATCTGTTTGGTGGAAGTTCGAAGTCTTTCGTTTGTTTGGTTGTTCGCGGGGAAACGGTGGTTTTTGGTGAAGTTGTGGTTTTCTTCGAAGGTTTGCGGTGTTCTTGAGTTCTTGCGCCGTTCTTGAGTTTTTTTCGATTGATCGCTGATTCGATCGCGGTTGAAGTGTTGTTCGCTGCATTCCTGTGGTTCGCTGAAGTTAATGAGAAAAATGAGAAGCAATCGTTCCAGTCCCGTGGCGCCTGTCGCTGCTGAAGGCGACGCCGCCATGACCATGGCGCAGATGGCAGAGATGATGCGCTCGTTGCAGGCAACCGTGGAAGCCTCGCGCGTAGAGCAGGCAAGGATACATGAGGACCTGGTCGCCTCTCGCGCCAGGAACGAGGAGCTCAGCAAGGTAACTGAGGAGCTGCGTCGAGCTCTTCAGGAGCAGCAAGGACGTTCTTCTGCTGAAGAGGTGGCGCCGTTGACGCCACCTCGTGTTTTCCCAATGCCTTTCGTTCAGGCGATTACCGACACGCCAATTCCCACGAGCGTGGTTCCGGTTAAGGCTGTCTTTACCGGCGTGGAGGATCCAGAGGCTCATCTGACCAAGTTCCACACGCAGATGATGCTGTCGGGAGGGTCAGACGCCGTCTACTGCAAGATGTTCGTGAGTACGCTCCAGGGAACGGCGATGGAGTGGTTTGTGAGCCTGCCTAACGGCCACATAACCAACTTTCAACAGTTCTCGAAGATCTTTGTCGAGCAGTACATTGTGAATAAGGCACCGCCCAGGGTGTCCTATGATCTGTTTGATATAAGGCAGTACCATGGGGAGTCCCTCAGAGACTACCTCAATCGCTTCGGAGCGCAGATGGTCAGGTCGCCGGCCAAGGATGAAGAAATGTTGGTCTATGCCTTCAAGAAGGGCGTGCAGCCAGGGCCATTCTGCGAGGCCTTGATCAGGGCTCACCCAGCGACGTTTGCTGAAGTCAGGCGACTTGCGGTGGCCCACATCGCCGACGAGAGTGAAGTCGCCGAGAAGAGAGGCAGCGTGGCTCCCGCCAGGCCACGCGCCCATACCAGGATCCAGCCGCAGAGGGTGCTGGAAACGGTGGCGGCGGCCAGAAAAGACCAGAGGACTCGCCATCCTTACGACAGGAGAAACAAGGGAAGAAGCCAAGCGCGCCAACAACCAGCACGCCAACAACCAGCACGCCGGGAATACAATCGCCCGCCTAAGCACAAATTTGTCATGGGACTAGCGGACCTGATCGCTATCCCTAACATATCTGCTAGGTTGAAGGCGCCCGAGAAGGTGGGCGAAAAGGTGTTGGGGTCAAAGCCGGACGCCTGGTGCGAGTTCCACCAATGTTTTGGCCACAACCTGGACTCGTGTTTGTCTTTAGGATACCAGCTCGACGATCTGGTTAAGAGCGGGTTCCTAAATGACTATCTGCTGGACAGGAGGACGGGGGGAGCATCGAGTTCCCAGCCAGCAGGTGGAGAAGCCCAGCAACACGAGATGCCTATCCATGGGGAGATCCACACCATTGCAGGGGGTTTCTCAGGTGGTGGATGCACCGCATCGCAGAGGAAAAAGTACGCGCGATCGGTGATGGCAGTGGACATGTTTGAAGATCACTCGCCGGAAGTGGACATCACGTTCACAAAGCAGGATCTTCGGGACGTTGTGCCTCATGACAACGATCCCATAGTTATTTCGTTGGTTACGGCGGGAAGGAAGGTCCACAGAGTCCTGGTGGACCAAGGAAGCTCGGCAGACGTGATGTTCTGGCCGACATTCACGCAGCTGGAATTGCCCCTTGACCAGCTAAGGCCCTATGGAGGGTGCTTATATGGGTTCGCTGGCGACCAGGTGGAGGTCAGGGGGTACATTGAGCTGAGAACCACGTTTACAGATGAGGCTGGGTCGAGGACGGAGAAAATCAAGTACCTCATCGTGAACGCCCCTTCAGCATATAACATCCTGTTGGGAAGGCCCACTCTTAACAGGATAGGCGCCATTCCGTCGACTCGGCACATGAAGGTGAAGTTGCCGTCCATGGAAGGGGTGGTGATCACGATCAAGTCTGATCAGAAAGAAGCGAAAAGGTGCTATGAGAATAGCCTAAAAAACAAAAGATCAGTGAGTTATGTAACAACCACCCCACCTCCCGGTGTAAAGCCCAGACTGCCGGTAACAGAGGAGGCCGCCGGAAGGGATGTAGAGATGATAGACGCTGAGCTAGGGGAGAGGAATGCTGGCCTGGAAGAGGAAGAGGCGCGGAATCGCCCCGAGGAAGCAAGGGAACAGGGAATCGCCAGGGCGGTGATCGCCAGAGAATCCAGGCCCAAACCTGTCGAGCAGTGGCTCGAGAAGGAGATCGGAGGGAAAGTTTTCAAGCTCGGAAGATCTCTGGAGGTCGATCTCCAGGACCAGATCGCCAAGGTGATTGAGCGGCATCTGGACGCGTTTGCTTGGTCCGCTTCGGACATGCCCGGGATCGATCCCGACTTCTTGTGCCATCATCTGGCGATGGACAACATGGTGAGACCGGTGCGACAAAGGAGAAGAAAATTCAATGAGGAGAGGAGGCAGGCGATCAGGGACGAAACACAGAAACTCCTCGCTGCAGGCCACATCAGGGAAGTCCAGTACCCTGAATGGTTGGCAAATGTCGTACTAGTGAAGAAGAGTAACGGGAAATGGCGCATGTGCGTCGATTTTTCACCGATCTGAATAAAGCTTGCCCAAAGGATTCGTATCCTTTACCAAGCATTGATGCCCTGGTTGATAGTGCTGCAGGGTGCAAGCTGCTGAGTTTCCTGGATGCCTTCTCGGGCTATAATCAGATCAAGATGCATCCCATGGATGAAGAAAAAACAGCCTTCATGACGGAGAGGTCGTGCTACTGCTATAAGGTGATGCCGTTTGGGCTGAAGAACGTCGGGGCCACGTACCAGAGGCTGATGGATCGGGTACTTGCACCGATGCTGGGAAGGAACGTGCAAGCCTACGTCGATGACATGGTCGTGACCTCGCAGGAGAAGAGCAAGCACGTTGCGGACTTGGAAGAATTGTTCACGACGATCGCCAAGTTCAAGTTAAAGCTCAACCCGGAGAAATGCATTTTCGGCGTGGAGGCTGGAAAGTTTTTGGGTTTTCTCTTGACTGAAAGGGGAATAGAAGCTAACCCAGACAAGTGTGCCGCCATCTTGGCGATGAGAAGCCCGGCTACAGTGAAAGAAGTCCAGCAGCTGACAGGTCGGATGGCAGCCCTATCTCGCTTCGTGTCAGCTAGCGGAGAAAAGGGGCATCCCTATTTTCAATGTCTGCGGCGCAATAACAAGTTCGTTTGGACGAAAGAGTGCGAGGAGGCCTTCGTCAAACTAAAAGAGTATCTGGCGAGCCCGCCGGTTCTGTGCAAACCGCTGGCGGGAATCCCTCTCAGGTTGTATTTCGCTGTGACTGAGAGGGCGGTGAGTGCGGTGCTCGCCCAGGATCAAGATCAGGCCCAGAAGCCTATTTATTTTGTGAGCAAGGTGTTGCAGGGCCCAGAAACGAGATATCAGGCCCTGGAGAAGGCTGCGCTGGCTGTGGTGTTTTCGGCGAGGAGGTTGCGCCACTACTTCCACAGTTTCACAATACTGGTGATGACTGACCTGCCCATCCAGAAGGTCTTGAAGAAGCCTGACGTTGCGGGAAGAATGGTGAAGTGGGCAGTGGAGTTGTCAGAGTTTGACATTAAATATGAGCCCCGAGGCCCGATCAAGGGGCAAATCTTTGCAGATTTTGTGGTCGAGCTCTCATCAGAGGCGACGCGGGTTGAAGGAGACGATTTCCGTTGGGTACTCTCGGTGGATGGATCGTCGAACCAGCAGGGTAGCGGTGCTGGAGTCATATTGGAAGGGCCCAACGGCGTGCTGATTGAGCAATCTTTGAGGTTTGCCTTTAAAGCCAGCAACAATCAAGCAGAGTATGAGGCGCTGATCGCCGGGATTTTGCTGGCCAAGGAGATGGGAGCTAGGGTGCTGATGGCTAAGAGTGACTCGCTGCTAGTCACAGGGCAAGTAACAGGCGAGTTCCAGGCTAAAGATCCACAAATGGCGGCTTACTTGGCGTATGTGCAGGAATTGAAGAGTTCCTTTGCCTCCTTTGAAGTAGTACATGTGCCCAGGGAGCAGAATGCCCGAGCTGACTTGCTTGCTAAGCTCGCCAGCTCAGGCAAGGGGGGTAGGCAGAGGACGGTGATTCAAGAAACTCTGAAGACGCCGAGGGCATTTGTAGCAGATCACCTGGTCCTTCAGATAAGCAAGTCGACGGAGAGAGCAGCGAGAAGCCATAAGTCTTTGACGCAAGAAACTCTGAGATCGCCGAGAATTAGAGCATGTCGAGGAGAGAAGGTGGACGTGATGCAGGTCTGCGCCGCCCATGAGCCAGACACTTGGATAACACAGTACAAGCGGTGCTTGGCAGATGGCCTCCTCCCGCTGGATCCAACAGAAGCTAGGAAGGTAAAGAAAAATTCCACCAAGTACACAATGATTGATGGCGATCTGTACAGGTTTGGGTTCACTCACCCACTCCTGGAATGCATACACGGCGAGAAGTGCACGAGAATTATGGCAGAGCTCCACGAAGGTATATGTGGAAGCCACGTCGGGGGTCGAGCTCTGGCCGCGAGGACTCTCCGTGCAGGCTACTACTGGCCATCCATGAGAGAAGATTGCAAGAAATATGCCCAATGCTGTAAACAATGCCAGCAGCACGCCGATTGGCATAAGGCACCTCCTGAGGAGTTGAAGTCGATCTATAGCCCTTGGCCGTTTCATACTTGGGGAATCGACATCCTGGGACCTTTCCCGCTGGCGATCAGGCAAATGAAGTACTTGGTGGTGGCGATTGAGTATTTCACCAGGTGGATTGAAGCAGAACCAGTGGCCCAGATCACCGCACACAAGATCGAAGGTTTTGTATGGAAGAACATTGTGTGCCGGTTTGGAGTGCCTAAGCGCCTGGTGTCAGATAATGGGACGCAGTTTGCAAGCCACCTGTTGAAGAAGCTTTTTGAAGGGGTTGGAATTCAACAGGTGTTTGCATCCGTCGAGCACCCTCAGACGAATGGCCAGGTGGAATCAGCTAATCGGGTGTTGTTGAGAGGTTTGAAGAGAAGGCTTGAGAAAGCCAAGGGAAGTTGGGCTGAGGAGGTGCCCCGTATAGTCTGGGCGTACCACACCACCGAGCAGTCAGGAACCCATGAGACCCCGTTTAGCTTGGTCTATGGGTGTGACGCCATGATTCCGGTGGAGATCCAGGAGAGCTCGCCGAGATTCCAGAACTTTGTAGAGGAAGACTCGAATGAAGAGAGAAGGCTGAACCTGGATCTGCTGGATGAGGTCAGGGAAGAGGCGAGGCTGAAGGCTGAGGCGGTGAAGAGGAGGATCGAGCGAAGATACAACTCAAAGGTGATGCCAAGGCAGTTCAGAGAAGGCGATCTGGTGATGAGGAAGGCCCACCAGTACGAGATGGAGAATAAACTATCACCCAAGTGGACTGGACCGTTCAGAATAACCGAGGCGCTCGGGAACGGAGCCTACCGCTTAGAAACGCTGGAAGGAGGGGCGATCCCTCGCACCTGGAACGCCACACACCTGAAGTTGTACTATAGTTAAGAGCTTTGTAAGTAAAGACAAACACAATGTTATATTACAATGTCTCTGTTAAAACAGTTTGAAGGGGGCACTCTTTTTTCCCTAAGGAGGGTTTTTAATGAGGCCACCCAATAAAAGAAGAGTTTTCGAAGTATAAGGTGTTTTCAGATTGCATGTGTGCTATTTTCAAAAGTTTTGAAGAAAGACCTTGTCATTTGTACATGATTTAAGGCAAGAAAAGATATATCGCGTGCTTTCTAAAAAGTTGTAAGTCCCCATCGTTTTTCGGCGATCGGAGGCACCAGTTAAGTTTTAAGTCCTCATCGTTTTTCGGCGATTGGAGGCACCAGTTAAGTTTTAAGTCCTCATCGTTTTTCGGCGATTGGAGGCACCAGTTAAGTTTTAAGTCCTCATCGTTTTTCGACGATTGGAGGCACCAGTTAAGTTTTAAGTCCTCATCGTTTTTCGGCGATTGGAGGCACCAGTTAAGTTTTAAGTCCTCATCGTTTTTCGGCGATTGGAGGCACCAGTTAAGTTTTAAGTCCTCATCGTTTATCGGCGATTGGAGGCATCAGTTAAGTTTTTTAAAGTCCTCATCGTCTTTCGGCGATCGGAGGCACCAGATGAAAGACCTCAACGCCCTCGCGCGTCCTGAGGCAAGTAAAAGACCTCCTCGCCGTCGAGCAAGTGCAGGCGAGAAAGAGAAAAAGTCCTCCATGTTTCTGGGAGCGAGAAGATGTAACTCCTGGGGCAATGTAGAGGCAAGTTAAAGACCTCCTCGCCGTCGAGCGAGTCCAGGCGAGAAAGAGAAAAAGTTCTCCGTGTTTCTGGGAGCGAGAAGATGTAACTCCTGGGGCAATGTAGAGGCAAGTTAAAGACCTCCTCGCCGTCGAGCGAGTGCAGGCGAGAAAGAGAAAAAGTCCTCCGTGTTTCTGGGAGCGAGAAGGTGTAACTCCTGGGGCAATGTAGAGGCAAGTTAAAGACCTCCTCGCCGTTGAGCGAGTGCAGGCGAGAAAGAGAAAGGTCCTCAGTGCATCCAGGGGGGAGGAGATGTACACCCTGGGCAAGTTGAGGCACCAGATAAAGTCCTTATCGCCGTTGTGCGAGCTAAGGCCAGTTAAAGACCTCCTCGCCGCCGAGCGAGTGCAGGCGAGAGAAAGAAAAGGTCCCCAGTGCATCCAGGGGGGAGGAGATGTACACCCTGGGCAAGTTGAGGCACCAGATAAAGTCCTTCTCGCCGTTGAGCGAGTTCAGGCGAGTTAAAAGACCTTCTCGCTTACGTGCGAGCATGGGCAAGATAAAATCCTTCTCGTCTCGAACGAGTTCAGGTATGGCGAAGAGGGTGGAAGAAGCTTGAAAGGTGGCTAAGGTAGGTTCGAAGAGAACGCCTAGCCAGCCGGTCTTTTGCTCTGAAGTTCAGGGGGGCAAAGGAAGATTCCAAAGGGCGCTTCTACCCCAGATAAAGAAACGATTGCCGAAGCATGAGGCTAGGAAAAGCTGATGTTACCAAGAGGTCTTGGCGATCGGGGAGAGTTTAAACAACGACGAGAAGGTTGAAAGACTTGTTTGATAAAGACAGGGCGAGCGGGGCGCTGTTTGAGCCAACAATTGAGTTACAGTTCGTTGTTTGAAGGGTATTCTTGCAATAAGGTTAGTTGCCTTAAGAGTACAAGTTGTTTGAAGCGATTATTGCTTGAGTTTGAATTGGCTCGAGGCAGTTACGTCAAAAGTTGCGTTTGCAAAATCACTAAGTTAAATCCGACAAAGTTAAACATGCAAAGAAGGCTAAAGCGCTTAAAAGGAGTCAGGGGAGAGAATATCCAAGCTTTGTGATTGAAATAAGTATCTGTTCAAAACACATAAGCACGAGTTTTTATTACAAGGTATATACAAGGGAAATTATAAAGTAGCAGATGAGGTGGAGTGGATTAGTCTTCAGCAGGAACGACCTTTCCATCTACTACTTCGTTGTTCAACGACACCATGCTGAGGTCAAGATCGGGGAATAGGCATGCGAATTGTTTCCGAGCGGCTTCGAATCCAGCAGCCAGAATCTGAGCAGAATTTAGCTTAAGTTCTTCAATTTGCCCTTGAAGTTCTTCAACCTGTTTCTTGAGCTCCTTGTTCTGCTGCTCCAGCTCTTCAACCTGTTTTCGGAGTTGTTCGTTGGTCTCTTGAGCATGGAGAAGGTCGTCAGTAACCTTCTTGGATTCCGTTTGAGCTTGGGCCAACTCGGCAGCCATCTTTCCTTTCTCCTTGTTTGCCTCGGCGAGATCAGCCATGGCGTCGTCCCTCGCTTTTTCTACTTGCCCAAGTAGCTTCTCGCGGTCGATCGACCTCTGCTCCAGTCTTTGCAGCTTGGCGGCGTCAGCTTGAATGCGAGCCTCCAGGTCGCTCGCCTTGGTGCAAAGAGGCACGATTTTGCTTTCCAACTCGACCTTCTCTTGGGCAAGATCGTGAACTTTGCGGCGAAGGTCAGCAGCTTCCTTGCGCGCCAGCCTGAGCTCGGTATTCAGGGCATCCTCCACTCGGGAGTGTTCGATTTCTGCGAGCGTCAGGCTGAATGACATTTTCTCCACCTCGACCTTCATAGTGCTATTTTCAGTCTTGAGGTTAAAGAGATCATCTTGAAGCCTCCTGGTGGAGCTCTCCACAGCCCTCGTTATGATCGCGGGGATATCCTCTGCTATGGTTTTCAACTTGGCAGTTAGAGGTTCCCACATCCTTGTGACTTCAAGGGAAAGGTTTGCTGCTTGGAGAGGCGCCAGGGGGGCTTGTTGAGGGTTCTCGTCGCCACCTTCCTTAGCAGGATCTTCAGTGTTTGCTTCCTGGCGTGGCGACGGGATCGGGGATTTGGTAATTAGAATTGGAGAGGTATGAGCAACCTCATCCCCGATTGGAACATCTCCTGCAGCTGAGGTGTTTGAAGGGGGGCCCCCTCCAGCTGAGATGTGTGGCGTAGAGGCACTTGGGGGGTCCTCCAAGAAATTTGGCTCTTAGGCCTCAGCTGCAGGTGGCGCAGTGGCCAGCGGAACCGCTTGGACTGGTGATGAAGGAGCTTGTGGTGTTGGCGATGAGGGAGGAGGAGCAGGCGTTGATGGTGGTGTTGAGGTTGGAAGAGGGGGTGGAGCAGGTGGAGAAGATGGTGCCACCCTCTTCCTTTTTGTAACGAGGCCATCCTCTGTGACCTCGTCATCCTCCTCATGGACGACTTGAGGGGCTTTTCGCTTAGGTCTCTTAAGGACCAGTTTCTTGCGCTGGGTGGGTTCCTTGGGCGGTGATCGCCCATGAACGATGGCCTTCTCGACCGCCGAGTTGGGCACCGTTTGGGAACCGGTTGCCAACCCGTGGTTTCGGGCGAGCGATTTGAGTTCAGCGAGCATGTTCCTGGGCAACATGTTGTCTGCAGGGGACAGAGATGCGTGGGTTAACTCAAGGAAAACAGATAAGTGCATAGTGTAATAAACAGCAAAGCAGATAACATGTGCAGGAAAAGTAAAGCCAAAGTCTTGCGCATAACGCACAAGACGCCCAGAGACAGCTAAACAGAAGCAGTATTAAAGCAATGGTTCAAATGACCTAACCTATTTGAAATTCTAGCTGATCTTCGAAGAATTCAAAGCTGATCAGGGAAGTGGTGAGGAAAGTTATGTTGGCGTCCGCCACCTTCTTCCAGAAGAGACAAAGGTCTCTGTCCAATGCTCCCATGCTATCAGGACTTCTGGGCCTCCTGAAGCAGCTCTTGGACTCCTTTTTCCCCTTGTCCACCCAGTACAAGGGGAAGCCATCAAGAAGGGAGGTATCCTTGTCGTTTGCACGTACTTGGATGAATTTTCCCTTCCAGTCTTTGTACGATTGCTGGAAGATGGTAAAAATGGATCTCCCAGCAATTGCATTCAAGCTGACCCACAGGCGGTCTCCTGGGTGCTTGGCCTCGAAAAGGAACAAAAACACGTCCACCGACGCGGGCAACCCCAGGTGGTCGCACGTTATTTGAAAGGCTCGAACAAACGCCCAGCTGTTGGGGTGAAGCTGGGCGGCAGCAATGTTGAGCTCGGTCAAAAGTTCCCTCTCGAATCGGGTAAGAGGGAACCTAAGCTTAACCTTCTTGAAGAAAGTTGTATAGACAAAGCAGAAGGGCCCGTCGGCGCTTACTTTGTCATCAGCACACACGGGCAGGTCGGCGGGGCAAGGCAGCACCATCATCCTTTCATCGTGCTCCTTGTGAAACGACTGGTAGATTTCGTCCCCCTTAGTCAACCGCAAAACGGCTCCCGCAGTGTTCACCGACGAGGTCTCCTTCAGAAGGGTTGAGTTAGCCCAGGGGTATAGAGTTTTGAAGTCTGGCAGAGGGACGGGGGCTCCTCCAGCGTTAGATGGAGTCGCCTGAGCCAGGGCAGTTTGGGAAGATGCAGGCCTCTCAGCCTGCGAAGAGGAAGCACCACGAACTTGTGTTGAGTCGTGTGCTTGTGAAGGAAGGTTTCGCGCTGATGGAGGGGGGTTCGGGGTAATCTTGGTGCGAGTCATGATGGCAGCTGCAAAGGAAGAAGAAAGGAAAAATGATCAGGAGGGTTACAAAGGCTGACTAGATCATAGAAGGAAGGTGAAAGACGAACAAATGTGGGTTCGTTGCGACGATCGACAAAGCCCTAAGTTACGCAGAAGGAGAAATGGAAAAACGACCCACAGCGTATGCACCAGGCAGTTACAGGATGATGCAAATCGGTGAAAATGCAAGGAAACCCAGCAGATGAAGGAAAGTAATTACCTTTCGATGATCAGGAAGACGGTGAAGGGAGATGGTGATCTAGAGCGTTGAAGAACGTCGAGAGCTTTCGCAGAAGGAAGTGAGAGCGTTTGCAAGCACGAAGAAAGTGATGGAACAGTGGAGCGTAATGGGTTTAAGGGTTTTCGAAATGATTTTAGGAAGCGCTAATGGCAGATAAAGAGAGCCGTTGATGAAGCCACGTGTCGTACGATGAGTGAAGGGTTTGGTGGAGCGTCAGAGCAGCAGAAAGTACAATCGCTTGGAATTCTGCGTCAGTGCCATGTAGATCGGTGTTAACGAAGGCTCTTTCAGTCTTTTCGCTAGACAAGTCTTCGCTTAAGACTGGGGGGCTTGTGTACCGCCCTGGTGGTCGGGTATGATGACGTGGCATCCTGCTAAAGTGTAGGCGTGTTGACAAGGCGCCGGGTTGGCAGATAGGAAGGAAGTTGGAAGGCACGTGTAGTCGCCAGTTGTTAAGTTGGCGTGTTCCGACTTCCAGCTTACCAGAATAGGCGATCGCCAGGTTGAAGATGAAGTCGCCAGATGTAGACCCAGGCGACCAAGCAGTTGGAGATCGCCAGAGCGAGCACATCGCCGAAGATGAAGGGGAAGCAGATTATGAAGGCGGCCGGCGAGACCACAGGGAAGGTGTATGAAGGCCCTAACTCGCCAGTTCCAGTAGAGATCGCACTCCTAAGTTAGCTATGCACTAGGCAGTACCATGCATAAGTAACTTAGCCAAAATGAGAGCAGAAGCAGCGCCAAGTCAGGGAGCCTCCAGATGATGGCACGTGTACAGTTGGATGCAAGCCACGTGTCCAAATCTGTAACTGCCAGGAGAGAGAAAGCCACCAGGTATATAAGAGTTCTTAACAGACTTTCTGAGGTACGCACGTTCAGTTCATACACTTTACGCTTGCGAGTGATAGAGCTGATTGTGAGAGAGGATTTGCACGGTTCTCGTTCTTAGTATTTGGTGATACCGTCACTGACTTGAGCGTCGGAGTGCGATCGGCCGCAGCGGCGCCGTATCGTTTCTTTGTAGGCTCCTGAAGTAGATCCCGGAGAGGAACGAAGGTGAGAAGCGGTGCGCACGTCGATCCTTTGACGAGGCATTCTCCAGCGTTCCGGTCAACAGGCAGGATCAGATACCAAATTGTAAAACAAACTACCACTCACACTTGAATTTTCTCTAAAGAAAACACTCTTCTATTTATCTCTATTGTATTTCTTTATGTGGTGCATCTTACAACTAAGAAAGCATCCAATTTATAGGCTTTAGGAAGCTCTAAAGCTCACTAACAACATAATTAAAATCCCACTCACAACTTTTGACCTTTCACATATCCAAACTCTCATTCTACTATTTTCTAGTAACTTCTAATTTTAAAACTCACAAATTACATTTAAAGTTTATTCAACATTTTCTTAGTTGTATATAAAATATTCATATAAAACAATAAAAATTGAAGTAGGTTGCGTTTTCCTAAAGTGTTGTAACTTTTACAAGTATATTTGAATGTGTTCAGTTATATTTTTCATAGAGCTTGCTAAGATAATGATTATACGTCTCAAAGTACTTTCATTGAACGTTTATTTCAATATAATCAGATTTTTCGGAGGAATCATTAAGCAAACTTTGCCTTGCAGCAGCACCCGAACACAAGACCTTATATTTATTCTGGAGAAAATAAAAAACAGTGGGAGGGTTGTGACATCTTTTTTCTAAGGCTGCAAAAGTTTACATATGATTGTAGGAATGTGTTTTTTTTGTCTAAGTTCTTCTTTTTTAAAGAGAATTCAAATTCTGGTTTTAGATTTGTGGTGTTATAACATTCAAATATAATTAAATTTATTTATAAATAAATATATTAAAACTATATAGTTTTAATATATTTAATATATTTTATAACCAAATATCCTAAAATTTTGAAAGTGTAACTTTACATTACAAATAAGTTTTCTAAAGTTTCAAAAATTTATTTTAAAAACTCAGCAAAATAACTTTGGATAATAAGTATTTCAACAACTAATTTTGGATAATAAGTATTTCAATAGTATTTACATATTTATTACGATTGATGGTAGTTGGTTTATACAATTCCTAGTTTTTTGGTTATGAGTTCATACTTTAAAAAATTCTGACTTATTTTGTTTTAACTTTTGATATACGTATATTTTATGTGCAATTTTAGTTTTAGTTATAATTGTTAATATTTAATTTTCATAATTTTGAAATATTTTAAATTAAGGCCTTTATTTTAAAAAATAATTAATTCACTGTGAAAGTAAGAAGTGATAAAGTTAATTTCTACTTACAATATGATCTTACAATCTCTGAAGCCTTCGTAGCCAAGAATCCACATGACTTTGAAGCCCACATCTGATAAATAATGCAATTATTTAAGATATATAAAGTAGTGATAAACATCAGTTCCCAAGTTGCAGTAAGGTGATAAAAGAAGCAATAGTGGAGTAAGGAGAAGATAATGTCTTATTTAGTGTTTCTTCTCTTTAGATATAATAGACATAAGTGTGGCTGAATTATAATTACTTTCTAGGACTTTCGTTGGCAGCCATTGAGCTTGTGTGGGAGAACACTGTGTGTACGGTGGAAGAGACAACTAAGGAGGATCGTTATAGATAGGGGAAAATGGGGTTAAAGGTTATTTCAGACAACAAGTCATTTTATGGAAATTTTGAAACTCATGGTATTTTACGGAGGTTTTGAAGGACTTTTCTCGAGGTTTAAAAAAATCCCACGGAAATTGAAACCCTGGATAAAGGACTTGATAGAGGTTTTAACACTAGATAATATAAAAATAAATCCTCGTTAAAATCGTTTTTTTGTAGTGTTTAGTTTATGAAATTAAATGTATTTTAAATTTATTGTTTTTAAAATATTAATAATTGTTATTAATTCAAATTTTTTTAATAATTTAGATACAACTATTCACTACAAGAAAATCATGAAATAGAAACTAATTTTAGAGACAAAAAATAATTGGTTACTATAGTGACTAAATTAGAGATCATTTTAGAAACTAAAAAAACTTTTGTTTTCTAAATTAGTTTCTATTATGGTTAAATAGTTTCTAAATTGGTATCTAATTAGCTACCAAGGTTTTTGCTACCAAATTTAGAATCTAAATAATTGGTAGTTAAAACCTTGGTAGCTAATTAGATACCAATTTAGAAACTATTTAACAATGATAAAAACTAATTTAAAAACAAAAATTTTTTAGTCTCTAAAATAGTATATAATTTAGTCACTATAGCAACTAACTATTTTTGGTTTCTAAAATTGGTTTCTATTTCATGATTTTCTTGTAGTGATTTGTCATCTCTTTTACATGTGAACTTTAATTGGACTTTGTTTTAATTAAATTTTGCATATATTGGTTTTTAAGTTAATTTTTTTTTATTTACTTTTGCATCTCCGTTATTTTCTCCTTTTTTTAAGTTTTAAAAGTATTGATGGAAGTATCAAATGTGAGACATCGAAATAGAAAAAAAATGAAAATTGTGGTTTGTACATTAAGGTTGTGTCGGGATTGAAGAAAGAATTTGTGAGGATTTGAGAGAAAAGTGTGAAGAAAGTATATATGCTTGAATTGGGGTATGTTGGAGTGAATGTGTGAGGATTTGTGACTAATGTGATGGTTAATAGATTGTTTTTAATTATTTTTGTTCCGGCCGGTTGACCTGGGACGTCTTTGTGCGCAACCTTGCCCGTCAGCTAGGGACACCTTCCCTCTGGCTACCTGTGGATACCTGCAAAGAAGGACAAAAGGGCGCCCTAGCGGCCGTTTGCACTCCGACGCTCAAGTCATCTACCAAGAAACACCAAAAACTCTGCACCTCCGTATCGGAGCACCGTGAATGGCACTCTGAAGGTGGTAAACGAAACTGTGTATTGTGTATCTTTTCTCCTTCTGGCAAACAACCTTTCTCTAGTCCCTTGTGCGTAGCCTCAAGACTCGAGCAAGCAACTAGAGTGTATTCTGTGGAAATTTGCCAAAAGTTTGAACCCCGTTTCCAACATCCCAGGTTCTATTTAAACGATTCTCGCATTTAAAGCGTCTTAAAGCGCATTTAAGGTTGTGAAACGTTCAGCGCCTTTAAGACGTTTAAACCGCTCGAAGCATTTAAAGTACCTTAAACGCTCGAAACGTAAACTTTAATTTAAATAGCTTTAATTACCTTATACCTGACAAATTGATGTTTCTGTTATGACTTGGCTGCTATTACCCGTGGAGGGCCTCACAGCACCGCGACCCAACTTAGGGGTATTTCGTCGTGTGAGTCCTCTTTCCTTGGAGTGCATCTGGCGCAAGGGGTGACTTTTTGGGTGCCAGCTCATGCCCCCAAACATCTAGTCACTCGCTTTGAGAGCGTATCTACCTTCCTCTCGTACCCTGCACCTGGCTACCCTGGGCGTGACCCTCCTCATGAGTCGTATCTATCCCAAGGGCCTCTCTAGGGTGACATGGGCACTTCGCGAGTCAGATTGCTCTCCACTGGCGCTAGTACTATGGCCTTCAAGCCACCTTTCTCTTCCCTTTATTGCTACCCCGGGTTATCGGGGTTTGAGGCCTTCCCATGGCGTCACTCCCTCCATGGTCTTTCCTACCCATGGGTATCGGGTACTTGACGCTGACTTTGACCTTGACTTTGTCAACGCCCGGGTACGGGATGGTACACAAGCCCCCCAGTCTCGAGCTGATTACTTGTTTTCAGCGAAAAGAGTAAGGCTTTGCCTCCATCGTACACGTGGCACCCCAGTGTCGTGTCATTCTCTAGTCAGTTGACGTGACATCCTTCGTACCGCTGATGTGACACTCTCCGTACTGATGATGTGACCTTCTCTGTATTGGAGATGTAACATTCTCTGAGCGGGAAAAACGACGCTTCGAGCTATACTCTCAATCTCTTGACACGTGGCCTAATCACACGGTCAGGGTTTGGCGCCTCTTGCGCTTCAAGTTGATACTTAATCCCTCGACATGTGGCTCAATCGCACGGTCCCAAATTAGCGCCTCTTGGGTTCCAAGTGTAACGTTTAAGACATCGAAATCCCGCACCTCAAACACTGTTCTATTCTCTCTTTCGCATTGTGCGCTACTGTTCATCTCTCTTTCTCTGAAGTTCTAGCGATCGCTGCTCCCTCTGCGCTTCCTCAACAACCACCGACCCACACGTTGAAAGGTACGATTTTTCTACCTCCATGGCTCGTTCTCTTGATTTATGTTCTCCGATATAACTGCCTGGGACCGTCTGTGCTTCTGTATTTCTACATTTCTTTCTCTCATCGTGCTTCTACGCTCTCTTCTCCCTTTTTCTGGGTTTCTTCGCGTGGGTGGCGTTTTCTAGGGTTTCTCTTCCCCTTTCTGCCTTGGCCTCGCTTGTTAAAACCCCTTTCCTTTCTTCTTTCTTCAGCTATTTAATCGCATAATGGTGCGCTCGAAAACGAAGTCCACTCCTCCCCCCAAGATCAACTACAAGGCCCTCTATAAATGGGCCTCTGACGATCTCTTAAACGAATGCACCACCTTGACAACCATCGAGGATGTGGAGAACCATCGGGGGGACCCTCATTTATACAACTTGAACGCCTTCTGTCGCACCCACGATGCCCACATCTCCGTCCGCCATGGCACACCCGGGGAACCCGTTTGTGTGGATGATAAGCCCAGGGGTAGGGCCCCCTTTTTCTTCATGTACCAAACAGTATTCAAACGCGTTGGTGTGCGCCTTCCATTTACACCCTTCGAGAGGGAACTCCTCACGGAGATCAACACGGCCCCCGCCCAGCTACACCCTAATAGTTGGGCCTTCGTCCGGGCCTTTCAAATTCTCTGCGGATATCTGGGCGTTCCCCCTTCTGTGGACGTCTTTCTTCATTTCTTCGAGGTGAAGAAACAGGGGAAAAAAGCCTCTGGGTGAGCTTTTCCGGGATTGCCGGCAGGATCATCCTCTCCCTCTTCCAGAACTCATACAAAGGCTGGAAAGGGAAATTCTTTAGGGTGTGCTGCGCCAAACAGGACCCCACAGCCTTGGATGGCTTTCCCCTATACTGGACAGAGCACCCCAAGCTGCTCAAGCCTAAGACCCTGGATGAGCTGTCCTCTACTGATAGGGGGGTATGTGAGGCCTTGGCTGGCCTGAGGATCGTTTTTGACACGCTGAAGCTCATAGCGTGTGAGTACAATGCGCACACCCTGTCCACCTATTTTGGTAGGGAAGCTCGTTCCTTGTTGCCTTTTTTGTTCTTCCTTTCTTATTTGTGCTTTATTGCATCATGCTTATACTGCTGGCCTTCTCCACCTGTTTCCCTCGTTGCTAAGTGTTCGTTTGTACTCTTTATATTTCATTTACCTGCGTTCCTTGAGGATCTGTATAACTGCGTTGGTGGTGGGATTGGCATTCTGTGCTTTGTGTGTAACTGACGCCTTGTGCTTGGCTTGGTGTGGCTTTACCTTCTGTTCTTTGGTTGAATGCAGGATCAATGATGGATTCATCTAGGAGGATGGTCCTGGAGAAAGCATTGAAGGCTCGTGCCCCCAAGGCTGGCGCCTCCACCACACCCACTGCTGACCCAAACCTCCCACTATCCTTGCCCTCACCAACACCAACCACCACCGAAACTCCACTAGGCCCATCTTCACCACCTCCACTAGCCCCCAAACACTCCAAACACCTAATTCACCTCCACCCATCGCCATAGTCCCACTGGTTGTGGCCTCATCACCTGCTCCAGCCCCCCTTGACAAAGAGAAGAGGGTGCTGGAGGTCCTCTCCGATGACGAAGACTCCGGCGGTCGGGTAGTCTTCAAGAGGAGAAGGGCTGCCAGGGTTCCCATCCTACCAGCAGCGTCCCCACAGGGAGGGGAGTCCTTCAGGGACAATCCCCCTAGCGCCACCTCTCCCCAACCCACAATAGTCCAAGAGGAAAAAGACAATGGGGCCGAGTCTGCTCCACCTCCACCACCAGCCGAGGTCTCTGCTGTTCCTGCCTCCGTTCCTGCTGTTCCTGCCCCCGTTCCTGCTGCCCCAGAGCTTATTGCCATTCCTCCTCCAATCATGCATCTGATGAGGGGCTTCAACGGACGGTTGATGCCAGAAGGCTCCGACAGGAGAGTGCCCTATCATTTGGGAGCCTTCTTGGTCGTGGCCCTTGATTGGCGCGCCCAAGCTAAAAGTGCTGCTTCAAATACACGAGCCCTCCAGGCCCTGAAAGAAGAAGTGGCCACTCTGAAGGAGGAGAAGGAAGCTTTGGGGCGCCAAAATGAGGCCTATCAAGCCTCTCTGAAGTTGGCCCAAGAGGCCAAAGAGGAGGCTGACAGGCAACTGGATGAGGCGATGGAAACCCAGGCTGATTTCTACGTCCGGGAGGTGTCTCTCCAAGTTCAAGTAACGGATCTCCAAGACATGGCCGAGGCTTCCGAAGAGCTTAAGAAGGACTTGGAGGATCAGTGCTATGGGCAGGCAGAGAGACTGGAGAGGATGGAGGAGGAAATGGCTACCAAGGTCAAGGCATTGGGCCTTCTCCAGGTTGATCATAACAAGCTGCAAACTGAGGTCAACAGGCTCCAAGTTGAGAAGGAGGCTCTGGAGAAGCAGGTGGCCTCCGGGGACTCTACCATTGAGGAGTTGGAGAAGGTCAAGAAGGAACTCATCGACGACATGGCCGACACCTTCGAGGAGGGATTCAAGGAGGCTTTGGCCCAAGCCGCCTGCGAGAACCCGGGGATCAATGTTTCTAACTGCGACCCTTGCAACCATATCGTCGATGGGAAAGTCGTGCCCCTTGGCCTTGGGGAATAGCCTGCTCTGAACATGCCCCCTCAATTTCTTTGTAGACTCATTTCCATCATCTTTCAATACTTGTAAATTTGACAATTTATTTTGTTGATTTGACTGCTCCCCTAGCTTCTGTTTTTGCGTATCTGTTTTCTGCCTGCTTTCATGCCTACTTTTCTCGTTCTTTCGTATGATTTTGCTCGCTTTGCCTCATTGAGTGCGTTATCTCCGACGCCTTTCTTCATCGTGTTAGCCGTTAACCTTTGAGTAACGTGTGACCCTCTCTCGTGGCACTTCGCTTGTCCTTCGTATCCGCGAGGAGTCTCCCTCGTGAAGGCGTTGATTTTGGCGACTCATGCCTTTATATTTCTCCTTTTCTTCTCTGGCCTCAACATCGCTCCAGGGCGTGGAGGACCCTCTTCTCGCCTGAACTCACTCTAAGGTGAGAAGGACTTTCTCTGGTGCCTCGACTTGCCCAGGGGTTACCTGGATGCACTGAGGACTTTCTAATCTCATCTCGTACCGGGGCTAGTTGTTCATACTTGAGGAGGGGGCGTCCCGAGGGAATCCCTTAACCCCTGCTCAAGGACTAGGTGTCCGGTTTGTACCTTTCTTGCCTGAACTCACTCGAGGGCGAGGAGGACTTATCTCTGGTACCGGGGCTAGCTATTCATACTTGAGGAGGGGGCGTCCCGGAGGAATCCCTTAACCCCTGCTCAAGGACCAGGCGCCCGGGTTTTAACTGGTACCGGGGCTAGCTATTTATACTTGAGGAGGGGGCGTCCCGGAGGAACCCCTTAACCCTTGCTCAAGGACTAGGCTCCCGGATTTTAACTGTTATCTGGACATACCTTTGTTTCGATCTTCGGGTATGCGCTCACGCCACTTGCTCTGATTTGACTCCTGCTTTTTTATCCGGCGGCGCCTACATCTGGCGACGCCTCCTCCCGTGTCGACGCCTTATCTCGGCGACGCTTGCACTTGGCGTTGCCTCTTCTTGGCGACGCCTCACCCGACGGTTGCACTTGGCGTCGCCTAATCTTGGCGACGCCTTCTCCTGGCGACGCCTACGCTAGGCGTTGCTTTTGAATCTTTGTCTTTGTTTCTTAACCTTTGATCTTACTTAGAGAGAGAGGAAAAAACTGAAACCGAGCTTTCTGGAACTTTTCTTTTTCTTTCTTTTTACTTTGGGTGACCTCATTAAAAAACCCCCGAGAGGGAAAAAGAGTGTCCCCTTTACAACTGTGTATTTCAACTTAACTGAAGTAGAATTTTAAATTGGCCGCATTCCAACTACGTGGAATGGGGCCTCCTTCCAAAGTTTCTAAGTTGTATGAACAATTCCCCTTGGCATCGGTAACTCTGAAGGGTCCGGTCCATTCGGAAGACAATTTGCTCTCTAGCTCATATGGGTGAGCCTTCCTCATGACTAAGTCACCAACTTGAAATTGCCGCGGCTTCACCTTAGAGCTATACTGTCGCTCCACTCTTCTCTTGACTGCCTCAGCCTTTATTCTTGCTTCTTCCCTGGCTTCGTCCAGCAAGTTCAGATTCACTCGCCTCTCTTCATTGGATTCTTCGGCCACAAAATTCTGGTAACGTGGCGAGCTTTCGTGGATCTCCACTGGGATCATCGCATCTGACCCATATACCAGACTGAAAGGCGTCTCCATGGTGGAAGATTGGGGTGTGGTATGGTACGCCCATACGATCCTTGGCAGTTCTTCCGCCCACGCCCCTTTATCTTTTTCTAGCCTTCTCTTTAGTCCTCTCAGCAAGACTCTATTCGCCGACTCTACTTGCCCATTGGTCTGGGGGTGTTCGACTGACGCCAACACCTGCTTGATGCCCACCTCTGCACACAGGTTTCTCAACTGTTGGCTCGCAAACTGGGTGCCATTGTCGGATACCAGCCGCCTAGGCACGCCAAAGCGACACACAATGTTCTTCCAAACAAAGTGTTGCACCTTGTGCACAGTAATCTGGGCCACGGGTTCCGCCTCTATCCACATGGTGAAATATTCAATGGCGATGATTAGGTACTTCATCTGTCGTATCGCCAGGGGGAATGGACCTAGGATGTATATCCCCCACGTATGGAAAGGCCACGGGATGTATATGGATCTCAGCTCCTCTAGCGGCGCCTTGTGCCAATCAGCGTGTTTCTAACACTGCTTGCAATGCTGGGCGTGCCGCACGCAATCCTCTTTCACTGTTGGCCAGTAGAAACCTACACGTACCACCTTAGAAGCTAGAGACCTTCCACCCACGTGGCTCCCACAAATACCTTCATGGAGCTCCGCCATTATCCTGGTGCACTCGTCGCCACTTACGCACGTTAGGATAGGGTGGGTGAACCCGTGCCTGAACAATACTCCGTCCACTAGGGTATACCTTGCGGCATTCCTCTTAACCTTCTTGCCCTCCTCTGGTTCCGCTGGGAGAACCCCATCCGCCAGATACCGTCTGTATGGCGTCATCCAGGTGTCTCCTTCGGCTAAAGCATATATCTGCGTATGCCTTCCTCCTTCGGGCGTGTTCACGTATGTGCTGATATGGGGTATCTTTACTGTATCTTGAGTAAAGGAACAATGACTCCTTGGCCTCCCTATCGCAGTGCTAATATGGAGGAAATCCACCTTGTTGTCTTCCACGAATTTTCACGGAGCTTTGAGCGTCTCTTGGATTACTGTCCTCTGCCTGCCCCTGTTGCCTGAGCTGGCCAGCTTGGCCAGCAGGTCAATTCTGGCATTCTGTTCTCGTGGGACATGTATTAGCTCAAGAGCGCTAAATGCTCCCTTCAGCAGTTGGACGTACCTTAAATACGCCGCCATTTGTGGATCTTTTGCTTGGAACTCACCCGATACTTGTCCCATAATCAACTATGAATCACTCTTCACCAAGAGGTTTTGCGCACCCATCTCCTTAGCCAGGAGCATCCCTGCTATCAGTGCCTCGTACTCAGCCTGATTGTTACTCGCTTTAAAGGCGAAACCCAGAGCTTGCTCAATCAGCACACCATTGGGTCCCTCCAAGACTATCCCCGCACCACTTCCTTGCTGATAGGAAGAGCCATCGACCGAGAGCAACCACTGCGATCCCGGTTCCACTTCTTGTTCGCCTCCAGGCGAGAGCTCTGCCACAAAATCCGCATATACCTGCCCTTTGATGGATCCTCTGGGCTCATACTGGATGTCAAATTCTGACAACTCCACCGCCCAGCGAACCATCCTTCCAGCTACGTCGGGTTTCTGCAATACCTTTTGTATGGGGAGGTTCGTCATCACCACTACTATAAAACTGTGGAAGTAGTGGCAGATCCTCGTGGCCGAAAATACCACTGCCAACGCTGCCTTTTCCAGTGTCTGGTACCTCGTTTTTGGGCCTTGTAAAGCCTTGCTCACGAAATAGATGGGCTTCTGCACTTGGTCCTGCTCCTGGACCAGCAGAGAACTGATAGCCCGTTCTGTTACAGCGAAGTATAGTCGGAGGGGCACGCCCGCTATTGGTTTGCAAAGGACCGGTGGCGTCGCCAAGTACTCTTTCAACTTTATGAAAGCCGCTTCACATTCGTCGGTCCATGCAAAGCGACTATTTCTTTTGAGGCACTGGAATTAGGGGTGCCCCTTCTCTCCCCCTGCAGAAACAAACCCCGATAATGCTGCCATTCGCCCCGTCAGTTGCTGCACTTCCTTCACTGATGTCGGGCTCCTCATGGCGATGATGGCTGCGCACTTGTCTGGGTTGGCCTCAATTCCTCTTTCCGTGAGCATGAAGCCTAAAAACTTCCCTGCCTCAACCCCAAAGACACATTTCTCAGGGTTCAGTTTGAGGCGATATTTCGACGGTGGCAAACAACTCTTCCAGGTCTGTTGTATGTTGCCTTCTATCGCGCGAAGTTACCACCATGTCGTCTACGTAGGCTTGCACGTTCCTTCCCAACATGGGCGCCAGGACCTTGTCCATTAGCCTTTGATAGGTGGCGCCCGCATTCTTTAATCCAAACGGCATTACTTTATAGCAGTAGCTGCACGTCTCGGTCTTGAACGCTGTTTTACCCTCATCTCTCGGGTGCATCTTGATCTGATTATACCCCGAAAAAGCGTCCAAGAAACTTAGCATTTCGCAGCCTGAGGCACTATCCACCAGGGCGTCGATGCTGGGTAGTGGATACGAGTCCTTGGGGCATGCCTTGTTCAGGTCCGTGAAGTCTACACACATCCTCCACTTCCCATTTGCTTTTTTCAGTAGGACGACGTTGGCCAGCCACTCGGGGTATTGGATTTCCCGTATGTGTCCGGCGCTCAACAGCTTCTGCGTCTCTTCCCTTATCACAAGCCGCCTTTCTTCATTGAACTTTCTCCTTCTTTGTTGCACGGGGCGGATCGTGGCATCCATGCTAAGGTGGTGGCATAGAAAGTCAGGGTCGATGCCCGGCATGTCTGAGGCGGACCATGCGAAAGCATCTAGATGACGTGAAATCACCTCCGCCACCTCATCCTGTTCTTCTTGGCTCAACAAACGCCCCAGCTTGAACGCTTTGCCGTCGATCTGCCTCTCCACCGTGTTGGTCGCCGGCTGATCCCTGCTATCTTCCTTAAGGGGCGTCGCCCGGTAGTGCTTTCCAGGCGTCGCCTCTTCTACGGGCGATGTGTCGTCCTGCCTCTCCTCTGCGTGCGTGTTTGCTTCGGGCGTCGCCCTCACGGGTGTGGCTTCGCCAGGCGTCGACTCCGTTGGCGTCGCCCCGTTCAAGGGTTCTACCTCCATCGTTGTGTCTATACTTGGCGGACGCTCAAACACCATGAACACGCCGCTCTTCGTTTTTAGACTATTCCCATAACATTTCCGCGCTTCTTCCTGATCTGACTTGATGACGATCATTGTGCCGCTGAGATCCGGCAGCTTCATCTTCATGTGGCGCGTGGAGGCTACTGCGTTCAGCCTGTTCAACGCCGGTCTGCCCAACAAGATGTTGTAGGCTGAGTTGGCGTTCACGACTAAGTACCTAATGTTTTCGGTGCGTGAGGCCGCTCCATCCGAGAATGTCCTCCTCTATTCCAGGTAGCCTCGTACTTCCACCTGGTTGTCAGCGAACCCATATAAGCACCCTCTGTAGGGTCTCAAAAGTTCAGGAGACAACCGCAACTTGTTGAATGTCGACCAAAACATAACATCTGCGGAGCTTCCTTGGTTGACTAGAACCCTATGCATCTTTCTGCCGGCCGTGACAACCAAAATGACCACGGGGTCATTATCGTGCGGCACAACATCCTGTAGATCCGTCCTCGTGAACACGAGGTCTGACTCCCACGGGTTACCTGAGATTCTTTCTTCAATCGAATTGACCCCCCTCGCATATTTCTTTCGTTCGGAGGCAGTGGGTCCTCCCCTGGAAAAGCCACCAGCAGTGGTGTGGACAGGCATCTCGTGCGCTTATTCTTCCACTGGTGCTGGCAGGGTCGCGGTCGTGGCGGGCTCTGCGATGTAATCCTTCAAAAACCCGCTTCTCACCAACTCATCTAGTTGGTATCCCAGCGACAGGCAGTTGTTGATGTGATGACCGAAAGCTTCATGGAACTCGCACCAAGAGTCCTTGCGAGGCCCTAACACCTTGTCGGTCTTCGCCGGTCGCCTCAACCTTTCAGCTATATTGGGCACGGCAATCAAATCCTTCAATTCCACCACAAAGTCGTACCTCGCTGGCCTGGCCCTTTCCCTGGCCGGGCGATTTCCTTCTGCTGGACCCCTGGGCTGGGGTTTTCTTGTCTCATAGGGGCGTCTCCCATCTGGCTTTTTCCTCCCCGTCGTGGTCTCGTTGACCCTGACGGGTTGAGCCCGCATCTGCGCTCTCGGGCGTGAGGGTACGACGCTGGTGCGCTTCTCACACACCTCTTCCTCAGAGGCGATATGCTCCACCGCGCGACGCCTTATTTCAGCGAAGGTCCTGGGGTGATTGCGAATGATGGATTCGCAAAAAGGTCCGGGACACACGCCCTTTCTGAATGCGTACACGATCATGGGCTCTTCCTTAGTACCAACCTTTACTACCTGGGCCCCGAAACGGTTGATGTACTCCTTCAAGGTCTCTCCTTAATATAGTTTCACATCAAACAGGTCATACGAAACTGGCGGCAGGGCCCTGTTAGCTAAGTATTGCTCCCTAAACAACCGCGACAACTACTGGAAGGAGGTGATATGGCCGTTTGGAAGGCTGATGAACCAGTCCATGGCCATCATCGTCAAGGTGCTCATAAAGAGCTTGCAGAGCCGCCTACTAGCACCATCTGCGTGTGGAAAGCAGTGAGGTGCGCCTCAGGATCCTCCATCCCGGTGAAGATCACCTTGGGTCCCGGAAACGTGTTGGGGATCATAGCTTCCAGAATCTCCTGCGAGAAGGGTGTGGAAAACTCCCTTGGTGGGGTGAAAGGCTCGGTCTCATTTTGGTCACGTTGCCCTTGGTTATCGCCCAAACCACGGCGCAACTCTTCATTGATACGATGGAGCTCATCATTTCTCACGTGGGAGGCCGCGAGATCCGCCTGCATACGCTCTTGCTCCGCCCTTGATTCCATCATTTCATCTTGCAGCCCCCGCATCATGTCCATGACCTGCTGCATGGACATTTCCTCGCCTGCTGCGCGCGCGGAACCTTGTCTCGTGCCCCTCATTCTTCACTGTTTTCCTCTGAAACTTCCCCAGTCGTTATGGTAGCTCTGATAAATTGCCTGAAACTTGCGATGGGATTGATATTTTAAATCGGCCCCACGGTGGGCGCCAAATGCTCCGGCCGGTTGACCTGGGACGTCTTTGTGCTAGGGACACCTTCGTTCTGGCTACCTGTGGATACCTGCAAAGAAGGACAAAAGGGCGCTCTAGCGGCCGTTTGCACTCCGACGCTCAAGTCAGCTAGCAAGAAACACAAAAACTCTGCACCTCCGTATCGGAGCACCGTGAATGGCACTCTGAAGGTGGTAAACGAAACTGTGTATTGTGTATCTTTTCTCCTTCTGGCAAACAACCTTTCTCTAGTCCCTTGTGCGTAGCCTCAAGACTCGAGCAAGCAACTAGAGTGTATTCTGCAGAAATTTGCCAAAAGTTTGAACCCCGTTTCCAACATCCCAGGTTCTATTTAAACGATTCTCGCATTTAAAGCGTCTTAAAGCGCCTTTAAGACATTTAAACCGCTCGAAGCATTTAAAGTACCTTAAACGCTCGAAACGTAAACTTTAATTTAAATAGCTTTAATTACCTTATACCTGACAAGTTGATGTTTCTATTATGACTTGGCTGCTATTACACGTGGAGGGCCTCAGAGCACCGCGACCCAACTTAGGGGTATTTCGTCGTATGAGTCCTCCTTCCTTGGAGTACATCTGGCGCAAGGGGTGACTTTTTGGGTGCCAGCTCATGCCCCCAAACATCTAGTCACTCGCTTCGAGAGCGTATCTACCTTTTTCTCGTACCCTGCACCTGGCTACCCTGGGCGTGACTCTCCTCATGAGTCAGATTGCTCTCCACTGGCGCTAGTACTATGGCCTTGAGGCCACCTTTCTCATCCCTTTATTGCTACCCCGGGTTATCGGGGTTTGAGGCCTTCCCATGGCGTCACTCCCTCCATGGTCTTTCCTACCCATGGGTATCGGGGAGCAACACTGTGGATGCCTTGCTCTGGTGACATTTTACCTTGGCGACGCCCTACCTTGGCGACGCCTTCTCTAGGCAACGTCTTATCTAGGCGACACTTCCTCTTGGCGACGCCTCGCCTTGGTGATGCTTGCACTTGGCGTCGCCTCACCTAGGCGACGCCTTATGTTGACTTTGACGTTGACGCTGACTTTGACCTTGACTTTGTCAACGCCCGGGTACGGGACGGTACAATTTTTTTAAGGTATAAAATGTAATTTTAGAAATTTACCCTTGTAATAAAAAAATTCAAATAATGAAATATTAGGGATTGATCCTGTCGTCAACTCAAGCGTGGAGGAATTGCTTTGTCGCTTCTTTGCCCCGCCTATGGCAACTGTGCTATCTGCAAGAATACTCTTACAACCTCCTCCTGGAACTCCAAACGCAACCTGCAAACACACAGACGGCGCCTCTAGCGGCCGTTTGCACTCCGACGCTCAAGTTAGATCACAGAATCACCAACAAAATAAATGTGTCCCTATCTCTCTATGATTCTCTCTTTTTATTCTCTCTCTGTGTCTGTGCCTAACAGAATTCTGTTACGCTATTCTCTGCGTGTGTCAGAATTCTGTTATGCTTTTGTGCGAAAACGTACCACAATCAGTGAAGACGTGGGTGTCTGTGTTGTCTGTACCTTTCATGACACGGAGTGCACCTTTATCTGGGCCGCGCCCCTCTCAGACAATGACACGTGGAGGCATGCAACTCACATCTAACCGTACAAGTGCCACTACCTGAAGGGCTCTAGCGCATCTCTTTGTGCGCCTAAGTTATTCCCTTGCGGAGTAACTTAGCGCGTTTCTTCCATCTGGGTGAATCGCACATTCCCAGGAAAACGCCAGGTGTGGCTGGACTAGGCACACTCACCAAGCACTGCTCTCTGCATACACGATTTCCCCTTCACGATGTCATGCACGTAATGGGTTGAGAGAGTCACCAATCACTGACTGGTTTACTAACTCCCTCAGGCCACTCTCGTGCACGATTATACCGGCGAGGAGCTCTTCTTTCTCTGAGGTATGATCATGCGAGGTCCGTGCGTAACGCTCTCGCTGGGAATCTCAGTCCCAGTTTAACTGCGTGTAACACGAAACCCCGATGACCATGCACCCGATGACTGATCGGTGCTCTATTGCTTCTCGCGTTCTCCCCCTGGGTATTTATCTTGGAACTGATCTGTCGGTGGTCACTCGGTTACTGACCACCGATCACCATACCGGGTGATCTCCTCCCTAATTCCTCTGCACCTGATCCACGTGTCACCCTGCGAGGGGTCCACGTGGTTATCTACTGCTGACGTCATCGACGACCGATGACCGACTGGATCACAAGCCCCCTAGTCTCAAGCTGTGAACTCGTTCTCAGCGAAGAGACTAAGTGGTCGCGCCCTCGGTCCACGTGGCGAGTGGGGCCACATCACGTGCCACCTCACGTGTTGCCTTTTGACGTTATGAGTTCCTCCCTTGATCTCGCGACACGTGGACGCATCAACGGCCAGCGTGGAGTGTCGCTAACGCTTCCCTTATTCAAATAGGCGCGCACTTTCACTGTTTCATCATCTTCATCAACATTCCATCTCTCAGACACTTCGAATCTCATTTCTGGACGCCCAACTTTCTTCGAGCTCTCTACCTCAAGACCTTCTGCGATCATCTAAAGGTATGACTTTTCTTCTTCCTTGGTCCATTTAGGTTCTTTTCACCGATTGCATTCATCTCTTTCACTACCATGCATTCATCTTCTCTGCTTTTCTTCTTCTCAACCCGCACTAGGGTTTTCTTCGCTTTCTACTTCTCCCTCTTCCTCCTCTTCGCCTGGACCTTTCTTTCTTCTTCCCTTCCTCTGTTTTTCACCGAACCATTCATCATTCCCTCTTCTTCCGTTCATCTGACCCTTTGCTTTCCTCCATTGCAGTTACCTCGCAATGGCTCGCTTGAAGCAAACCACTCGCATCGTTGCCTCCTCCTCTGGTGCACAGCCTTCAGCAAGTGCACCAGCGTCACCTCCTCCTGATGCAGCTCCCTCCCAGGACTACGCCAGGGTCTACGACTGGGCTCCCCTGGCATTGCTGGCCGAAACTTCCACCCAACTACCTAAAAACCATCTCAAGACCCTTCTGAGCAACGACCCTGATGAGCCTTCCTGCGCCATCGACAGGGAGAACGACTTCAACGTTCGTATACGCATTCCTCCTCGAGGGATGCCCATCTGTGTGGACGACAGGGCTACCAATGGGGTGCCCTTCACCTTCATATACTCCGCCATCTTCAAAAGGTTGAAGCTGCGCTTGCCTTTCACCTTCTTTGAGAAGGAGCTGATGATGAAGCTGAACGTAGCCCCTTGCCAACTCCACCCGAATGCCTGGGCTTTCATACGGGCGTTCGAGATCCTCTGCAACTACTTTGGGCATAACGCCTCAGTAGACGTCTTCCTGCATTTCTTCAAGGCGAAGAACCTTGGGGATAGGTCTTGGGTCAGCCTGAATGGAGTTGCTGGACGAGTGATCTTGGGCCTGTACCAGCAGTCGTTTAAGGATTGGAAGGGCAGGTTCTACATGATCTCTGCTACTCAGCAAAGCCCAACGCTGCTCGAGGGGTTTCCCCTTTATTGGGTTCCTGGAGTCGAGTTCAAGAAACCCCGGGGCCTTGAAGCCATGGCCCCCTACGACCGCGAGCAGTGTAGGTTGCTCCTAGGGGCAAAGTATAACTCGGCTCTTCTCATCAAACACGAGTTTGATGTGGTGTCTCTGAAGAAGTACATAGGTAGGCTCTTCTTCTTGCACCCTTTAGAATACTTGCACACTCTCATGCACACTTGCATAATATTTTATCCACTTGCATAATTATGCCATCTTACTCTTCTTTTTACCCTCGATGTAGATATGACTTCAGGGAAAGATAGGAGGAGGGCATTGTTGGAGCTTGCCCGGACCATGGGAGCCAAGGGGACTGGTTCTTCCTCCTCCACCACCGAGTCCATCGCAGCTCCCCCTCTCTCGGTCGCGCCAGCTGAAGGCCCCGAGCCAGAGAGGAAAAGAAGAAGGCTAGTAAAGGCCTTTCCCACCACTGTGGCGGTCGCTGCTGATCCTACCCCCTCAACCGAGGAGGAGAGTTCTGGCTCTCCTCTCATACATCGCAAGAGGAAACACCAAGAGGTTGGGGGGGCTTCTTCTCTCAGGCCTGAGGAGATTGAAGTGGTACAGATCGAGGAGGGTTCACCCCCACCTCCTCCTACTCAACTTGCCTCAGCACCAACTTTCTCTCCCTCCCCCCAGCGCCTATCATCTCCGACGCCTCAACCTCTGTCTCCAGCATCACTTCCACCCCCAGCGGGCCAAGCTATTGGTCAACTCACTCCACTTGCTGGGGGTGATTCTGCCCATTCAGGGGGTCTCTCAAGACTTCCTGCATCACCACCACCGCCAACCTCTGCTGCCATTGCTGAAGGTGGTGATGCCAGGTCGCAGCCAAGCAGCTCTGGCGCCAGCAATGAGAATTTCAGTCGGGTCATTGCCCTAGTTCGACACTTCATACGCAGCCGTGAGCTTCTCGAGTGGAGTGGGCAGGAGGTGGACATGCACTTGGCCAAGCAGATAGTGCTTTCCCTAGAGTTTTCCACCCAGCACCGCAAGCAATTAGTCTTGGAGAAGAGGATCAAGGAGCTTGAGCACGACAAGGAGTCACTGTAGAGTGACTTTGAGGCTGCCCAAGGGTCCGTAGATCTGATGAGGGACATGGTGGAAAAGTCCAGGAAAGAGTACCTGTCGCAGGTCCAAGAGACCATCAAGACCGAGATTTTGATGGGACAAGCTGTCAACGTTCTGGACAGCGAAGTGGTGGAGCTGAGGAGCAAGGTAATCAACTTGGAGGCTGAGACTTCCCCCTACGCCAACTGAACTCACAACTAGCGGAGGATCTCAAGTCCACCAAGGAGGAGGCCACTGAAGTGGGGAGGAAACTTGAAAAAGCAGTGGACGAGCTTTCTGCGATGAAGGTCGAGCTTGCCGAAGCAAAGGGCAAACTGGGAGAAGCTGTCTCTTCCATTGCTTCCCTCACCGTTGAGAAGAACGCCTTGGAGAGCTCAAAGCAAAAGCTCGAAGCTAACAACGCCGAACTTATGAACGTGGGTGCTGACGCCCTTGCTGATGGGTTCGAGTTGGCATTCGAGCAGATTCGTTGCGTTCTTCCTGACGTGGACCAGTCGCAGTTCAGCATCTACCACGAAGTGGTAGATGGAAAGCTTGTTCCTCCTTCTTAAGTTTTCCTCTTGTAATTTCATATTTCTGTGTACTTGAAACTTGCATATAAACCTTGGTGTGAATACATACTCGTTTCAGCTATATGCTTCTCTCGTACCTTCTTAAGCTTCATCTTTCTTTTTGCACACGACTAACTGTTAACTACCTTAGGTTTAGCGCGATCTGTACTCTTTGATCTTGGTCTCTACCTTGATCACGACTAACTATTCCCTTAGCTTTGTCTTTAATAGTTCTTATGCATAGTTTCGTGCTAGACGACTGACTAGGCATAGTCTGGCTGCTTCGGCTTGTTGTGTAAAAACTTGTTTGAAAAAGCTTCTTCCGACAAGGCACTACGCACTAGCATCCACCGACAACTCATCAGTCATCGTTCTTCGGTCTTCACCTTGCTTCTTTGTTGCTCTAGCGCTAAGTGCATAGAGGACTTTGACATCGATCGTCAGAAGTGATGCCTTGTTTGGGGGAAGAAGAGTGTTTCTCGATAACCCCTCTTATCTTCCCCAAGGTCATCAACCTTGAGCGGATCGGGTCGTTCTTTCCCTTCCTCACTCCTGGGGTGAGAAGGGTTTAAACTAAGGGCTTTACTGGGCCAATATTGGTATATGCCAAGTGGGTAAGGACGTTTGTCAAAATCCTTCCTTTCCCTCTCTTGGTCTTACTAGCACCCCTGGCTTTTCGAACCCTAGTCGCCTGCACTCACACCTGGGGTGAGGAGGACTTAGATCAGCGCCCATATTCGCGCTTAGGGCGAATAAGGCCTAACCGATCACCTGCACTCGCGCCTGGGGCGAGGAGGATTTTAACTTGAAAACTTTGGCACACTTGATATGCTGATAATATTTTCATTGGGTGGCCTCGTTAAAAACCCTCCTTAGGGAAAAGAGTGCCCCCTTATCTGTTCAACTGTTTTTAGTATATACACTGAGTGTGTCTTTAGCGCGAGAACGCAACTACTTTACAACTTAACTGAAATAAAATTTCAAGTGGGTGGCGTTCCACGTTCTGGGGATTGCTCCTCCCTCCAGAGTTTCCAGCCGATAAGCTCCATTCTCCAATGCTTCAACCACCCTGTATGGACCTGTCCACTTTGGACACAACTTGTTTTCCATCTCATTCTGATGCGCCTTTCTCATCACCAGGTCACCTTCCTGGAAGCGCCTGAGCCTCACCTTGGAGTTGTGCCTCCGTTCTACTCTTCTCTTGACGGCTTCAGCACTAACTCTGGCTTCTTCTCGCACTTCGTCCAGTAGGTCGAGATTCACCTTTCGCTCTTCGTTGGATTATTCGGCAATGAAATTCAAAAACCTGGGGGAGCTCTCCTGTATTTCCACGGGAATCATAGCATCTGTCCCATAGACAAGGCTAAAGGGTGTCTCATGGGTGCTGGACTGTGGAGTGGTATGGTAGGACCATACGATTCTGGGGACCTCCTCTGCCCATTTTCCTTTAGCTTTCTCTAGTCTTCGCTTCAGCCCCCTGAGCAGTACTCGGTTGGCTGACTCCACCTGACCATTGGTTTGTGGGTGTTCCACCGAGGCGAAAACCTGTTGTATCTTTAACTCCTCGCACATCTTCCTTAGCTGATGACTTGTGAACTGGGTGCCATTGTCGGAGACCAGCCTCTTGGGTACTCCGAAACGGCAGACAATGTTCTTCCAGACAAAGTGCTCGACTTTCTGTGCGGTGATGTGCGCGACCGGTTCTGCCTCCACCCGCTTAGTGAAATACTCGATGGCCACGATGAGGAACTTCATCTGCCTTATCGCCAGAGGAAAAGGTCCCAGGATGTCGATTCCCCATGTGTGAAATGGCCACGGGCTATGGATGGACTTCAACTCCTCGGGGGGTGCCTTATGCCAATCTGCATGAAGTTGACACTGTTTGCAACGTTGAGCATACCTCACGCAGTCTTCCTTCAGCGTTGGCCAGTAGTAACCCGCACGAAGGATCCTACTTGCCAAAGCGCGACCGCCCACATGACTTTTGCACACCCCCTCGTGTAGCTCTGACATAAGCCTAGTGCATTGCTCGCCATACACGCAGATCTGCACAGGATGAGAAAACCCAAATCTAAACAGGTTTCCATCAATCAAAGTAAACTTACTCGAGCTCCGCTTTATTCTTTTTGCCTCTGTCGGGTCCAGTGGGAGTACACCATCTTCTAAATACAACTGGTATGGTGTTATCCATGTGTCGGGCTCCCTAAAAGCGCAGACTTCCATCACCTCATCGGTCTTTGCCGGTCGCGCTCTAACCCATGGCGCTTTCAACGTCTCTTGAGTCAACGAACGATGACCGATCGCCAGGCGCTCCATCGATTTGTACACTTAAAATACCTGGTTGTCTGACACGAACGCTCGCGGTACCTTCAAGGTCTCCTGAATGACGGTCCTCTGTTTTCCCCCCTTGCATGAGCTGGCCAGCTTGGCAAGCAGGTATGCTCTGGCATTTTGCTCTCTCGGCACATGAACCAGTTCAAACTCGGTGAAGGACATCTTCAGGAGCTGTACGTACTCTAGGTAAGCTGCCATCTGGGGATCTTTCGCCTAGAACTCCCCTATAACTTGCTCGGTGACTAGCAAAGAGTCACTCTTAGCAACCAGACTTCTTGCTCCCATCTCTCTTGCTAGCAACATTCCTGCGATCAGGGCTTCATACTCCGCCTGATTGTTGCTAGCCTTGAAAGAAAAGCGGAGGGACTGCTCGATCAGCACTCCGTTCGGGCCTTCCAAAATGACCCCAGCGCCGCTCCCCTACTGATTGGAAGAGCCATCCACCGATAATACCCATCGGAAGTCTAACCCTTCTGAAGGTGTCACGACCGACGACAGCTCGACCACAAAGTCGGCGAACACCTGCCCCTTAATCGGTCCTCGGGGCTCGTACTGAATATCGAACTCTGACAATTCCACCGCCCACTTGACCATCCTTCCAGCTACGTCTGGTTTCTTCAGCACCTTTTGGATGGGCAGATCTGTCATTACCACTACTGTGAAGCTGTGGAAATAATGTCTGAGTCTTCTTGCTGAAAATACTACCGTCAGGGCAGCCTTCTCGAGGGCTTGGTACCTTGTTTCAGGGCCTTGCAGTACCTTACTCACAAAGTACATGGGCCTTTGGACCTGATCTTGCTCTTGTACCAGGACTGAATTGACTGCTCTCTCCGTCACAGCAAAGTATAGACGAAGAGGGGTGCCCACTTGTGGTTTACGCAAGACCGGTGGGCTTGCCAGGTACTTCTTCAACTTGATGAAAGCCTCCTCACACTCCTGTGTCCAAAGGAATCTGCTGTTGCGCTTAAGACACTGGAAATACGGATGACCTTTCTCCCCTCCAGCGGACATAAACCGGGATAATGCTGCCAGTCGACCGGTGAGTTGTTGCACCTCCTTCACCGTCGTTTGACTCCTCATTGCCACGATTGCTGCGCACTTCTCTGGATTTGCTTCGATTCCACGCTCTGTCAGGAGGAATCCCAAGAACTTCCCTGCCTCCACGCCGAAAATACATTTCTCAGGGTTGAGCTTCAACCTGTACCTGGCGATGGTGGTGAATAATTCCTCCAGATCGGCCACATGATGCTCCTTCTCTCGGGATGTGACCACCATGTCATCTACATATGCATGCACGTTTCTTCCAAGCATGGGCGAGAGCACCCTATCCATAAGTCGTTGATAGGTAGCCCCCGCATTCTTCAGCCCGAACGGCATTACCTTGTAGCAGTAGCAAGACCGTTCAGTCATGAACGCTGTCTTGCATTCATCCCTGGGGTGCATTCTGATCTGGTTGTATCCTGAGAATGCATCCAAGAAACTGAGTAGCTTCCCCCTTGATGCGCTATCCACCAGAGCGTCTATGCTGGGTAGAGGGTAGGAATCTTTGGGGCATGCCTTGTTGAGGTCAGTGAAGTCCACACACATCCTCCATTTGCCGTTTGGCTTCTGAACCAGTACCACGTTCGCTAGCCACTCTGGGTACTGGATCTCCCTGACGTGTCCTGCGGCAAGGAGCTTCTGCGCTTCGTCATGGATCACTTTCCTCTTCTCTTCGTTGAATTTCCTTCGCCTCTGTCGCACAGGTCGAACTTTAGGATCCATCAACAGGCGATGGCAAAGGAAGTCAGGGTCGATTCGTGGCATGTCAGATGCTGACCATGCGAACGCGCCCATGTGCCTCTCGATCACCCCGGCGATCAACCCTCGTTCTTCTTCGCCGAGCGATCCTCCCAACTTGAACTTTCTCCCCCTTATATCTACTTCTACCCACCCCTCAGCTGGGTGGGGTCTTCTCTCGCTGGCGATGGCCGCCCTCGCGATCCCTGACTCGCGAGGAGTGATCATGCCCTCCTCCTCTGCTTCCACCTGAGCTACCTGGGAGCCTCCCAGCGTAGCAGCCTCCATCTCCTGATCGCCAAGCGTTCCCCTAACCACCGATCGCTCTTCGAACACCTAGTGGTGGTGTTGAGGTGACATGGCATATGCTCCTTTTCTGCCTGAGGCTGTTCACATAACAGCGCCTAGCCTCAGCCTGATCTGACTTGATGGTTATTACGGTCCCCTCCATCGACGGCAGTTTCAGCTTCATGTGCCTCGTCGATGACACTGCACCCAACCTATTGAGTGTTGGCCTTCCCAGCAAGATGTTGTACGCAGAAGGGGCGTTCACCACCAAGTACCTTATCTTTTCGGGGCGGGCTGTTGTTCCATCGGTGAACGTCGTCCTCAGCTCAATGTACCCCCGCACCTCTACCTGATCCCCTGCAAAGCCGTAAAGACATCCGGTATATGGCCTTAACTGATCGGGGGACAGTTGTAACTCGTTGAACGTCGGCCAGAACATGACGTCTGCCGAGCTCCCTTGGTCTACGAGTACTCTGTGCACTCACCTTCCTGCTGTGATGAGGGAGATGACCACAGGATCATTGTCATGCGGTACAACGTCCCGCATATCAACTTTCTTGAAAGTGATATCTACCTCGGGGAAATGGCCCTCATCCACCGAGTCCACGGCCATTACCGATCGAGCATACCTTCTTCTTTGTGATGCGGTGCATCCCCCACCGGAGAAGCCCCCCGCAATCGTCTGCACCTCCCCGTGCACAGGGATTTCATGCTGCTGCTCTCCTGCCTGGGACCCCGATGCGCGATCACCCTGCGCCTCCCGCAGGTAATCCGCTAGGAACCCAGACTTTACCAACTCTGCCAGCTGGTGTCCCAACGCCAAGCAGGAGTGGAGTGTGTGACCAAAGGCTTGGTGAAACTCACACCACTCGTTCTTTTTCCTGCCAAGTACCTTATCTGTCTTCTCTGGTACTCGGAGTCTCGCAGCTATGGCAGGAAGGGCGATCAGATCCGCCAACCCTACCATGAAATCGTATCTTGGGGGTGCGTTATTCTCCCTTGCACGCCCCCTGCCTTGGTCCTTCCTGGGCGCATAAGGACGAGGTTTCCCCTGCACCTTCTTTCCCTCCTTTGCCTCATGCACCCTCGTGTGCTGCTGTTGCTTCCCCTGTCCTCCACGCGGCTTCAGCGGTGCAGCACTTCCTCTTTTCTCAGAAACCTCTGTCTCTGCCACTATGTGCGCCACCGCGCGTCACTGGATCTCTGCGAAGGTGCTGGGATGGCTTCTGATGAGCGACTCACTGAAAGGACCAGGCAGCACTCCCTTCTTAAACGCATGCACCAGCATATCCTCGTCCTTGCTGGGCAATCTAACCACTTGGGCTCCGAAGCGGTTGAGGTAGTCTTTCAACGACTCACCTTGATACTGGCGTACATCGAACAGATCGTACGACACCACTGAAGGTGCTCTGTTAACGATGTACTGCTCAAAAGCTTCGAAAACTGATGGAAGGACGTGATATGACCCTCTGGCAGACTCACGAACCATTCCATGGCGATTCCACTCAGTGTGCTCATGAACATCTTGCAATACACGGCATCTGAGCCCCCAGACAGCATCATCTGAGTGTGGAACGCCGTTAGATGCGCTTCTGGATCTTCTACCCCTGTGAACGACGCCTTTATTCCCACTAGGTTAGGAGGTACCATGGTTTGCATGATTTCAGGGGAGAACGGCATAGGGAACGCTCTCGGAGGCGAGGGTGGCATCGACATCCCTTCTCCGACTGCGCGTTCCTTCTGCGTCTGTAACGTCCTTCTCAGCTCCTCATTAACGCGGTTCAACTCATCATTCCTACTCTGCGATGCAGCCAACTCCGCCTGCATCTTCTCTTGTTCAGCTCTCGACGCTGCGACATTGTCCTGCAGCGTACGCATCATCTCCAGGACCTGGGCCATCAAGCGTGGAGGAATTGCTTTGTCGCTTCCTTGCCCCGCGTATGGCAACTGTGCTATCTGCAAGAATACTCTTAGAACCTCCTCCTGGAACTCCAAACGCAACTTGCAAACACACAGACGGCGCCTCTAGCGGTCGTTTGCACTCCGACGCTCAAGTTAGATCACAGAATCACCAACAAAATAAATGTGTCCCTATCTCTTTATGATTCTCTCTTTTTATTCTCTCTTTGTGTCTGTGCCTAACAGAATTCTGTTACGCTATTCTCTGCGTGTGTCAGAATTCTGTTATGCTTTTGTGTGAAAACGTACCACAATCAGTGAAGACGTGGGTGTCTGTGTGGTCTGTACCTTTCATGACACGGAGTTCACCTTTATCTGGGTCGCGCCCCTCTCAGACCGTGACACGTGGAGGCATGCAACTCACATCTAACCGTACATGTGCCACTACCTGAAGGGCTCTAACGCATCTCTTTGTGCGCCTAAGTTATTCCCTTGCGGAGTAACTTAGCGTGTTTCTTCCATCTGGGTGAATCGCACATTCCCAGGAGAACGCCAGGTGTGGCTGGACTAGGCACACTCACCAAGCACTGCTCTCTGCATACACGATTTCCCCTTCACGATGTCATGCACGTAATGGGTTGAGAGAGTCACCAATCACTGACTGGTTTACTAACTCCCTCAGGCCACTCTCGAGCACGATTATACCGGCGAGGAGCTCTTCTTTCTCTGAGGTATGATTATGCGAGGTCCATGCGTAACGCTCTCACTGGGAATCTCAGTCCCAGTTTAACTGCGTGTAACATGAAACCCCGATGACTGATCGGTGCTCTATTGCTTCTCGCGTTCTCCCTCCGGGTATTTATCTTGGAACTGATCTGTCGGTGGTCACTCGGTTACTGACCACCGATCACCATAGCGGGTGATCTCCTCCCTAATTCCTCTGCACCTGATCCACGTGTCACCCTGCGAGGGGTCCACGTGGTTATCTACTGCTGACGTCATCGACGACAGATGACCGACCGGATCAGGGAATTATGTGTTTACTTGAGTTAATTTAAATTTAGTAAATTATTTCCAGTACCATTGAATTAATATTTTTGGAAAAAAATACGGGTTAGTTAAAATTGTTGGAACAATGAAAGTTGTCATAAAAATAATCACAAAGCGATATGAATATAAATATTATTTAAAAAATTATTATTTATTTATTTGTTTGTGATTAAAACATTACTTTTAGAATTGTGTTGCAACAGATTTTGGAAACAAATCTAAATTAGTGAAATTTCATGTAAAAAGTTAGACATTTATAATTTTAATTGTTGACTAAGCTATCATTTAACTCTAATTTAAAAAATTAGAATTCAATACTATATTCTGGAGTTATGAGATTAATAAAACTATTTAATCCCAATTTTGTGTTATTTTCAAGAATTAAGGAGAAATGAAGCAAATGGATATATTATGAATAAAGATGACACTTAGCCCAAGCCCACTTATGTTAAAAAGGGGCATAGGACAGAGAGAAAGGACAAGAAGGAAACCTTAGGAGGTAGTCGTTAAGGAGAAACGTTTTAAATCTTCTTCTCTTGCTTTCAATCATCTGTTGATGCATATAAAGACTACTATGAGTGGTTAGTTTCTTTCCTATGGGATAGAATGTAATCATTACAAACTCTTATGTATTGAGATGATATTTATCTATAATATTTTTTTCTTATTTGATAATGTTATTGTACCGCCCTGGTGGTCGGGTGCGATGACGTGGCATCCTGCTACAGTATAGGCGTGTTGACAAGGCGCCAGGTTGACAGTTGGGAAGGAAGTCGGGAGGCACGTGTAGTCGCCGATAGTTAAGTTGGCGTGTTCCGATCTCCAGCTTACCAGAATAGGCGATCGCCAGGTTGGGGATGAAGTCGCCAGATGCAGACTCAGGCGACCAGGCAGTCGGAGATCGCCAGAACAAGCACATCGCCGAAGATAAAGGAGAAGCAGATTATGAAGGCGGCCGGCGAGACCACAGGGAAGGTGTATGAAGGCCCTACCTCGCCAGTTTCAGTAGAGATCGCACTCCTGAGTTAGCTATGCACTGGGCAGTACCATGCATAGGTAACTTAGCCAAAATGAGAGTAGAAGCAGCGCCAAGTCAGGGAGCCCCAGATGATGGCACGTGTACAGTTGGATACGAGCCACGTGTCCAAGTCTGTAACTGCCAGGAGAGAGAAAACCACCAGGTATATAAGAGTTCCTAACAGATTTTCTAAGGTACGCACGTTCAGTTCATACACTTTACGCTTGCGAGTGACAGAGCTATTTGTGAGAGAGATTTGCACGGTTCCAGTTCTTAGTATTTGGTGATACCGCCACTGACTTGAGCGTCGGAGTGCGATCGGCCGCAGCGGCGCCGTATCGTTTCTTTGCAGGTTCTTGAGATAGATCCAGAGGAGGAACGGAGGTGAGAAGCGGCGCGCACGTCGATCCTTTGACGAGGCATTCTCCAGCGCTCTGGTCAACAGGCAGGATCAGTTATTTTCATTTTATGCTTAAAGCTTAATTTTTTATTCTTGATTTAGATCTTCAAAATTTGATTGAGAAATATTTGTGATGATTTGACCTAAATGAAGATACTTGATGTATTTTAATATCAGAAATAAATTATAATATATCAAATATTTTATAACATCTTTTCTTAATGATAAGAACTTTTGCTAAATAGTTAAGGAATCAATGTTTAGGAGATGATCTTAATAATTTTATATTTCAAGAATCAATGTGAATGACTGTTTTGGTTGCATCAATATCAATTAAGTAAGAATGTTGTATAATTTTGTTTACCAAATTACAAACGAGTGAGAAATATTAGCTTGAATCCCAATTATATCAATCAAAATCTCATAATCATTTATTTATTTTTATTTAAATTACATGAACATTTTATTCAAACAATGTTCATATCTCTTGAATCAATTCATTGCACATATTTCAATTTTTAGTGAGTTTTACACATTAAGATTTGAAGAGAATTGTTCCTTATGGATTCGATATCTATCTTTTAAGACAACTTATTACTTTTAACTCGATACACTTACCAAAATAGGTCAACAAGTTTTTGGGGTTTTTATTTAAGATTTTAATGTTTAACTCACAAAGTATTGGAGATTTTTGTTTTTCTTTTATTTTTAAAAATGAATTATTATTCTTTATTTTAATTTTTTTGTTTTTGTTTTATTTTTAATTTTTTTTTTCTTTATTTTAATTTTTTTTCTTTTATTTTTAAAATTTAGTTATTTTCTCATTTTTTGCTTTTTGTTTATGTATTGTCTAGTGCTCGGCTCTTGGTACTATTTTCGTGTGCTCGGTTCTTTGAGGTATGAGAGGTCAGCTCGGTCAATGGGCTTAGATGGACCCACGTAGATGGTCCCTTTCAAGGAAGGCTAATGGCCCACGTTAGGGTCATTGCCAATAGTAATTTTATATGTACACCGACTTATAGATATATTTGGGGAAGTAAATATAATGTTGTTATATTTTACACGTTTGTTGTGAATATATGAGATATTACCCATTGCATATTTTCTGTAGCATATCTGTTACACGGGGCTAGTTGCTGTAACTCTATTGAAATAGGGTTATGCGGAGGTAAACGAAGAGGGCCCGAGGATGGTACCTAAAGATCACTAGTGACCATGGTAGGTAGTTTTTTCTGTTACACGTAAAAGATTAATATGCTTAGAATATTTTCGGTTAAGATTTGCTTATCTCTTGGGAGAATGGTGGCATATGGCATGTACGACAATAAACAGAGAATGAGTCTCCAGGTAAAGGTATGCTATTTTTTACGCACTTTCTTGACTAGTTACTTTTGGTGAACCCTAGCTGACTTGATCGTCGGAGTGTAATCAACAGATAAAGCACCTCTGTCTCAACGAAGCCTTATTCTGGTGCGACACAGATTCACGAACTCGGTTCCATAAGAGGTAGATTCAGGAGGGGGCATAAAACCTCAAGTCAACCAGTAACTTAGTCAACTGGCAAGAACATTTGGCGCCCACCGTGGGGCCCGCTAAAACTTGATCCCATCCACAGTTTGGTTCAAGTTTGCAGATGAAGATTAGGAATACAAGGCAAGTACCATTGGGACAAGAAGGAGGAGGCGAGGATCCCACATTGCAGTAGCTTATGGAGACCATTAGGGCTCTCCAAGAAGCCAATGAACAGTCCAGACAGAAGCATGAGAGATTACGAGAGGAGCTACAAAAAACCAAGGAGGATTTGCGACGAGATCGATGTATCCCAGGACAACGAAAGGTGAATCTGCCCGAGAGAGACTGTCCCGAGCCTTTCTCGTGGGCTATCATGGACGAACCAGTGCCCACACACTATGTGGCACCCAAGATTACCTTCATTGGGGTAGAAGACCCCGAAAACCACCTTATTGTGTTGAACACCTAGATGATAATCTCGGGTGGTTCAGATGCAGTGCGGTGCAAGATGTTTATGGGCACCTTCACAGGCATGACCATACAGTGGTTCAGTGGACTCCCAGATGGCCATGTTACCTCTTTTACACAGTTCGTTTTATGCAAACCGGGTCAAACCCCCCGTTCTGTATGATATCTTCAATGTGCACCAGAGCGAAGGGGAAACGCTAAAAGATTACCTGAACCAATTTTGGGCTCTCATCGTGAAACTCCGGACTCACGACCTGAATGTCATGGTGTCCGCTTTCAAGTAAGGGTTCGCTTCGGGACCGTTTTGTGACTCCCTTATCAGAAACCCGACAATTTTTTTTCCAGAAATTAGGCAAAGAGCAGTCACCCACATTAATACTGAAGAAGCGGTGCTAGCTAGGAACAATGGTTCGCATTTTCGGCTGGCTAAACTGAGAGAAACAGGCAAGACTTCTTGGCCTATGAGGGTTAAGGAAACCTTCGCTGGGAAGAAGGCAGAAGCCATACAACACCCCTACAGGAAAGGAGAAAGAAGCAAAAAGGAGGAAGTCCGCCCCAAATTCCGTATATCGTACAAAAAATTGATAGGTATACCCGTAGTGGCTTAGAAGTTGAGGTTTCCCCAAAAGACTGATAAAACCTGGGAGGAAGAAAAGACATCTTGTGTGAATTTCATAAAGGGTTCGGGCGTGGTGTTGAGAGGTGCATGGCCTTAGGCTACCAGTTGGCCGAGCTTTTAAAGGAAGGTTTCTTAAAAGAGTATCTCGAAGTTAACAACGGAGAGCAACAAGGGGAAGTTGTTCTGAGGGACCCACCACATGAGGTACCCGTACATGCTGAGCTAAACACGATCTTGGGTGGGTTTTCTGGTGGAGGTAGTATGGCAGCTAAGTGCAAGAGATATGCAAGGGCAGTAATGACGCTGGAGGCACACACTAGACCCAGATCTCTATTTCACCAAGGCAGACCTGGTGGGCATAGTCCCTCATGACAACAACCCAATAGTCATATCCGTTGTTATGGTCGGGAGAAAGGTGTATCGGGCTCTTATTAACCAAGGGAGCTCAACTGACGTGTTGTTCTGGTCCACGTTTGTCAACTTGCGGTTATCCCCCGACCAATTGAGGCCACATGACGAATGTTTAGTCGGTTTTTCAGGAGACCAAGTGGAGTGTTGAGGGTATATCGACTTAAGGACGACTTTTTCATATGAAGAAGCCGCCATGACCATCGTCATCAGGTATGTAGTGGTCAATACTCCCTCTGCTTACAATCTGTTGTTAGGGAGACACTCGCTGAACAGGTTAGGAGCGGTAACATCCACGAAGCATATGAAAATGAAGCTACCATCCCTTGAGGGAAGAATGATTACGATAAGATCGAACCAGAAAGATGCTCGGAAGTGTTACGAGAGTAGCTTAAAGAACAGAAGAAGTTACAACGCCGTCGCTATTTCTCATGAGGGAAAGGTAGCCGAGGTCTTAGAAACCAAGCTCAGTCGTTGATGGAGATCAAGCTCAAGTGGACATGGAGGCCAATCATCAAGAACAAGAAGAGGTTGAGGCTCAAATGGAAGACGCTCATGGAGTTCACAGCCCACCTCAAAGGCTTACAAGAAGCATGTTCAAAGCTTTAGGAGCTAATGGACGTTTGTTTTCTCTTTTTGTAATTTCTTTGTTTAAAGGTGCTTAGAGGAAAACATAAGAAACCTCTTTTGTCAAAGCATCTTCAGGTCTTTAGTTTAGGAGTCCTAGGAGCGTGTGCGTTTAGTAGATAGGTGTAGAGGTAATAGGGAGGTGCCAAAGTGAGAGAGGAAGTCACACCTTCCTCATGCTTGGTGCCACTTTCATGTATTTGGGGGGAATTTTGAATTTATTTAGCTTTGCATTTCAGCACCTCTAGGCTATAAATTAAGGTGCTGCCCTTGTATTTTTCAGATTTTGAATTTTGAATTAGAGAAACTGTACCGCCCTGGTGGTCGGGTGCGATGACGTGGCACCCTGCTACAGTGTAGGCGTGTTGACAAGGCGCCAGGTTGGCAGATGGGAAGGAAGTCGAGAGGCGCGTGTGGTCGCCGATTGTTAAGTTGGCGTGTTCCGATTTCCAGCTTACCAGAATAGGCGATCGCCAGGTTGAAGATGAAGTCGCCAGATGTAGACTCAGGCGACCAGGCAATCGGAGATCGCCAGAATAAGCACATCGCCGAAAGACGAAGGAGAAGCAGATTATGAAGGCGGCCGGCGAGACCACAGGGAAGGTGTATGAAGGCCCTAACTCGCCAGTTTCAGTAGAGATCGCACTCCTAAGTTAGCTATGCACTGGGCAGTACCATGCATAGGTAACTTAGCCAAAATGAGAGTAGAAGCAGCGCCAAGTCAGGGAGCCTCCAGATGATGGCACGTGTACGGTTGGATACGAGCCACGTGTTCAAGTCTGTAACTGCCAGGAGAGAGAAAATCACCAGGTATATAAGAGTTCTTAACAGATTTCCTAAGGTACGCGCGTTCAGTTCATACACTTTACGCTTGCGAGTGACAGAGCTGTTTGTGAGAGAGAGTTTGCACGGTTCCAGTTCTTAGTATTTGGTGATACCGTCACTGACTTGAGCGTCGGAGTGCGATCGGCCGCAGCGGCGCCGTGTCGTTTCTTTGCAGGTTCTTGAGGTAGATCCGGAGGAGGAACGGAAGTGAGAAGCGGCGCGCACGTCGATCCTTTGACGAGGCATTCTCCCGCGCTCCGGTCAACAGGCAGGATCAGAAACTATACTCAATTTTTGAGAGAGAATTGGAGAGCTTTGTGCCTTCCTCACTTAGTCTTATCTTGAGAGTTCTTTGGTTACCTCAAGTGGTGGCTTGCACACTCATCTTGGAGTCTCCATCCTCTAAGTGGAGTGATCATCCAACCATTCCTCCATCTTCATGAGCTTTCTCTTCTCCTTCTGATGGAAACCAAGTAGAGGATGCTCAAGCCCATGAAGCCCAAGCTCAACAAAGGGCCCAAGCCCAACGAATCACTAGGAGCATGGCAAGAGCTTTGGGACAAGAGTATCAAAAGATGGCTCTTCTTATTTCTTTTATAGAGTAGGGGTGCGGATGTAATAAATAGGTGTGTAAGTAGTAAGGGATGCTAGGGGGAGTGTAGATAGGAGTTAGGAGGTGGCAAACTAGGAAGGAAAGTCACACTTCCTTCATGCACTAGTTGGCGCCGAATTTGAGTGTCATTAGGGGCACATTTGGCTTTGCATTTCAGCACCTTATAGGCTATAAATAAAGGTGCTGCCCTTGTACAAATCAGATTTGGAAATTAGAAGTAGATAGACTATACTCAAATTTAGAGAGAAATTGTGAGTCTTGTTGTCTTCTTCTTCCTTTGCCTTATCTTGTGTGCCAATGGTGAGCTTCAAGTGGCGGCAACCTTTCACTTATCTTGTAACAAGGCTCCAAGTGGTGTGACTGCATTTTCCAAGTCTCAAATCCAGCAAGCTTCACTCCATAAGTGTTCTTTCTTTCATTCCTTTCAATTTCATTCGGTAGTTTCTAAATGTTTAGTGTTTCCATTCATTTTCACCGATTAAATTTGTGTTTCCTAGCTTAGTTTTCCATTTCTGTTTGGTGCAGTAGTATTCTTTTCAATTTCTGTTCGGTTTCCATTTGTTGTTCTTCAATTCTTGTTGCTCGATTCCATTTGACAATATATGGACTTCCATATGAGCTTTGGTTTGGTGCAAAGTCTTGGCTCACTGGAAATTTGTGAAAATTTGGATTTACATTCTTCAAAGTGTTACAAAAGCATAGCAAAAAGAAGTATTCAAAAATTCCAAGTACACAAAAAATGATAAATAAAATACGAAAAGTGTACAATACTGCCGAAAAGAATACGGTAATTGGGCAGCAATTTTGAAAAATTTATTTCTCTCAATTGGCTTACTTTTTTACCTCATTCCATTGCCATTATTGAGTTAAGATATTGAAGTTTCTGTGGTTAATTTTTCACATTCCAGTTCGCTTTCAATCATTCTAGTTAAATCTGTAAACATAGCACAGTTTGCATAATTTTTTTTTTCCAGTAGCTTGTTTTCTGTTTTCTTCAATCTACTCTAGCACTTTTCTTTAGGACTCTTTTGGTGTGCCTTCTTTATTCATTGAGTTCCTTTTTTCTTGCTTGCCTTTCATTCATATTCTTTTCCAGTTTGTCATATATTGCTTTCTGTTTTGGTTTAGCTTTTCTTGTTTATACCTTTTCTTGCTTGTCTTTTTGTTCTTCTAAAAGTTTTGTGGAGACTTGTTCTTAGGTGAGTTGGTTTACTTTGACATTGTTTCATTTGAAGCTCCTCCATTCCACAAGAAAGGCTTGGTTGAGGACAAAATACTTTCTTGGAGTGGTTTGAGTACTTTCTTGGGCATTTTCCAGCAACCTATATCTCACTTATTTGTCTAACAAGTTCTTTAACAGTTTGTTTCTGTTTTTTTTTTGTATTTTTTTATCATGGCTCATTTTTCTAGTGGAGAATCCTCCAAACCTTGCTCACCTCAAAAGGCAGCCCTATTCGAAGACTTAAAGAATGCTAAGCAATCAAATGCTCAATATCTTGATGTGATAAGACAAATGGTGGCAAGGCTCCAAAGCTTGGAGTTAAGCCGTGAGGAAGTCCATCAAAACCGGGAGAGAAGACATCATCCTCCTCTTCGGCATTCTTCAAGACATTCTCATTTTTCTCATGGATATTATGAAGATAATGCATGGCCAAGGCACCATCACCATGAAGAGAGGCGCCAACATGTGGCTGGCCCTTATTCACCTAATGTAAAACTTCCTAGCTTTAGTGGTGAAAGTGATCCTAATGTGTACTTAGGATGGGAGGCTAAGGTTGAGCAAATATTTGATGTAAATGGGGTTAGAGATGAGCATAGGGTTAGATTAGCATCTTTAGAATTCTTAGACTATGCCATGCAATGGTGGCATCAATATCTCATGGACATTGACCTACACAAGAGACCGCCCGTGGTCTCTTGGGACGATTTAAAAGCTTGTTTACGCGCTAGATTCGTACCCCCACACTTTAGGAAAGACCTATTGTTGAAACTCCAACGGTTTCATCAAGGCACGCTAAGTGTGGATGATTACTTTTGATCCTGCCTGTTGACCAGAACGCTGGAAACTGCCTCGTCAAAGGATCGACGTGTGCACCGCTTCACACCTCCGTTCCTCTTCGAGATCCACCTCAAGAACCTGCAAAGAAACAGAGCGGCGCCGCTGCGGCCGATCGCACTCCAACGCCCAAGTCAGTGACCGAATCACCAAATACTAAGAGAACAAGAACCGTGCAAATCCTCTCTCACAGTAAGCTCTATAACTCGCAAGCGTAAAGAGTATAATCTGAACGTGCGTACCTCAGAAAGTTCGTTGAGAACTCTTATATACCTGGTTGTTTTCTCTCTCCTGGCAGTTACAGAACTGGACACGTGGCTCGCATCCAGTCGTACACGTGCCATCATCTGGAGCCTCCTTGACTTGGCGCTGCTTCTACTCTCATTTTGGCTAAGTTACTTATGCATGGTACTGCCCAGTGCATAGCTAACTTGGGAGTGCGATCTCTACGGGAATTGGCGAGTTAGGGTGTCCTCATACACCTTCCCTGTGGTCTCGCCGGCCGCCTTCATAATTTGCTTCTCCTTCATCTTCGGCGATGTGCTTTCTCTGGCGATCTCCAACCGCTTGGTCGCCTGAGTTTACATCTGGCGACTTCATCTTTAACCCGGTGATCGCCTATTCTGATATGCTGGAGATCCGAACACGCCAACTTAATAACTGGCGGCTTCACGAGCCCCCCGACTTCCTTCCCTTCTGCCAGCCTGGCGCCTTGCCAACACGCCTATACTGTAGCAGGATGCCACGTCATCACTCCCGACTACCAGGGCGGTACACAAGCCCCCCAGTCTTAAGCGAAGACTTGTCTAGCGAAAAGACTGAAAGAGTCACGTCAACACCGGTCTACGTGGCACTGACGCAGAATTCCAAACGGTTGTACCTTCTGCTTTTCTGACGCTCCACCAAACCCCTCACCCATCGCTCGACACGTGGCTTCATCAACGGCTCTCTTCAGTTGCCGTTTGCGCTTCCTAAACCCATTTCGAAAAAACCCTTAAACCCATTTTCACTCAACACTGTTCCATCACTTTCCCTCGCATTCACGAACGCTCTAACTTTCTTCTGCGGAAAACTCTCAGCGCTCTCCAGCATTCTGAATCACCATCAACCTTCATCGTCTTCCTGATCATCAAAAGGTACCTACTTTCCTTCTTCTGCTGGTTTTCCTTGCATTTTAACCGATTCGCATCATCCTGTAACTGCCTGGTGCATACGCTGTGGGTTGCTTTTCCATTTCTCCTTCTGCGTAACTTAGGGCTTCGTCAATCGTCGCAACGAACCTACATTCGTTCGTTTTTCACCTTCCTTCTGTGAACGAGTCAGCCTCTGTAACCCCTGATCATTTTTCCTTTTCTTCTTCCTTTGCAGCTGCAACCATGACTCGCACAAAGATCACCCCGAATCCTCCTCCTTCATCACGAAACCCCCCTTCACAAGCACACGACCCACCACGAGTTCGTGGCGCTTCATCTTCGCAGGCTGAGAGGCCTGCGTCTTCCCGCCCTAACCTGGCCCAGGCGACTCCACCTATCGCCGGAGGAGCCCCTGTTCCCTTGCCAGACTTCAAAACCCTGTATCCTTGGGCCAAATCGACCCTTCTGAAGGAGACATCTTCTGTGAACACTGCTGGAGCAGTTTTGCGGCTGACAAAGGGGGATGAGCCTAACCAGACGTTTCATAAGGAGCACGATGAGAAAATGATAGTGCTACCTTGCCCCCCCGATCTGCCCGTTTGTGCTGATGACAAGGTGAGTGCTGACGGGCCCTTCTGTTTCGTCTACACAACCTTATTCAAGAAGGTGAAGCTCATGTTCCCTTTCACCCGTTTCGAAAGGGAGCTCCTTACCGAGCTCAACATCGCCGCCGCCCAGCTCCATCCCAACAACTGGGCGTTTGTGCGAGCGTTCGAAGTGATGTGCGACCATCTGGGGTTGCCCGCATCAGTGGACGTGTTCCTATTCCTCTTCGAAGCCAAGCACCCAGGAGACCGCCTGTGGGTTAGCTTGAACGCGATCGCTGGGAGGTCCATCTTTGCCATCTTCCAGCAGTCCTATAAAGACTGGAAAGGGAGATTCGTTCAAGTGCGCGCTAATGACAAGGACGCCTCCCTTCTCGACGGCTTCCCCTTGTACTGGGTGGACAAGGGGAAGAAAGAGTCCAAAAGCTGCTTCAGGAGACCCAGAAGTCCTGACAGCATGGGAGCATTGGACAGAGATCTCTGTCTCTTCTGGAAAAGGGTGGCGGACGCCAACATTACTTTCCTTACCACCACCTTGATCTGCTTCGAATTCTATGAAGACCAACTAGAAATTCGAATAGGTTAGAACGTTAAAAACTGTTGTTTTAATACTGCTTCTGCTTAGCTGTTTCTGGGCGTCTTGTGCGTTATGCGCAAGACTTTGGTTTTATCTTTCCTGCACATATCATCTGCTTTGCTGTGTACTACCTTATGCACTTATTTTTTCCTTGAGTTAACCCATGCATTTTCGTTCCATGCAGATAACATGTTGGGCAAAGGCATGCTCGCTGAACTGAAGGCGCTCGCCCGAAACCACGGGTTGGCGACGGGTTCTCAAACGGTGCCCAACTCGGTGGTGGAGACAGCCATCGTCCACGGGCGATCGCCACCCAAGGAACCTGCCCAACGCAAGAAATTGGTCCTCAAGAGACCTAAAAGGAAAACCCCTCAGGTGATCCACGAGGAAGAGGAAGAAGATGACGAGGCCACCGAAGACGGTTTGGTCTCAAAGAGGAAGAGGGTGGCACCTTCTTCACCGCCTGCTGCACCCCCTCTTCCAACCTCAACACCTCCATCGACGCCTGCTCCTCCTCCATCATCGCCACCCCACAGGCTCCTGCCTCACCAGTCCAAGCGGTCCCACTGGCCACTGCGCCACCTGCAGTTGAGGCCCAAGAGCCAAACTTCATGGAGGACCCCCCAAGCGCCTCTACACCATATGTGTCAGCTGGAGGGGGTCCCCCTTCAAACGCCTCAGCTGCAGAAGTTGCTCCAATCGGGGATGAGGTTGCTCATACCTCTCCGATTCTGATCACCGAATCCCCGATTCTGCCGCCACGCCAAGAAGCGCCTACTGAAGAACCCGCTAAGGAAAGTGGCGACGAGAACCAACAACAGGCTCACCTGGTGCCTCTCCAAGAAGCAAACCTCCCTTTGGAGGTCACAAGGATGTGGGAGCCTCTATCTGCTAAGCTGAAGACCATAGCAGAAGATATCCCGGCGATCATAACCAGAGCTGTGGAGAGCTCAACCAGGAGGCTCCAAGACGACCTCTTCAACCTCAAAACCGAAAACAGCACCATGAGGGTCGAGGTGGAGAAGTTGTCTTTCAACCTGACGCTCGCGGAAATTGAACACTCCCGAGTGGAGGATGCAATGAATACCGAGCTCAGGCTGGCGCGCAAGGAGGCCACTGACCTTCGCCACAAGGTGCATCAACTTGCTCAAGAGAAGGTCGAACTGGAGAGCAAGATTGTGCCTCTTCGCGTCAGGGTGGTTGACCTGGAGGCTCTCATAAAAGCTGACGCCGCTAAGGTGCAGAAATTGGAGCAGAGGTCAGTCGACCGAGGGAAATTCCTTGGGCAAGTGGAAAAGGCAAGGGACGACGCCATAGCCGATCTCGTCGAGGCCAACGCAGAGAAGGGAAAGGTGGCTGCTGAATTGGCCCAAGCACAAGCGGAATCCAAGAAGGTTACTGAAGACCTTCTCCAGGCTCAAGAAACCAATGAACAACTCAAGAAACAGGTTGAAGAGCTGGAGCAACAGAATAAAGAGCTGAAAGAGCAAACTGAAGACCTCAAGAAGCGGATTGAGGAACTTCAGAAGCAAATTGAAGAACTCAAGCTAAACTCTGCTCAAATTCTGGCTGCTGGATTCGAAGCTGCGCGGGAACAATTTGCTTGCCTGTTCCCCGACCTGGATCTCAGCATGGTGTCGCTGAACAATGAAGTGGTGGATGGAAAAGTCGTTCCTGCTGAAGACTAATCAACTCTTCTTCATCTGCTACCTTCGTGCTTTCCCTTGTATTATAACTTGTAATAAACTTTATGTCCCTTCGTATATATGCTGTGAACTGTTAACTGTTAATGACAAAGGTCTACGTTTTTCCTTTTATAACTTCTTCACTCGCTTCAACTTTCCTTGCTTGTTTAATTTCAAAGAAATGACTTAGGAAAACTGTAGGTACGACCTTTGACCTAACTGCTTCGGATCACTTCAGCCTTGAGCAACAAACACTTAACAATTCGTAATCTTAAGGCAATTAACCTTGTCGTAAAAACATTCTTCAAGCAACAAACTTTAAACCAGCTATTGGCTTGAACACCGCTCCACTCGACCTGCTTCATCAAACAGGTCTTTTAACCTTCTCGCCGCTGTTTGAACTCTTCCTGATCGCCAAAGACTCTTGGTGATATCAGCTTCTTTCTAGCCTCATGCTTTGGCCATTGTTTCATTATCTGGGGTAGAAACGCCTTTTGGGATCCTTCTTTACCTCCCTGAACATCAGAACGAAAGACCGGGTGACTAGGCGTTCTCTTCGAACCTACCTTAGCCACCTTCCAAACTTCTTCCACCCTCTGCACCATACCTGAACTCGTTCGAGACGAGAAGGATTTTATCTTGCCTAAGCTCGCATGTAGGCGAGAAGGTCTTTGAACTCGCTCATCGGCGAGAAGGTCTTTAACTCGCCTGAACTCGCTCATCGGCGAGAAGGTCTTTAACTTGCCTGAACTCGCTCATCGGCGAGAAGGTCTTTAACTCGCCTGAACTCGCTCATCGGCGAGAAGGTCTTTAACTCGCCTCTACATTGCCCCAGGGGTTACATCTTCTCGCCCCCAGAAACACGGAGGACTTTTTACTGGTGCCTCTACATTGCCCCAGGGGTTACATCTTCTCGCCCCCAGAAACACGGAGGACTTTTTACTGGTGCCTCTACATTGCCCCAGGGGTTACATCTTCTCGCCCCCAGAAACACTGAGGACTTTTCACTAGTGCCTCTACATTGCCCCAGGGGTTACATCTTCTCGCCCCCAGAAACACTGAGGACTTTTCACTCTTCCTCGCCTGCACTCGCTCGACGGCGAGGAGGTCTTTATCTCGCCTCAGAACGCGCGAGGGCGTTGAGGTCTTTTATCTGGTGCCTCCGATCGCCGAAAAACGATGAGGACTTAAAAACTTTAACTGGTGCCTCCAATCGCCGAAAAACGATGAGGACTTAAAAACTTTTTCAGAAAGCGTACAATACATCTTTACTTGCCTTAAATCACGTATAAGTGACAAGGTCTTTCTTCAAGACCTTTTGGAAAATAGCAAACGTGCAATCTGAAAACGCCTTATACTTCAAAACTCTTCTTTATTGGGTGGCCTCATTAAAAACCCTCCTTAGGGAAAAAAGAGTGCCCCCTTCAAACTGTTTCATCAGAGACATTGTAATATAACCTTGTGTTTGTCTTTACTTACAAAGCTCTTAACTATAGTACAACTTCAGGTGCGTGGCGTTCCAGGTGCGAGGAATCGCCCCTCCTTCCAGCGTCTCTAAGCGGTAGGCGCCGTTCCCGAGCGCCTCGGTTATTCTGAACGGTCCACTCCACTTGGGCGACAGTTTATTCTCCATCTCGTACTAGTGGGCCTTCCTCATCACCAGATCGCCCTCTCTAAACTGCCTTGGCATCACCTTCGAGTTGTATCTTCGTTCGATCCTCCACTTCACCGCCTCAGCCTTTAATCTCGCCTCTTCCCTAACCTCATCCAGTAGATCCAGGTTTAGCCTCCTCTCTTCATTCGAGTCTTCCTCTACGAAGTTCTGGAATCTCGGCGAGCTCTCCTGGATCTCCACTGGAATCATGGCATCACACCCATAGACCAAGCTGAACGGGGTCTCATGGGTTCCTGACTGCTCGGTGGTGTGGTACGCCCAGACTATACGGGGTACCTCCTCAGCCCAACTTCCCTTGGCTTTCTCAAGCCTTCTCTTCAAACCTCTCAACAACACCCGATTGGCTGACTCCACCTGGCCATTCGTCTGAGGGTGCTCGACGGATGCGAACACTTGTTGAATTCCCACCCCTTCGCAAAGCTTCTTCAACAGGTGACTTGCAAACTGAGTCCCGTTGTCCGACACCAGGCGCTTGGGCACACCAAACCGGCACACAATATTCTTCCACACGAAACCTTCGATCTTGTGTGCGGTGATCTGGGCCACTGGTTCTGCTTCAATCCACTTGGTGAAATATTCAATCGCCACCACCAAGTACTTCATCTGCCTGATCGCCAGCGGGAAAGGTCCCAGGATGTCGATTCCCCAGGTATGAAACGGCCAAGGGCTATAGATCGACTTCAACTCCTCGGGAGGCGCCTTATGCCAATCGGCGTGCTGTTGGCATTGTTTGCAACACTGGGCATACTTCTTGCAATCTTCTCTCATCGATGGCCAGTAGTAGCCTGCACGGAGAGTCCTCGCGGCCAGAGCTCGACCCCCAACGTGGCTTCCGCATATACCCTCGTGGAGCTCTGCCATGATCCTCGTGCACTTCTCGCCGTGTACGCATTCCAGGAGTGGGTGAGTGAACCCAAACCTGTACAGATCGCCATCAATCAATGTGTACTTGCTGGAATTTTTCTTTACCTTCCTAGCTTCTGTCGGATCCAGTGGGAGGAGGCCATCTGCCAGGCACCGCTTGTACTGGGTTATCCAGGTGTCTGGCTCATGGATGGCACATACCTGCGCCATATTCACCTTCTCTCCTCGACATGCTCTAATTCTCGGCGATCTCAGAGTTTCTTGCGTCAGGGACTTATGGCTTCTCGCTGCTTTCTCCGTCGACTTGCTTATCTGAAGGACCAGGTGATCTGCCACAAACGCTCTCGGCGTCTTCAGAGTTTCTTGAATCACCGTCCTCTGCCTACCCCCCTTGCCTGAGCTGGCGAGCTTAGCAAGCAAGTCAGCTCGGGCATTCTGCTCTCTGGGCACATGTACTACTTCAAAGGAGGCAAAGGAACTCTTCAATTCCTGCACATACGCCAAGTAAGCCGCCATTTGTGGATCTTTAGCCTGGAACTCGCCTGTTACTTGCCCCGTGACTAGCAGCGAGTCACTCTTAGCCATCAGCACCCTAGCTCCCATCTCCTTAGCCAGCAAAATCCCGGCGATCAGCGCTTCGTATTCTGCTTGATTGTTACTGGCTTTGAATGCAAATCTCAAAGATTGTTCGATCAGCACGCCGTTGGGTCCTTCCAAAATGACTCCAGCACCGCTACCCAGCTGGTTCGACGATCCATCCACCGAGAGTACCCAACGGAAATCGTCCCCTTCAACTCGCGTTGCCTCAGATGAGAGCTCGACCACGAAATCTGCAAAGATTTGCCCCTTGATCGGGCCTCGGGGCTCATATTTAATATCAAACTCTGACAACTCTACTGCCCACTTCACCATCCTTCCCGCAACGTCAGGTTTCTTCAAGACCTTCTGGATGGGCAGGTCAGTCATCACCAGTATTGTGAAGCTATGGAAGTAGTGGCGCAACCTCCTCGCCGAAAATACCACAGCCAGCGCAGCCTTCTCCAGGGCCTGATATCTCGTTTCTGGGCCCTACAACACCTTGCTCACAAAATAAATAGGCTTCTGAGCCTGATCTTGATCCTGGGCGAGCACCGCACTCACCGCCCTCTCAGTTACAGCAAAATACAACCTGAGAGGGATTCCCACCAGCGGTTTGCACAGAACCGGCGGGCTCGCCAGATACTCCTTCAGTTTGACGAAAGCTTCCTCGCACTCTTTCGTCCAAACGAACTTATTATTGCGCCGCAGACACTGAAAATAGGGATGGCCCTTTTCTCCGCTAGCTGACACGAAGCGAGATAGGGCTGTCATCCGACCTGTTAGCTGCTGGATTTCTTTCACCGTAGCTGGGCTCCTCATCGCCAAGATGGCGGCACACTTGTCTGGGTTGGCTTCTATTCCTCTTTCAGTCAAGAGGAAACCCAAAAACTTTCCAGCCTCCACGTCGAAAATGCATTTCTCCGGATTGAGCTTTAACTTGAACTTGGCGATCGTCGTGAACAATTCTTCCAAGTCTGCAACGTGCTTGCTTTTTTCCGGCGAGGTCACGACCATGTCATCGACGTACGCTTGCACGTTCCTTCCCAGCATTGGTGCAAGTACTCGATCCATCAGCCTCTGGTATGTGGCCCCCGCGTTCTTCAGCCCAAACGGCATCACCTTATAGCAATAGCACCATCTCTCCGTCATGAAGGTTGTCTTCTCTTCATCCATGGGATGCATCTTGATCTGATTATATCCCGAGAAGGCATCCAGGAAACTCAGGAACTTGCACCCTGCAGCACTATCGACCAGGGCATCAATGCTTGGTAAAGGATACGAATCCTTTGGGCAAGCTTTGTTCAGGTCGGTGAAATCGACGCACATGCGCCATTTCCCGTTACTCTTCTTCACCAGCACGACATTTGCCAGCCATTCAGGGTACTGGACTTCCCTGATGTGGCCTGCAGCGAGGAGTTTCTGTGTTTCGTCCCTGATCGCCTGCCTCCTCTCCTTGTTGAACTTTCTTCTCCTTTGTCGCACTGGTCTCACCAAATTGTCCGAAGCGGACCATGCAAACGCGTCCAGATGCCGCTCAATAACCTTGGCGATCTGGTCCTGGAGCTCGACCTCCAGAGATCTTCCCAGCTTGAAGATCTTTCCTCCGATCTCCTTTTCGAGCCACTGCTCGACAGGTTTTGGCCTGGATTCTCTGGCGATCACCGCCCTGGCGATTCCCTGCTCCCTCGCTTCCTCAGGGCGATTCCGCGCCTCTTCCTCCTCCAGACCAGCATTCCTCTCCCCCAGCTCAGCGTCCACCATCTCCACATCTTTTCCGGCGGCCTCCTCTGTTACCGTCGATCTGGGCTTCACACCGGGAGGTGGGGTGGTTGTTACATAACTCACCGACCTCTTGTTTTTCAGGCTATTCTCATAGCACTTTTTCGCTTCTTTCTGATCAGACTTGATCGTGATCACCACCCCCTCCATAGACGGCAACTTCACCTTCATGTGCCGAGTCGACGGAATGGCGCCTATCCTGTTAAGCGTGGGCCTTCCCAACAGGATGTTGTATGTTGAAGGAGCGTTCACAATGAGGTACTTGATTTTCTCCGTCCTCGACCCAGCCTCATCTGTAAACGTGGTTCTCAGCTCAATGTACCCTCTGACCTCCACCTGGTCACCAGCGAACCCATATAGGCACCCTCCATAGGGCCTTAGCTGGTCAAGGGGCAACTCCAGCTGCGTGAAAGTCGGCCAGAACATGACGTCTGCCGAACTTCCTTGGTCCACCAGAACTCTGGGGACCTTCCTTCCCGCCGTAACCAACGAAATGACTATGGGATCGTTGTCATGAGGCACAACGTCCCGAAGATCCTGCTTGGTGAACGTAATGTCCACTTCCGGCGAGTGATCTTCAAACATATCCACTGTCATCACCGACCGCGCGTACTTCTTCCTTTGCGATGCGGTGCATCCCCCACCCGAGAAGCCTCCTGCGATGGTGTGGATTTCCCCGTGGATAGGCATTTCGTGTTGCTGGGCTTCTCCACCTGCTGGCTGGGAACTCGACGCTCCCCCCGTCCTCCTATCCAGCAGATAGTCATTTAGGAACCCGCTCTTAACCAAATCATCGAGCTGATACCCTAAGGACAAACACGAGTCCAAAGTGTGGCCAAAGCCCTGGTGAAACTCACACCAGGCGTCTGGCTTTGGTCCCAGCACCTTGTCGCCCACCTTCTCAGGCGCTTTCAACCTGGCAGATATGTTGGGAATGGCGATCAGGTCCGCTAATCCCATAACAAACTTGTGCTTAGGCGGGCGATTGTATTCCCGGCGTGCTGGTTGCTGGCGCCCCTGGCTCCTCCCCTTGTTCCTCCTATCGTAAGGATGGCGAGTCCTCTGGTCCTTCTTGGCCGCCGCCGCTGTTTCCAGCACCCTTTGCGGCTGGATTCTGGTCTGGGCGCGTGGCCTAGCGGGAGCCATGCTCCCTCTCTTCTCAGCGACCTCACTTTCGTCGGCGATGTGAGCCACCGCAAGTCGCCTGACCTCAGCAAACGTTGCAGGGTGAGCCCTGATCAAGGCCTCGCAGAATGGTCCCGGCAGCACGCCCTTCTTGAATGCATAAACCAGCATTTCTTCATCTTTGGCCGGCGATCTGACCATCTGCGCTCCAAAGCGATTCAGGTAGTCTCTGAGGGACTCTCCCTGGTACTGCCTTATATCAAACAAATCATAAGACACCCTGGGCGTTGCCTTGTTCACGATGTATTGCTCGACGAAAACCTTCGAGAACTGCTGAAAACTGGTTATGTGACCGTTAGGTAGGCTCACAAACCACTCCAACGCCGTTCCCTGGAGCGTGCTTACAAACATCTTGCAATACACGGCGTCTGACCCTCTCGACAGCATCATCTGCGTATGGAACGTGGTCAGATGGGCCTCTGGATCCTCCACGCCGGTAAAGACAGCCTTGACAGGGACCACGCTCGTAGGAATGGGCGTGTCAGTAATCGCCTGAACAAAGGGCATAGGGAAAACACGAGGTGGCGATGACGGCGCCACCTCTTCAGCAGAAGAACACCCTTGCTGCTCCTGAAGAGCTTGACGCAGCTCCTCAGTCACCTTGCTGAGCTCCTCATTCCTAGCACGAGAGGCGACCAGGTCCTCATGCATTCTCGCCTGCTCTATACGTGAGGCTTCCACAGTTGCCTGCAACGAACGCATCATCTCCGCCATCTGCGCCATGGTCATGGCAGCGGCGCCTTCAGCAGCGACGGGCGCAATTGGACTTGAGAGATTGCTTCTCATTTTTCTCATGAAACTCAGCGAATCACAGAATGCGGCGAACAACACTTCAACCACGATCGATTCAGCGATCAATCGGAGAAAACTGTGCGAAACTGCGCAAGAAAACTCAAGAACACCGTAAACCTTCAAAGAAAACCACAACTTCACCAGAAACCACCGCTTCCCCACGGACAACCAAACGAGCGAAAAGACTCAAACTCCACCGAACAAATTACGCGTAAACAGCAGGAAAACCTCACTTCACCGATCGAAAACCCAAACGAACGGTATAAAACGCGAATTCACCGAACAAACTTCAAGCAAACAGCGAACGATGGTTGCACCAGCACACAACCACGCAGAAAACTTCGAAAACCTTCAAGAACTCACGCTGTGGATTGGAGCAAGTTTTACACGGCCCCACGGTGGGCGCCTGATGATCCTGCCTGTTGACCAGAACGCTAGAAACTGCCTCGTCAAAGGATCGACGTGTGCACCGCTTCACACCTCCGTTCCTCTTCGAGATCCACCTCAAGAACCTGCAAAGAAACAGAGCGGCGCCGCTGCGGCCGATCGCACTCCAACGCCCAAGTCAGTGACCGAATCACCAAATACTAAGAGAACCAGAACCGTGCAAATCCTCTCTCACAGTTAGCTCTATCACTCGCAAGCGTAAAGAGTATATTCTGAACGTGCGTACCTTAGAAAGTTCGTTGAGAACTCTTATATACCTGGTTACTTTCTCTCTCCTGGCAGTTACAGACTTGGACACGTGGCTCGCATCCAACTGTACACGTGCCATCATCTGGAGCCTCCTTGACTTTTTACTCTTGTTTTACTAAGTTACCCATGCGTGGTACTACCCAGTACATAACCAACCTGGGAGTGCCATCTCTACTGGAACTGGCGAGTTAGGGTGCCTTCATACACCTTCCCTGTGGTCTCGCCGGCCGCCTTCATAATCTGCTTCTCCTCCTTTCTTCGGCGATGCGCTTTCTCTGGCGATCTCCAATCGCTTGGTCGCCTGAGTTTACATCTGGCGACTTCATCTTTAACCCGGTGATCGCCTATTCTGGTATGCTGGAGATCGGAACACGCCAACTTAATAACTGGCGACTTCACGAGCCCCCCGACTTCCTTCCCTTCTGCCAACCTGGCGCCTTGCCAACACGCCTATACTGTAGCGGGATGCCACGTCATCACTCCCGACTACCAGGGCGGTACAGTTACTACAACAATTCTTGGAGGAACAAAAAATCTTTTTCAAAATTTCCTTCTAAAGATTCTTCTTTCAAACCCAAGGAACCTAAGCCATCTACTTCTAGGCCTAAATCCCCAATTAAATCGTCTAGTAAGAAATGCTTTAAGTGTATGGGTTATGGTCACATTGCGGCTAATTGTCCTTCTAAAAGGAATATGTTTGTGCATAATGGCATTGTTATGAGTGAGCATGATTCAGATTCACCTTGGCATTCTTCACCTTCTAGGGCGTCTAGTGAGAATGAGAGTGAGAGTCCACTTGAAGGAGATTTGTTAGTTGTGAGAAGACTTCTTGGCCAAGTTTCACAACCTTTTGATGAAAGTCAAAGGGAAAATATTTTCCATACAAGATGTCTTATTCAAAACAACATTTGTTCTTTGATAGTGGATGGGGGTAGTTGTGCTAATGTGGCTAGTACAAGAGTAGTAGATAAACTTGGATTGCCTACTATCTCTCATACAAAGCCCTACAAATTGCAATGGCTTAGTGAAGTAGGAGAAATTGTTGTGAATAAACAAGTCCTCATCCATTTCTCTATTGGAAAATACAAAGATGAGGTATTATGTGATGTTGTGCCCATGGAAGCTACACATGTTCTTTTGGGAAGGCCTTGGCAATTTGATAGAAAAGTTTTTCATGATGGCTTTTCCAATAAACTTTCTTTTGATTTCCATGGTCACAAGGTTACTTTAAAATCTCTCTCTCTTAGAGAAGTCCATGAGGACCAAATCATCATGAAACAAAAGAGGGACAGTGAAAAAGATAAAAAAGATAAGAGTTCTAAGCCTACACTTCTTGTGTCTAGGCATGAGCTTCAAAGGGAAATAGTGGCTCACCATCCTCTTTTCTTAGCCATCCCTAGAACTCTTAAGTTAGAACCACTTGTTGATAGTCCTCATTGTTTGGAAAATTTGGTAGAAGAGTTTCAAGATGTGTTTCAAGATCCTCCAAAAGGACTTCCACCTTTGAGAGGGATTGAGCACCAAATTGATTTGATACCGGGCTCTTCCTTACCAAATCGTCCAGCCTTAATCCAAGTGAAACCAAGGAAATTCGCCAACAAGTTGAGGCTTTGATTGAGAAAGGGTGGGTTCAAGATAGCATGAGTCATTGTGCTATGCCTATCATCTTAGTTCCTAAAAAATATGGCACATGGCGAATGTGTTCGGATTGTAGGGCCATCAATAACATTACAATTAAGTATAGGCATCCCATACCTAGGCTTGATGATTTGTTGGATGAATTGTATGGTTCAAAAATCTTTTCAAAGATTGATCTTAAAAGCGGCTACAATCAAATCCGTATCAAACCGGGTGATGAATGGAAGACGGCTTTTAAGACCAACTTTGGTTTGTATGAGTGGTTAGTTATGCCCTTTGGTTTAACTAATGCATCAAGTACCTTCATGCGCCTCATGCATCATGTTCTTAGACCTTTCATTGGTAAGTTTGTTGTTGTTTACTTTGATGATATTCTCATTTATAGCTTATCTTTGAATGATCATAGAATGCATGTTAGGCAAGTTTTAGAAACCCTTAGGAAGGCACATTTGTATTCTAACCTTGCTAAATGTATGTTTGCTCTTGATCATATAGAATTCCTAGGGTTTGTTGTGAGTAGCAAAGGGGTCCATGTGGACAAAACAAAGGTGATGGCCATTCAAAATTGGCCTACACCGAAAACTTTGAATGAAGTCCGAAGTTTCCATGGACTTGCTTCTTTCTATAGAAGATTTGTATCAAACTTTGGTACCACTGCTGCACCTCTCAATGATATAGTGAAAAAGGATGTGGGTTTTCAATGGGGAGAAGCACAGCAAAAAGCTTTTGACACTTTAAAAGAAAAATTGACTAATGCTCCCATCTTAGCCCTTCCTAATTTCACTAAAACATTTGAGATTGAGTGTGATGCTTCAAGTATGGGCATTGGGGCTGTCCTCCTTCAAGAGGGCCACCCCATAACTTATTTTAGTGAGAAATTGAAGGGAAGTCATCTCAATTATTCCACTTATGATAAAGAATTATATGCACTTGTTAGGGCTTTGTTTACTTGGCAACACTATCTTTTTCCCAAAGAGTTTGTGATCCATAGTGATCATGAATCTCTTAAGTATTTGAAAAGCCAAAACAAGCTTAACAAGAGGCATGCTAAGTGGATGGAATTCATTGAGCAATTTCCTTATGTGATCAAACATAAGCAAGGCAAAGTAAACATTGTGGCGGATGCACTTTCTAGAAGATATACTTTGCTAAATCTTTTAAGTTCTCAATATCTTGGCTTTGATCACATTAAGGAACTTTATCATGATGACCTTGATTTTTCTCTCATCTATCAAGAGTGTCTTAAGGGAGGACACAAAGATTTTTTTATACAAGATGGCTTTCTTTGTAAAGGAAAACGTCTTTGTGTCCCTCAAAGCTCTATTAGATTATCTCTTGTTAGAGAAGCCCATGAGGGGGGGTTAATGGGTCACTTTGGGGTTGCTAAAACTTTGGACGTGTTGCATGAACATTTCTTTTGGCCTCATATGCATAAACATGTTCATAGTTTGTGTTATAAATGAATAGCTCGCAAAGCTAAGTCTAAAATGCAGCCTCATGGTTTATATACTCCTCTTCCTATCCCTTCAATGCCTTGGGTTGACATATCTATGGATTTCATCTTAGGACTACCCAAGACATCAAAGGGAAAGGACTCCATTTTTGTGGTAGTGGATCGTTTTTCAAAGATGGCTCATTTTAGTCCTTGCCACAAAGTGGATGATGCATGTCATATTGCAAACTCTTCTTTCAAGAAGTGGTTCGCTTGCATGGGATCCCTAGATCTATATTGTCCGATAGAGATCCCAAGTTCTTAAGTCACTTTTGGAACACCTTCTAGGGCAAGCTTGGCACTAAACTTTTATTTTCTACCACTTGCCACCCACAAACTGATGGTCAAACCGAGGTGGTGAATAGAACTTTGGGATAACTATTGAGATGTTTCATTTCGGGGAATCCTAGAGTGTGGGAGAATTTACTACCCCATGTTGAGTTTGCATATAACCGTGTAGTAAATTCTACCACCTCACATTCTCCTTTTGAGGTTGTCTATGGGTTTAACCCCTTAACACCTCTTGATCTTCTTCCTATTCCCATTCTTGGAGATGTCTTGTGCAAAGATGGGGATGAAAAGGCTTCTTTTGTGAAAACTTTGCATAAAGACATCAAGAAGAGAATTGAGAAGAAGGTTGGCAAGTATGCTGAACTTGCCAATAAAAGGAGAAAAGCATTGTTGTTTGAGGAAGGTGATTGGGTTTGGCTTCATTTGAGGAAGGATCGTTTTCATACTCAAAGGAAGTCCAAACTAATGTCTCGTGGGAATGGACCTTTCCAAGTCCTAAAGAGGATTAATGACAATGCTTATGAGTTAGATATGCTTGATACATTCTTAGGTAGTCATACTTTTAATATCAGTGATCTAACTCATTTTTTTGTAGGTCTCCAGAATTCGTGGCCGAATTCTCTCCAACTCGGGGAGTATGATGGAGATCAAGCTCAAGTGGACATGAAGGCCAATCATCAAGAGCAAGAAGAGGTTGAGGCTCAAATGGAAGACGCTCATGGAGTTCAAAGCCCACCTCAAAGGCTTACAAGAAGCATGTTCAAAGCTTTAGGAGCTAATGGACGTTTGTTTTCTCTTTTTGTAATTTCTTTGTTTGAAGGTGCTTAAAGGAAAACATAAGAAACCTCTTTAGTCAAAGCATCTTTAGGTCTTTAGTTTAGGAGTCTTAGGAGGGTGTGCGTTTAGTAGATAGGTTTAGAGGTAATAGGGAGGTGCCAAAGTGAGAGAGGAAGTCACACCTTCCTCATGCTTGGCGCCACTTTCATGTATTTGGGGGGAATTTGGAATTTATTTAGCTTTGCATTTCAGCACCTCTAGGCTATAAATTAAGGTACTGCCCTTGTATTTTTCAGATTTGAATTTTGAATTAGAGAAACTATACTCAATTTTTGAGAGAGAATTGGAGAGCTTTGTGCCTTCCTCACTTAGTCTTATCTTGAGAGTTCTTTGGTTACCTCAAGTGGCGGCTTGCACACTCATCTTGGAGTCTCCATCCTCTAAGTGGCGTGATCATCCAACCATTCCTCCATCTTCATGAGATTTCTCTTCTCCTTCCTTCCTTCTTTTGTTATGTTCATGTCTTAGCTTGATTCTTTGCCTTTTCAGTTCGGCATTTCAATTCCTTTGTGTTTTGCTTCGGTTCATTTCATTTTCTACCGTTCAACTTTGTTTCTTCTTCATTTCTAGCTTAATTGTTTGGTGCAATTATGTTCTTATGCATTTTGTTCGGTGCCTTTGCCTTTTCACTCAATTTGTTCGGTTCAATTTGACAATACATAGAACTTCCATATGAGTTTGGGTTTTGGTACTAGTCTTGGTGAGTTCTTGGACATAGAACCTTGATCCAATTGTATTTTAAAGTGCCTATCTCATATCCAACTCAAGATGATTCCTAAGAATGTCAAGAATCATTCATATTGTGCTATTGGAATCATATCAGTCGTCGACTATGCTTGGGACCACCTGGCGATGTCCAAGAAAGGAAAATCGAGGGAAAGTTATTCAAGCTCGGTGCCTCGTTGGGGCAGGAGCTGCAAGACCAAATAGTCAAAGTATAGCTAGACACCTGGACGTGTTTGCATGGACCTCCACCGACATGCCTGGGATAAATCCCAATTTGTTGGGCCATAGGCTCACTATGGATAACAGGATCCGACCGGTAGTCCAGAGAAGGAGAAAATTTAATGAGGAAAGGCGCCTAATAATTAAAACAGAAACACAGAAGTTACTGAGCGTCGGCCATATAAGGGAGATTCAGTACCCCGAGTGGCTGGCGAATGTGGTGTTGGTTCGGAAGGCCAACGACAGGTGGAGAATGTGCGTGGACTTCACAGACCCAAACAAGGTCTATCGAAAGGATTCATACCCACTTCCAAGCATTGATTCCTTGGTGGACAGCGCCTCAGGATGCCGACTGTTGAGCTTAAAAAACGTTGGCGCCACCTACCAGTGTCTGATGGAGAGGATTCTCACCCTCATGCTCGGGCGAAATATGAAGGCGTACGAAGACGACATGGTTGTCACCTTCAAGGAGAAAAAGAAACATGTGACAGACCTTGAGGAATATTTAGAAACCATAGGCAAGTATAACCTAAAGTTAAACCCCAAAAAATGTGAGTTCGGGGTAGAGGCAGGTAAATTCCTTGGGTTCATGCTAACTGATGTGAGTTAATTTTAGGATTGTTCGTTTAGGTGACACTTTTAGATTTAGAATTGAGATTGTTAAGCAAATAAGTTGAAAACCTAAGGAAAATCTCCACTGGACATTAACTTAACCAAGTGATTAAGCAAATGTGAAGGTTCATTTGTCAAAGGAAAAAGGAAAACAAAATTATATGGTGAAGATGATGACAAATATGGTGTGGAATTAAACAAGTAACACAAGAACAAAAGAAATGACCGAATGTAATTCAAGGAAGAAAAATAAGAACATATTTAGGAATAGAATGGAATGATAATGGAAGAGAAAAATGAAGGAAAAGGAAGCTTATGAGGAATATTGGTTTTGAGATGATGAGCATGCAACTTGGATGGTGAAATGACTCCAAGATAAGTGAAAGATGCCGCCACTTGAGAGCTCTCACACTCACAAGTTAAGACTAAGACTAAGAGGACAAGCCTCACTAATCATTCACACACAAAAATATGCATAGTAACTTTTCTCTATTTCATTCAATTTGTTAATACAATGAGAGAGGCCTCCTATTTATAGGACGAGGAGCCTTGGAGAACAAGAAGGGAGAGGTGTAGGATGGTCTATGCAAGGGGGCGGCCTAGGGTTGGATTTTAGATCAATGTCGCCCCTTCCTACACATTCTAGAACCTATGGTTTCCTTCTTTCCCTAATGGACTTCTCATGGCCCAATTTTATAATTTCACCTCCTATTTATGCTATATGGACCTACCCTTGCTTATTCTACAATTTGGACCCCTCAAGTGAGCCCAACTTATTTACAACATATTCTAAACATTTAAGAAGATTAGCCGGAAGAACTCTAGGTGCTCTGGTTTATAGCTTCTTCTTTTGTTGATGCTTTCTCGAGGTTTGGTGGAGCCCGATTTTGTATACTGAGATGACTGACCCTTTTCGGAAGTTCTTGCTGTGTCCTTATTCATCTTTCGGTTTGTATCACTAACCGAGAGGGGCATAGAGGCCAACCCTGGTAAGTGCGCCACCCTCATCGAAATGAGGAGCCCCACCACTATCTAATGTTGAACCTTGTGATGTTCAAAGTTTTGAAGAATCCAAATCCTTTGAAGGATGTTGAAGCCTCTGCTTTTGCTTATTGTTGTTGTGCTGGTTTAAGCTTTGTTCTGGGGTAGTTTATATGTTGTAATCCACTCTTTGATTAAATCTTAAGCAATTAGCATCTCAATCTTTATGAAAGTAAAATGTTTTTCAAACTAAGTTGAAACAACCGATTGTTTTGTCGAAACAACCGATTGTTTATACTTAGGTGTTTTGAGAAAGATTGAAAACTGTTTTTGAATGGTTGAAACTGTTAAGTACCAAAACAATCGATTGATTCGAGGAAACAACCGATTGTTTGTTTTGGGACCATAACAGAAAAACTGTTTTCTTTGACTGAGCTTTAAATGCTTTAACTGAATACGCTCCAGTCATTAAATGCTTTGACCAATCTTTTAATGCAATTTAAGAGTTTGTTAAGATTTGATAACAAACTATATCTTTGTATAAATTCAGAAAAACAGATTCGAGAATTAAGAATCTTTTGACAAAGTTTTTCTAAAGAGTTTTTCAAAGTGCTGAGATTGCTTAAGAGTTTGTGATTGATCAAGGTGCTGGAATAGGATTCTACTTGTATTGATTTCAGATGTTCATCTGTAACAAGTGTAATCTTTGTAATCTGTTGAACAATTCGTTTCTGTGTTTGCTGAGATTGGCTGTGTTTTCTTGAGGTGTTCAAGATCAACAATCGTAGTGTTGGCCAAGGAGAGTGTGTTTCTTGAGGTGTTCAAGGTCATTCTCTTGGTTGTTGTGTAAGTGATCAAGGTGTGGTTGCTTAGTGGATATCCTCAGGATTTCTGAGAAGACTGGATGTAGCTCTGGTTTGGAGTGAACCAGTATCTCTAACTCTTTAAATTCAGTTTATTTGTTGTTTGCTGGTATAAACAACCGATTGTTTCTACGAAATAACTGATTGTTTTTCTGGTATTATAGCTTTTGCTTGCTGTTTTGGCTAACTGAATTGTTGAATCAATTGGTTTCTTAGATAAATTCATTCTAGCTTTGAAAAGTTTGCGAAAACTCTTTTAAACAATTCACACCCCCTCTAGTTTAAAGCCATCTTTTCTAACAATTGGCATCAAGAGCTTGGTTCTTGAAAGTCATTCAAGTTCATCCTAAAAATCTTTTTAAAATGGCTGATAGACTACCGTTTGGGGAAAGTGCCTCAATTAACAGACCACGCTTGTTTTGTGGTTTGAATTACCAGTTTTGGAAAGTTAGAATGAAAATATTTATGGAATCTCTTGACAAAGGAATTTGGGTTGCAATTGAAAATGGTCATTTTATCCCAAAGTTTGAAAAAGATGGTTCTGTCATTGAGACGCCATGGTCTCAATGGACTGATGCAGAAAGCAAAAAGGCCAAATTCGATTGCATTGTCAAAAATATTATAACCTCTGCTTTAAATTCTGAGGAGTTTTTTAGGGTCTCACAATGCAAATCATCAAAAGAAATGTGGGACACTTTGGAAGTCACTCATGAAGGAACAAATGAGGTGAAAAGAGCTAGAAAGCATGCTCTCATCCAAGAGTATGAGATGTTTAGAATGCTTAAAGGAGAAACAATAGCTGAGGTGCAGAAAAGGTTTACACACATCATCAATCACCTTATGAGCCTAGACAAGACCTTTGACAAAGAAGAGCTGAACATCAAGATCTTGAAATGTCTTGATAGAGCATGGCAACCAAAGGTAACTACTATTTCCGAATCTAAAGATCTAACATCATTAAGTGTTGCTTCTTTGTTTGGAAAGCTTAGGGAACATGAGCTAGAGATGAATAAACTCAATGTTCAAGAGAGTGAAGATAAGCACACAAGGAGCATAGCCTTGAAAGCATCCAAACATAAGGGAAAGCAAGATTCAAGTGATGATAGTGACGAGGAAAATCTTAGTTTGTTGTCAAGAAAGTTCAGCAAATTCCTAAAGAGAAACCGCAACAAAGACAACAACAAGGATAGGTATTGAAACAAGAAACCCAATGAATTTAATTCAAATAACTATACTTGTTTTGGTTGTGGTGAGCAAGGTCACATAAAGGCAGATTGTCCTAACAAGAGCAAAGAGAAAAAGACAAGCTACAAGGAGAAGAAAGGCAAGACAAAAAGAGCCTACATAGCTTGGGATGAAAATGAGGTGTCATCATCAAGTTCTTCATCAAGTGCAGATGAAAAAGCAAACATATGTTTGGTAGCTGAGAATGATGATGATTCTTGCAGTTCAAGTGAGGTAAGTTCATGTGCTTCCTTAAATAAACAAAATTATAGTGAATTGCTTGAAGCTTTTCAAGAAACACATGATGAAGCTAATAGATTGGTTCTTTCAAACAACCGATTGAAAGATCTTAACAGTGGGCTTGAAAAGAAAGTTAAATCACTTGAAGAGGATTTGAGAAAAGCAAACAGTGATTTTGAAAAATTGGAAAATCATTTCAAAAATGCCTCTTGCAAGTGTGATACTCTCATTTGCACAAATTGTGAAAATCTTGAGAAAAAGGTTCACTATCTTGTTTAAACTATGGACAAGCTTTCAAAGGGGAAATCAAACTTTGAGAATGTCTTGGCATCTCAAAGCTGTGTTTTTGGAAAGGCTAGTTTAGACTTCAACCCACAGAACAAGCAAGATAGGTTTTCAAAAAGTTTTTCATTAAAATCAGAAAAACAACCGATTGTTAAGACGAAACAACCGGTTGTTACATGTTTTTACTGCATGAAGAAAGGCCACTCTGTTAGATTCTGTAAAATTAGAAAATATTATGTTCCTAAAGGTTTTATGAAATGGATTCCTAAGGGATGTGATGTTTCTAACAACAAAGAAAAGTCAAACGGACCAAAATTTGTAAGGGGACCAAATCTTGCTACTTGAAATTGTTTATGCAGGAAAAATAAAGAGAAAAAGAAGAACTGAGCCATCTGATCAAACTATTAAAGAAAAAGGCAGACATTAAAGCTGAATCAATGCTATGCAAAAGATCTAAATAGTGAAAAGGAGTTTTCTTGATCAACAAGCAATTGGCTCATTGAAGAATCAACATAAGGATAAGACTTTCCTTTATTTGTTCTCAATTTCTATTTCAAAGTTCTTTCTTGTGATAAACTTTCTTTTAATCAATGTCATCTTTTTTAAACTGATTCTACTTATGGTTAAAATTTCAAAATCAAGTTTTTAACTGCTGCAGAAAAACAACCGATTGTTTCTTCAAAACAACCGATTGTTTTGAGACTGACAGCACTATGAAGAAATTGATTTAATTGCTATTTTTGAATTTCTATCCGTTGCAGATCAATTTTAAAGAGAGAATCTTGGTCAAAAGATCTGTGTTGAAAGCTGATCATGTTTAGAAAGAAGTCATAACAGTCATAAAGGAATATATTCCAAAATCTTAGAAATTTCTAGAGCCTTGATGACTAGTCAAAGATCACATGTGAAGACCATGTCATTTTCAGCTTTTTCTGACATTTTCTGTGCAGAACAGAGTCAAGTCCTCTCTCTCTGAAAATCAGGTAACCATTGAATGAAATTAAATTCAAATTGATTCTCTTACTGCTATAAAATCAGGTGGAGATCTCTTCCACAAGAACAACCAATTGCAACATCTCTTGCAATATCTCTTGCACCATCTCTTGCAAAAATCTGTGAAGTGTTCTCTCCTCTGTTTTTGTCTCTGCTATCATGGAATCAACCCCTCCCACCTCCAAGAGAGTCAAAACCAGGGCTGTAAGATCTGGAGGAAGGCTAGAAGGCTGGTTTTCTGGAGACAATGATTTCATTGAGAAGTATAGGTATGAGACAAGTATCAAGAAGATAAACAACCCCAAGGTTGTATGCTTTGATTGGCTGAAAAGTCAAAAGCTTGATAATGTGAGAAGGTTGCTCAAGGATCAATCTCTCAGAAAGTTCCTAGAGATGAAGGGAAACATTTATCCATATTTGGTGAGGGTATTCAACACAAACTTAAAGTTTGAGGGAAACAATCTTGTTTCTCATGTGAAAGGTGTGGAAATGGAGATAACTCATGAAGTTTGGACTGCAGTTGCTGGACTTAAGTTTTTTGGTCTGAGAATCAACAAGGGAAACCTTGGTGTGGTGGAGGATTTTAACAAAATCCAGTTCTACAAAAGTTGCTTGAAGAATAATCAATCTCAAGTTAGTACATGCTCGGTTGGAGGTTTGAAGTTAGATGAGAGGTTGCTTGCTCTCATTGTAACTTGGATTCTAACTCCAGGGGGGAGTAATCACTTTGTGCTAACTGAAGAAGATCTGGTTTATATCTTCTGCATCACCAAGAAAATCAAGATCAATTGGATTCATATAATCAAAGAACACATGCAAAAAGCCATGAGGTTAGGTGATTATCATTATCCCTATGTTGTTTTAATATCTAAGTTTCTACTCTATTTTGAAGTTAATCTTGAAGATGGAACTTTTGAGCTGGTCAAGTCAACTCAAGAGTTGAACAATGGATCACTCAGCAAGATGGGCTTTACTAAAGTATGTGGAAAATGGATAAGTAAGGATGGTGATCATGGTGCCTCATCTAGTGTGCTGCAAATCTTGAACAAGATGAACCTACTGATATGGATGTTCAACATGAAGATCCAACTGAAAATTTTCAAGATGCAGGACCTAGTGCTGCTGATGGACATCAAGGAGAAAGAATGCCAACCATGTCGTCATTTGAAAGACTCATGATGAATAGGCTTGATAGCTTGGTTGAAAATCAAAGGAGCCTCCATGATCTCTGTGTTAGTAATTTCCAAAGGATTGACACCAGGTTTGACAACATGGATGCAAGGTTTATGACTCTGGATGAACAAATTGAAGCTGTCCAGAATCAAATCTTTGATCTTCAGTTTGCTGATGAAGAAGAATGAAGGAAAAACAACCGATTGGTCATCGAAACAATCGATTGTTTTTGGCTGTTCTTTTCTGGTTTTAAAATTTCTTTCCTTCTGCTATTGTTGTTTTATTCTGATGTAATGAAAACAATATCTTGTTTTATCTATTATCTTTGTCTATTTGTGAAGACAAATAGGGGGAGATATATGTTGTGTTTCATATGCTGTGTTTCGAGTTTGTTTTAAGTTTCTGTTTTAAAGTTGATAAAACTGTTTGGCATATGTAATATGTTTATGATATTAAATATGTTTTCAGATTTAAACTATTTATCTGTATGCTAACAGAATATCAGAAGTTCAATGTATTGCTCAAAGTTCTATTGCAGGAACTGCTTTAGATTTAATCAGGTACAACACAAGCATCAAGGATTTGTCTTCATCAAATAGGGGGAGATTGTTGAAGCTTGTGATGTTCAAAGTTTTGAAGAATCCAAATCCTTTGAAGGATGTTGAAGCCTCTGCTTTGCTTATTGTTGTTGTGCTGGTTTAAGCTTTGTTCTGGGGTAGTTTATATGTTGTAATCCACTCTTTGATTAAATCTTAAGCAATTAGCATCTCAATCTTTATGAAAGTAAAATGTTTTTCAAACTAAGTTGAAACAACCGATTGTTTTGTCGAAACAACCGATTGTTTATACTTAGGTGTTTTGAGAAAGATTGAAAACTGTTTTTGAATGGTTGAAACTGTTAAGTACCAAAACAATCGATTGATTCGAGGAAACAACCGATTGTTTGTTTTGGGACCATAACAGAAAAACTGTTTTCTTTGACTGAGCTTTAAATGCTTTAACTGAATACGCTCCAGTCATTAAATGCTTTGACCAATCTTTTAATGCAATTTAAGAGTTTGTTAAGATTTGATAACAAACTATATCTTTGTATAAATTCAGAAAAACAGATTCGAGAATTAAGAATCTTTTGACAAAGTTTTTCTAAAGAGTTTTTCAAAGTGCTGAGATTGCTTAAGAGTTTGTGATTGATCAAGGTGCTGGAATAGGATTCTACTTGTATTGATTTCAGATGTTCATCTGTAACAAGTGTAATCTTTGTAATCTGTTGAACAATTCGTTTCTGTGTTTGCTGAGATTGGCTGTGTTTTCTTGAGGTGTTCAAGATCAACAATCGTAGTGTTGGCCAAGGAGAGTGTGTTTCTTGAGGTGTTCAAGGTCATTCTCTTGGTTGTTGTGTAAGTGATCAAGGTGTGGTTGCTTAGTGGATATCCTCAGGATTTCTGAGAAGACTGGATGTAGCTCTGGTTTGGAGTGAACCAGTATCTCTAACTCTTTAAATTCAGTTTATTTGTTGTTTGCTGGTATAAACAACCGATTGTTTCTACGAAATAACTGATTGTTTTTCTGGTATTATAGCTTTTGCTTGCTGTTTTGGCTAACTGAATTGTTGAATCAATTGGTTTCTTAGATAAATTCATTCTAGCTTTGAAAAGTTTGCGAAAACTCTTTTAAACAATTCACACCCCCTCTAGTTTAAAGCCATCTTTTCTAACAATTGGCATCAAGAGCTTGGTTCTTGAAAGTCATTCAAGTTCATCCTAAAAATCTTTTTAAAATGGCTGATAGACTACCGTTTGGGGAAAGTGCCTCAATTAACAGACCACGCTTGTTTTGTGGTTTGAATTACCAGTTTTGGAAAGTTAGAATGAAAATATTTATGGAATCTCTTGACAAAGGAATTTGGGTTGCAATTGAAAATGGTCATTTTATCCCAAAGTTTGAAAAAGATGGTTCTGTCATTGAGACGCCATGGTCTCAATGGACTGATGCAGAAAGCAAAAAGGCCAAATTCGATTGCATTGTCAAAAATATTATAACCTCTGCTTTAAATTCTGAGGAGTTTTTTAGGGTCTCACAATGCAAATCATCAAAAGAAATGTGGGACACTTTGGAAGTCACTCATGAAGGAACAAATGAGGTGAAAAGAGCTAGAAAGCATGCTCTCATCCAAGAGTATGAGATGTTTAGAATGCTTAAAGGAGAAACAATAGCTGAGGTGCAGAAAAGGTTTACACACATCATCAATCACCTTATGAGCCTAGACAAGACCTTTGACAAAGAAGAGCTGAACATCAAGATCTTGAAATGTCTTGATAGAGCATGGCAACCAAAGGTAACTACTATTTCCGAATCTAAAGATCTAACATCATTAAGTGTTGCTTCTTTGTTTGGAAAGCTTAGGGAACATGAGCTAGAGATGAATAAACTCAATGTTCAAGAGAGTGAAGATAAGCACACAAGGAGCATAGCCTTGAAAGCATCCAAACATAAGGGAAAGCAAGATTCAAGTGATGATAGTGACGAGGAAAATCTTAGTTTGTTGTCAAGAAAGTTCAGCAAATTCCTAAAGAGAAACCGCAACAAAGACAACAACAAGGATAGGTATTGAAACAAGAAACCCAATGAATTTAATTCAAATAACTATACTTGTTTTGGTTGTGGTGAGCAAGGTCACATAAAGGCAGATTGTCCTAACAAGAGCAAAGAGAAAAAGACAAGCTACAAGGAGAAGAAAGGCAAGACAAAAAGAGCCTACATAGCTTGGGATGAAAATGAGGTGTCATCATCAAGTTCTTCATCAAGTGCAGATGAAAAAGCAAACATATGTTTGGTAGCTGAGAATGATGATGATTCTTGCAGTTCAAGTGAGGTAAGTTCATGTGCTTCCTTAAATAAACAAAATTATAGTGAATTGCTTGAAGCTTTTCAAGAAACACATGATGAAGCTAATAGATTGGTTCTTTCAAACAACCGATTGAAAGATCTTAACAGTGGGCTTGAAAAGAAAGTTAAATCACTTGAAGAGGATTTGAGAAAAGCAAACAGTGATTTTGAAAAATTGGAAAATCATTTCAAAAATGCCTCTTGCAAGTGTGATACTCTCATTTGCACAAATTGTGAAAATCTTGAGAAAAAGGTTCACTATCTTGTTTAAACTATGGACAAGCTTTCAAAGGGGAAATCAAACTTTGAGAATGTCTTGGCATCTCAAAGCTGTGTTTTTGGAAAGGCTAGTTTAGACTTCAACCCACAGAACAAGCAAGATAGGTTTTCAAAAAGTTTTTCATTAAAATCAGAAAAACAACCGATTGTTAAGACGAAACAACCGGTTGTTACATGTTTTTACTGCATGAAGAAAGGCCACTCTGTTAGATTCTGTAAAATTAGAAAATATTATGTTCCTAAAGGTTTTATGAAATGGATTCCTAAGGGATGTGATGTTTCTAACAACAAAGAAAAGTCAAACGGACCAAAATTTGTAAGGGGACCAAATCTTGCTACTTGAAATTGTTTATGCAGGAAAAATAAAGAGAAAAAGAAGAACTGAGCCATCTGATCAAACTATTAAAGAAAAAGGCAGACATTAAAGCTGAATCAATGCTATGCAAAAGATCTAAATAGTGAAAAGGAGTTTTCTTGATCAACAAGCAATTGGCTCATTGAAGAATCAACATAAGGATAAGACTTTCCTTTATTTGTTCTCAATTTCTATTTCAAAGTTCTTTCTTGTGATAAACTTTCTTTTAATCAATGTCATCTTTTTTAAACTGATTCTACTTATGGTTAAAATTTCAAAATCAAGTTTTTAACTGCTGCAGAAAAACAACCGATTGTTTCTTCAAAACAACCGATTGTTTTGAGACTGACAGCACTATGAAGAAATTGATTTAATTGCTATTTTTGAATTTCTATCCGTTGCAGATCAATTTTAAAGAGAGAATCTTGGTCAAAAGATCTGTGTTGAAAGCTGATCATGTTTAGAAAGAAGTCATAACAGTCATAAAGGAATATATTCCAAAATCTTAGAAATTTCTAGAGCCTTGATGACTAGTCAAAGATCACATGTGAAGACCATGTCATTTTCAGCTTTTTCTGACATTTTCTGTGCAGAACAGAGTCAAGTCCTCTCTCTCTGAAAATCAGGTAACCATTGAATGAAATTAAATTCAAATTGATTCTCTTACTGCTATAAAATCAGGTGGAGATCTCTTCCACAAGAACAACCAATTGCAACATCTCTTGCAATATCTCTTGCACCATCTCTTGCAAAAATCTGTGAAGTGTTCTCTCCTCTGTTTTTGTCTCTGCTATCATGGAATCAACCCCTCCCACCTCCAAGAGAGTCAAAACCAGGGCTGTAAGATCTGGAGGAAGGCTAGAAGGCTGGTTTTCTGGAGACAATGATTTCATTGAGAAGTATAGGTATGAGACAAGTATCAAGAAGATAAACAACCCCAAGGTTGTATGCTTTGATTGGCTGAAAAGTCAAAAGCTTGATAATGTGAGAAGGTTGCTCAAGGATCAATCTCTCAGAAAGTTCCTAGAGATGAAGGGAAACATTTATCCATATTTGGTGAGGGTATTCAACACAAACTTAAAGTTTGAGGGAAACAATCTTGTTTCTCATGTGAAAGGTGTGGAAATGGAGATAACTCATGAAGTTTGGACTGCAGTTGCTGGACTTAAGTTTTTTGGTCTGAGAATCAACAAGGGAAACCTTGGTGTGGTGGAGGATTTTAACAAAATCCAGTTCTACAAAAGTTGCTTGAAGAATAATCAATCTCAAGTTAGTACATGCTCGGTTGGAGGTTTGAAGTTAGATGAGAGGTTGCTTGCTCTCATTGTAACTTGGATTCTAACTCCAGGGGGGAGTAATCACTTTGTGCTAACTGAAGAAGATCTGGTTTATATCTTCTGCATCACCAAGAAAATCAAGATCAATTGGATTCATATAATCAAAGAACACATGCAAAAAGCCATGAGGTTAGGTGATTATCATTATCCCTATGTTGTTTTAATATCTAAGTTTCTACTCTATTTTGAAGTTAATCTTGAAGATGGAACTTTTGAGCTGGTCAAGTCAACTCAAGAGTTGAACAATGGATCACTCAGCAAGATGGGCTTTACTAAAGTATGTGGAAAATGGATAAGTAAGGATGGTGATCATGGTGCCTCATCTAGTGTGCTGCAAATCTTGAACAAGATGAACCTACTGATATGGATGTTCAACATGAAGATCCAACTGAAAATTTTCAAGATGCAGGACCTAGTGCTGCTGATGGACATCAAGGAGAAAGAATGCCAACCATGTCGTCATTTGAAAGACTCATGATGAATAGGCTTGATAGCTTGGTTGAAAATCAAAGGAGCCTCCATGATCTCTGTGTTAGTAATTTCCAAAGGATTGACACCAGGTTTGACAACATGGATGCAAGGTTTATGACTCTGGATGAACAAATTGAAGCTGTCCAGAATCAAATCTTTGATCTTCAGTTTGCTGATGAAGAAGAATGAAGGAAAAACAACCGATTGGTCATCGAAACAATCGATTGTTTTTGGCTGTTCTTTTCTGGTTTTAAAATTTCTTTCCTTCTGCTATTGTTGTTTTATTCTGATGTAATGAAAACAATATCTTGTTTTATCTATTATCTTTGTCTATTTGTGAAGACAAATAGGGGGAGATATATGTTGTGTTTCATATGCTGTGTTTCGAGTTTGTTTTAAGTTTCTGTTTTAAAGTTGATAAAACTGTTTGGCATATGTAATATGTTTATGATATTAAATATGTTTTCAGATTTAAACTATTTATCTGTATGCTAACAGAATATCAGAAGTTCAATGTATTGCTCAAAGTTCTATTGCAGGAACTGCTTTAGATTTAATCAGGTACAACACAAGCATCAAGGATTTGTCTTCATCAAATAGGGGGAGATTGTTGAAGCTTGTGATGTTCAAAGTTTTGAAGAATCCAAATCCTTTGAAGGATGTTGAAGCCTCTGCTTTGCTTGTTGTTGTTGTGCTGGTTTAAGCTTTGTTCTGGGGTAGTTTATATGTTGTAATCCACTCTTTGATTAAATCTCAAGCAATTAGCATCTCAATCTTTATGAAAGTAAAATGTTTTTCAAACTAAGTTGAAACAACCGATTGTTTTGTCGAAACAACCGATTGTTTATACTCAGGTGTTTTGAGAAAGATTGAAAACTGTTTTTGAATGGTTGAATCTGTTAAGTACCAAAACAACTGATTGATTCAAGGAAACAGCCGATTGTTTGTTTTGGGACCATAACAGAAAAACTGTTTTCTTTGACTGAGCTTTAAATGCTTTAACTGAATACGCTCCAGTCATTAAATGCTTTGACCAATCTTTTAATGCAATTTAAGAGTTTGTTAAGATTTGATAACAAACTATATCTTTGTAGAAATTCAGAAAAACAGATTTGAGAATTAAGAATCTTTTGACAATGTTTTTCTAAAGATTGTTCCGTCCGGTTGACTGGGACATCTTCGTGCGCGACCTCAATCGTCAGCTAGGGACTCCTTCCCACTGGTTACTTGTGGATTCCTGCAAAAAAGAGGACAAAGGGGCGCCCTAGCGGCCTTTTGCACTCCGACGCTCAAGTCAGCCGGCAAGAAACACCAAAACTGTGCACCTCCGTATCTGAGCACCGCGTATGGCACTCCGAAGGTGGTAAAAGAACTGTGTATTGTGTGTATATTCTCGCTCTGGCAAACAACCTCTTTTCCAGTCCCTTGTGCGTAGCCCTGCGACTTCGAGCAAGCAACTGGAGTGTATTCTGGGAAAATTTGCCAAAACGTCCAACAACCCCGTTTCCAACATTCTCAGCGCTATTTAAACTACCCAAGCATTTAAAGCACCTTAAAGCGCTTTTAATCACAAATGTAACGCACTCAATCAGCGTGTCTAATTAGAAAACGCAACGCATTTAAGACGTTGAAATGCTTGGGAGCCATTATAGTACCTTGAACGCTCAAAACAAAAACTGTACTAAATGACTTTAATTACCTGGTACCTGACTAAAGGGTGTTTCTATTCTGACCTGGCTGTCGTACACGTGGAGGGCCTCACGACGCCATGACCCCATCTGGGGGCGTTTCTGCCCAGCTGGGGACGTTTCTACGTGTGAGTCCTCCTGCCTGGGAGTGCTACTGCGCAAGGGGTGACTTTTTGGGTGCCAACTCATGCCCCCAATCATCTAGTCACTCACTTTGAGAGCGTATCTGCCTTCCTCTCGTACCCTGCACCTGGCTACCTTGGGCGTGACCCTCCCCCTGAGTCGTATATGTCCCAAAGGTGTCTCTAGGGCGGCAGGGGTACTTCACGAGTCAGGCTGCCCTACACTGGTGCTATCACTATGGCCTCGAAGCCACCTTTTCCTTCTCTTTATCACTACCCCGGATTATCGGGACCTGAGGCCTTCCCACGGCGTCGCTCCCTCCATGGTTTTTCCTACCCACGGGTATCGGGGAACCGCATTGTGATTGCCTTGACTTAATGATATTTGATCGTGGCGACGCCCTGGTTGGGCGACGCCTTCACCTAGGCGACGCCTTGCCTAGCGACGGTTCCTCTTGGCGACGCTGGCACTTGGCGTCTCTTCACCTAGGCGACGCCTTGTGTTGACTTTGACTCCAGGCGTTAAATTTGACCTTGACTTTGTCAACGCCCGGATACGGGACGGTACACAAGCCCCCTAGTCTTAAGCCGAAGACTTGTCTTCAGCGCAAAGACTAAGGCCTCGCCCACGTCGTCCACGTGCCACCCTGATGACGTGTTACTCCCTGCTGACTCAACAATTCTCGAATTATTGACGTGACACTCTCTGAACCATAGGAGCGCTCTTAATGACTGATTGGACATCCCCTGAAACGGGGAGAATAACACCTTTTAGGGCTACCCTTGATCGCGCGCCACGTAGCCCATCGTACGGCCAGCCTCTAGAGACCCTTGCGTTTCCCTTGGGCGATTGATCCTTTGACACGTGGCCCGATCTCACGGCTCCTAGTTAGCGCCTCTTGGGTTGCAAATGTAACGTTCAAGTTACCCCCAAACCCCGTGCTCACCCCATTGTTACATTCATTCCCTCTGCGTCTCTGCACTGTTCATCGCCTTCAAACCCCTTTTCTCTGCAATTGCTGTTTTCTCCCTCCTGTGCTCTTCTTCCGCCTTCACTTTGACAGCAAAGGTATGATTTTCGAATATTCACGACTCTTCCCTTTTGTCGCATTGCATGATTTATTGAACTGCCTGGGATTGTTGACATTCATGCATTACTGCGTTCTTCCGCTTCTCCTTCCTTCTCTGTTCCCTTCACCCCCTTTGAACGGGAACTCCTCACCGAAATCAATACCGCCCCCGCCCAGCTCCATCCCAACAGCTGGGCATTCGTAAGGGGTTTTCAAATTCTCTGCGGGCACTTGGGCATCATTCTCTCCGTAGACGTTTTCCTGCATTTCTTCGAAGTGAAGAAGCAGGGAAAAGCTTCTGGGTAAGCTTTTCCGGGATCGCGGGTAGGATCCTCCTCTCCCTCTTCCAAAACTCTTACAAAAACTGGAAAGGGAAGTTCTTTAGAGTGTGCAGCGCCAAACACGACCCCACAGCCTTGGACGGCTTTCCCCTCTATTGGACGGAGCGCCCTAAGCTGCTTAGGGCCAAAGCCCTAGAAGAGCTAACTCCTGCTGATAGGGAGGTAAGGAAGGCCTTGGCTGGGCTGGGGATCGTTTTTGATACCTTGAAGCTTGTTGCTAGCGAATACATTGCTCACGCCCTGACAACATACTTTGGTAAGGAGACTCTCCCCTTCTCCCCTTTGCTGTGAACACCCTGCTACCGGATGTTTGTTCCCACGGCTTCCACCCCTGTTTTCCATGGTGCCATGTTACTTGCATCTCACGCATCTATGCGCTTTGTAATTTTGTATAGTTGCTTTGGCCTTGATTTCTGCTGCTTGGTCTATTTCGATGTAGGATCGGTGATGGACGCCTCCAAAAGGATGATGCTGGCGAAAGCGATGAAGGAGGCTCGTGCTGCCAAGGCGGGCGCCTCCTCCGCCCCTGCTGCTGATCCGATCCCCCCACCAACTCTGTCACCGCCACCCCCGATCACCACCGAAGCCCCCCTAAGCTCATCTCCGTCATCTCCACATAGCCCCGAGGTGCTTCAGACTCCCGACTCTCCTCTGCCCATCGCCGCCGTTCCCCTAGCCGCGGCCTCGTCGCCGGCTCCAACCCCCCTTGACAAAGGGAAACGGGTCTTGGAGATTTTATCAGATGATGAGGACTCGGAAGGTGTGGCACCCTTCAAGAGGAGGAAATCTGCGCGGGTTCCTCTTCTGCTAGAGGCGTCGCCCCAGGGAGGGAATCCCTTCATGGACGACCCTCCAAGCGCGACCTCACTTCCCCCACAACAGTCCAAGAGGAAGGGGGCGAAGGCGCTGAGTCTGCCCCGCCCCCGCCACCGGTAGGAGTCTCTGCTTCCCCTGCTCCCGTCGCTGCCGCCCCCGATCTCATCGCCATCCCTCCTCCAATCATGCATCTGATGAGGGGCTTCAGTGGCGGTACTATGCCAGAGGGCACCGAGAGGAAGGAGGGCATGCCTTTCTACTTGGGGGCCTTCTTGGCGATGGCCCTTGAATGGCGCGCCCAGGCCAGAAATGCTGTCCTGCAAGCTCAAACCCTCCAGGCCTTGGAAACAAGGGTAACTGCCCTGGAGGAGGAAAAGAAAACTCTGGGACGCCAGAACGAAGCTTACCAGACCTCCCTGAAGCAGGTGCAAGAGTCCAAAGCAGAGGCTGAGGGACAACTGGCAGAGGCGTTGGAGCTCCAAACCGACTTCTATGCTCGGAAAGTCGCCCTCAAAGTTCAGGTCAAAACATAGTCAAAGCTTACGAAAAAGTTCAAAAGGACTTGAAGGCCCGCTACTGTGAACAAACTGGCGCAATGGAGCGGATGGAAGGGGAAAGGGCGTCCCAGACCCAAGCTATGGGCCTTCTCCGGGCGGACTACGACAAACTGCAAGTCGAGGTCAACCGACTCCTCGTGGAGAAGGAGGCTTTGGAGAAGCAGGTAGCCTCCGGGGACACCGTCATTGGAGAACTTGAGAAGGACAAAAAGACCCTCATCCAGGAGATGGCAGGCACTTTCGAGGAGGGATTCCAGGAAGCTCTGGCTCAAGCAGTCTGCATGAACCCGGGGATCGACATTTCCAGCTGCGATTCCACTCACCACATTTTTGACGGAAAGGTCGTGCCTCTGGAGATAGACGATTGAGCCGCCACCCTCGATCATCAGTCCATTCCTTTATACTTGTTTTAACTTTCTTTGATAAACTTGTAATTCTTTGAATCGTCTGCACTCTTGCTACAACTCTGGGATTTTGTATGATTACTTTCGTGTCCTCGCGACATAAAATTCTGCCTGTGTGATTTTATTCTCATCCTTTGCCTTCGCGTGCTTCGGTTGTTTTGCTTGTATTATACTCGCTTCTTTCACTTCGTTGGGCGGCCTTGTATGCCCGAGAAAGGTCACGCGCCAATGCCCACGCCCATGGAGGGGCTCACCTAATGGAGCCGTATCGTCCACGGGGTGTCTCTAACACCCAAACGGTCCTTCCCTTGATCCTTAACGCCCGACGCCCACGCCTAAGGAGAGGCCTGCTACAGCAGCGCCGTATCGTCCTCGGGTGTCTGAAACGCCGAGTGCTTTGGGGGGGGGGGTCTCTAACACCCAAACGGTCCTTCCCTTGATCCTTAACGCCCGACGCCCACGCCTAAGGAGAGGCCTGCTACAGCAGCGCCGTATCGTCCTCGGGTGTCTGAAACGCCGAGTGCTTTGGGGGGGGGGGGGTCGTTCCCTCCATGGTCTTTCCTTCCCATAGGTATCGGGGAACGCCCTGCCAGTGATTCGCTGGCGTTTTGGCGGTCTCGTCTCCCTCCACAGTCTTTCCTACCTGTGGGTATCGGGGAGGCGACGCCAGTAACTAACTTTGCCCTTTTCGACTTCGTCTCCCTCCACAGTCTTTCCTACCTGTGGGTATCGGGGAGGCAACCTCGCTGATTTTTTGGTTGGCGACGCCCACGACGTCTTATGCTGGCGTCGCCCTTTATGTCCTTCCAGGCGACGCCTCGGGCGTCTCATGCTGGCGTCGCCTTGGGCGTCGTCTTTACCTTGACATTGACTTTGACCTTGGCCTTGGTCGACGCCTGGGGACAGCGAAGAGCTCAAGGTTCTCCCCGTGCCATCCACGTGGCTCTTCTTGTATGGTTGATGGGACGTTCATTCATTCGACTTGATCCACGTGGCGCTCCTTGTATGGCTGATGGGACGTTCAGTCATTCGACTTGATCCTGACTCCTACTGCGCCCCTGACCCACTTTCGACGGTGCATCGTACCACTGGGCATTCTGTCGATACGACGTGTTCTGAGTTTAACCAGGGATGCCAGGGCCACCCTTCCATCTTCTGCCACGTGGCCCGATCGTGCGGTGCATCCATTCGCGTCGTTCAATGCTCTAACTGCAATACTTCTACTTGCGTCGTTTGGTGCTCTAACCGCTTTATTTAACTCTTCAAACTCTGAAACTGTTCTCATCATTTATGCACTCTTCAAAACCTACTCACACTCTCTCTTCTTGCACCCTTTCTTCTTGCACCCTTTCTTCTTGCACCCTTTCTTCTTACACCCTTTCTCCTCTCGCGAAGGGCTCTTCCAGCGTTCGCTCCCACCATCGCTCGACTCTTGCGTTACCGGCGGGCCATACGCCTTCGACGATCCCTAATCTTGTTAAAGAATGTCCTCTCATGCTACCTTCCCCAGGGTCAATCCCAAGGACCTGTACCCTTGGGCTTCGAGTGAGCTTCTTGACGAATGCTCATGCTTACTCGCCACCAGGGCCATAAGGGAACACAATGGAGATTCATGCTCCTATGATCACCGTGCCTTCGCGAGGAGGCATGATGACGACATTGCTGTGCTCCCTTGCACTCTAGGGGAGCCAGTATGTGGAGACGATCGGGCCAACGAAGGGGTCCCCCTCTTCTAATTTTACCAGGTGGTTTTCAAGACCATCGGCGTGTGCCTGCCCTTCTCCCGGTTCGAGAAGGAACTGTTGACGGAGATCCATGTCGCTCTGGCCCAGTTATACCCCAACAGCTAGGCCTTTGTCAAAGCCTTTGACATCCTCTTCGGGTTTCTGGGTTGTGCGCCCTCGGTTGACCTCTTTCTTCACTTCTTTGAGGTGAAGAGGCAAAGGCACAACCTCTGGGTAACTCTCAGTAACGTTCCCGGGAGAGTTCTCCTAACACCCTTCCAAAACTCATTCACCGGGTGGAAAGGCTGGTTCTTCAAGATCTGTTGCACTGACCTCGTTCCCAACGCCCTGGATGGTTTTCCACTGTATTGGGTGAGGGAGGCGAGGGTTCTCAAAACCAAACCCTTCAAGAAGCTGGCTCCGAATGACCAGGTGGCTTGCCGGATTCTTGCTGAGGCGGGAAGTTTCGACTCCACCACCTTGATCAGCTTGGAGTTCAATGCTGGAACTCTCGAAAAGTACATATGTAAGAGTCACTGCCCAAGAAACTTCGGCCTTTATTGCTTTCTATTTGTGCATGTCTTGCTTCTTGATGTCTCTGACACATTTATCTCCCTTGGTGCAGGTTCGAAAATAAACCGAGAGAGGAGGACACGACTCACCCGAGCTCTGCGGGCTGGGATCAGGGCTTCGTCTTCCTCCAGTGCTGACTCCGATGGCCACTGAGAAGTGGCTCGTTTGTGTTTTGCATGAGTTGTAATATTGGCCCTAACCGCCTTACGCCCATTTGTACCGAACATTGCTTGTAACATCAACTTTTCTATACCATACTTGATTTTTTGCAACGCCGCTTACTTTGCATACGTTTCGTATATTGTGTGCTTTTCCTTCTTGATGTTCCTCAACGGCGCCTATACTCAGGCGACACCTGTCTTCTTGGCGACGCCTTTTCTCTGGGCGACGTCTTCTCTCTTGGCGACGCCTTCACCTAAGCGACGCCTTGACCTGGCGATGCCTTACACTACTTCAAACAGAGAAAAGTAAAGGCTGAAAACCAAGGCACGACTTTTCCTCAAACTTGTTTTTTCTTTTATTCGGGTGACCTCATTAAAAAACCCCCGAGAGGGAAAAAGAGTGTCCCCTTCAACTAAATTGTTACATGGCTGCTTACATAAGTCAACTAAAATAAAATTTTAAGTTGGTTGCATTCCAACTGCGCGGGATAGGACCTCCATCCAAGGTCTCTAGGCTGTATGAACCGTTGCCCTTAGCCTCAGTGACTCTGAAGGGTCCGGTCCACTTGGGAGACAGCTTATTCTCTAGTTCGTATGGGTGTGCCTTCCTCATCACTAGGTCGCCGATCTGAAACTGTCGTGGCTTTACCTTAGAGCTATATTGCCGCTCTACTCTTCTCTTCATCGCTTCAGCTTTTATTCTGGCTTCTTCCCTGGCTTCGTCTAGTAGATCCAGGTTTACCCGCCTTTCTTCATTGGATTCCTCTACCACAAAGTTTTGAAAACGTGGTGAGCTTTCATGTATTTCTACTGGAATCATCGCGTCCGACCCGTACACCAAACTGAAAGGTGTCTCCATGGTAGAGGATTGGGGCGTGGTGTGGTATGCCCATACGATCCTTGGTACCTCTTTCGCCCACGCCCCTTTGGCTTTCTCTAACCTTCTCTTTAACCCCCTCAGCAGAACTCTGTTTGCTGACT